>NC_142067.1:47008719-47616219 GCF_059756535.1 Pantherophis guttatus | reverse complement strand
ATTATTTCTTAATTATATTATCAATGTATATTGAAGTCAACATTAAGATTCCTATCAAACTATTTACTAAAATAATATTACTATTATTCTTCTTATCCTTCCTATTACCTATCTCCTCCCACTTATGACTATAACTTTGTTGCTTGTATCTTTAGGATTTATTTTGTTTTATTTAGTTTCCTAGTATGATTTGATTGCTTATTTAGTATTCTATGAATATCACTAAGTGTTGTATATTATGATTTTTGATGAATGTATTTTTATATACACTGACAGCATATGCACCAAAGACAAATTCCTTGTGTGTCCAATCACACTTGGCCAATAAAGAATTCTGCTCTGCTCTGCTCTGCTCTGCTCTTCTCTGCTCTGCTCTGCTCTGCTCTGCTCTGCTCTTCTCTAGTCTAGTCTAGTCTAGTCTAGTCTAGTCTAGTCTAATGGCTAATCACTTACTGCATAAACAGACTTCCAGTAAAGGGAAAAAGCAACATTTAGTATTTGTTCTTCATATATTCAAATATTTGTCAATGCACAACATATGTACAATGAGATTGGTTGAGCTCCCTCAGTGCTCCCCCCAACACAATACAACTCACAGTGAAGAAAGAAAATCTTTAACCCAATAAATCATATTAACAAAACACCTGGTCCAATTGCACCAGTGTGAACAGGTTACACATTGCGCAGGCACTGAAGTCCATCATACTACGTAGTTATGATGTTTTTTCTCATTCAGGAGTCTGACAGCCCACGGATAAAAACTGTTCTTCAGCCTATTTGTGCAGCTGGCTATACTTCTATATCTCCTCCCCGATGGTAGGAGAGTAAAGAAGTGATGGCCATGGTGAGAGTCGTCCCTGAGAATTTTCCTTACTCTTCTAAGGCAACGAGCCCTAGCAATCTCATCTAGTGGTATCAGGGGACAGCCCACAATGTTTTGTGCTGTCCTCACCACCCTCTGTAATGTTTTTCTATCCATGACTGTCAGACCAGCATGCCATACATATGCATGCCGGACATATTCCTATGTTATCCTGTTCTGTTTTGTACCCTATGACTATCATTAAGTGTTGTACCTTATGATTCTTGATGAACGTATCTTTTCCTTTATGTACACTGAGAGCATATGCACCAAGACAAATTCCTTGTGTGTCCAATCACACTTGGCCAATAAAGAATTCTGCTCTGCTCTGCTCTGCTCTGCTCTGCTCTGCTCTGCTCTGCTCTGCTCTGCTCTGCTCTGCTCTAGTCTAGTCTAGTCTAGTCTAGTCTAGTCTAATGGCTAATCACTTACTGCATAAACAGACTTCCAGTAAAGGGAAAAAGCAACATTTAGTATTTGTTCTTCATATATTCAAATATTTGTCAATGCACAACATATGTACAATGAGATTGGTTGAGCTCCCTCAGTGCTCCCCCCAACACAATACAACTCACAGTGAAGAAAGAAAATCTCTAACCCAATAAATCATATTAACAAAACACCTGGTCCAATTGCACCAGTGTGAACAGGTTACACATTGCGCAGGCACTGAAGTCCATCATACTACGTAGTTATGATGTTTTTTCTCATTCAGGAGTCTGACAGCCCACGGATAAAAACTGTTCTTCAGCCTATTTGTGCAGCTGGCTATACTTCTATATCTCCTCCCCGATGGTAGGAGAGTAAAGAAGTGATGGCCATGGTGAGAGTCGTCCCTGAGAATTTTCCTTACTCTTCTAAGGCAACGAGCCCTAGCAATCTCATCTAGTGGTATCAGGGGACAGCCCACAATGTTTTGTGCTGTCCTCACCACCCTCTGTAATGTTTTTCTATCCATGACTGTCAGACCAGCATGCCATACATATGCATGCCGGACATATTCCTATGTTATCCTGTTCTGTTTTGTACCCTATGACTATCATTAAGTGTTGTACCTTATGATTCTTGATGAACGTATCTTTTCCTTTATGTACACTGAGAGCATATGCACCAAGACAAATTCCTTGTGTGTCCAATCACACTTGGCCAATAAAGAATTCTGCTCTGCTCTGCTCTGCTCTGCTCTGCTCTGCTCTGCTCTGCTCTGCTCTGCTCTGCTCTGCTCTGCTCTAGTCTAGTCTAGTCTAGTCTAGTCTAATGGCTAATCACTTACTGCATAAACAGACTTCCAGTAAAGGGAAAAAGCAACATTTAGTATTTGTTCTTCATATATTCAAATATTTGTCAATGCACAACATATGTACAATGAGATTGGTTGAGCTCCCTCAGTGCTCCCCCCAACACAATACAACTCACAGTGAAGAAAGAAAATCTCTAACCCAATAAATCATATTAACAAAACACCTGGTCCTATTGCACCAGTGTGAACAGGTTACACATTGCGCAGGCACTGAAGTCCATCATACTACGTAGTTATGATGTTTTTTCTCATTCAGGAGTCTGACAGCCCACGGATAAAAACTGTTCTTCAGCCTATTTGTGCAGCTGGCTATACTTCTATATCTCCTCCCCGATGGTAGGAGAGTAAAGAAGTGATGGCCATGGTGAGAGTCGTCCCTGAGAATTTTCCTTACTCTTCTAAGGCAACGAGCCCTAGCAATCTCATCTAGTGGTATCAGGGGACAGCCCACAATGTTTTATGCTGTCCTCACCACCCTCTGTAATGTTTTTCTATCCATGACTGTCAGACCAGCATGCCATACATATGCATGCCGGACATATTCCTATGTTATCCTGTTCTGTTTTGTACCCTGTGACTATCATTAAGTGTTGTACCTTATGATTCTTGATGAACGTATCTTTTCCTTTATGTACACTGAGAGCATATGCACCAAGACAAATTCCTTGTGTGTCCAATCACACTTAGCCAATAAAAAATTCTATTCTATTCTAATCTGTTTTGAGTCTTTCATATTTGTGACAAGAAAATGATTCATTTTATTAATCAGTAAGCAAACATGAGTCTCATTAGCATTACCAGTATGGTAACATAAGTATGGTACAAGTATGTAACATAAGTTACCATTTAACATTATTTGAAGTTATAATGAAGTTTGCACTTAGCAACATTTCTGTGGTCACGTGATCAAAATTTGGGCACTTGGCAACTGGCATATACTGTATTTACAATGGTTGCAGTGACCCAGAGTTGCATGATCTCTATTTATGACTTGTTCAGGGGGCTTCCTCAAACCAAAATCAATGGTGAGCCGAGATTTGCTTAATGTCTGCATGAACTGCCTAACAATCATGGTGATTCTAATTTTATGGCGATCTTAATTTATGGCTGTGGCAAAAAGCATTGTAAAATCAGGCACTACTTACTCAATTACTGCACTGCTTAGCAATGAAAGTTCCAATTCCAATTTTGGCCATCAGTCGATGACTATCTGTACTATTTATTACCAGTTGCCATTTATATTAAAGATTATAAAAGTATTCTTGACTCTAAATTTTGAATGATATTTTTGCCCAGGTTTTAATGCTTAGCTTCATTTCATATTTTGAATGTATTGCTTTATTCTATCTTTTTGCATTCAGGGTGATATGCAAAATGTTATGCTACTGTCAGTAGTAGTTTGGTGTCAGAACTATTTTTTCATCAATATGTGGCAGCAGCTAGATGTTTTTTATAGGAATTCTTGCAGTTGTAGTTTATGTCCCAGGCCATGAATAGTATTCTTCCATCTAAACAATAATTAAGTTATCCAGAAAACAATTCATAACACAATAGTCCTTATCCCAATTTCATAAAATGTTAAATAAGCCTTGAATCCACCGGCGCTATTAATATTCAGATACCCAACTAACATACATACTGACAAAAATCCATATATTGCATTATTTTGTAGATGTAGATCACTGATGTAAATATTATGACACACAGCAGATGATTTAAGCAAAGAACTAAGGAGCTTTAATTAAATTCATTCATTTCCAGATTTGACTACTGCAGTACTTAATGTTGAAAGACACATAGCCGATGATGCATAGATCTAATGCTATCAATTTTTTTTTTTTTTTTTTTTTAATTTGATTTATATGCCGCCCTTCTCCGGAGACTCAGGGCGGCTTACAATGTGCTCAGCAATAGCCTTCATCCTTTTGTATATTTATACAAAGTCAGCTTATTGCCCCCACAAACTGGGTCCTCATTTCACCTACCTTAGAAAGGATGGAAGGCTGAGTCAACCTTGAGCCTTGGCGAGATTCGAACCCTGCAGTAATTGCAGGCAGCTGGTCTTAAGCAGCTTAATAACAGGGTGCCTTAAACCCCTGTAGTACCAAGGCTCTTAGGAGAGGATATTAAACTTATCTAATAAATGCACAGTCAATTGGCAAATAGGAGTAAGGTTAGAAAGCACAAAAGGGCAAAAGTTCAGGCCTGTATGGTCATGAAACTGCTAATGAAGTTCAGAAGCAGATCAACTTCTTTATATTCTTTGCTAACCCTAATTTATATGCTGCAAAGATTGACTATATCTAGATTTATTATCTTCTTTCTGCAGCTAAACATTTTTCTCATATTAAAATATTAGAAATCTAGTGTATCATTAAACTGAATAACTAACTTCTCATATTTTATAAAGCGATGATATTAAGTCTGTCTCAATAAAAGCAGCCAATAAAAACAATCTGAATTCAATCTAGACTACCTGAATAGATATTGATGGTAATCTACTAACTGCCAATACTTGCTTACCAAAAACTTAATTAACTTGTGTTAATCTTGTAATATAGGCATCTGAAAAAATTGCCATATTTTTCCGCACATTAATATTAATATTCATCAAAACTATGTCCTTTTTCACTTTCTATTTTAGTTTTATTGGCTTTTAATACAGGTTAATAGTATATAAATGAAATGGAAATACTCAGTTCATGGATATATTTTCATAATTTATTCCTTTTAAGTTTGTTGAACTTAAGTCAGTTGTTACAGTTGTTATAGTGCTGGAGTAGAAACCAGGATACTCTAAGCCTCCTTTAGCCGTAAAAACTGGCTCGGTGTCTGGATATAGTAAGATAGATGGATGGATGGATAGATGGATGGATGGATGGGTGTGGGTGTGGATGTGGATGTGGATAGAGATGATAGAGATAGAGACAGAGATAGAGATAGAGACAGAGACAGAGACAGACAGACACGAGAAAAAAGAGAAGTTCTAACAATCACATAAAATATAAAAAATAGCTTCATTAGGAAATATGTTTCTTCACAAAATGGCTGCTGTGGTGATAGTAACAATATTTTCTTGGAAAAAATAAAAGATGAATTTAAGAAAGGTCAAATCTGAAGGAAGTTAATAATGTTTTTTTTTTAAAAAAATGGTTTATAACTGCTTTGCAGAAGCAAAACCAAAAAATAAAACTAAGGGACAGCTTTCTGAACAAGAACTGTCTTTTATAACATAACATGTATGGTCACCATGGCTAAGGTGGATGCATTCAGTCTCATCTACAGTTTCTAGAAAAATAAACTAATTCCTCAGAAATATTTCTTTGTGCCCCCCCCCCTTGTACAAAAATATGAGGCTAGAACATGCAGCTTTGCCTTGCAGCATGTCATACTCTTAGTCTCTGTTTTTGCAGTGTGACAATTCCCAAACTACACAGTATCCAAGAGTTCAGAGGCCATTTCTTTCTTATACATATAGCATTTCTGTGTCTGCACGCCTTCTAGTCAGTGTTGATTTCTAGTGCCTCCCTGGACAAGACTCTGCAGTTTCTTGGCAAGAGTTTTCAGAAGTTGCTTGCCATTTTCTGTTTCTTAGACCTGAGAAAGAGTGACTGGCCCAAGGTAACCCAGTTGGTTTGTGCCTTAGGAAGAACTAGAAATCAGAGTTCCTGGTTTCTAGTCTGATGCCTCACTCAATAGACCAAACTGAATCTCAAATATATATTAGTAACTAATTACGTTGATATTTTTTGAAGGTAAAAATAATAGTATTATAGAAGAACAAACAAAAAAAGCATGATGATCCTTGCTCTGTTCTTTGTATAGGATCACAAACTAAAACCAAACAAAAATAAAGACTTTTGCAATGTAAACAATATATCTTATAACTGACGATTCTTTGATACACCACGTTTGTTATCTGTAATACAAAATACTGAACAAGGTTGATATTGAACAAGGTTGATTTTGAACTCAAAAGGGTTGAGACCCTGTTGTTCCACCAGGCTGGGCTATCAACATAATAATTTTAAATTGGGATATTTTAAATTTGTGGGGTTTTAAATTGAGCCAAATTTATTTAATTATTTTAAATTTTTAATCGATGTTTTGTCTTGTGTTTTTAAATAGGCTGTACACCGCCCTGAGTCCTTCGGGAGAAGGGCGGTA
The DNA here is from genome assembly GCF_059756535.1 of Pantherophis guttatus. Classification (NCBI taxonomy): domain Eukaryota; kingdom Metazoa; phylum Chordata; class Lepidosauria; order Squamata; family Colubridae; genus Pantherophis; species Pantherophis guttatus. Next base: position 47,609,890 of record NC_142067.1, on the reverse strand, counting down.
TAGAAATAAAATTATTATTATTATTATTATTATTATTATTATTATTATTATTATTATTATTATTATTATTATTATATCTTTGTCACTCTTTATTTTTAATCAGTTTTTTTTAAAAAAAGAAAATTGAAATGTTAATAACATACACATCTATCAGCAAATTACCTTGAGACATACAGAAACAACACCTTCTCCAAAAGCACTAAAACTTGAAGTTCTTCCACCCACTTCTGGCTTGTCACATCAGAGTTTGTAAAGCTGAATGCTCTTCAATGTAGAAGTGAATAAGCAATTTATTTATTTATTTATTTATTTAGTTAGTTAGTTAGTTAGTTAGTTAGTTAGTTAGTTAGTTAGTCAGTCATATTTCTATTCCGCCCAACTCTGGGCAGCTTACAACAGAGAATAAAACAATGCATCAATATCCCATACAAAAGTTAAAAAAAGACATTAAAACATTAAAACGTTAAACGCATACCCTCCAATTTGTGGCCGGGTCTTGCAAGATCACTATAACGAGATCAACGGCCCCAGGCCTGCTGGAAGAGCCAGGTCTTCACCGCTTTCCGGAAGGCCAATAGGGTGGGAGCGGTCTGGACTTCACGAGGTAATTGGTTCCAGACAGCCGGGGCAGCCACAGAGAAGGCCCTCCCCCGCGGGCCCGCCAGCAACATTGTTTAGCTGATGGGACCCGGAGGAGACTGACTCTGTGGGATCTTACCGGTCGCTGGGAACTATGTGGTAGAAAGCGGTCTCGAAGATAGCCTGGTCCTGAGCTATGTATGGCTTTAAAGGTAATAACCAACACTTTGAATTGCGCCCGGAGACCAATAGGGAGCCAGTGCAGCTTGCGGAGAATTGGTGTAATGTGGGTGTATCTAGGTGCACCCACTATAACTTGCACGGCTGCATTCTGGACCAACTGTAGTCTCCGAACACTTTTCAAGGGTAGCCCCATGTAGAGCGTGTTGCAATAGTCCAACCGTGAGGTGACAAGGGCATGAGTGACTGTGAGGAGAGCCTCCTGATTCAAGTAGGGTCGCAATTGGTGCATCAGATGAACCTGTGCAAAGGTCCCCATAGCTACAGCTGTCAGATGTTGTTCCAATCTCAGCTGTGAGTCTAGAAGGATACCCAAATTGCTTCTCAATCTTTCTTCATTACATGATGTTGTGCAGCTGAGACAACATTGCCTAATAAAAGAATATAACAGGCTGTACGAAGCACTATTATAACAGAAAATCTTTTCCACCCGGTCTCATCAAATTATCATTAGATTTAATGGCAGCATTATAAGTGTAATGACAGATCCTGTAAGTACTTCTTTCAGCCCATCTGTATCTCAATTGCTGCTAATATATTTTGTTAGAGCAAGAATAAAAAGATGCCATGCTCAGTGAGCTGTTTAATGTAAAATTATACTTTAAAATTATCTTAAAACATAGTTCATTTTTAAGATAATGATAAGCTATTCTATTTGGTATATAGATAGCAGAAAGTCTAGTAATTTTGCTTGGCTCATTACTGTTGTGACCCTGGTTCATTTTTTCTCTAGAACCGTTCTAACCCTCTTAAGATAACTAACTTTCTTTTGCAGAAACCCAGTTTCTGCTTGTATATTTTAAAAAGATGTGATTTGATGCTTCCATGTTGCTATGAATTCTGAAATGCTAACAATAACCTTTTAGCATTATACATACTAGTTTTTTCCCTAGTTTTTTTTTTTAAAAAACCCAATTTTAATTTGTTATTTTTCCATGAACAGTCAACAGTCATCATGCTTTCTATAAAACTGTTCATTTGTTTAATTTGGATTTCCAATTTTTTTGGGACATGTGGACACTTTTCGAATTCATAAAGCATGTTGTACGCATTAATTACAAAATGCCTTAGCAAAATGTTTAATTAATTACAAAATGTCTACTAAGTTGAAGGGTTATCTGTTCTAAAGCAGCTGCATATCAAAACATATCATAGTACCTTCAAAGAGCAAATACAAGCTTCAAAAGCAAGGAGCTGCAATCAGAAAGTCTAATTTTACAGTTCGCAATATTTTATTTGAAACTATGCTACAGTTATAATGGGCATGTGAAAGACATTAAATGAAACTAGAAACCTAGTATATATCCAGCTATACCAGTAAGGTACCTATATTACCAATGCTGTGAAAAAGATTTAATCGTAAGGAAGTGTAAGGAACCATAAGGAAGCAAAGCTTTTCTTTATAGCCATACAAAGAATACAATGATAATTGGTCTCTCATCTAATGCTTTGTTTCTGCATTCTCATACATCCACCATCAGTGTACAGATCAGTTCATTTCTTTTTTGACATGAAACATCAAATGATATCAAAAGCAAAAGCATTCCAAAACAGCATAATCATCAATAACATAGTAAGAATAAAAACTACTTTAAAATGCTAATATTAGTAATATATTAAATATATTAATATATTAAAGCCCAAGTTTAAATCCAAGTAAGTGTATGGCTAGCTGATGAGAGCTAAATAGCTTGAAATAGATCTATACTAGTCTCCCTTTATTTCTTTATCTTATACCAACAAGCTGATCTGGTGATTCATTACCTCCTCAAACAGAATTCATATATTGTTGAATTTGGAAATATTTAACAGAAAATCAGGAAAGTCCTCATAAACATGAGTGTATACATTTTAAATACCTATAGTGAAATGATACATAACGGCTATTACCTATACTAGAAACATTCAAAAGATGAGATAAGAAATATATATGTAGATATGAGGATGCAGATTTGGGTTAAAACATTGCTTCTTAATTTTTAATTCAATAAGCAACCGACCTATGCAGATCTCTGGCTATCCAAAAATCAATGGTTTGCCATCTCTGATATACTTTGTTTCTTCTAGCTGATTGTGGAGGTCCATATTCCTTGTGGGAACCAAACAATTCATTTACTTCAATGAACTACCCAAACAACTACCCCAATAAAGCATTTTGTAAGTTACATGTCTTGTAAGTTACATGTCTTCAAACCTTTAGACAAGTGTGAAAATATGACACACTGTATGGCCATGAACAGAATTAATGAAGATCTTACTGAGGCTCATTAGAAGCTTTTGACTTCAGCTTCAATAAATTTTTAATAAAACTTTTTTTTTTAAAAAAAATAGAGATTATACTTTTTTATTATCTTTTTAAGGGAACACATGCTATTGTAAAAATGTAAGAAAAATGTCATTGTGTCTCATTTTCTGATCTGGTGTTGTAGCTGTTGTAATAGCTAGAGCCTAAAAAAGCAAACTTTGGAGAAATCTAGATCCCATTCTCATCTAACTAGGATTCAATGATACAGGCAGCTCATCATGTCCACCAACAAATGGGAAATGGATGTGCTCTTTTTATCCACATATCTGGCATTAAAAAGCAAAATGATTCAGTGATCTAGCTCCAGAAAGAGGCAATTCGACCAGGAGAGAATCTTACAGAACTATAGGTACCCCTTTTTCTAGGTAGTCCACCCATTTCCTTGGCAATTACAGCCAATAGTTTTATTAGACTCCATAGTCCATACCCTCCTCTGACCTAATCACAGTAGGAGCAACAACCCCACCCTATACCATGAAATCCACTGGAATCCCACTCCTGTTTACTTCATTCGATCATGCAAACACTAACTATCAATAACCACTGGTCAATCTCCATTGGACACCACTCCTATAAAGCTTTACTGCTACTACAATCTTGGTTCATCAGACTTTGTATATTCTACTGCAGCATATATGATCTTACTTCTTTTTTAAAAAAATTGTTGATTAGAATTATACATACATTTTTCCTTCAATTATTTTCTTTCCAGCATCTCACTTATCTTTTCTCTTTCTTTCTTTTTTTTTGTATTCTATCCAATCTTCTGCTTCTTTGTTTCCCTTAAAAGCTTCTTGCACCTTTTGCAACATCTCCCTCAACTCCTCATACTTGTGCTCCCAATTCTCCATATTTTCAATTTAAGAAGAAATAATTTTTAAATTTATTATTCTTTTGGCTTATATATAGTTCCAATTCAAGTCCACTTGATGTCTTTTCTTCTTCTTACTTTTTCTTTCCAAGTAGTGTCCAATTCATATAGTCATTTGAGCCTTTCCAGTTTGAAATTGTATTCTTTCAAATTCTCTTTATAATCTTACTCCAACTGTTTAAACAAACAGTTGGAGTAAGATTCAGAAGCCTTAAAAGGCTTCTCATGCTTGAGTGCAATATTTATTTTCCACCAGCAGATGTCTCTCTCCAATTCCCAGGCAAAAGTATCAATTCTAAATCCACAAAAGTAGTACTTCCTGTTCTTCGATTAATTCCTTTTGTTGTTAAAAAATGCTTTCTCTTAATTTCCTTTTCCTTATATCATTCTTAATTTCTTCCAAGTCCAATTCTAAATCCAGGTGGTTAGTTCTCCTTTTAGGCTTTCATTTTTAAAGTTTCTCTTTATTTTTTTCCCCTTCACTTTGAATTCCCAAATGCCAATTAGCCACTTATTCAGATTGGGATCTCTTTTAAAGTTTTAAAAAATTTCCTTCTTACCTGTGAGTTGGCCAATCACTCACTTGTTAACAATACTCCATTTCATCACCACTCTTGCTCAATTCTTAGTCCAGTTGCCCCAGCTTGTAATGGCCATTTCAATGGCTGCCGCCCCACCGCTGGGTCAAAGAGCTGCCTCCGACCTTTTGAGGAACTTGCCTGTTCCTCTTGGTCTTCCAAGGCACCTTTCTCTCTCCCCCGTTCCTACAAGATGGATCCGGTCCAAAGACTCCCCAACAGTGGTTTGTCAGTTTGGGTTTTCACGAAGCTCAATGGAGCATCGCTATTTCCCAACCAGTATTGCTGCAATGCTTCTGGTTTCTCTAGTTTCCAGTCTTTTTTAAAAATCTGTTCACTTCACTTATTGTTTCTGGTATAGAGCAGGTACACAGCTACAACTATTCCAAACTAGTGAGCAGAAAAACAACCTGTGTCATCTCTCATGTATCACCTGTCTCCAATCTTGGTCCCTTGATTATCAGACTGCTCACCAAAATTACATCATTCTGCATCCTTTTCCCATCAAGCATCATCAAGTACTACACAGTCTCTCAGTCCTTCTCATTTCTCATTCTCACATATTTCATCCCATACTTTTAGTTTTCACAGTAGCAGAGTTAAAAACTTGGAGTGGGGAAGGAGGCTGAAAATCTGAGAGTAAACATATAAGAAAGGTAGCTAGGAAAGGAGTAAATAAGTCTTTAGTGTGATCCAAATTTGTCTCTTTCTATGAACTTGTTATATATTCTTTTATACTTCTGTGTAATGGGGTATTTGGTTTGTTTGTTTTTCAAGAAGCCTATTGCACACCTAACATGAATCAACCTCCCCTGAATTTGCTCAAAACCTGTAGAATGTATTAATAATATATTAATAAAAGTTAATTTATAATTATCAGAATATATTAAAGAAGTCTGATTTGAATAAACACTAGTGAGAAATAATAATAGTAGTAACATAATAATAGTGATAATAACTTCGGCTAGTTGCGGCCATTGTGCCTCTGGTGAACTTGGAATCCCAGAATATGTTTTTTAAGGTGCAAATGCTAAGAAGAATCTCAACTAACTCATTGGTCAACCACCCATCAATGGTTAAATTATTATGGTTATCTTCCTGAAATTCCCTTTTTAAATACTAAGTTCTGTGCCTTACCTATAAGGCCATGTCATATTGAGAATTGTTAACAGAAGTATTAAACTATTGTAATGCCATTATACTTTGGGGTTGTATTGGAAGTGTTTTAACATATTAAAATTTGATCTTAATAAAAAATGATGATGATGGCTAACTATGCAACCTGCTTTTTTATGGAAACTATTGACAAATCAGTATTTTTGGTTTTGTTTCCTTCTTAAATTTTATAATTCTAGGTGTATTTTATTTGAATGCAGAAAAAGGAAAAAATATTCAACTTCATTTCCAGTATTTTAATTTAGAGGATATTAATGATGTTGTAGAAGTCAGAGATGGTAAAGGAGCTGAGTCTTTATTTTTAGGCAAGTATATAAAATATATCAATATGTGTGAAAAATTGTACTGAATTAAAATACTTCTCTAATTATGCTGTACTTTTAAAAAGAGTACACAGTGAAAGATATACAGTATACAGTGTTTTTAATAATTCCAGAAATCTGTAAATTCCATGAGTTGAATGTGACAATATCATTTTCATTCATAAAAATGTTCAATAGCAGTAGTATTGCAGATAAAATGTGATATACTTTCATACATAGAATTAAACTTTTATGTTGATTAATATAATATAATTTAATTTAACAAAATTGGAGTATTGGAGAAATTAAGAAGATTCTGGTGTGAATATTTTCTTTATCGTCTATTGTTGCATCAATGTGTCATTTGCCATATGATATGGCAAAGATTACTGGAAGTTGTGATAAATTCGCAGAGAGAACTCTAATAGAAAATCAATTTTTCTGATATATTATACAGCCTGGATCTAGTCCAGATAAATTTTCCATCCCAAACTATAAAGGAAGTGCATATTTTAAGTTACACTACATTCAATATCATCTATGAATAAAGAACATTTAAGGTTTAGCATTTGTCAAAATATTTCAAGACTTAATCAGTATTTTGAAAATTCAGGGTTTTTCCTAGATTAAGCTTCAAAGATCATCCATCTAAATATGGATGAAAAAAGTAGAAGTAGACCTTTTTCTGTCCTATATGTGTTTTATTTTCTATCATTCTGATGTGTAACAAAATTATATTAGTTTTTGGAGTAATGATATACTTTTCCTTGCTATGAAGCGGTATATACTGGAAAATCCCCATTGCCAGATATATTCTCTACAACTCACCAAATGACCGTGCTCTTCATTTCGGACAAATCTGTAACCAGAAAAGGATTTGTAGCCAATTTTACTACAGGTTACCATCTTGGCATGCCAGGTGAGTATCCCATACCACACAAAAGCATAGGGAACCAAGAACAGAGAGAAAATATATTCAATTCAATTCAATATGTTCAATTCTTATGACTTCTCTTTGATTCATTCTTGTTTTACATTATAAATTATACATCAGCAGTCTAGGTCAGTGATAAATTTTCACCTGCAATATAATCTTGATTACTTATTGATTAATTTGTTGATTTTACTACATTATACCTCTCTAATCAAAGCATATTTGTATAAATTAAAAAGAGAAAGCAGAAAATAATATACCAAACATTTTAAAGAAGCTATGTACAAAATAAACTTATTAAAAACAATGAAAAATATGGAGCCCACTACTATTTTATGGAGTAGTATGATTAGCAACCAGGAAGCAGTAGATTAATAATTTCTTTCCTGGCTTTAGATCCCACTAAATTCCTCCATGAAATAGGCTGTGCAATAGCTGTGGAACAGTTCTTCAATTCTGCGTACTGCATTGTGCAATTGAGACAGTCATGGTTTTTCAGTTTTTCATGATTAAATGAATCATGGCTTAGAGCAATCGAAGAAGTCTGTCTATCTTTACTTCATAAATGTGTTTTTCTAATTCCAAAATTTCTTGGAAGTAGCTTTTCAAAGACAAAAGAGCATGAGGGCAGGGTGGAATTCAAACATCTTTCTGGCTACTTTTCTTCATTACAAATTAACTATGAAGTAAGAAGAACAAAGACATTAAACTTTGGGGTTATTGTAAATATTATTGGCCTTTAGCTTGGTCCCTCTAAAAGCTTTCTATATTAATTGCAGTTCATATTTATTCTCAGTGTTCATCTCTTGAAATTACTTGGCTATTGTGTATCAGAAGTAATATATAATATATGTGAAATATTTTACCTTGTACATGAGAAATGAGAAATGTGCTCTGTGTTATAAAAAACATTAAAACTACTGATTTATTAACAAATTTTCATGGACCACAGTCTCTTTGTCTTCTTTATTAACAGCTGCATGCGGACTGAATTATTATCAGTGTGGAAGTGGAGAATGTATACCCCAGGCTCACATTTGTGATCAATTCCAGCACTGTAAAGATAATTCTGATGAAGCAGATTGTGGTAAATATTTATAAATAAATAATAATAAAAAAAAACATTTCTAATCCAAAATTCAGGGAAGGTAACTATTTTCAAAGGGAGCCCTTTTAAAGCCCGCTGTACAGTAAAGTAAAATCTCAAATGTACCTTGGGTTCAGTATGTAAAAGAAGAAAAGGAAGACATGTTCTTTGATGTGAATGAATGGTGAAATTCTGAATAAAAGAATAGGAATGTAAAAGAAAAAAAGAAAAACCCACACATTCTAGCAACCAGGTACTGGGAAGCTGCTATTCTTGGGCAGATTTTTCACCTATCCCTTTTAGAGAGGAGCCTATTCTTTTAGAAAAGAGGCTACCCAACCCAACCATCTCACTAAAAAAAAAAAAAAAAATCTGTACAGAGTTATCTTTCACCTGCTTGTGTGCCTCTCCTTTTCTAATAAAGGAGAATATTTGTAGCTCAGTTGAAATGTGGGGTCCTTGGTGCTCTCTGAGCTTGGTTATTTTCTTGCAAACATTTTGTTATCCAAACTAAGTAACATCATCAGCACCAAGGACCCCTCTCTTGTTCCATGCAGTGAAAATAGAAAGTATTAGTAAGTGAGGACTTCAGCCTGATACTTTGAAACCAAAATATAATTATTTTGTTTTAGGGCCTCTTTTTGCACATAAGAGTAGGGGTGCTTCTGCTAGTGCAGACTTATACATATTCTGCTCAGCATGTCCAAAAAAGCATCCTTAATCTTCTTTTCAAGGAAATTTAGGACCAAATGTAAGCCCAGTAAAAGTGCTTGACAGGAGTATAAAACAGCTGTGACGAGCCACATTTCAACTGTTTCACAACACAGATGCAAGTTACTTTGACAACAATGACAGCTGTTGTCACAGCACCATCTGTGAAGGTAGTTATTTACAATATTAAATGTTCCGTGCACAGCTCTGCTTTACATAAACTAAAAATAATAGACTCTCCACAGCGTTTTATATGCAGATCCAATGATAAAATGATGCTGAGGGCTGGTTTTTAAAAAAGTGATAGCAGTAACAGTTAATCATCTGTAAGAACTGACAATGGTTTGTGTGAATAGATGCTTAAATTTGTAGACATAGTTCTTTGCCTCACATTGGATATATCTTAAGTCTTAGTATAAAAATCTTAAGACATTTCTTGTCAGGTATCTTATCTTCACTTGTTATTTTGTCTCCCACTGTGTTTGTTGAAGAGGGAGAAAACTTTATTATTGCTTTTCATAACAGATGCTTAATCAAAACACACCAAGCATATGCTGTATAAAAAATGGGAACATTTTGCAAAATTTTCTTAGCAGGTTAAGTACATGAATTGCAGTACATGGAGTAAATACAGATCCAATAGGCTTATGGTTGAATAGTAGTGTTTCTAACATTCAGACCCAAGTTAAAGATATAATCCTCATTTAAACATATGGTCATATGTCTAATCATGCAAGCTTTTCTAAGTGTTCCTTATTGGTCCTATTTGTGGATATCTGCAAGTTACTTAATGCAATTTCTGGCTATATCACCATACTTACAGGGGTACCATAAATTATAGGTTAGGAACATCTACAGTAAGGGTGTCAAACTTAGGTCATCACAGCAGTGTCACATGACATATCAAGAATTTTCTTCCCTTGGCTAAACTGTGTGTGCGTGTGGCCAGCACATGATACATCCGGCCCGCAGGCTGCGAGTTTGACAGTCCTGATCTAGGGCATTGCTTCTTAACCTCATGCTAACTGAGGAATTGTGGGAGTTGAAGTCCATATAACTTAAAGTTGCTGAGGTTGAGAAGCACTAATCTATAGGGCTAAAGACTTCTTCCTATGGATTATCCAAGTCAGGGGTGTCAAACTCAATTTCATTGAGAGCCACTTCAGGGTTGTGTTTGATCTGGGGGGGGGGCAAGGTGATCACGGCCATAGCCATCTTGACATCACTTGTGTTGGAGGCTCCTATGATAGCCTGAGCACTCTGTCAGCGAAAACAGGCTTTCAAGGTCTGTTTTCTGTTGCGGCAGTCTCCTGCAACCCACTGCCAGTGAAAACGGAACTTGGGAAGGCCATGTACTGCCCTTGTGAGCTCTGTTTTCAGCCGCAATGGGCCTCCTGCAGCCCTCTGCCAGAAAAAATAAAACTCAGAGGGCCACACATGGCCCTCCCAGGCTCCATTTTCAGCCGCAACAACCTCCTGCAGCTCAGGGAGGCAAGCTGCCTCCCTAAGCTCTGTTTTCACTGGCAGAGGGTTGTAGGAGGGAGTTGTGCCAAAAAGGGAGCCTGGGAGGGCCACATGTGGCCCTCAGAAAATGCGTTTTCACTGGCAGAGGCACCACGGGGTGTTCCTTTGCTGTTTCCATTGCAGCCCTGTGGGCCAGATCTCAGCACTCTACAAGCCAGATCCTGCCTTGAGTTTGGCACCCCTGATCTAAGTGTTTCTAAGTGTACTATATAAGGTGTTTATCATCCAAAGGCCCATGGGTCCTCAATTGGTAAATACACTATTTATATGGATCCCAAGTAATTGAAGAACAACTATGGAACAATCAGTACTAAATACATCAATGTGAGCCAGGAAAATGGTGCACTTTTTTAAAAAACAATGTTCATTTCAAAATCTAGTTTTATTACAGCATTTGATTTCGATTTGGATGGGGAAAACAGGAACATGTTCAAATCATACCTTTTCACAACTGCTAAATTTGAACTTGATCATACGTAGTTTGCTATGAATAAAACTAATCCTCCATCTGTGTTATAATATTAAAACTTATTTTTATGACAGTGCGCTTGATCAATGGTTCTCTCAGCTCCAATGGGCTAGTCCAATTCAAAATTGAGACACTATGGTTTACAGCTTGTGCTAATGAGTGGACAGAAGAATCATCAACCAGTATCTGCAATCGGTTAAAACTAGGGTAAGTAAAGTTTTTGATTATATTTTTTCCACTAATACTTTATATGACAGATATAATATTGGCTTGGAAGTTTGGAAGAAAGAGCAGGTATAAAGCTCTAATGTTCTGCATAATGTATAATGTACCTGGCTTTCCCAGTGGCATTTTCAGCAGCAGAAACTTTCTTCAAGGACTAAGGCATGTCTGCTTAATGTCAATTTGATTACACTTTAGTCAGGAAAAAAATGTTTATATGGAAGACAATTTAGATGTTTAGCAGCACATGCCGAATATTATTATTATTATTGTAGTAGTATAAGATATATTAAATTATGCATTTAGTTATTCTTTTGTTAGTCCTTTAATATTAAATCTATAACTGCCATTCACTGGAAATACAGATTTTATATAATAAGTGAAGGTATATTACACATAATTGAAATTTACCTGCCAAATCCAGAATAGCTTTGAAAACTTAGAAATCTCCCTTCCTTCTACTATTTAAAAGATCTCTTTTAAAAATAACAACAATGACAATAATGCTAGCAATGATATTTTTAAGAACAAACTCATACACCCCCAAAAAAAAAAATCCCTGTAGAAAATAAGAGAAGGAAAAAGAAGGAAACTAATAGCTTCCAAATACTGGTTTATTAGCCATTAGTATTTTCATAGTTGCTTTATCTAGTTCCCAGTATATCTCATCAATTTTTAATGACTTCTATTAAATTTATTCTGACATTCAGTACAGAATTTAGTCTATATTTTCATTTCCTCAATATGCAAGAGTAAAACATGAAGCTCTCTATGTACTACTATAACATTGTATATTAACATTGAATAATTACAGTGGTAACTGAAGAGCTAAATTGTAACAATTTACCTTCTCTCTCCTATAACTTTCTCCCCTACCACCATACCAGCATTGTTATATTGGAACCCAGCCTGCAGATTATGTTTTTGTTCACTTATAAACACATATAGAGTTTTATTATTATGCAGACTTCTTAATCACATTTAAATGACTACAATATTTCCATGTCTAGATCAAATAGATGGATTCACAAATGCAAGTTCTTAATTTGATATAGGGAGAACAATATCAACAAATAACTAACTCTATTTTGGCCATCAGTTTGGGAAATTTGTAGCCCAAGTCCAAAGTAAATGCCAGGTTTCTCTTTCTAATTCCTTGTGTAGATGGTAGAAGTATTGGCATATTTTGATTGTTCAGTTTAGCATATTTCTTCATAAGAGTAATCGTTTCCAAATGTGCTATAAAATATGTTTAATAAGTAATTTCTTTATCTTATTAAACCACAAATAATACAGCACAATAATTTCTATATTGTTATTATAATTAAAAGGATATCTTTTAAGCAAAGCTTTTCCTTTTAGAAGTGGGAACGAGTCATCTCCTGTCGTGTTTACTGGGCCAGGTCCATTTGTAGAAGTTAAAAAAGTAACTAACAGCAACTTCACACTAACACCAAGGTAAGGTTTTATAAATGACAGTTAAAAATGGCAAAGTAAGTATAAGTAAATCATTGAAAATATGCTAAGTGGGAATTTCTATTTTTTTCCCTTTTCTTTTTTTGCTCCTTAATACTCTTATTATTTATGAATAAAAATTGTCAAAAGGTATGGAGATTTCCATACAAACTAACAAACATTTACAGAATAAATAACATTTATTTGTTTGTTTGTTTGTTTGATTATTATTTATTTATTTATTGAATTTATATTGCTGCCTATTCATCCATGATGACTCAAGGCAGCTTACAGAATATAAGACCACATTTAAAACAATAAAAACTAACAAAAAGAATCAGATAAATTAATATAGTACAATATAACAAACTCACCCCACACCTCCCACCCTGGTGACAGCAGATCACACGAGCCATTTAATGGGCTCCATCCTGCTCTGGGTTCACCAGGCCCACTGGCAGAACCAAGTCTTCAGCGCCTTCCGGAAAAGTATTAGAGTGGGGGGGGGCATTCTAGTCTTTGGAGGAATGAGAGGGAGCCACCACAGAGAGAAGGCCCTTCTTTTGGGTCCCACCATGTGTATCTCCCTTGGGAATGGGACCCGCAATATTCCCTGCCTCCCCACTCTGATGGGCTGGGTAGATGTGACCGGCAAGAGATGGCCCCTCAGATAACCTGGTTCCAAGCCATGAAAAGCTTTAAAGGTGACAATGAGAACCTTGAATTGCATCCAGAAGCAAATCGGCAACCAATGCAGCTCCTGCAGGAGAGGTGATACATGTGCACACCGGGGTTTGCACAAAACCATGTGGGCCGCTGCATTTTGCACCAAGTGGAGCTTCCGGATGCTCTTCAAGGGCAGTCCCATGTAGAGCTCATTGCAATAGTCAAGACAGGAAGTGACTAGTGCATGAGTGACTGTGAGTAGGGACTGTTGGTCCAGGAAAGGGCATAACTGGTGCACAACCCACAGTTGCACAAGGGCCCTCCTGGCCACGACCACCACCTCCTCTTTGAGCAGGAGTCATGAGTCCAGGAAAACCGCTAAATTATGGACAGGATCTGTTTGGGGTAGTGCCACTCCATCCAAGACCAAAGGTGGCAATTCTCGTTGAGCCAACAAACCCCAAACCCAGAGCCACTCGGTCTTGCAAGGATTTAGTTTCAACCCGTTGCTCCCCATCCAGCCCCTAACAGCCTCTAGGCACTGTGAAAGAGAGGACACAGCATCACTTAAATCACCATGGGCCGAGACATACAGCCGAGTATAACCATATTGGTAATTCCTCAGTCCATGGTGATGGATAATCTCATCCAGTGGCTTCATATAAATGTTGAATAGGAGCAGAGAGAACTGAGCCCTGCGGAACCCCATAAAGCAGTGGACGAGGGCTGGATCTCTCCCCTCCTATAAAAACTGACTGAGAGCAGCCGCAGAGGAAGGAAGTGAACCAGGATAGCACAAGGCCTCCCACTTCCATCCCCCAAAGCCACCCCAGGAGAATACTGGAGTATTGAAAACCAGTGAGAGGTCAAGTAGAGCAAGGATGGATGGACTACCCCCATCCCGTTCCCACCAGAGATCATCCAAAAGTGCGACCAATGCCATTTCTGTCCCAAAGCCAGGACTGAATCCTGACTGGTAGAGGTCGAGATAATCCTTTTCATCCAGAAACTTCTGGAGCTGCCGCACAACCACCTTCTCAACAACCTTCCCCAAAAAGGGAAGATTGGAGACAGGTCAGAAATTATCCAACCAGGTGGAGTCCAGCAATAGCTTCTTAAGTAGAAGTATTTAGGACAAACAGTCCCCTCACTAACATCAACTGATATCAGTCAAAATAATGATTTTTTGTAACCACTTAATATTCTGATATTAATAATCAGTTTTGTAATAGAATTTACAACAAGTAACTATGGATATGGCAACAATGTGGAATCCGTTTGCCACTTTCCTTCTTCTGCAAAGGCTTTAGTTTACCCCATACGCAATTCTCTATCTAAACACCAACCCTTGCATTTCCTAACAATCATTACCAGAGTAAATCCTGCTTAGATTTTTTAGGTCAGCCAAATCAGTTATGTGTTGCCATGTATCTTAACATATGAAGACTTGCCAGCTTTAAGTTTTTTGTTGAGCAAGACTGGAGAAGACCTCCAAGATCACCTTCAACTCTACTGTTCTATGTTGTACTAATATAGGATTTGGTATACAGTATATAGGAGTATAATTTTTAATTGTTATGTTATTAAAGCAATAGTAGTAGGGCATATTTTTAAAAAATTCAATTCATCAAAGAGCTTTGCATATATATTTTTTTCAATTTTCCATCCAATATAGATTTTGAAAGGAAAAAAAATGGGAGAATATTTGAAAAAGAAGATAGCACTTGATTGGAAAAGGCATTTCAATCAAGGACATTTCTTACAAACAATAGAACTGCCAATTCATTTCATTCCCATAGAGAAAAATCATTTTGATAAACTCAAGGGAAAAAAATTGTTACAGATTACCTTTACAGTATGTCCCTATATGCAACTTTATTTTGTTTTTGTTCTTTTAGTCATCCCAGAAATCTAATAGAAACTAAAAAAATTAGTTTTATAATCAATATGGTAAAATAAAAGTTTTGATGCTAGGCATGTTTATTGGTATTGAACAGTTAAAAGTGAATTAAAGGTGCCTCAGACTTAAAGATTGGATAGTGAGATGTACTAACTTAATATTTAGTATTAAGTTAGTACATCTCATAAAGAAATAAACAGACTTATATTTTACTTGTAAGAAAAGG
Organism: Pantherophis guttatus; assembly: GCF_059756535.1. NCBI lineage: Eukaryota > Metazoa > Chordata > Lepidosauria > Squamata > Colubridae > Pantherophis > Pantherophis guttatus. Next base: position 47,594,645 of record NC_142067.1, on the reverse strand, counting down.
AGCACAAGTTAGTGCTAGCCGCATTTGTGCTTGTATTAAACAATACATTATATACATCAATAATTCATTTTGCAACTGTGTTTATTTCAATCATTGTATTTACTGTATAAGAATGTTATTTGTTTAAAAACATATATTGCTTATAATCAAATTTAAAAGAACAATAAAACAACAATAGTTAATATAAAACATATTAAAATGGTTGGATGTAAAAAAAAGCTATTGTTTACACAGGAACAGTGAAAACAATAGTTCCTAGGTGCCTAAATAGTATAGCAGTAGGTGACCCTTAAATGTGGAAGATTATTCCAACGTGGAGGTTCCATCCCCAAGAATTGTGAGATCACGATTCATAGTCCTGCAATAGGAGCTCATTGCTTAATCATAGCAATATTGTATCTATAACAGAAGGTCATATAGAACATATCCTGGGATTAAAGCTTTATATGTTAAAAAATAAATGAACTTAATATCTAATTGAGGTTAATATATGGTGTCTTAGTGACACTGTGACTGACCTTGACTGAACAAGAAGCTAAAAAGTGCAGTGCCTGATCAGTACATGGGTGGGAAATTTAATAGGATGCCAGGACCCTAGGCTAGATTAAAGAGTAAAAAAAAAAAATCCTTCTCAAGAGAAGAACAGTGGCAAACCATTTTGAATTGCAATCATAAAAATTACATCCATGAAGTCATCTATGCAACACAAGGACTTGATCTGAATTTTTTTTTATCCATGGAATACAAGGATACAGAGCAAATCTATGAGGTATTAATTGTTAGCAGAGTCTCTGTAGTTCTTTTAAAAATCTTTGTTTAAGCAATTGTATCTCAGGAATGCTGGAGTCAGTCTGACCCAAGGGATCTGTATTTCTTACCAAGTCATATTTTTATAATCATTTTCATGTTTGTTTATCCCAACAAGCTCTAGAACAGTGGTTCTCAACCTTCCTAATGCCGCGACCCTTTAATACAGTTCCTCATGTTGTGGTGAGCCCCAACAAGGGGTGGGTTCTAAATTTTTTTACTACCGGTTCTGTAGGCGTGGCTTATTTTGTGGGCATGGCTTGGAAGTCATGTGACTGGGTGGGCATGGCTAGCTGGTCATGTGACCGGATGGCCATGGCTATGTGTATAGGGACTACTCAGAGGGCTGAAAAAAGTCATTTCTGACAGGTCCTCGCACTTTTGACTGGTCCTCACACTTATGACCATCCTCACATTTATGCCATGCAGCATTCTTAACAACCGTGTCACTCATTTCACAACTGCTTCTCTTCACCATGGTGACAAGATAGGGCAAAAACGTAAAATGTGAGGACAGTCGTAAGTTCGAGGACTGGTCAAAAGTGCGAGGACCAGTCAGAAATAACTTTTTCAGCCCTCTGAGTAGTCCATATGCATAAAAGGATACAGCAATAGAGAGGGATGAAGGAAGGGAAGGGAAATTAGGGTAGGAGGGAGGGTAAGAGAGGGAGGAAGAGAGGAGGAGAAGGAGAAAGGAAGAGGAAGTAGGGAGGAGAAGAAGAGGGGGAGGAAGAGAAAGTAAGAAGGAAAGAAAAGAGAGCGGTGGTAGGTTTGAGGAGAAAGATTGCTGTACAATAAAAAAGATGAAAGGGAAGAAAGGCAACCCCTAACAAATATAAAGATATTAAAATAAAGAATGAATTGTTAAACTTTAAAGAATAAAAGAGAACAAATATGAATAAATAACAATAATTAGAAACACACATATGAACATACAATGTATTTTCTTTGAACAGAGTATTTGGCTGATTCACAAATTTAAACAGTGTTTAGTCATTTCAATTAAATTTACAATTTCTATATTTCCTATTTGCCATATTTATTCCTCATCTATTTTTGTAAAAAAACAATATTACCCTTCATCCTCATCTCTAATCTTAATCAAATTCAATTTTTCCCTTCTATTCTATATTATACCCCTTCCCATTGTCATCTATTTTTATATCCATTCTCACATTGGTTAATTATGTAATATTACAGTTGTTTAATATAAATTCAACATTTTAATATAAATCAATTAGTTATATAACTACCTTTTTTGTATATTAATCAATATGAACATGAATATTCCAATTATTTCCATGCAATCCAATTTCTTACAAATCAATTAATTATATTTACCAATAATAATAAACCAAATAATTTCCCCCATATATTCCTCCAAACCACAACTTAACCATTTCTGCTTTCAGAAATATACAATTAATAGTATCTCACTTATTACAATTCCCTAATTAAATAGAGCTTTTTTTCTTTCGTGTTTTAAAATCTTGAACTCTCCTCTTTTTCCTTAAATTTCCCATTGTTTGCACCTACCTTTTTTGGTGAGGAAAAAGAAAAGAATTCTGCCTGCCTAATTTTCCAACGTTGCAGCAACAGCAAAGCAGTTTCAGTTTCGTTTTTCAGCATAGCTAGGGGAAAAAAAATCTGCTTGAGCAAGCAGCAGAGCCCTGAGCAAAACAGCTGAGAGCAAATCAGCTGAGAGTCGGGAGCCGATCTAATCAAGGGCTAATTAGCCTATGCTGAAGCTCCACGGGCCAATAAAATTACAAAAAAACACCGAACCATTTGTTAAATTGCTGGTTCGCCCACCCCTCACCCACCACTATTTATTGGCAATAAATATTGGTGCGGAGGGGTGGGGCAAGCCAGCAATTTAACAAATGGTTCGGCTGCACCATTGGCTATAGGGCGGCCCTTTGAAGCCCCGCGGCAAGAATTTGAACAGGTTTTTTTCCTCTAGCCATCAGCTGGGACTCTGGAGGCAGCAATAGATTGGGAGTGGGCAGGGTAAGCAAACGGCCGGCGATCCAACAGAGCAGAGAGTGAGGGTGAGTGAAGGCGTGGGGGGGAGCAAGAGAGGGCTTTGGCGACCCCTGTGAAATGGCCATTCGACCCCCAAAGGGGTCGCGACCCCCAGGTTGAGAACCGCTGCTCTAGAACATAGCATATATTGCAACTGAATTGAAGTCCACATATCTTAAAGTTGCTGTGGTTGAGAAAACCTGATCTAAAGGGTGAAAGATTTCCTCCTCTGGATTACCTAAATCATGGGTGTCCAGTCTTGGCAACTTTAAGACTTTCATGTCGGCTGGGAATTCTGGGAGTTCACAAGTCTTAAGGTTGCCAAGGTTGGACACCCCTGATTTAAATGCTTCTGATTGATTTCTCTACTATGAGATGACATCTATGGCGAGGCAAAGTGCAATGCCTCTCATGACATCATAGCACAAATCATGAAATTTACATTCATTTGTCAGTTGTCGTATTCTCATTATGCAGTTGTGCATATGTCAGCATTTTGACATAGTTGTTTGCTACTGATAACCATGTTCTAACTCCAGCTAGTATAGGTGAAGTTAGCTCAAAGCTCTGCTAGTCCTCCCTCTTTTTCTTTCTCTCTTGGACTTTAATCTTCTTGACTGATGAAATATTCTATATTTGAAAGCTTGTAGTGATTGTAAAAGGTCAGTTGATTCACTCGGGCCTACTGTGTCTTTTAATTTTTACCTTTCTTTACACCCAACATTGTGTTTCCTTTGGTCAGTTTTTGAACTTTTATGGAGAATATTATATATGTAAAAGTAGTATTGTTTTCCATCAAGCTGTTTAAAAAATGGGTCATAGCAACAAGCATATAAAGTGATAGATAATTATCAGCCAGATAATTCTAAAATTTATCCTTTTCTAGGATTAATTACTATGGATAACTATATTGGAAATAATTGGCTTTTTAAAAACATAGTCATTCATCAGCCTAGAGAAGTCAAATGATATTTTAGAGTATTTACAGAGCTTTACAATTTCCGTTGATAAATGCAATATTGTCTTTGATTTAAAAAAATATACATTCTCTATGTCTTGGACTTTATTACCTGATTTGTATTAAATATGCTCTCTTTCTAGAGTAAAGTGTTTGAATAATTTGGTGGTTCATTTGCAATGCAGCGGTAAAGGTAAGTTTACGAAAAATCAAAAATTCAACATAAAAGGGTAATTGTTTATGTTTTTCCCCAATACATTACATTTTCTGTTTACATTGTTGGCTTCTTTCATGCTCAAAAAAATATTTTTCATGTCATTTTTAGGATCCTTTAGAATTCATTCATGTATTTATGTTTTTAAGAGTATAATATTTTTTCACTATTTTGTTCCATCACTTTATGTATTTCTAAATGTATTAACATGATAAAAAAAATACAGGTAGCATTTAGCATCAGGAGGGGACAGGAGAAGAAGAACGAAACAGATTTTGTTGTATTTTTTGCTGTTGCTGTTATAATAGTTGGCCATTTCTCAATTAGACAAAAAGTATACTAATTTTTCACCTAACCGTGATAATTTTCACTTTTCTAATACTTCTAATACCTTGAATTTCTACAGCAATTCCTTTTCCATTAGTGAATAGGAATTGCAATAACAACAGAAACAATTTATAACAAAAATATTATTTACCCAGTAATAGTTTTCACAAAAAATAATACACAGTAAATATATCATCTTAAAATATTTCCAAAAATTAGATGATAATGTTGAATTATGAGAAGCCTTCAACATTAAGGATTAACTGTCATAAATATTTAATAAAAATGTTACTTTGAGCATTATATCTATCCAGATCAGTGGTGGGTTGTTCCCGGTTCAACCCAGTTTGACCGTGCCGGTAGTGGTGATGATGTGATGTCACCAAACCGATTCTCTGTGATTGGGAGCTGGGCCCACCTGCCCCCGCTTTATTCCTCCCTTTATTTCTTTGTTTTTAGCCCACCTGATAGATTGGATTGCCCACCTCAGCTGGGCAGAAACCTAACGCACTTGAGTGAAGTGCAAGTTTGGTGTGCGTGCAAGCGAAGTGAGCATGCATGCAGCGATTGTGCACAAAGTGTGTGCACTAAGAGAACCGGTGGTAACACAGGTTGAAACCCACCACTGATCCAGATATGTGTGTACACATATCTGGATCAGTGCTTAAATATGTTTAAGATCTCCGTATATTTCTATATTGATCTAAGAAAAAGTTTTGTATAGTCCTCAATTTATGACAACCGAGCCCAAAATTTATATTGTTAAGTGTGACATTTGTTAAGTGAATTTTGCCCCATTTTTCAACCTTTTTTCCCACAGTTGTTAAGTGATTCACTGCAGTTGTTTAGAAAATGCTTTTAAAAGAAAACAAAAGGCTCTGACGATCAGGCAACTCATCTGGGATCATCAGAGCCTTTTAAAAGCATTTTTTACAACGTCTTTGGCTGAAGAGGTTGTAGAAAAAATGCTTTTAAAAGTAAAAAAAAAAGAGTTGGCCATGCCCACCCAGTCACATTACCTCCCACCACCACCAAGCCACCCCAACAGAACCGGTAGTAATAAATTTTACATTTCACCACTGATCCATCCAATATTTATCTGGCTAGCATCCTTGCAGCAAACAGCAAACAGCCTGCCTCCTCCATGTATGCTGCCTCCACCAGGGAACTCTGGAGTCTTCGACTCTGAGCAGCTGATCGGCGGTTGGATCGGCTTCCCGGAATACTGCCAATCAGATGTTCCAGGCAGCAGGTATCGCTGCCACCGTTCGCTGCTACTACCTGTCACCCATATTCATATTTTCACCCACTTTCGGGAGGAAAAAATGTGTGTCTTATGGAGCGAAAAATTCTGTATTTCTCAGAATGCATACTTTTCACTTTTTATTTTCCTTACCCATAGCTTGTGGGAAAAGGATGATTACCCAGAAATCTCAACCAAAAATTGTTGGTGGTTCTGATGCTCAAGAAGGTGCTTGGCCTTGGATAGTCTCACTGTATTTCAATTACAATCCCTCCTGTGGAGCTTCTCTTATCAACAATGAATGGATACTCTCAGCTGCACATTGTGTCTATGGGTAACTTTATTTCCAGAATTCAACAGTTCTTACATTCTATATCTTCATGTATTCTTCTTTTTTTAAAAAAATGTGGATGTCATTATTTACCTGACTTTCATGGAGAGGTAAAAGATAAAGTAGAGACAAGGTACATATAGCCCTTGCCTTTCTAATAATATAAATACAGCATCATATCTCATATTACAGTAAAGAGAAGATCAGCGACAGGGATGCACAAGAATTTAAACTTCTTATATCAATCAATTCCGCATAGAGTTCACTTGAATACTTACTATAATTATTAATAAATGTAATAAAAATTTTCCCAAAATATACAAAAATGAATAAAAAACACCGTTCATAAAAAAGTTTTTACCTTAAAAAAGTGCTTAAGAAAAGCACCAGTACTATGAGTGATACTCATTCAATAAAATCCATTACTAGGCTGCAAAAATATGAAGCACTATGAAAAAGACAGGAAAGAATTGGAATATTATATATCTCTTTTCTGTCATCTGATAGTACTGGTTTTTGCAAACTAGATGAGGTACCACTACATGAAATGGAACATTTGCACCAGTCCTTTCCTTAAATAATCTAGCTCACATTTCAAATTGAGCCAATGGCCTTATTTGCTTGAATCTAATTATCAGGTCTTGGATTCTGATAAAAACAATCGTATAATCTTATATTAATTATATTTTCATCCTGCCTTTATTGCTTTATAGGAAGGGGTGAAATGCTCTGAGGTCTGCTACCGGTTCACTTTGCTACTGGTTTGGTGCGAGTGTATATGCAGGTTCGTGCCAAATGCGCGCTTTGCACACATGTGCACCGCAGGCATTACCGCGCAGTGTTGAAAAAGGAAGCTTAAGTAGAACAGCGAGAGGGGGGGAACAGCTGTGCCGCGTGTTTTAGATTTGCTAGAAAGCAGGATAAATCGTGCGGCACAGCTGATCATTGGAAATACCGATTCGCCCAAACCGGTAGCATTTTTTTACTACCAGTTTGCCCAAACCAGTAGCTTTTATTACTACCTGTTCAGGCGAACCGGTCCGAACTGGTAGCATTTCACCCTTGTTTATAGGTAACTCAAAGTGGTGAACACATACCATACTCCTTCTTCTTACTTCTATTTTCCTCACAGTAACAACCCTATGTGATTATCTTATATCAATTCTGGTACATGCGAATGTGTTGGACTGATAGAATATTTAAAATTTATAAGAACAAGATATCTAAATTAGAACAGTTTCAAGGAACTTATTTATCTTCATATATCTAATATTTGTCATAGGAGACAATGAACTATGGCAAATACCTGAGAGGAATGTAATGAACACTCTTATTCCAGAAGAAGAAGCAGTTTCTTGTAAATATTTGGTTTATAGAAAGGCAAACAGGACAGAATTTATTAACTGGTTCTGAATAAAAAAAAGAGGCCCACCTCTGAATATTAAAATATGTATACCCATATTTTAAGGAATGCTATAAGAGCTATAAGAACTATTACTCCTAATGCTTTTAAAACATTAATTGGGAGTTAGTTGGAAATTTTTCCTGGCTCCATCAGCACTGTTCACATTATGCATTGCAAAAGCTGTTTATAGCATATTAAAATGTGAACTTTTTCTCGTAATGTTACTAAGACATTCAAAGCATTTCATTACTAAAAATGGAATCCAAGGGTGGTGATTCTTCAATTACTTTCAACCTTACATCTCATTAGTTACAATACAGTTATAAGTAAATCAAGAATGATTTAATGTAGTTATCTGCATTTTAAAGGCTATACTAGCCTAAGTTTTCCATTTTAAATGCAATCAATTGTATTCCTCTGAAGTTTTGCCAGATATGTGATTAAAGAATGTCTTATAGGAAATGCATCTTAACCATCCATATGAAACACATCTAAGTAAATATGAATAATGTTCATATTTGTCTCATAAGAATTTGCAATATTTGTTATCAGTAACAGTGGTACTCAGGCTTGCGCTAGCATATTTTATGATGCCTGTATGATTCTCTATCATAATCTGAGCTGCTCCTGTCCTAATAAAGGCCATTAGCTCCTCTCTCTTCAGAGCTATCTTGTTGCATATGTATTAGATTTCTGCACTGTCTCAGCTACATCACTGCTGGCATATCATTGCTCAATCACAAGACACATTTTTCATAATCAAACAGTTCATCTTATACTTACTCACCACATTGTGAGACATTATCTCCCTAAGGATGCAATGTGATTCAACACAGTAATATACATGGACATGAAGCAATAAATTTGGAAACAATATTCAAATTTGTGTTGCCTATGCCGACAAATTAATGTGGGTTCTTTAATCTATATTTTATTAAATTCTACAGTATATTACAAACATGATAGATTTTGTGTAAAAATGTGAGTCCTTTATTAAATGTGGTAAATATATTGATTTCACAGAAAGTAGTACCATCTAAGCAACATTGGCTAATTTGAGAAATTGTTCAGATCTAATAAACAGATGGAGAAGTGATCTTTAAGAAATTCAAGAGTTATAGGCTACACTGAGACATTTTAAAAAATCATGAACTTCCATATTGCTGATAAGTAATATAGATGGAAGTGACAATAAAATCTTTGGGAATGAAGCTTGACTCAAAGGAGTGTTTGGCTTACTAATGTTGGTAGCATGTCTAAGCAATTCCACATATAATTTGAGTTTGGCCTATTTTAACATTTATAAAAAGGAATATATGAAATGGATAGAATTCAATATTGATAAACTGCTGTTCTTAATATTGAGTCAGCATATATCTATTTTAATATATTAATGCATATTATATTATATTCCTATGATCAATATATATTGTCTTAAATATATTATACTAGTGACATTGATAATTGACAAAAGAGAAAATAAAATAGAATATTGCTAATATTGGACATAATATTCACACAATTGAAAGGATAGGCTCCTCACCCATTTTTGTGAGAACTGATCGAAAATAATTTCTAATTTTAAGTCATTTACAAAAACCTATTCTTTAGTTGCCAGAAATTTGGGAACATCAGATGTAAAACAGGAATAAGTAATTTGAGGACTCTGAAAAGTTTGATCCCCGACATACATGACCAGTGGAAAGAGTTTGTGGAACTGGTATCCAAAATATCTGGAGGTTTAAGCCTATCCCTGACTCCCAGTAGTACTGAAATCAGTAAAAGTTGTGTTTGAACATATTGTGTCAATGTGGTTCAAATGTTAAAATATACAAAAATTACATCTCACAAGCTATTTCAAGCCATAATTTAAGCATGTGTTATTTTGACTTAGGAGGAATTTAAAACCATCTCGGTGGAAAGCAGTCCTTGGCCTGCACACAAATCTCAATCTATCATATCCTCAAACAGTGAGCCGAGAGATTGATCAGATTATTATCAATCCTCACTATAATAAGCGAACAAAAGACAGTGATATTGCTTTGATGCATCTCCAATTTAGAGTGAATTACACAGGTAAAATGATTTTCTGCTGCAGCTTTGCCTTTGGGTTATTAACAGATTAAGGTCTAAATCTAAGAGATATTTTTAAAAATTAACTGTATTTTCCAATAATCAACATAATAAAAGTGGTAATCCAGCTAAATTTCTTTGAGGCTTATTTTTCAGTGAAACAATGTGTGCAATGCGTTATTGAAGATTGGAGAGTGCAGGTATAATTGTTCATTTCTTTTATACAGATTATATTCAACCCATTTGCTTACCAGAAAAAAATAAACAATTTTTGCCAGGCACTAAGTGCTCTATTGCTGGCTGGGGAAGAACCACACAGGAAGGTATGTCGTAGTAGTGTTAAATCTTTTTCTTCATTTTATTATATTTTCCTGATGCAATCACTATAACTTAGAGTATAAAAACATTTCTCTTTCAGATGTATCAACTGTCATAATATTAGACTACATTTTATGAAACAGATCCGTTGAAGTTTTATATTAATTTTCCATCCAAAGTAATGATTGGGAAAATGTACATAAGTGTTTTTTTCCCAAAAACAAACAAACTTTGATTTTTTAAAAAATATTGTGTAGATGTTACATTAAAAGTAGAAAAAGAAACCACTAAAATTGTTGGCCTCTCATATAAAATGATAAACTAATCATAAAGAGGTACAGATTCCCACACAAAAGCAATTTTTAATGATTAAACAGGAAATAAAGATAAATAGGATTAAAACAGATATTACCATAGAAAATTTTTTATTTTATTTTAATAAAGGCATCTTGAATAACCAGATAGTAAGTGAACTACATAAAGGATACATATTATTGACAATAAATTAGATTTAGACTAGAAATACATTTCAAACAATGGAAGCCACCACTGAGAAGTCCTTATTCATTATTCATAATTGCAACTCATACCACACATAGCCAAGGAACATGGAATATGGCCTCAAATTAGCAAGTAGATTGCAGGAAACATAGAAACATATAGAAAGGCGATCCTTGGTACCCCCAAGTGGCTTTAAATTTAGCCCCCCCCAATAAAATATCTAACAAAGAATGCAGCTAAACAGCTAAAACTAGTTTGCTTAATAGTGCAATGCCTCAGAATGGTTGTTTTTCAGTTATGCATAGATCTTCCCTATAGCATATTCCTTGGCCCCCTAGTAGGATTTGCAGTTAATAACGCATATACTTATTTTGCAATTGCAAAGCACAGAAACTTTTCTAAATTGGGATCAATGAACTCAAACTACAACATAATATGAAAAATACACATAATGTCACCTAGGTCCCAAGCCCTCAAGCTGACCATGCACAATAAATGTCTTTTGCAGAACAATATTTAAAGGTACTAATAAATAAGGAAAGAACAAGCATCATGCAGCGCTTTCGAGACCAGATTTATTATGGCATAAATGGTAATGGACTAAAGCCTACCTCATTAAAGGAATACAGTGATGCACGAAATGTTGTGCTCCATTGTTACTACACACATGGGTGCAGAGAATAAAAATAATAAACAATGTATCTATGCCATAATCAATCTGTTTCACTTTAAGATGCCACAACAATCAGCTATTTTATTCTTCCAGCTGGAGTGTACTTATGTCAGAAACACTGAATGACAGTGAATTAAAAAAGCAGAAGTGAAAAGTGAGAGATATTTACTTCTGCCTTCTATATGTATTGTATTAATATTATGATTCTCTGCAGTGGTGGGTTGCCCCCGGTTCGCACGGGTTCTATAGAACCGGTAGTAGAACCGGCAGGAGGCTCCACCCACTGACCCCGACATCATCAGAATGCTTCTGCACATGCACAGAAGCTTCAGTGCATGCACAGAAGAGTGCACGCGCACGGGAGCAAAGCGAGCACACCCGCGCGGCCCCGTTGCGAACCGGTAGCAAAGGTAAGTAGAACCCACCCGATTCTCTGCAATTACAAATCCAAAGGTCAACCCTGTAAATCAGGGATGGAATGTCACACCACCTAATCAAGCACTTTTTTAGAACTAATACTTTTTGAACTTGACAAGTGAAAATAGATAAGGGAGGGAGGAGCAGTTGCTAGAGCAAGTTGAAAACTAGAAAACTGTAAGAGCTTCTTATCTGTGCCATTCTGTGAGCTCGCACTAATCTGCTCCTATAATCCACTATGGATTTTGTTTACATTTGTACTGAATTGTGTACTGCAGTATTACAACTGTGCTGTGCATGAATAGAAGCTCCATCTGGTTTCTGTGCAACATGGAGAACTGCACAGAAACCTTTTCCATCTCTTGCAAATGGAAGCTTGAGCTGGAAGGTGAAGATCAAAGTGGTAAGAGAGCTACATTACTTACATGATGTAGCTTTTGGGGAATGAAATTCCAATGGGGCTTGCATGGGCCTGCTCTGGAGATAAGTCATAGAGTAGAGGAATGACTGAATACTGTATATTATTTGACTTACGTGATATGTATCATTTTATCAGTTAAACAATATATGTATTTCTGGTTTTCAAATAGATTCAATCTCAAGTATATTGCAAGAAGCAGAAGTCCCTCTTGTAACACATCAGAAATGCAAGGAACTGATGCCAGAGTACAATATTACTGAAAACATGATATGTGCTGGGTATGACAAAGGTGGAGTTGATTCTTGTAAGGTAAATAGTAACAGTGTTTTGCAGTCATTGTACAGTCAATAAATAATTCATCAGTTTTTCTGATTCTTTTTTATAATAGCAAAAGCACTGCTTCACAGTGCTTTTACAGCTCTAAGTGGTTTACAGAGTCAGCATATTGCCCCCAAACAATTTGGGTCCTCATTTTACCCCCTTGGGAAGGATGGAAGGCTGAGTCAACCTTGAGCCTCATGAGATTCGAACTGCCAAATTGCTGTCAGCCAGCAGTCCTCAGAAGTATCTTGCATTCTAACCACTGTGCCACCATGGCTCTTAAAGTAATAAATAATGTAAAATTTATATTACATTATATAAATTTTAAAATGAGATTAAAATGAGATTTAAAAAATCCCTTATAATTTTACTTTTATCATAATTACATCACTGCTATTACATTCTGCTTTCATTTACCATTTTGTTACTTTGAATTAGTTTGAAGAAAGTATTTTGAACATTTAGAACTCCATCCATCAAGGAAATAATAAAATAATCCTTGTTATTATTACATGTGATGTACTGTTATCAAAGCCAGTGTACTGTGCACTACATTCAGCAAAAGGCTTTTCACATGGCAATCATAAACTATTTTCTCCTGTACTGAAACTAGGAAATGAAGCTAGTTTAATACATTTAATACATTTAATAGCTGCGGTATCACAGTGGTTAGAGTGCAGTATTGCAGGCTACTTCTGCTGATTATTTACGGGACCGCCTGCTGACACCAATAGCCTCCCACCGGCCAGTACGCTCTCATAGAGAGGGGCTCCTCCGGGTGCTGTCGGCCAAACAGTGTTGACTGGCGGCCCCTAGGGGGAGACCCTTCTCTGTGGGAGCACCTGATATCTGGAATGAGCTCCAGAGATACAGAGGATCCCGGATCTATGCACCTTTCGCCGTGCTCTCAAGACTTTCCTATTTCAACAGGCCGGCCTGGCCTAACTTTTTCTTTTCCTTTTTAATTCTAATGATGAATTTTAAATTTGTCTTAAAAACATTGGGGTTGTTTAAATTGTCACGGGCCAAATTATTTAATCAGATTTTATATGGTTTTTAAATTTTGTAATTTGTGTGTTTTATCTGGCTGTTCACCGTCCTGAGTCCTGCGGGAGTAGGGCAGTATATAAATCTAATAAAATAAAAATAAAATAAAATAAATAAATAAATCACTGGCAAATCGAATCTCACCAGGTTCAAGGTTGACTCAGCCTTCCATCCAGGGGTGGGTTCTACTTACCTTTACTACCGGTTCACAACGGGGCCGTGCATGCATGTTTGCTTTGTGCGCATGCGCGCTCTTCTATACAAGCGCAGAAGCTCGTGCGCATGCACAGAAGCGTTTTGATGATGTCAGGGTCAGTGGGCAGAGCTTCCTACCGGTTTTACTACCGGTTCTATAGAACCGGTGCAAACCGGGGGCAACCCACCACTGCTTCCATCCTTCCGAGGTCGGTAAAATGAGGACCCAGACTGTTGGGGGCAATATGCTGACTCTGTAAACCTCTTAGAGAGGGCTATAGAGCACTGTGAAGCGGTATATAAGTCTAAGTGCTATTGCTATTTCTGACCAGATTCAAATCCATTATTCAAGCTTGGCAATGCTGCTGGCTAGGTGTTCTGGCTAATGGTTATCAATTGATGGATTCCCCATTCTGCATATGTTTTAGAAAGGAAGCCATCACATTCCTTTCCTTGGGACAGGGAGGTGCATCTTTGAGGTCATGTAGTTTTCACTGGTAGACTTCTTGCATCAGTCTTGTTACATTGATTCCTTTCCCCTTGCCTCCTTATGCTTAAGTCTTTTACATCTGGCATATCTCCAAGTATGGCAGCAAAAAAATATTACCTTTTTTCTTACCATTTTGGCTGAAAGGAAAAAAATAGTAATACTATTATCAACTTAACAAGGGAAAGAGGTAGAGAAGGAATGAAGTTTCATTCAAAATTTCACTAGTCCATCAAAGAACCTATTCAAAAAAGCCTATTCTAACTATTGAAATCCAATAGATCACTAGTTCTCCTTGACCAGCTATAATTAGTACTTCAGAAATTATCAGAAAAATAAATCATATATATAATCTCTGTTTTTATCATTATAAAATATTATAAAGCACCAAGGGATTAAGGCTTCTGTGGATGTGTTCTTTTCCTCATATGTAGAATCCCCCAAAAAAGCTACAGACAGCAGTAACAGTGACTGCAAGCAATTAACAGAAATAGCAATAGCACTTAGACTTATATACCATTTCACAGTGCTTTACAGCTCTCTCTAAGCTGTTTACAGAGTCAGCATTTTGCCCCCAACAATCTGGGTCCTCATTTTACTGACCTCAGAAGGATGGAAGGCTAAGTCAACCTTGAGCTGGTGAGACCAAACTGCCAAACTGCTGGCATCTGGCAGTCAGCAGAAGTAGCCTGTAGTATTGCATTCTAACCACTTTGCCTTCACAGTTCTTACATAAAAATACATAAATTGCAGAGATTGAGTTGACATAACAGCAAAGAAACAGCATGGCCAGGTCCATATAGACACAAGTAATAGACATAACTTTTGGAGCAGAGCATCAAAATATGGTTGAAGGTTGCCTCAATGCCAAGACAGGATCAGGGTGATAGATAAATTCATTTCAGTGAATTTATCTCACTGAAGCATTTCCTGCCCATGGTTAACAAGTTGGGTAAAGGATCTTTATGAAAGGCATTTCTTTCTTCAATACTTATATGAGCATCATGACATAACTTTTACACAGGCCAAGTATGTTTCATTTAAACTTACGACTTACAGAGAAGCTTGCAGAACTATTACATAAAACTGACAGTTGTCTTATTAAACAGTTACATTCATAGTAATAGTGTTGTCAACAATAATAATATTTTAATTTTTCTTTGTCATTTCAGGGAGATTCCGGTGGGCCTCTGATGTGTCAAGAGAATAAAAAATGGTTTCTAGCTGGTGTAACATCCTTTGGCTACAAGTGTGCACTTCCAAATCGCCCTGGAATTTATGTAAACGTTTTCAAATTTGTAGACTGGATAAAACGTACCATTAATTATTAGCACTTTAAAAAAAAAACTAGAAAGAATATAGGATTGAAAAAGAATGTGATTAGAGCATCACATTCTGCCAAATAAAGTTTGGCAGAATCAAGCAAAAAATAATAATTCAAATTATGGCCAAGTTTGTGTTAGAAGTGATCTGAACAAGTACTTGAAAGTTTCACTGACATTTATCCACAAGTTGCAATATTTTTCTTCCGGCTACTCTCTTAATGCTTGAACAAGAGAAGAGAAGGGTAGCTCAGATAACATACTGATTTGTTGAAAGTACAACCCTCAGTAAAACTGTGCCTTTACACTTACTGAGAAGAGCAGTTGATGACACCATGAATTAAACTCTGTATAAGAGTCTTTTGCAGATAGGCAAAAGACAATAGGCTGTGAATACATTTAAATAATAATAAAAAAAATTATTTTGTAAGAGTTTTACAAATGACTGCTTTTTTCAATCAGTAATGATATTTCAGTATATATGTCATTACTAAGGCTCCAATCAGAAAACCTCAGTGATATACCTCTCCAATCAGTTCCCATTAACTCAGTTTATTAAGAAAGTAGTCAATGCAAAGTGTATGTATAGTTTATGCAAAAATTCAGGATATAGTATTGATTAGCAGTACTCATGAAATACTCATGTCTAGTCAAATTAACTAGAAAATACTATGGATCTAATCATTCAAATCAAGTAGATAATTTTTTATTCTCAATTTAATTAATTTTAAATAATTTAAATTTTAATATTGCTTAATGCATTGTAAGCCACCCTGAGTCTCCAGAGAAGGGCAGCATATAAATCAATTTTTTTTAAAAAAATTAGATTTTTTCGTGCAGTGCATAATGGGATAACCAAACAACTACTGCACTTACTATAAGATGGAAATCTTTGAAAAATAACTCATAGCTATAAAGACCAGCTTTCTATTGAAATCAATGGGATATGCTATTTCTGTGAAATCACATATGCATATATTTCATTCGTTTTAAATCATACTGTCAGAATGTGTTCAAGACATTTCTGTATTTTAAATGAAATAACATTAATCTAAATTTAAATAAGAAATATTACAAATTCAGAAAGAAGAGCCAAACTTCAGTTCCATTGCAGCTAATGTACAAGTACAACTGCTATTAATACATGCTTCCATGTTGGCCAAGAGACAGAAAAATCCCAGCATCATTTTCTTATTTTTAGGAAATGACCAGCACAATAGCATCAAACTCAACTTTTGGTGATTTCATAGATATCACTGTGTCATTTTCTTGGCAGCAATATGGAAGCAATATTGTTATTGTCTTTTATTTTTTGAGGGAAGAAGGGAGGCAAGGGCATACTTGTTTACATCCAAGTCTATCCTACAGCCATGATATTTCCTGGAAGTCTTTGATATAACACAATCATTAGGATAAGGAATATCTTTCAATAACCCAACATGCATAAGGGAGGCATATTAGATCAAATTGATAAAACGTCTGTATGATGGAAGTTGAAAATGGCATCTTAACAAACCTGAATGTGTACAGTTGTTTACAGAATCTTAATATAGAATTGTGTGCAGTTATTTACAAATACAAAGTGTGTATGTACTGGTATGTATGTATGTATACACATACACAAACACACTTTTGTATATATTCTCTAGCAACCTTTTCATACTTATCACTGTCATATAAACAATGCCATACTAAGGATCTATTTTGCAGATCTGAGCAGTTCTAAGGCAGTTTCACAAATATTTTTCTTGGTCTTCAAATCTAGACTTTTGCAAATAGGAACAAAATTTCCAAAAGAATAAAAAGACTCTTAGCTGTCTGCAGGAAATATTTGCAAACTGTTATTTGTGTCAAAGGAAATATTACAAGAAAGATATTCTAGCCTTTGAATTCTACTTTCATTGTTTTCTCATCTTGAATCTATTAAAAAAACTGTACACAACTTCTTTATATATTCAAGTATGCATAAAGTGATGTTCTATATAAGGGGTGTCAAATTCTGTCAGTCAGGGACAGGAACACAGGAGGGAGGGGGAGGGAGGGGGGGAGGGAGGAAGGAAGGAAGGATGGAAGGAAGGAAGGAAGGAAGGAAGGAGGAAGGAAGGAAGGAAGGAAGGAAGGAAGGAAGGAAGGAAGGAAGGAAGGAAGGAAGGAAACTCCATGACAGTGTGTACATTTCATGATTTTTAAGTGATTAAAAGATAGCATTTCTAAGTGGCATCAGGGCAATTTCTCTTTCTCATGATTTAAAAGCAAAACAACAAAAACAAAAACAGAACAAGATACCAGTATGGAATAAGTTGTCAACCATACATTTCTGCCATTGCTTGTTCCAACAGTAAAGCATACATAGGAAAAGCTACTTTCTCTTTCAGCTTGTTTTCAGGGAATTGAATGTACTAATTGTATTATTTTGTACTAATTAATATGACCTGAGTAGAATAATTTGTGCTAACATTGGACAAGCATTATCAAAAATAGATGGTAGCAAAGAATAATCAAGTACTGTGCATCATTTTCTTTGCCTTAAAAAAGAATCTCATCACTCAAATTAACACTGATAAATATTTTTACATATATGAGATTACAATAACTCATATTCTAGTGTAGAATTTTTTATGCAAAGATAAATTATCTTAATACATCGTAAATTCATATTAGCTGGAATTACAGTCCATCCATTAGCGAGAAACAATACAATATATATGAAATTAATAATGGAAATAAATGTTAAAGGTTAAATTAGAAATATTTGTACTACAACTGTCACATGGAATGAATTCAAAATGTTCGGTCTATCTCATTAGTATTCGTAGCCAAATTACTTTCTTTAGCAAAATAATCATATTCTTATTTTCTTTTAGCTGGCTATGTTTGCTATGGGATTAAAAACCAAAAATCATATATTAAAAAATGATCCAAGCAATCATTTCAAGGGGGAGCTTCCACTTCATTCTGTTGATCTGTTGCAATTTCAAGCCATTCCAAACTAATATTTAACAAGACAATCTAAGAAATCCTGAAAAGTATCATTCCTGCTTTCTTTTCAGCCAGTTTTCTATACTTCCAGGTTACTGTCCTTTCTTGGGTTCTTAGAAATCCACAGTGTTGACTGATCAGGACTGGTTTTTGTTCTTCCTTTACTGGAAAATTAAAAACACAAATCCATGGCTATACATTTGGTTCACATAATTTCACATATTCAACTAGGAACTCTGCAATAAAGGAAGGTGGTAAGGAATAAATTATAAAAAAAATATCTGAATGTTTGTATTAGGAATATTGCTTCATTTACCCTGGTTCAAAAGCACTACATACATATAGCTTAAAACTAATCTTAGACGTAAGGAAGATATCTGAACAGCCTATAGGTCTTGTGCAATATTTAACACACAAGGCCTGTACCAATTAGCTTATCAATGACTTAGTGCCAACTGAGTTTTTATAAATAACTTCTGCATTAGTATAGTTAAAGCATAAAGCAAAGTATTAGCAAGAAGAAAACCGCAACAAAACTGAGGAAATCTGAAGAAAAGGCTAATGATTATATAAATGTGGGAAATCTTCCAGTGAAACAAGCACCTGGCCAGGTGAGTACTTGAAGACCTTCGTAGCCAGTGGCTTCAAATTCTATTGGCATAGAACAGTGTTTCCCAATTTGGAGAATTCTCCAGATTGTGAAATTCTACTCCTAAAGCTAGCTGGGGAATTTTGGGAGTGTAAATGTATACACCTGGTTGTGATTACCCAGTTTGGGTAATATTGCTGTAAGACAAGGCAATATCAATGTAGCAGTCCATATTGAATGAAATTACTCTTTTAATGCCAACTTCTGAACAAAAATTGTGAGCTGTTGGACAGCGAGGGCTGCTTTTGGAGTGCTGTGCCATGAACTATGTTCCCCAAAGGAGGGCAGGATAGAAAGTAACATTTTATTATTCTTTGTATTTTGAAAACTTTTACTTCTTTCACATTAACAATTGCAACTCAGTGGCAAAAATTTTTGATAGGCTGCAATCATATAGCTTTTGGATGACGATGGTGGTGATGATGATTCATTTGATTTGCTTCCCATTTTTCTTCTGAAAGGGCATTCAAAATGGTTGTTTTAAATATTACAGCAGCATGGAAGGAAGCCAAATAAAGCTATTAATGTTGCTGCTGATTTTAAAGGATTTCCTCTGAACAAATGTGGCAAGAACATATTCCCCAAACTATTGTTCAGTAGGAACACTGCTAACTTTCCATGAGTTTATAAGAGTTTATCATAATTTCAAGATTGTCAAAGCTCAAAGTAATCAGCGTTTTTAATTTTTTAGAAGAATACTGGGTAGCTTAGGCACTGACATTCTGCCTTCAAAACAGAATCAAAAGATGACCTTAGAAACTGAGCAATGTACCAAGTTAGAATCTAAATGTTCTGTAAGGGATTCAGATGATAATGGAGATGAATCATTGAAGCAGTTTCTCCTTGCTTCCCTAGAAGAAAGAAAGGGAAAGCCTCTAAGCATGAATGATTTGCCATAAAGCACAGGAGAAATGCTTGGTTCCTAATATGATGGGTTAATATCTGCATGTCCAATATTGTTTTCTTTTTTATAACCAAATATTTATTCAGTATTGCTAACCTACATTCTCTAAATATTAGATTTAACTTCCATAATTCCTCACTAACATATCACATGTTTAGGAGGCAAAAAAAAATTATTTGCTGCATTTTCTGGAGAAAATAAAACCAACTTTTTTTTCCCCTGGAGCTCATAAATATAAATATTTATATTTGGAATTGCTACTAAAATTGCAACTTTGTATCAACTCTTTCCTCTTGAAACATTTAATTAATCCTCCTGTGTTTCTTACCCATGTTTCTGAGTGTATGTCACACACCCCTGCTCAGTGGCAGAGAGTAAGCCTGTTACCTTGTTGGAAACCGAATGTCATAATTGCCATATAGTTATTTACATGCATCCTTCCCAATCACCATTGAAGTTTTGGGAAACAGTTTGCAAATTGATTACATAAATACTTCAGAAGATTGTGCAAGAAAGCTCTAACAAGACATCTTGTGAGTTCTTTGGACTGAGTAGATGGCCTTGATTTTTTGTTTGTTTGTTTTTTTTAGGACACAGCCGCTTATACTATATTTGACAGGTCTTGCATTGCCAAGAAAATTGGGAAATTATACATTAAAGTAAGATTAAATATTAAATATTATGAAAATAAGTGGATAGAAAGTTCCACACCGGAGCATTGTTTAACTTTTCTTATGCAACAGCATTCCCACTTCACAAAACAAAATGAACAGTGGCCATAATATTCTAAGAGGGGATGGAAAATGAAATGATCCATCTTTGGAAAATGTTTCGTTTGAATATTTCCAAAGCAGGAAATACTTTTGAGCATAATTACTTCTGCTTAAAGCAGAATATATAATAGAATATTCATACTGTAAAGCTAATATGCTTTATTTTGATGTTAGACTGAAATGCTACTTTTCTAATGATGTTATACATAAGCAACAAGCTAATCTATATTGGTTTAACAATACTATTTGATCTATGACAGGGCCACAACTAATTCCGTCTATTTACGTTGCACATTTTATCTTTGAGTAGGTGGCTACATTTTTAAACACATTCTTCTTTTACAATACATGCAATATTATGGATGTCATTCAGGATGACTAGTTTTGCATTTTATGTACACTGGATTTGAATATGAGTAAGTGACTGATGTAAACATATATTCCAAAGTACACAAAATCACAGATACAAATTGTTATGATTGATAAAACACTGAATTACCTTTTATGCAGCATCTGGAAACAGCAAGTCCCAAAAGCCACTAATATCAACAACAACAGTGGTATGGTTGGTATAACAACATAAATTAAATTAGGAATTAGACCTACAAGAAAAAAAGAGTGTTATTACACTTTAAAATATAGGAGGACTAATTTGTATAGCAAAATAATAAATATATAAATATTTTACTTTGCTTGGTGTTGACACCATGCAAACCAAGGACTCTGAAAACAGTGATTAAAGGTAACTAAATATTTTAATCCTGAAATTTCTTCAAAGCACTAATGGCAAAAATAATTTTCCCCTATAATATACAACCAAGAGAAAGTTTCAAAATGTATTTTAAAGTTGCTTACTCTAGTAATTTATCCACCAATGGGATAGCAATAGCATAGACTTATATACCGCTTCATATTGCCCTCAACAACCTAGGCACTCATTTTACTAACCTCAAAAGGATGGAAGTCTGAATCAACCTTCTCCCAGTCAGGATCAAACTCCTGACAGTGAACAGAGTTAGCCTGCAAAGCTGCATTCTAAGCACTCCACCACTATGGCTCCTTTGGTTATACAAAAAGTATAACAAAAGATCTGAATAAAGCAGAGTACAGATGTCCAACTTTTTGGTTTACCTGGGCTTCATTGTGAAGAGAAATTGTCTTGGCCCACATATAAAATATATATTTAATGTGTCAACTTTGAAACGGATCAGGTCTGTTGCAGCCATTTTCTGGAGCTCTGGAATGTCAGACCAGACATCAACAACTTACTATCTTGTGGGAACCAAGGTCATTCCAATAGGTGCTGGCCAGAGACTGAAAGAAGTTACCAAGGAGATGTCAGAGCACCTATATAACAATGTGACCTGTGACAAGGCGGGAAGGGGCTGTCTATTATTTTACTATACTGAAAGCATGGGAAATAACCAGAGCTGGTTTTGCATTTCAAAAGTGTCGATATGATGTTCTCAATAAAGCAGTTATTTGAGAAGGCTGAAAGTCTCATAATTGATGGATTGGTTGGGTTCATTACTCAGAACCTTGAAATAATGTGTATAGATTACATAATCTTGTTAAAGGTTTACAATTTTGTGGGGCCACATTACAGCTGTCCAGACCACATACAGCCCATGGGCCGCTGCTTGGACGCACCTGTTTTAGAACATATGAAACAATATATTTTTTAATGAACAGAGTTCCAAGGTTTACATGAAATTTGTTTCAATGTACAGTATATTAAAATTCATATTTTTTAATCTGAACATTTCAGCCAGAGAACACATTTTAAAGATAGTGTAGAAACCAATCTATAGTTTTAATTGTTATGTATGGTACAGCTACAAACAGAGCCAACCTGAATTCAGTTTATTAAATAATATTCCTTAAATGCTATGTTCCGTACATTAACAAACTTGGAAAGACTCTTTATTTCCCAAATATCTTATTTCTTTACTTATTCATGAATATATTTATATGCAAAATTTAAAATCTTCATCTGTCCTAAATAATTTCCTTCCTTCTGACTACCTTACCTACAGAATTCATTCATTATAGGTTTCCTAAGTCTTCTCACTGTTAATTATCATAACGTCATTTAAAATTTATAATCACTTTACTCTCTTTAGTTTAATGAAAGATCATTGCTGACAACTAAAACAACTAAAAACCACCTTCAGACTTCCATATTTCCAACAGAGGGAGAAGAAAAGCAAAAGGTCTATCATTATTTTCTTAAACAATACACACATAAGAGTGTAAGGCAAATTTCCCCTTCATTTTGAAGGGGAATTGAATTTGAATTGAACTTTTTTAACATGGGTGGAGTAGACTGGTGAAGCAGTTCACTAGAAATGGGCCAGAATTGACTTCCATTATGTAGCGCCTATTAAACAAGGAGCTGAATTCAATGTATCTAATTCAATATATTCAATTTAGACACCAACCAAATCCAAATTGAATCTGGCAACATACAATAAAACCAAATGAAATAGAAAATATAAAAAATGTTATTTAAAAAAGAAGGGATGAGAAGGGATAAGAAAATGAATATAGAAGAAGAACAGATTGTGAGTCCACTAATAACATTCATGCTCCCAAACATATCTAATAGGATTTCCCTAGCCTAAGGCCTGGGTGAACAGCCAGGGTTTTAAGACTTTCTGGAATGCTATCAGGATGGGTGCCATATGAATATTGGAGAAACCCTAATCCATATGGCAAATCCCATCACAGAGATGTGATCTTGCATCCTAACAGATAACAAACTTTAATTGAAGGATTTATGAAAATTCCAACCCAAGAAAAGCCTCCAAGTCCAGAACAGAAACAATAGTAGAAATAACAGAAACAATTGGTACAAAAGACGAATCTGTGCAAAGGCCCCCACCTTCAACAGGAGCTGTGAGTCTAGAAAGACCCCCAAACTGTGCACCTGCTCTGTGCCACTCTATCTAGAGCCAAAAATGATATGTCACCAGAACCTGCAGTGCTTAAAATCCAAAGCCATTCTATCTTGCCAGGATTAAATTGGAGCCAGTTTCTTCAGTTTCAATGCATTGTGTCACTGCAGCACATCACCCAGAGTAGAGATGTATAACATGATATTATTGGCATACTGATGATGCTGCACAGCATGAATGATCTCCTCCAGGAGTTTCACATAGATATTAAAGAAGAGTGGTCAAAAACCTGAACCCATCCCATACTACAGGAGCTAGGATTAGAGCTATCCTCATCCTAACAACACTTATATGTCATAAACAGCAACTTGAATCTTCAGTCTTGTTGATTGTATCACATAGTATCACATAGGCATACCAAGGCATGCCTATAGCAGTCCTTTCCACTGCATTCTGGACTAATTGAAGCTCCAAGTAGTACTTAAGAGCAAATATGGCAACAGTCAAGCCTGAGATAATAAACACATGAATGATTGTCTGTGCTCCTTATCCAGAAAGAAATATAGCTGGTATACCGGTTGGAGCTGTACTAAGGCCTTCCTGGACACAACATCTTTCTACTTCTTTATTGACCTTGAAAATGCAATAGGATTTAGGGAAGCAAAACATTCACCATGCAAGCATATGGCACAAAGCATAAAAGTTATCATGTGATTAATCTGCAACTGTCTATATTTCCAAGATGCTAGATTTGGGATTTCCAAGTTTCCACACATGTATAAGAGCAAACTTGGTACAACAGCATGTTCTTGTTGTCATGGCCAATAGGACCACTTTATTTTTTTATTTTTTTTATTTCATGACCTGCCATTTGTAAAAACTGAATTAAGAAAAATGTTAATTTCAAAAATGCAAATTTCAAGTATTTGTTCACTTGCCAACATTTTATTGGATTTTGTTTTTATTGCTGTCCATTTTGCCTGCATTCATTTATGTTCAATTGGCATTTCCAGAAAATTATACTTGAAATTCCTTTCTGCAATTTACTTTCTGTTGAATCCCAGGATGTCTATCCCAAATTTATATCATTTTTCCTTCAAAATGCTAAGTGCATCTAATTGGACTTTCGAAATAGCATTCTGAAATGTGATCTAAAAACTAAATATATCAATTACCACCAGTTTCAGTAACGACCAATGGAAAATCATCTTCTGACTTGCTTGGATCATTAGGCTTCACAGCTGGCACTGTTGCTTGAATTTCTGAAAAAAAACAGGTTTTTGGGGGGAAAAGAACAGTAAAATTGTTTTCTATGTCTGCATCTGCTTGGGTGATTATACTTAGACAAGGTAACAACATTCTACAGCTAATCATTTTTAAAATCAAGTGTGGGTGATAAATTCTGGCTACAGGTTTTATTGCAACATTGGAATCACATCTGGAATAAAAGTTATCAAAATATGCTATAAAACGCACAGTTGGATATTTTTCTGAATTGCTATGATAGTTCAAATGTTCCAACTTAGCCTGCTTTTTTAATCTGTTTCGATTTCAAAAATAATTCAGATTTTATTTCTCAACACCGCAATTCGGTCCAAAATGTTCTTACCATGATGTGAATCTGTTTTGTGTCCTGATTCTTTTTCTACAAGGTCTTCTGTTAAATCAATAAGAAACATTTAAAAAGTATATTATTTTTACTGTTTTGTACGCAACATCAAAAATAACTTTAATAAGATTTTTCAGCCTTTATACCTACCCTCCCCCAGTCTACTTTCATCTGGGAAAACAAATTGAATACTCATTCAGTTCATTTTTCAAGTGAATTGGACTTGTTGCTGTAACTTCCAAGCCTCAAGAGGCACTAAATTGTGGAAGACTTATAGAAACATGAATATGAAGCACTGTATTTCATGGAATGATATTTAGGAAAAAACAAGGCCCAGAACTTTTTTTAAACATTCTATTTTTATCCCATTCTTATTTCAAAGATCATGTGATATATATCTGTCCTGTTTTCACAGAATATCCAAAAATAAAAACAGTGAAGGATGTATATATGAACTATATATAATAGAACAGATCATAACTAATACATTCTTTTACACAACTATTTTATGAAGCACATTGATCTTACTTGGTTATTATTTTGAACACATTATCTGACCTAGTTATGAGACTACTTAGGTGAGCTTAACTGAGCTTCTATAGCTCAATATCAGACCTATAAAATCTATTAGATTGCTATTGCACTGAATGATTTAGCAGCCTACATGTCATCAGTATGAAAAATTCAGAAGACAAACACAAAGGCAGAAACATTATTTAACAGTAAACTACATTATTCAGGCGTTTCTTCCTTATTTCTGAGTCTAGTTTACAAAAAGTGCCACTGCTGATTTATCTGTGCTTCAAAAGTAAAAGATTGCATCAAGAACTTGGTTTATCATGGCCTACCTGACTTATACTTGCAGATGAAATTGTGCTTCATGTTACATCTGTCGTCATTCCATTGATAAAGATAAGGCCCTCCTAAACCTGGATTTGCTGTTGGCTGGTGATACATCACAACACAAGCTTCACTCCCACAGGAAGGCTCATCAGTATACCAATTTCTATAAAGCAGAAATATAACAAATGCAAAATATAACTTTTGAATCTTTATTATTCTGTTAAATAGTTTTTTCTTCCTTTCAGTTTTCCCATATTTCCAAGTTAGCTAAGACGTTGGGCTTTGTGCAATTCCTTCATTACATTTTCCCATGCCAAATAAGCATAAGTTGGGGCAAAGATCTATTGCAGAATTTATACTAAAGTTATACAAAAAAAACAAAAAACACAACAACCCTAAATGGACATTGTTGGCATCCAAACCCATAATGGAAGGAAAAACTATTATATGTAGTGGTCAGTAAAAATATGTTTGTCAAAAATATGTCTTTGAATAACAGTGCAGAATATGGGAAGAAAGAAATATTCTTTCTTCAAGATTCAGGAACAAGTGAGACCAAAAGACATATTCCATTATATTTGACAGGCAATTCTTGGTAGATACTACCTATCATCTCACTAACACAGTTATGAATTATATTTGAACAAGGCACAATGGAAAAGAATGGTACAAGAATAATGATAAAAATCCATACTGATGTGGGGAGGCAATAGAAAAATACAGTATGAAACTCACAACTATCTAATAAAACCAAGATGATGCAAGAATGACAAAACACATGACCTCTCAACACAATCTCCAAGTTGGAGGGGATTTTTTTGCTACTAGCTCCATATACATCTTGGTCTTCTAATGCTAGGAGTTTTGGAATAAAATATTAAGAGCATTTACCTGAAGAGGGAACTGCTTCCATCTGTCCATTTGTAAAGATCGGGACAGGCACTGGATGTGGTTTGTCCCTCTCCATTTCTCCATAGACCAATCCAGAAGTCTCCATCAGAAATCCCTGGACCTGATTTTGTGAGATTCTGCAGCATATTTTCTATCAGTTTCTGTTCTGTTTCACTTTCAAGACTGAGAAGTACTCCACCACCCATTTCACAAGCTTGGCGAGCCTCCTGAAAACCCACACGCCGAGACATGTCTTGGAAATAGGCAATCTTGTAGCAGAGATGTGCTGAATCACCGTAGCATATCTTTTGACCTAAAAAAAAAATCCCACAAAATAACACTGAATAAATTTTTTATTCATATCCATAGATTTCAGCACATCTTGTATTATATTATAACTCATTTATGCTCAGACAATATTGCTTTCCCCGCTTTATTATTACAATTAAAATTTTAAAAGGAAAGACACAATGCATGCATAATGTACTTACTTGGTACGTTTGGAATTATTCATTTGGAAACACTTTTATTTCACCCAACATATATGACATGAAAAAGGTAAAGAAAACATAGGTCCACTTGCTTCTTTCTGCGTACATGAGATTTAAACTATTAGGAATCCACTAAAAAAGCTAGCATGTTGTTCACATGTTATAGTTTCATTCCATACTGTATTATTGCCCATTTTGGGCTGTGTTGGAAAGCTATTATATATTTCCCTTGTAGTCATGGAAAGTTCTTGAAACAACATACATGAAAAGGTGTTTTATTTCCAGGAGGTGGCTTTCTAGAAATGTTTCAGCTTATTCATTCTTACAATTTGAGCATGGGTTGGGTTCAGTAGTGGGTTTCTACCAGTTCACCCCAGTTTGGGTGAACTGGTAGTGGCAGCAGCAGGAGGCTCTGCCCAACTGCATGGACGTCATCATGGATGCCCTGCGCATGTGCAAAACAATGCTGGGTTGCTCCTGGTTCTATCTGGTTCTTTAGAATCAGTAATAAAAGTGGCGGGAGGCTCCGCCCACCCACCCAGACATCATAATTGATTATCTGCGCATGCGCAGAAGCACACGTGCTCCCGCAAGCGAAGCAGGCATCCACGCACACTCCTGTTGTGAACCGGTAGTAAAGGTAAGTAGAACCCACCCCTGCCGCAGAAGGTTCTGCACATGCACAGAAGCGCCCCGTGCACCCGCACATGCTCCTGAGTCCAAACTGGTAGCGAAGATAAATGGAACCCACTACTGGTTGGATTATAATGTAGCCAAAAACATGAGTTTGTGCTTACTTCATAATTTTTCTAGCAAAAATATTCAAATTTAAATCTTGGTTTGAACCATTCAATATACTTGCTCTACCACTGAATATGTTACATGTCATTACTTCTAAAGGCTTTCTTTCTGTCTCAACAGGGGGAATGGATATCTCCTGGAGAAACAGGTTTTTTTGTTTGTGGATATTTAATAAGTTATTATGTGAGATAGTAGAAATGCAAGACTGGAAAGGCATTCTAGCTAGCAGAATGTGCAGCGATGACTTATAACCCATTTTTAAATTGTTCCCACACAAGCCTAGCTCACCTAAATGTCTAGAGTACTTGGTTAATTGGGAATAACTTTTATCTCTTAAAAATTATCTACCTTAAGATAGATATCAAAGTCTGGTGTGAATAAATGAGGCAAAATAAAGAGCAATGGTTTCTAAAGATTGAATGGTCTCTAGTACTGAATCAATACTAGGCCCAGAGAAATTAAATAATCTATTCCTGCCTCATATACACATATAACTGATTTGTGCTGTATGTTTCTTTTTTCTCTCTTTGCAATTTATATCAAACACCAATGATTACACACAATATCAAATGTTCTATAAAGAAGAATTTTATTTCTTTTCTTTGCATAACCTCTCAATGAAGTTATAATTTCACTAGATATGGGCAGAGACAAATTGCTTATTAACTACTGTGCTGTGAAGCCTTTAATTTCCAATGCCATAAGAGGGGCTGTTATGCTGAAGCAAGCTGGCAACAACTCTTCCAGAGGTATTTCACAAGAAGAGTACTCCACTCCTCTACTCACAATAGAATTCCTTATGCCATCAGGCTTGAAATTTTGGGCTTGGACAATCTGGAACTGTGCCGCTTGTGGTTTGATCTAAACATAGTACACAAAATTTTCTGCTACAATGTCTTACCTGTCAACAACTTCTTCAGCTTCAACCTCAATAATACACGGGCAAACAATCGATACAAACTCAGGGTAAACCGCTCGAAACTCGATTGCAGAAAATACAACTTCAGCAACAGAGTGGTCAATGCCTGGAATGTTCTATCTGACTCCATTGTTACATCATCTAACCCTCACAGCTTCAACCTTAAACTGTCTACTGTGGATCTCACCCCATTCCTAATGTTACAGAAAAGAGCTCCAGCTCTTTATCAAAAGGAAAGGTTTATTGCGCAAGGTTCAGCAGCGATAGCTCAGCAAAGTCTGAACCCCAAAGGGTTGTTACATACAAGTTTATATATTATTTTCAGTCAGTATATTCATTTCTGGATGTACACATGATTACCATATATGGGTATGATATGACCACTTCCTTGGTCCTGCCGGGATGGCTCAGCACAGGTGAGATATCACGTATACCATGAGCGGAGGCTTAATCCCATCAATCCTCTCATTCCACAATGTCACATAGACACGTAGGCATTGCGAGCAAGGACTTAATCCCATCAGTCTACTTTACTAAGAGGTCCATAAAGGGGGCGTGCATAAACGCATCAGGGTGCCTACCATCCCTGTCCTACTGTCCCCATTTATTTGTATTCATTTTCTTTGTTCATATCCATGTTCATATTCATACCTGTTATCTTGTACACGTTTGACAAACAAACAAACAAACAAACAGTTGGAGAAAAATCAGAGGTTATGACTGATTGTGAAGAAATAAGATTTGATGAAGGACCAAGACTTTGTATTTCATAACAACCTCCTAGAAAATACCTGAAGGTCAAACTTGATGATAGAACTGGCTCTTCATATTGTGCAACTCTACTGAAAATCCAAGTAGGGAGCAAAGTCCAGAAGACTTCCAGGAATTAATGTCCCTGGAAGAACTTCAGCAACTAATCTTGGAAATATCCTGGAAATCAGAATAGTAGTAGGCTATTGGCATAAAAGATTAGGATCTAATCTCTAATCTCTTCTTCATCAACTAAGAAATTGAAAAGGAAATGCAGACTAAAATGTAGACTTAAAAGCTAATTTAAACTGAGGAATAACAAGAAACATAATGAACCTGACCCATTGAAGCTATTTTATTAATTTAGTTTTTAAAAATATTTAATTCACTATGAAAATAATTAATTCCACATATTTTAAACTTGTTCATTTATCTTCTCAACCTATAACATAATACATGCTAGCTAACCAATGTTTATTTTGCCTTTCCAGAGGAGAAGCAGATCAGTCTATGTAGAAAACTAAATAAACAAACAACTGATCTCATACCAAGAACTGCAACATTCAGGAAGAAATGACAAAATATTTCAATATTCAAAGATAGTATATTGCTGACCCCCAGGTTACATTCTCCAAAATAGAAATTTCATTGAGAAACTCCAGATGAATCAGAACTAATGAAGGCTTTATTCCATTCATTTTTGCTTGAATAAATACAAATGCTTCTCAGTTACTCTACAGGTGTTGATTAACATAGCAAAACTGAGATTGCCACCAATTACAGATGTTATGAATTTGTACTTTTATATTTTATTGCATTTAGAATGATTTCCAATCTTCATGCATTTATATAAATTTATAGAAAATTGGAGATGCAAGCACCAATTCAGAATAATATTTCATGTGCCTGCTTTCCACAAAAGCTTTGTATGGCATAGTAATAGCATAGCATAGTAATTTTCTATGGCATATTAATTTTCTCACACTAAAATTGGAAGTAACTAACAAAGCATGGAAGTCACCACGAGATTCTTGCCATTCAATTGTTTATAGAGAATAAGAAAGAATAAGGATAAAAGATTATTGCATGGATAAAAAGGAGTTTTTATTTAAAATATTTGTATGGCTACCCATCTTAAAGATAAATGTGGGTGGCTCACAAGATAATGCCTGTTTTCTCTTAAATTATTTCTCATGTCTCCTGTTCTCATTTGCAGTAATTTATTTAGTTTGTAATATATCTGCTCCTCTAATATGGTCTTTGGCGTATTATTTTACCACTTAAATTAGGTCTCCTGGAATCACAGCAAAGAGTGGTCCATCCATAACCTATCATATGATTATCAATCATCCTATCTTACCATTTTGTAAGAACGTTAATGTGTTGGTTGATTAATTAAATTAAGCATTACAAATGTTTTACTGCAGTGTTTTCTTTTGTACTGTCAGTGTAACTTAATTAGAAATAGAATCATATTATATTATGACGCTTCAAAAGCAGCTGCAGGGGCATAATTTCATAACTGTACTCTGTATATCATTAGAAACAGAAACATATACAATTTAAGTACTTGTTTTTGCTGGCAAAGCACATTTTCCTGATTTAATATTCCAAGTAATCTTTTATTTTTCTATTTAGAAGTTATTTTATGTCGGGTTCTCATAAATACAATCCACAAAACTAGTCATTAGTTACTGATACCTTGTGATTCTAAATAAGTGTTCAGCAATAATAGAAGAGCTGTCTAATTAATTACATTAAAGATTAAAACACAAGTAAAACAAATATTCCAAGATAAAAATATTGAATATCTATTTAAAAATAAAGATCTCTTATCTTTCTTAAAGGGCAATTAGGATGGAGAGGCCAGCAGTATATTCCATAGTGCAAGAGAACCATCAAAAAGATCTTCCTCTTCTCCAATCTCCTCTTATCTCACAACAATTCCTGTTTATTCTGGAAAATATTGTATTATGATTCTAGATGACACTGTAACTGCACCCAAAAAAGTTTCCCACATAGACTTCTTATCTCACCACCATTTGGTGGTGAGGCTATAGATCTTCCAATATCACTTAGAGTCGATACAAGAAGTGGTATGGAAGTGTTCCACTTTCTTTTACCTTACTGTTGCTTTGGAAGCATTTTCCATTTTTATGACTTCACTATTTTCTCTGTCAATACTTTCATAGCTTCTTGTCAAAGAACAAGGCCTTTAAATAAATGTATCACCCAAGACCTTTGAAAAGTGGCTTAGGAATCAGTATAACATATGATGTTTGTGATGATGATTGTGTGGAGATATATTAAAAAGTATTGTTATTTGTAGCTTGTAATGTTTCAGGTATTTCCCCAATTCTTTCTGGTACATGACCACTAGTCATATATATGGAAATCAAGTGATGTACATCCGTATACTGTATGCATTTACTAGGTTTAATGTAAAGCAATATCGTAATTTTAACTTGATCGTGATGAAAAATTCTGGATATACCCATCCAAAAAAAACCCCTTAAGGGGTCCTGGGTAGTTTAAAATATTTAATATGTACTATGAATGGAATAATTAAGGACTGTTCTGTATTTGCAATAATACACCTTTGAAGTGGAAAGAGCATGTGTAAGACCAAAATTTGTATGTATATCTTACTCAGCAATGTTTTAGTATCCATAGATTTCCAAAAAATATACAGGTCTCGTTATACAAAGGAAATGTTTTTTCAATTACTAAATAAATATGTTTAAGACAGAAAGTGAAACTATTTTTAGATGTTTAGACATGTCTTAAGAACAGAAAATACAGGTAGTCTTTCACTTACAATAGTTCATTTAGTGATCATTCAAAGTTACAATGGCACTGAAAAAAGTGACTTATGACCATTTTTCACACTTATGACCATTGCTGCATCCCCATAATTATATGATCAAAATTTGGATGCTTGGCAACTGAGTCACATTTATGATGGTGGCAGTGTCCTGGGATCATTTAATCACCTTTTGCAACCTTTGGACAAACAAAGTTAATAAAGAAACCAGATTCATTGAACAACTATGATATTAATTTAACAACCGCGGTGATTCACTTAATAAATGTAGCAAGAAAAGTCATAAAATTGGGTTAAACTCACTTTAAAATTTCTTACTTAGCAACATAAATTTTGGGCTCAATTGTGGTCGTACATTGAGGACTACCTGTATATTATTTTCTGATGGCATTTGTGCACCAAATTATTAATTATAACAGTATTACTATTTTCTATATGTGGCAAATGTATCAATATTGGCATTAGTTCTCATCCATAAATTTAAGACAATATACAACAAAAGGATGAAATACATTTATTATTTACCTAACCAAGCCTTCTTTGCTATTCCTTGACCATATAGAACTTCAATTTTAAATAATGTAATTTAAATTATGTTTTTAAACCAAGAGCCTTGATAGTACAGTGGTCTAAGGCACCCTGTTACTAAGCTGGTTATTAAGACCAGCTCCCTGCAATTACTGCAGGTTCGAATCTCGCCAAGGCTCAAGGTTGACTCAGCCTTCCATCCTTTCTAAGGTAGGTAAATTGTGGACCCAGTTCTGGGGACAATAAGCTGACTTTGTATAAATATACAAAAGAATGAAGGCTATTGCTTAGCGCATTGTAAGCTGCCCTGAGTCTCCGGAGAAGGGCAGCATATAAATCAAATTAAATAATAATAATAATAATAATAATAATAATAATAATAATAATAATAATAATAATAATAATAATTTTAAATTATGCTGGCAACCAATGTGAAGATATCTCTCAAGAATACGCCAAGAGTTTGCTCATCGCAAAATGACAATACCAGTGTCTTGCAGAGATCTATGGTAGCCTCCATGTCCATTGAGCTATCTGGGTATAGATGTGCATTATTTTCTCTGAGGTGGACACCCAAAATACTACTTTGAGAAATCACAAAGGAACGGGTATTTTCAGTTGACAGAAGCAGTGCAATTTTGAAAACGGAGGCTGAAAAATATTTATCTTACAAAACCTAGTCTTACTCATCAATTTTATCTGCAATATCTAAACTGAAGACATTGAAATACACTATATCTGAATGCTGAACAATAGACCAAAATATGGGTTTTATGGGATTACCTAATTTCTGAGACTTGCACAATGCACTAAACCATAAGCTAATTATACTGACTGGGTTCACATAACATTGTAGTATCAATGTGGTTACCTAATCTATGGTTCAATACATCATGCAACTCTAGCCAAAGACTTAAGAGTGTTACTCAGATTACACTGTTTAGCTTCTCAAGGGATTCAAACAGCACATAAAAGACATGAAATATTGCAAGCACTGCTTTGTTTGGCAACCCTCATTTTGCATATGTATAATTTTATAAACATATTTAACACCACCAATCTTATTTTGCCTTAAGAATTTGAGCCATATCAGCTTATCCCTCAGAAAACTAACAAATTAAAATTTGACAGCAACAGACAGTACTTAGTGTATGACAGATACACTGAGCTATATTCTAGTAAAAAGTTACTATGTGGCCTTGGGGAAATGTCTGACTTTCAACTGAACCTTTCAAAAAAATGTGGATGTAATATACCATGCAATGAAATCAGCTGAAAGGTGATTGTTGTTGTTTTCCATTTCCTATCATATCCATGTTTATACTTATTCCTGTTATCTTGTACATGTTTGACAAACTAAGTAAATAAACAAATAAATCTTGAAGAGAGACAGGGGGAATGTTAAGTCGGATAAAATCCAACTGAGTACTTGGTCAGACAGCACTTAGGATTGTAAAAAAGAAAAACAATTCTTTGCTGGCTTATTATAAACATGTTTCAATTTTAATTTCAAATTGAAAATCTTCCCAAAGACCATTAGACCACAGATCACATCTTTAATTAATTATTTTAAGTATAGCTCAGATGGCTACCTGTGCCATTCATTTAGCACAACTGCAAGGCCTCTCTTCTGAAAAATCTTTGATGATGATGATGATGATGAAAGATGTCATCTAAGCATGTGTAGCCTTACTGGGATTTCACAATGTTATATCATTTGTGTGTGTGTGTGTGTGTGTGTGTGTGTGTGTGTGTGTGTGTGTGTGTGTGTGTGTGATACACATTGGAAGTAGCTATTGATGCCAGAATTCTTAAATTTAATTGTTTCAGTTTATTTCTCTTAATCAAAATATTTAAAATGTTATCCACAACATTTATGTTATTTATTTATTTTTATTTAATTTGATTTGTATGCCGCCCTATCTCCATAGGACTCAGGGCGGCTCACAACAATTAAGAAATACAGTCCCAATCCAAATAAAACCATGTTAAAAATACATATTAAACACATAAAACACATTAAAAATAATCAAAACCTCATCAGTCCAGGCTGGGCAATTTGAACAGCCATGTTTTTAGTTTGCAGCAGAAAGTGCAAAGGTCAGGGCCAACCGGAGCCCCAGGGGGAGCTGATTTCAAAGGGTGATTGTGCCCACAGAGAAAGCTCTACCTCTGGGGTCGCCAGCCAACAGTGTCTAGCCGAAGGCACCCTGAGTAGGCCCTCCCTGTGAGAACACACCGGGCGATGGGAAGCTGTTGCTGGTTGCAGATGGTCCGACAGATATCCTGGGCCTAAGCCATGTAGGGCTTTATAGGTCATCACTATGAATCTCACCTTGAATCTCACCCGGAGGGCAACCAGCAGCCAATGCAAGTCGCGCAGGAGAGGTGTAACATGGGAGTATCAGGACCCTCCCATCACAACCCACGCGGCCGCATTCTGTACCAGCTGAAGCCTCCGAGTGATCCTCAAGGGCAGCCCCAAGTAGAGAGCATTGCAATAGTCAATACGGGAGGTGACTAGTGCATGAGTAACTGTGCATAGGGCATCCCGGTCCAAATAGGGGCACAACTGGTGCACCAGACGAACCTGGACAAACGCCCCCCTGGTCACAGTTGTTATATGATTTTCTAAGGTCAACCATGAGTCCAGGAGGACACCCAAGTTGCGTGCCCTGTCTACAGGGGGTAACACCTCGCCCCCTATAGCCAAAGATGGAACCCCTTGATCAGACCGGGATGCCGGTACCCACAGCCACTCAGTCTTGGCAGGGTTGAGCCAAAGCCTGTTCCTCCTCATCCAGACCCATACCGCTTCCAGGCACCGGGACATCACGTCGAGGGCATCACTGGGCTGGTTCAGGGTGGATATAAAAAGCTGGGTATCATCAGCATACTGATGATACCTCACCCCGAAACCACAGATGATCTCTCCCAGCGACTTCATATAAATGTTGAACAGAAGAAGTGAGAGGACCAACCCCTGGGGCACCCCACAAGTGAGGAGCCTCATGGCCAACCTTTGCCCCCCCATCAATACCGCTTGCATACGACCCGAGAGGTAAGAGGAGAACCACCACAAAACAGTGCCTCCCACTCCTAACCCCTCGAGGCGTCGCATTTAAACACATAAATAACAAAATGCTATTTCTATCTTCTAAGGTATTAACTACCTCATTCAGTTTTGTGGCATCTGCAAATATAGTGGCCATTCTCACCAACTCATAACTAAAGTATTAATTAAAATATTGAGGAATAAAATACCTAGGTCTTACCCTTGTGGCATCCCTCTGAATCTCTCTCCAATATGACGGAGGATTTATGCTGCTCTTTGACCGTAATAAAGGTTGATTGATTGATGCAGGATTATTAAAGAGTACTCTTTGAGCCTAATCTTCAAGACAGCTATATATCCACTTAATTGTCATGCTACCCAGCCCACATTCAGCTAGCTAGCTAATCAGCATGCCATAGGGTATTCTGTCAAATATTTGGCTGAACTCAAAATATATTAAAGCTACAACATCTATTCTGGAAGTTACTTGATCAAAAAATGAGATAGTCTGGCAACATTTGTTCATAATAAAACTATGCTGCTTTCTGATAATTATCACATTGTTTTCCAGGGGCTTATATATCACTGTCCTTATTATCTTCTCTAGAAATTTCTGTGATATCAGTGTCAGAATGTCTGGCCTCATAGTAGCCATTCATGGAAAAGTAAAACTCACAAAGCTAAAATAATATGAAGAGAGGCATTATTGCATTGTTTAGTTTCCAGACAGAGCAGGAAGATAACTATTACTGTATTCTAAATTCCCTGTGATATAGATTGATATATGCTCTTTTATTTTCTGCTTGTATAATGTAGAAGTGTACTTATTAGTTGAACATTATTAGCTTTATTGAAATTCTGCCCTGGATTGTGCCATTCTTTAGTACAGTTACTGAATATCAATTGTCTTCATTTTATGTCTGTTTCATTACTGAATAGATTTCAATATTCCACTCTCCTACTTCAGTATGTAAATGCAGTCATGTACATTGACACTGCAGAAAAAAAATCTACAATAAAAACAAAATGAAAAACAAAAATAAACTGACAGCAAACAACAGTCCTTAAGGAATAATGGCTTTGATTAATATATTGGTTGTTAAGTAGCAACTAATAAGATTAACTCTCTTCTCTCTTGCCCAGCAGTTACTTAAAGTAATTGCATTTTTGGAAAACTGTATTATCATCATTTTGTGCTATGTGATGTCATAGAAACAATAGTGTGGGTCATGTACCACTCAGCAAATGTTCCTGACTTTGTCATCACAACTTTTTAAAGTCCAACGCTTCTGCCAACTGAAGACATTCTAATCTATTGGGTTTTTAACAATAAGCACAGAGCATAAACAATAATTAATTACCACTAATTATATGAATATAATTATATGGTAATTATATGAATCTATACCCTGCTTACAACAGTATTATTTCAAATCATGATTCAGAACGTCACTGCAATGTGGAAAATAGGCATAAGGCACTTAGGAGCAGATGAGATAAAACAGGACAACCTGTAAAGTTCAATAAACTTCATGTTATGAAAGAGTCAGAACAGTAAGAGGTGGACTAAGTAATAAAGATCAGGACTAGTTTATGAAACTCATGATGAAAATTCTGAAAACTCAAGGTATCTTTTTTTGAAGTTCATTTTAGAGGTGAAACTGAATAAATGATAGAATTGCCCATTGTCTTTGATAATGCAAAACAATTTGCCTTCAATGTTTGATTGTATTTAAAAAGGGGAAAGAGGGGAAAGTAACCACTCAGATCAGATTGAGTGCACATCTAAACTGAACCCTTAATCTACTCCTCTCCTGTACTCATAGATAAGAAAATCCTGGCTTGACAGTTTGGCAAGAGTTGTGACTACATGCTACTATGTCCTCCTCCACTAGACAACTGCCTTGCTACTGTGCCCTCCAACTTCCTTTTTCCTGGAAAACTTCTGCCAATCATTTTTCTTCCTATAGAGAAAAATTACATATATGCAGAGAAATATATGTATATAAAAACACTTGCAAAGTTCCATTAAATTTATATATACAAAGTTAAGGCATATATATGACCCATGATGACACAATGGTTAGAATGCAGTATTGCAAGCTCACTCTCTCTGAGCTTGCTTTTTTTTCTTGCAGATTTTTCATTACCCAAACTAGGTAACATCATCAGTGCTAGTGATGATGTTACCTAGTTTGGGTAATGAAAGGTCTGCAAGAAAACAAGCAAGCTCAGAGAGCAACAAGGACCCCACATGTCAACCCTCAGCTACAAACTCTGCCCACAGTCAGGAGTTTGATCCTGACCCGTTCACCTTAATTCACCCTTCCATTCTTCAATTAGTAAAACGAGAACTCAGATTGTTGGTGGCAATATGCTGAGACTGCTATAAAACCCTAAGGAGTGGTATATAAGTCTACAAGATATTGCTATCTATTCAAACATAAAGACCATCTTTCAGAAGAAAAATCTTTTCTTGACATCCTGTTGTACTCTACTGTCTTCTAGGGCAAAGTAGAATTGAAATAGGAATGCATCATTTCATTGATTTTCCAGTCTCTTGAGGGCATTTTTTTTTAGTTCCCGTAGAAAAGCCTAGGAGAAAAATTAGGTAGCTCAGGAAAAGAAAAGTATTAATTAAAAATGTTTTGCCAGATTTCAAACCAAATATATTCAGTTTGCTAAATGAAGGTAATAGCAACTCTTCTATTTGGTGGACCATCTGCAGCCAGCGACAGCTCCCCATCGCCTGGTGCGCTATCACAGGGAGGGCCTCCTTGGGGCCCCGTTGTCCAGACAGTGTCGACTGGAGACTCCCAGGGAGTGGGCCTTCTCTGTGGGCACGCCTACTTTGTGGAATCAGCTCCCCCTGGGCTCCGGATGGCCCCTGACCTTCGCTCTTTCCGCCGTGACCTCAAAACATGGCTATTTGGCCTGGCCGGATTGGACTGAAGGGTTTTTTAAAGGGATTTTATTGGTTTTTATATTTGTATATTGAATTTTATGTGTTTTTATCGTTCTGAGCCGCCCTGAGTCCTTTGGGAGAGAGGGCGGCATACAAGTTTAATAAAATAAATAAATAAATAAAATTTCAGTCCTTTGTTTTTTGTTTCTTTTTTAAAAAAAAAAGCTCTAAAAGTGGTTAGAGATGAGGAAGGGCAGCTATAGACCCAGCTTTGCTTGCATTTCTTCCTCTACCAAGTAATTTCTGACCTGCTTATAAATTCACAGTATAAGGAGGTAAAGCACTCCATCAAACAGAGAAGTCAAGATGACATGAGAAAACAATATGTTAAAATCACAACTGACTATTGTATACATAAATCACTTATCTAGTAAAAGTGAATACAGGGTGATATTGCTTGCTTCTTCCTTCAAATAACCGTTATAGATCTGTTCTTTCATTTTAAATGTGTATAGATTTAATTTCTTTTAAAGCATAAGGAATCTAGAGTTCCATCCCCTGATCATTCTTCCAAAGAGAACTCTTTTGTATAAAGTGGGCCTAAATAGCATACTTTGTCTCTGAATTGACAAACTATTAATATTAAAAGCTAGCATTTGCTTAAGGGGCTATGCCTTTTATGGAACCATAACTTTTTTTAAAAAAAAATGATGTTATTTC
This sequence comes from Pantherophis guttatus, assembly GCF_059756535.1. Classification (NCBI taxonomy): domain Eukaryota; kingdom Metazoa; phylum Chordata; class Lepidosauria; order Squamata; family Colubridae; genus Pantherophis; species Pantherophis guttatus. Next base: position 47,555,022 of record NC_142067.1, on the reverse strand, counting down.
TGCTACCTCTGATTACTGATATAACACTACTGAAGTCACTAGATAATTACCAATAATAATAGGAAGAATTCCTTTAGATTGCTAATAGAAAAACTACCGGTAGATAGGATAGAAATGTGATATGTAATTGCTAAGACCAAGATATCCAAGGAGCCATCTCTTTCCAATGAAACTAGCTCACCAATTCATGCCAATGGACGAGACCTACTACAAATCCCAGCTGCTAAGGAATTCTGGCAGGAGCGGTCAAGAGGAGCCTTTTCCACTGTGGCTCTGTCCATGTGGAATACTTTACCACCAGAGGTGAGAATTCTTCCAAACCCATTGGTCTTCCAGAACAGTATTAAAACTTGTCTTTGTCAGTTGGCTTGCTTTGCCAGAGGGACAGTCACCACTGGAGGTGGCTGACAGAGTAAGAGGACCTCATTTCCATGCTATCTGTCTCTTTGTCTTTGTGTTTCATATAATTTTAACTTTTTAACTTAAAATCAGAATCATAGATAAAAATGCATTTCAGTTTATGTTGTTTGCCTTGGCATTTGTTTAGTATTCCTAAAATGTAAGGACTGGGAGCCAGTGGTTTTTTGATAGACTATGATAAAGAAGATACATAAAGTACCCAATCCCAAACCACAAATAAAGCCAAACATTAATGAGAGATAATTAATATTTTTATAAATGACAACCTATGTTCCTAAATCTAACCCATGAGCAGCACAACAGAGTTTTCAAGATGTTTCAAAAGCAAGCATATCTAACAAATCTGAATGCTATGTAGATCATTTTGGATCCACAAGGTAAAAGCAGAATGAATTTTCATCTTATCTGGATTGAATTTTGTTGGCATTCATCTAGTTATTTACTAATCCAGACATCAGTTTAGTATTCCATTCATCTAAATCAGATGGCAATGACTACAGATGGATGTCAGCAAACATGAATAATATCTTGTCCAAATCTTGAAATCATCTTATTCACCCAAAGGATATTGCCATGTATTTGTCCAGACAATGTATCAGTTTCCAATAGTACTGTTATTTATCTGTGTCTCTTGAAATGCTTTTACAGAATCAAGACTCCATGGTTGTACCTCCTGCACTCCAATAAGATCTATTTCTTCCCTTTCACATTTATTGGAGCAACATTAACTACAGGTAGGCATAGAGACTAATGGATCAATACAATAATAAATCAACTAATGCCACCATTGTCTAGTGTCTCAGTTCTGTGGAATATTTCAAAACCTTACATTAGGGACAAATGATGCCTTAACAATCTGCATTTACAAAAGAGGATGTGGAATATGAATTATGATTACCTTATTAATCCTCCACAGAAACAATTCTTTTCTGGCAGAAATGTCACCAGGAAATTCTTTTTACTGTTTCAGTTGTGTTAAGTTTAGTTCAAGCTACTGTGAGATATCTGGGGACTAAAGTGTTTTCCTCAGCCCTTTTCCATAAGTGAATGTATTTCCTTTCCACTATGACCGTGACCACTGATTTCTTTTCTGCTCATGACAAAACCAACACTTCTGTCTAGATTGAAATGCCATTTCTTCTCATTCAGAAGATTAAAAGGCAGCAGTAAATAACACGTAGATTGATCAGAAGTGCTAGTTCCTATAGAAACATTCCATCACATCAGTAGTTGAAAGGGATAAGGGTTTGTTATATATCAGTTGAGATGTATCATACCTAACAGAATCCATTAAAATGTTTTTTTTCTTGTGTTTTTCTTGTATCCAGTTTTTTAACCTTTCTTTTACCTGTAACCTCATGAGAACTAAATCCAAAAATGGGGGCAGTACAATTGATTTGAAGATAAATTGACTTTCTAATTCAATTATCAAATCAAATCAGATCTTCATCGATTAACTGGATGTCTTAATGGGTATTTGCATAGCCCCCCTTTTTTTTCCTAATGAATTAACCATCTTAATCCAATAACCTCAGTTGGACAATGTGATAATGGCTTTTTGAATTCACTTAATTTTTCAAAATTGAATCAACAATTTTAAATGGATTGGATCTAATTTGCACAGGCCTATTAAAGCATACTGCTTAGAACTGGAAGCCATGTAATGTGCTTCTCACCATCTGTTTAAATGTAAGTCTACAGGTATTCTCAATATAGGAAAAGGAAATATCTATATATTTCAGTATAATATTTCAGTATGTGAAATAAAGGCTGATGTCAAAGAAATTGTATTCACCTTTAACAAGGCTGAACAAATCTTTCAAGGAGTATTTTCCTCTGACAAAGATGTGTGTATCTGCATACTTCTTTCACTATGAGATTATCAGAATGAATCTGCTCACTTGGAAAGGGCCTGTTGAGTATCCCATCTCTGAAAGTGTTCCATCCACCCAGAATTCATACCAGAGCTTTCTCAATGGTGGCATCCATTTATGAAGTAAGAAACATAGAGCTATCATAATTCATGAATAACAAAGTGATACACAGGATGATTAAAAATTGTAGGTATAACATGGTTCCACCTTATTGGATAATATTTGCTGCTTCAGCTTCATAACTAATGGGGAAAATTTGGCAACACTGTAGTTAATAATGACTATTCAGTCTGCCAGAAGAACCAGGCAGTCTTCATTCATCATCTGGATCAGCCAGGCCTTTCATTGGGATCTAACTAACACAGAGCATTTACAGTCATAAAATTTATAATAGAAAGGTATGCTATGCATATTCTGTAGTCAAGGGAATCACATGGGTACTTATTAATGGTAAACATCTTTCATTGTGTACCTTCAGTAAGGGAAGATGAGGGAACATAATTAGGTAAATCAACAGCAATATCTAGGGTGTGTTAAAAATTGGCAGCCCTTTAAAAAGACAGCTGGTTCTCATGTATCGGACCAGCTGTTAAAGGGCTGTCTAATTTGCTCTCCTGTATAAGAACTACCTCTCTGCTAACAAGTATCCATAAAAAAGTAAAATGTGTCTCCTTTGAATATTAGATTTTAATATCTATTCCTGCTGATGGATGCCATATCATGTTTAAAATTGTCATGTTTTGTCACAAAATTCACATCAAAAGACAAATGACATTCTTGGCCTTCATAGACTGAAGCATGTTGCTTCTGTGACACAAAGTACTTCCACATAGTGAATCATATTTGTCCTGTCTAACCTAGTCTTTTTTATGTCATTAATTTGTTTCTATATGCCATGAATAAAATACTTGTGACCTTCCTGATATTGAGTTTGTTCCAACCCAATCTTCTGGGACAACAAGGAACAACTGGAGGGAAAGAGATTACTTATGTACTCTGCAACTTTACATACAACTATACTCGATTTAAACTTTTTTTCAAGTTGAACGCAGCACATAGTCACATCAAGTTCAGTATCTCTATTGTGAATTCTTGGCCCTCCCAAGAGCTTCCCCATTATAATTATTTGCAGTGGCATGACATGGATGAGAAAATCCATTATGTAATGTCTCAGAAAAATGTAGGATCCTTGGTGCTCTTTTCTTGCAATGTTTCATTATCCAAACTAGGTAACATCATCAGGACTCTTCATTTCAACCGAGATACAAATATTCTCCTTTATTGGTATCAGAAAAATGCCTGCTCTACTTTGTAACAATTCTGTATCCAGAACTGGCCAGTTATAGCATTAATGGAGACAGTAGATTGAACTTTATTGCATAACAAAGAAAATGTAACTCAAATGTGTAACAAGAACTTCTTGTTGAAAAAAAGTGAGGTGTTTTTTGTTTTGTTTTTAAAGGTTTAACGAATATCCTTAGAAAATATGGACATATCTTTTCTTATAAACAAATACACAGTCTATGATGTTGTTAGACATTAGTTTACAAGGAAATAGATATTTAGGTAAACCAAGCCAACCCCCAGTGCTATTATTCTCTAAAGATATATTCCAAAATGACTAACTTGAAATTGGTTGCCCATTTTCTATTTTAGCAAACCATTTTCATACAAGTAACTAGTAATATGTAGCAAATAGTTGTAAGACAACTTCTGATAGTGATACAGTCTGCTTCAAAGATTATGTGGTTTGGACATATGAGAATATTTCAGGATAGAAAAACATCTTCATTTGGTCAATTGTTGGTGTATTTACCTTTAGGTATTCATAATATAAAAAGAAAGGCTTATACTCTGTTTATAGAGACACTGACTCTAATTGACAGCTGTTCTCAAAACCTGAGCTTTCTCAACCACACTATCAATCAGAGGCTGTAATCATATTTGAAACCTTAGATGTATTGAAAGGATGCTTCATACAATTTACTCTTTTGTGCTCTGGGGGCAGAGTAGGATGGGGAAATGATTGCAGAATATATTATACAGCCTTGGTGGAGGAAGGGTGAATACTTTTCTTGACATTAATTGAAATTAAAGTCTGGTGGATGCTCTGGGAACAAAAAGACTAACTACAGATTAGAATAATTACTTGGAACATAAGCTAAAAATTTGGAAAATACATTACATTATACCAAAATTACTATTAGTTGTATTGTTAAAGAGAGTCATTCCATCATAACTGTTATATAATTTTTTCGCTGTGAGGGTAACATATTGTGATATTTAATGGACGTACCATTATTAGCAGAAAAAGCAAAAATATTTCAAAGTAAGTAGTATAGGAGGAGATAGAGTGAGAAGGCAAACATGCTCGTAAAAATCAGAAGACTGAAGGATACAGATGTAGCATCTCAGCAGTGTTCACGTCTAAATCTAAGCGTTTAATTCTCTCACATAATGTCATCTAAACTGTTTCAACGGGCATTGCTCATCTCCTGGGGTGTACAAAACTAGACACAGATTACTTCTAGATAGCCTTAGAATAAGATCCCATCTATTTTATAACTAAATAATTACAATGAATGTGGGATTAAGAGAAGTTCCGGAGAATCTTCTCTTTAGAAACTTTTAGCCATTGTTCAAAGGACCGCTAACAGCTTTTGGTCAGCTGCAGCAGGAAACAAGAGGAGGACAATAAAAGAACAACCCTAGAGATTAAAACGGGACGTCCTGGAGCAGCTGAATCCACGGATGAACTTTTCTCCCAAACTGGAATAAATTGGACGCGTCTTCCCTTTACTCACCGCTCAAGAGGCGCTGGGAGAAGCAGCTCTTCGCCCACAGCAACCAGGCGACCGCTACCACCAGCAGCGGGATGGGAGCTCGACCCTGGGAAGGGAGCATAGCAGCGAGCGGCTGAGGGAACGTCTTACCAAAGCTTCAAGAATAGCAGAAGACAGCCTGCAGCAGCAGCAGCAGCAGCGCCGACACCTCCCAGGGAACAAGTCACCGAAGGGTCTCTGCGCTGGGGGCGTAGTAAAAGCACTAAGCCGCGGCAGCTGCAGCAGCCAAGGCTTCCCGAGACCCCGCCTCCGGTCTGGCTGTGACCCTTCCACTCATCTCCTGCTCCAAGAAACGCAACGCCTTCGCTGGTCAACTCCAGCCCCAGGCAGACTTGTCCGTAGGGACGAAGAGGCTTGCTGCGGAGCCCCCCCAGAGCGGCTTTGCCCTGCCTGCTAATGCTGGAAGCCGGGGAGTGGGAAAGCTTTAGCTACTCTCTGCTGGTTATATAGGCCTTTTGCCAACCGGGAGCCTCGCCGCCCCCATCCTATTGATTTCTAGTCTGAATTGAAGCAGTGGAGCTTTCAGAGGAGGGAGGTGGGGGCACTCGAAAAACAGCAAATTCAGCAGCCCCCCTTCTCTTCCCCCCCCCCCTCTTCTCCTGAGCTGGTTTTTGCAGGGGCTATTAAAGCGGTGGCCAAAATTCATCTGGCAAAGCCAAGCCGTCATCATCGATCTTTCTTAGCGTTCAGGTTTCATTGAGGGCTCCCACTCTGCCCGCCCCCCCTCCCAAGTGGGGCTCTGTTCTGAGAAAACATACAGTATGTGGTTTTATTCTTCTGGGTTGTTAAACTCCCCTTCTTTTATCTGCATACACATTTCAGTCTGACAACCTCTACCATAATCCAGATATGTTTGCAAATTTCGTATTTGGTGTTGAGGCTTAAAAACTAATTAATGGGCATGCACAGAGTGCCATAGCAATGAGTGAATAAAGACATACAGCGCGCACAACACCACCCCACCCCCCTTAATGTGAGGTAATTTAGAGCAAGCAGCTCTTTCTTTTTACCCCATTGAATCACAAGTGGCAAAGGGTCAAATAACGAATCTTGTCAGATTAGTGACCCAGGTGAACTATAAGGCAACACACTGCATTACATTTTTAAAGTATAAATGATCACATATATTACAACATTTTGTTACAAAGGTCAGTTTTACTGTTGCAGATCAAAAGCAAGTTACACTAAACTGCCATGTAATTGGTAACTGGCTGAGTATAATGTGAGAAATCGGATTCCCACGTTGCCCTAAGACATGGTTGTTTGAACTATTGCCTTCTGTATAAGACTCACTCCATGGTTGGATTCACACCTCAGGTTAAGCCAAAATCCCCAAATTTCACATTATGGCTTGCATAATGTACAGAGGCAGCCAATACTGTCTTCTGCTGGGGATTATATTATATTATTTTAAATGGGCATTTTAATCCCTTACGTTATATGTAGTACAGATAGTCCTTGACTTACAACAGTTTGTTTAATGACTGTTCAAAGCTACAATAGTTTTTTTTAATTTGATTTATATATAATAGGACTATATAATAGTCCTGAGAAAAGTGACTTATGACCGTTTTTCACAGTTATGACCGTTGCAGTATCCCCCCCTTGGTGGATGTGGCTTGGTGGGCGTGGCAGGGGAAGGATACTGCAGAGTCTCCATTCCCACCCCACTCCAGGGGAAGGATTCTGCAAAATCCCCATTCCCACCCCACTCTGGGGTCAGTCAGAGGTGGTATTTGCTGGTTCTCTGAACTACTCAAAATTTCCACTACCGGTTCTCTAGAACCTATCAGAACCTGCTGAAGCACCCCTGGGTTAGATGTGATTGTATCAGGGGTGAAATGCTCTCAATTCAGACCGGATCACCCGATCCGGTAGCGATGGAGGCGGGTGGTTCGGAGAACCGGTAGCAAAAATCCCTGCCCCCCCCATGCCCAGCTGAGCTGCACAATCATCAGAGGCTTTTTTTAAAAAACTTTTAAAAGCATTTTTTCTACAACCTCTTAGGCCAAAAAATGCTTTTAAAAGTAAAAAAAAAAAAAAAAAGCCTTTGATGATCGTGTGGCTCAGCTGGGATCGTCAAAGTCTTTTAAAAGAAAAAAAAGCCTCTGCTGATCAGGCAATTTAGCTGGGATCGTCAGAGCGGTTTGAAAGCATTTTTTTACAACCTCTTCACCGAAGAGGTTGTAGAAAAAATGCTTTTAAAAGTAAAAAAAAAAATTGGCCACGCCCACCCAGTCACATTACTCCCCCATCAAGCCACGCCCATAGAACTGGTAGTAACAAATTTTAGATTTCACCACTGGATTGTATGTAAGAATGGCATGTGCTTAAGAACAGCAATACATCAGTATTGCAGGGTGGATTCTATATGAATCCAGATTTCTGTAATAGCAGACTGGAAATTTTACATAAAAATCTAACTCTTAAAATCAGTTGTTTGATCTAATTATTATCTAGAATTATCTATTTCTTTCTAAGGCTAAATCATCTCTTTTGCCTAGCACAAAAATGGCCTACTAACAATTTCGCAAGCACGTTTGCATGCTTCCACCTATTATTCAACATTCTCCCTCAGGCTGAGATGTCTGCGGACAGTTTAAGATTCTCTATTTTTAAGTGTTGGCTTTTCTCCCCTAATATCCTGATATAAATGCTGTGTTTAGGAATATATAGTGAGTTGAAGTGGATTGAGGAGTTGGCCTGTTCCATGCCAGCAATGTTCCATGCCAGCAATCTTTTGGTTCCAGTTGTTCAGCCACTTGCCTGTGGCTACAAACCTTTTGCTCTGCTTCCTGATCTCTTCACCCATCTTTTAGTTCTTTTCCTGCCTGCAAAGGAAATCCAATTCTGCAATGGCTTTTCTTAAAAATGGCTTGATTGATTCACTAATCCAGTGATAAACCCTGAAAGTAAAAGCCAGGAAAGTGAACAGGTCATGTATGCCATAATTGAAAGTGTAACTGAAAGGAACTTGGCAGTCTGCTTGATAGAAAATTCACTCCCAGTACCTGTTACTTCCAGCAGGAGTTGGCTGTAGGGATTCATAGTTTAGATGAATCTGAAATAGATTCTATTAGTTTACAGCAAACCTCTTTGTCAGGGTTCCAAGTAACACCTCCAATGAAAGAAGACTCTGAGGGTTGAAGTTCCTCAAAGTTCCATTTTATTAGAGATGTAATATTGGCACATCTGGGAAAACCCGAATCTGAAAGCTTCCAGGTTTTCCCCACCCAAAAGAAAGCCCAGCACTCACATGTCCATCACATGGTTCAATCAAAGCACTGTGCCAACTGGAGATGCGTCGGAGTCACACCCCTCTAGGTGCAGGGCAAGATGTCCTTGACTCTCTGAGAAAGGAATGTTATTATGACTACATATCACCCATGCTCCATACAATCCCCCCTCCCAGTTTCCCACAGCAATAAATGTGGCAGGCCTGAAGGCCCAATGCAAAAGATGGCTTTCAGGCCTGACACTCTTTTTCAAACTCTAGCTCTTAGCAGCACATATCCACTGGCTTCATCTTGACTGCACAGTTCTGGATGATGCCTAGATGGCAATCAAGAAATCTCACAGCATCTGTTGGCTGATAGTTTGAATAGTTGACTGGTTGACCAATAGTTTTCAGGAGGAATAAAAATAATGTTATTTTTTGAGGGAGGCCAGTTCAAACATGTGAAAAATAAATAAACTGTTCAATCAGTCAATCATGTGTGGAACAAGAAAAAAAATCGTTCTGATGCCTACAATAACTAGAGCATTGTTCGTGCCATTTGGAGGTGGGTTTTCCTGTACAGGACAATATTGGATGGACCTGGAATTTTTGCAGAAGAAATCACCAGTCATGACACTTACATTAAAGCTGTATGAGCAGAAACATATGCACACTGTTCCACGTGTACAGTAAGGCACACTGGCTGAGCAGCCAGATTTGAAAGATCTTGATTTCCTACTGCTCCAAGAGGAAAATGGCAAAATAGCTGTGTGAGCATCTAAGTGAATTACAGTATAATGAATCTGATGTATGTGCCACAAGTTCTCAGGGAGTTCTTTCTTCCCATGTTCATATACACATGTTCATTGAATTTCATCTCTGGATTTGAATGAAAGATAGCACAGGGGACAAGCTCATAAAGTTTAATAAAATTTATATCAGGGGTGTTAAACTCATGGCCCACAGGCCGGATGCATCACATGCTGTCCTCACCCATGCCTGGTTTAGCAAAGGGGGGGGGGAATCACAATATGTCACATGACAACAACATGATGATGTGAGTTTGACACCCCTGATTTATACAGCCAAGAACAACAAAAATATAACCAAACTAAATGGGACTGAAGCAACAAACCGAATTGTTCAACATATGAGTATAATTTGCACAGTTCAGATACATTTTCTATCTCAAATTCATATTAACAATCTTTCAAAAAATACTTTGGGGAAAAAAAATTAAATGCTAGCTTGTTCTTTATAGTTCCATGGGTAGATTGAGATAATGAGCAGCTATAGAAAATCAACAGAACTAATCAAACCATTTGGAGAATGAAATCTTCATCAACCTCATTGCCATGTCTGAATACCCAGGATGGTGCTTTCAAGATAAAGCAAGAATCCAACCAAGTAATTAAAAGGAAGCTGCTGGCTCTTTGGCACTCATTGTATGATTAACAATCTGGAAACAAAGTACTACATTTCTACTCTATTTTCCAAAAACAGCTCCTCTTATGACAGAGAGGATAGAGTAGGCAGCCTAAAAAAGAAAAGAAAAAAAGCAAAGCAAAAGCTCTGTAAGCACATGAGCCCCAATATAAATTTATCTCCCTCATGAGTCTACAGTTTTACAGGTAGGTGAAACATAAGAAGTGGCTAAAAGAATTACACCAAGGATGTATAGCCTGATGGTTCACAGTATCATGAAGTTCCCACAAAGTTTTGGTGCAGTCTTACAGACACCACCAAAAGTTGTATAATCTGTAATATAATGGAAAATGGAAATAGTTAACAATATGCAGAGCTATTTGTTCAGGTTTAATTGTAGGAAAATGTGCTTTGGATTTCAATATAGTTTTCGTCCTAACTTCATCTTTCTTTTTTTAGGGTTTTGGCACCATCTACATATTTAAAATGTAGTCCCAACTATCACTCAAAGGTCAACTGGGAGCATATCAAAAAGGGCTAACCTTTGACTAAAATTTGGTTTAGACGAAAACCCCAACTCATTTATTTTTAACAACTTTGTAGCCCCCAGATATGCTGGACAGTAACTCTAATGTTGCCTGCCCAAGTTAGTAATGAAAATATAGAATTGCAATTTTATATATAAGAAGGGCAAAAGGGTGATATAGATTGTTGTTCTACTGTTCTAGGTCAATATCCTCTTTCCCACAGTTTGAAGTACAGAAGAAAAAAATGAAAACAATTATTTCTCTCCTTTTTCCTGAAAATATTCTATTCCATGACAGTAATTTCTTCTGAATTTCTAAGTCTCTACTACTGCTTAGTTAAAGCAGTATTACTCAACCTTAGCAGCTTTAATGTATGGGGTCTTCAGCATTTTGGCTGGGGAATTTTGGGAATTGAAGATTATACAGCTTAAAGTTGCTGAGATTCAGAAACTATGGCTTGGAGCATGGCTGTTCAATACAGTATATCTCCCAGTATCCTTCCTAATTGACACATACAGCTATAAAATATCATGTTTCAGATAATCTGCAAGATCACACAATATTAAAGCTTCATTGAACTTGCAAAATTCAATTTATTTGTTGTGATATATTAAATAAGTCAATTATATCTGTGAACCATGCAGAGCTGGATTCTGAAAAACTGTTATATGTTCCTGACCTAGGCATAATTCTGGATTACCATGCAATTCACAAACTGTCAGACATTTTCCTATTTTTATCTCTATCTATCTAAATGATGAGTTTAAATGTTTTTAATGCTTAAAAAAAAAGCTTGGAAACTTAGCGAAACTACTTATTTTAAGAAGCAAGACCTGAATTAGAAATATTACAAAATTCTGTCTTTATGCATTCCTTTTAGTTTTGAGTAAATATATATATATAATTTATATATATATAATTTATATGATTTCAGCCCTTGATTCAATGGTGGCTTTGGAACAACCTTATTCCCATAGAGTAATAGTCTTTTAGGAGCAATTAACATAATCGTCCTATCTAGAAAGGTTATGTTTCCAAGTTCTAGTCCTGCACTTGTTTCATGTCTTATCACAATTTCCCATAGAAAGCAATTTAACTCTTACATTTCCATAAATCTGGAGTACTCCCCTCCACTTTTTGTCAAGCTTTGCCTTTCTCCAAAAGTACAGGTTTTCTAGCCTGCTTCATTCATTTTCTGCAGCTGCTTATTTCAATCACTTGTTCTGTCAATATCTTTCTCATTCCCCCCCCCCTTTCTGTTTTGCCTCAGGACACAGTGCTATTTACCAAGAATGGGGGTGGGGGGACTCATGGGGGGGTGCCTATTTTTCCCCAGTCCCATCTTGAGGTGACCCAAGGTTCTCCAAACAGAACTTTTCCCCCATCTTTCAATGTGCTTTTATCAAGGAAAGGCTGGAGAAAATATTTTTGTCTATATGTGATATTTATGTGTCACTATCTGGGCCATAGGGGAGGAAAGCAACACCTTTAACCTGTTTATGGATAGAATGTTTTTAAGTAAAGGGAGGGGTTAAATCATTTGCTACCATGATCTTCTCTGAATATTGCAATGAATGCTTCCCCATAGTCTTTAAATAAGACTAACAAGGTGCATATACCAAATCTAGGACATTTAGGTATATAATATAACCTGTTTCTCCTGCAGATTAAAAAAAAACCCCTCTTAAACATAATATCTGACATTAACAATCTGCACATTGGAAGTTAAAAGAAATTAGAATGTTAATACTTGAAATATTTTCCCCCTTATAAATACTGCAAGAAGTACCAAAAGGCCATCTGGGTCTTTTAAATAATTATATTTTGATAAAATAATTATATTTTGACAATAGTCTAGTTCAGGGGTCTCCAAACTTGGCAACTTTAAGACTTGTGGACTCAACTCCCAGAGTTCTAAGAATTTTGAGAGTTGAAGTCCTCAAGTCTTAAAGTTGCCAAGTTTGGAGACCTCTGGTCTAGTTGAATTAGAAGAACTACTCTAACGAAAGGTTTGAGTAACTATTTTGAACTGCAATTTATTCATTAAAGCCATGGCTAACACAAACATGGCCTTGCTTAAGGGAACTCAGTTGTTTTGAATCATTTATAAGTTTCAATGGGATGAATGACTGGTAGGTGATTATTTTATTTGATTCACCTGCAAGAATTAAACATGTAAAATAGCTACAAGCCAGTAGGAAATTATATTTCTTGGGGAGGTGGCTAAAGTATGATTTACTAGGGTTTATTTGGCTTGGTTTCTGATGGTAAAATTTGCCAGCCCTAGAGCAGTAAATTTATATTAGTGCTAAGTGGGGAACTGTACTTTGGTAGTCATATGGTCGAACAGGCTAAGTAAAAATAGGAAGATATATTTTTATCAATAAATAACCTGTAACTTTGTACAATTTTGTAATTCTCCCTCCTAAATTCTACTTTAATTTCAGGTCTTTCTTATACCACCTTACATTAGGAAGTTTTAGCAAGCATGAATGGGAAAATAGATGTCTGAATGTTATATTTATACTTTGAATTGAAATTTATTTTTTCATCTTAATTTGTATTCCTTTCTCAGAGTTTTATTTTGCACCATGGCAGAAATGGAAGATTCTGGCTACTTAGTTTCAGATGAAGAGGTAAGAATGCTTTTTTAGGATTATTTTGAACCAAAGATTGATAGGTTTTTTTAATTGTAGAACAAATAGGAAGTCATAGCAATTGTGTCCATTTATAGCAGCATATCTTTGAACTAAGATTAATTAAATAAACCATTAGAATGGTTAAATCCTAGCTATGTTAAACTATAATGTTGATTTATGAAAATACAGACATGGAAAATTCTTAACCTTCCAAATTTCAGCTTGGGAGTCTGCCAGGCTGATTTCCCAGTTTTAATAGTCTCAAAATTCAATATCAGGTTTGAGATAAAATCTAGTTTTACGGCTTCTGGCAGTTTTCTATATACTGAAATAAAATCTAAAACAAATAATAAATTCTGCACTTCTGAGATAAGTTAACATTGGCCTTATATCTTTAACCCTGCTGCTGAAAACTGTAGCCTTTTCCATAAAGAACAATGTAGAAGGAAGCATACCTTAGTGTATGGAACAAATAGCTCAGCTTGTTCATATTAGCTTGGTAAAGAAAAGATATGAAAAATTCACTAGCATACAGTAATTGCTTTGTTTGACCTCACATCCTTAAACTAATAATGTGATAGCTGTGGGAAATGTAGACGATACAGGAAAAGGTAGATATAGTTCTGAAAAGCTGTTAGAGATAATGCTACTGAACAATTACTTCTAGTAACTGTTTTGTAGCAATAAAACACTTATAAAAACTTATAAATAGGCAGGCAGCTAAGACACAGCTTGTCGATTAGAAAGGTCGGTAGTTCAGCGGTTCGAATCCCTAGTACAGGTCTCCTGTGTGAGCAGGGGGTTGGACTAAATTACCTCCAAGATCCCTTCCAACTCTGTTACTGTTACTGAAAAGCAGTAACCAGATTTCAGGTGAAGATTCAAGACTGAAGTGGAAAATTCACCAGGTAGAGTTTGCAAAAACTGCCCTAGGAGAAGCAAGGGATTATTATCCTTTGTGTAACTTTAAAGAAGGCAAGAATTAATCTTAAATTTCGCTGTTTAAAAATGTGTAGACAATTGTCAGATATAAAGTTCTGATGTTTTGAGTGTTGATGACTTCATACATTTTGCTGGCAAACTAGAATGTGGTATGGATGGTATATAGTTGTAGTTTAAACTCAAAATTTGTGGCTGGTTAAAAAAAAAAATCCTGTGTCATGGTGTGGTATGTGAACTCAGTTTTCATGTGCCTGGTAGATGACCTAGGCATAGAATTGAATGAAGAAATTGATCCTTGCCGATCTTTCTGACTATCTCATCAATTTTTGATACTTTTAAAATTACATTCTTCTGGAACACTTTACAGTATAAGCATGCAGTTAGAGAAAATTATTTTGCTACTAATTTATGGAAGAGGCAATCCTGGACATTTGTGAAAGCCTTTGACTTTCAAGAATGCACCAGTTTTGTTTTGTCTTCCATATGTTAAAAATACTTGAAACTTTTTTTTTGTATGTTCAAGCTTGAATATTATTAATAGCATGTCATTTTATTTATTATATTTATATCCTATGTTTTGTATAACTTAAGCAAACATAAATGCTTCCACCTATGCTCCCTACAAAACCTAGTCTTTGAAATGAGTTAGGCTGAAAAAAGTGACTGCTTTAAAGTTACCCAGATTATTTCTATGCCTAAAAGATTGGAACTCTGCATATCTAGTCTAGCACTATAACTATAACTGCTAAACCAAATTTGCTCTGACTTGATTCAATTGTTTGATCCCAGGGAAACAAGAAAATTTACAACTTTGTGATTCGTGTTAACTTGAAATGTTGACCAATTATGGCTTTTAGATTAGATTAATATCTAGATTAATATCTATTAGCCTGATATCATTGATATGCTGGTTATTTCAGGTCTGATTTCAGCTAAACTTTCAATGTTGGTTTGCCTTCTGTTTGGACAACATTTATTTTGATGTTGTCTTGGTTCTGGCAGGTGAATGATTTAAATACTACGCATTAGTTAAATATTCTTGCTTTTTATAAGAACTTAGATTTTCAAAACGTGTCTTTAAAGTCCTGTTGTATAATAATTCACTGTATATTTTTTAAATGCCTGCTTTCGATTAATTTATATGGGTAGATAATAACAAGCCTTCACTATGATTACCCTCAAATCTAAATATCTCTTTAGATTCACCAAGCTTCTGGGGTTTTTCCACAAGGAAGCAAAAGCAACACATTTGGTATTTTTATTAATATAAATTAAATAATGGGAAAATGGCCAATACAGGTAGTCCTCAGCTTATGAACAGTCACGTAACATTGGTTTAAACTTACAACAGACTCAAAAAAGCTACTTTGTCCCATCCTCGAAGTTATGACTGCTGCATCAACCTTGTAGCCATGTGATTGCATTTCATTCACGTGGCAACTGACTCGTATTTATAACCAGTTGAGCAAGCATCCCTTGGTTATGTGATCATGTTTTATAATATGGCAAAAACCAGAAAAAAATGCCCATTGGATAAATTGGATTTGGATTTATGCATTATGTTTAACAACAGTGGTAACTCACATAACAACTATGGTAAAAACTGTGGTAAAAATGGTCATAAAATCAAGTCAAGATATACAATCACAATGGCTTATAATAAAAATTCTGGGCTCAATTGTCATAATTTGAGGACTACCTGTAGTCATTTTTTTTAAAAAAAACCCTACATGTTTGTCTAAATGTGTATTCTGAGGTTTATATATTTTGGATGTACAACTTCTGTTCAATTTCAGATTTCCACAAATAAGGAGAGACATTCTCGCCTTGGAGAGGATAATCTAGATGATACGCTGGAGTATGATTTTGCTGGTGAATGTTTAAAAGTGAAAAAAATTGAGGATGTGAATGCTAAGAAGAGTGATTTATTGAATGATCAAAATATTGGACAAGAGGCTGAAGCTGAAAAAAATTCAGATTCCATGGAGCTAATAGTATCTGACCCTCTGACTCCTATTACAAAGACTCAGGCATGTGTCCCGTATTGTGGTTTTCTCAATCCTTGCACCTCATACTTAAAAGATGAAAATAGTGCAAACATAAAGGAAAGTATTACTGATTTAGAGAGAGAAAAATATTAAAAACTTCATATCACATGGATTAGGGGCAATAAGTGAGTTATAATTTAGACTCAGTGTATCTTTCTGCATGTAGCTACACCTGTTTATGCATTTTTACCCAATTCTTGTTTGCGGTTAGCTGCAGGATTTGGATTTGATGAAATGCTATTTCAGAGAAGCTATTGTATTTATGAATAAATCAAATGTCTATATTTAAGTCTTTGTAACATCAAATGTAAAATATTGATCCCAAATGTTTCAAGGCAAAAGAAGAGAAATTGTCCAAATTCTGCAAATAAAACTATGCTAATGTCTTTCCTTCAGCCAATAGGGACCACACCTGTCTATGCAACTTGATAATTATATCGTCATAGCTGAAGAGTACAATTTCTGCTTACAAGTAGGTTTCCATGGTCTGGAAAACCGATTGGTTGGTCTTTGTTTATGGGTGAGAAACTAAGGTTTTTTTTCTATATCTTTATGAAGTATAGGCCTATACCCAAAGGAGATAGATGCTGAAAAGTACTAGAAAAGATTCAGGCCTCAAAGCCCTTCAAATTGAATCTTATTCAAAGGGTAACTGTTGAATTCTAATATAGATAGCCTCTTTGACTCCTATAGTTAAAAAAGGAGTCAGAGACTATATTAAAATTCAACAGCCCTCCCTTAACAGAGGGACAGGGATTCATCTATCTCCTGTTTACAATGCAATCCCAGGAAAGTTCTATACCCATTTGCACTCTGATTCAGGTGACTCTGAAGATACAGATAAACCCCCAAGTGGCCTCAACAATTGTCAAAGTGCTAATAACAGGATGACTGCGAAGAATACAAATCCTTCCATTCCCCATAAGTTAGTCAAGCTTCTTTGATGAGAAGTGAAAGGTTTTCAAAGAAAAAAAAAAAGCCAAGAAAATCCAGTTGCCTTTTAAAAAAAAAAGCACCATTTGGTGTACAAAGGCAAGTACAATTTAATAAATATAACAGAAACCTAGTAGACTGATTCCTATGTCTGGAATAGGGCAGCTAAAAGATATGTTGTTTTAGGATCAGAAGCAATGAAACAGGAAGATGTGCTGTATGCTAAAAATGCCCATTTTTTCATTTTTACAAGTGAAGAAAACTTGGCAATGCTATAAAGAACATCTCAATTATAATAAGTGGATGAACAAATAGAAATGATACTGATGTTGGCCTATACAACCAAGAGAAAATGTTGCCTTCTAAACAAAAGTGTACTTAAGTTATAGGAAAGCAGATTCCAACTGAATGTTGGGTGGAAAAATGTCCTAAAAGCAAGATTAGTGTAGTAATGGATCCTACTATTCATACAGGAGATGGGCTTTCTTCATTGTGTTCACGATTTGGTTAGATTCCCATTTTTCTGGAATGCTTTAAACTGAATTCTTGTTTTGGACACAAAGTTAGATTTAGAAATAGAAAGTTCTAGGGCTTGTTGGGCTAAATCATTAGTGTCAAACTTGCAGCATCACATTGCCATCACGTGATGTTTTACAACATTTTTTTCCTTTGCGGAACTGGGGTGGGCATGGCCTCTGCATGATGCATCGGGCCCACGGGCTGCCAGTTTAACATCCCTGAGCTAAATGGTTCCTTCCAACTTGTCATTTTACTATTCTAGTTTATAAAAGATTACTCACAATCATGATAGGAAAGACACATTTTGTATCAAAGCTTGGATTTTAGATTACATTGATTACAGGAATAGGCCACTTATGAAAATACTGTATTTGTTAATCTCAGTGTTTTACAAGTCTTTTAGTTACAAAGTCTTAGAGAAAGTACCACATACATCCTATTTTATTTTACTTTGAAATCAGGTTTACCGTATTTGGTGGATAGAAATTTCTAAGGGTACACATATGCTGAAATCATCTGCTGGGAGCCTTGACAATTTCCCAGTTTTATGAAACATTCCTTATGTGCTGAACTCAATGCCTCGGTAGTTGCATTTCAACACCATCAGAAACAATAGGATTTGAAGCTGAATTATCTTTTAAAAGTATCTCTCCTGTTTAAGTATTTAGAGAAAGTAAATGCAATTTACTTTATCACAGCATGAAGTAAATCACCAAATAGAACAGACAATTTTATATTTATGAAACTGGAGTTATGCTGCACAACTGCCAAATTCCATAAATCTATAAAAGTGGCCAACAGCCATGTGCATTGAATTTCTGCTGAATATAGTTAAGTGAACATGCTGCAGAAGCAAACTTAACCACAACTGCAGTATATCATGTTCTAGTCTTCATGGTGGTTTTTTGTTTTTGTTTTTTTTTGCACACGCTTCACAAAAGACACAATTCTCTTATTAAATGTTCCTTTCTTTTAAAAGATAAGTTTGATTAAACTGGTTCATATTTTCTAAAGGGGCATCAAATATTATCACATGCCAATGACACTCTGAAAAAGTTTGAGGTACCTGTATTTCAATTAAGTGCATCAAAGTATGAATATCTTATTACAGCAAAATAAATACATTTCCCTCTTCTTGTATTAAATGTGTATACTTCATTCCTTTATGGAGTGATATGTTTCAAAACTAGTTTTCATAAAGGAAGGAGATTTTATAAGCAGTTCTCACAGTTATAATTACAGTGTTTCAAGATCATTCATGCACACCACCCACTATTAGCAAATAATAAGGCTGGAAGGTATTCTTCGGTTGATATGTTTTAAAAATATGTGAATGTTTTGGAAAACAGGAAATTCTTAATCTTTTGGTGCCAAAACTATCTTTGTTGCTGTCCTGTAATGCCCCTATTTTGCCTCCGCTCCTGGAATTTCCAGCTGCTGAAACCAGTTGCATCCTCTTGTCAAAGTCTGAGGCTGAATATCGTGGAAGGAGGAATTCTTCTACATCTTGAAATGCCCATACCCTGACTACAAGAAAACAGACTTTAAATACCAGGGGCTGATAAGATTACTAGCACTAGCAATAGCACTTAGACTTATATACTGATTCATAGTGCTTTACAGCACTCTTTAAGCAGTTTACAGAATCAGCATATTGCCCCCAATGATCTGGCACCTCAGTTTACTTACCTCAGAAGATAGAAGGCTGAATCAATTTCGATCCAGTCAGGATTGAACTCTTGGCAGTGAGCAGAGTCAGCCCAGAATTCTACAGTTAGAATACTGTATTTTAACCACTGCACCAAAATGGTTCTGGCTACTATTTGCCTACCACAATATTTTGTTAATAGAGCTAATTCTGAGGACAGAGTGGTCTATTTTAGAACAAATGGAGGCAACTAATAACATAAGACTTTTCTGCAAGAAATAGATCAAGATCTCAGTGAAGAGTAAAGAGATGCTGTAGATTGTCCTATAAGTCTTTTTTTCAGAATGAAGTGATCCTGTTTTATAGAGTATTAAGGATAAATATACAGAGTTTATAGGTCAATCAATGGAATAAGTTAGTATTAGGCTCAGTAACATATATTAGAAGAGCAGTCTAAGTTTCAGTTATAGTTTGAACAGAAGCTTTGGTCTACAAAGCCAATGAACAGTAGATTTTGGTGCTGTGTGTTACCATGGCAAATGAAAGTTGAATTATAAATGAGAGGTGAGCAATCCAGGGGTGGGTTCTACTTACCTTTACTACCGATTCGCAATGGGGCCATGTGCGTGTAAGCTTTTTATCATAGTCAAGACCAGCCTGGTTCAACTTCTTGAATTTGATGTCCCAGAATGATGAGAAATAATTTCCAGAATTTACGAATATAAATTTATATTATCAGAATTTAAGATATAAAGATAAATAAATTGAGAAATATTGCCCTTGTCTGTTACAAAATTTAGAAGAAAAATCTCTATACAGTCAAGCTGAAGGTATTTGTTTGATGAATCAAAGCAGCAGAAAATAGTATCTCTTTCTTTTCCAGAGATAGAGAAACTACTTGCAGCTTTTTGGATGTTTTAACATTAAAAATGTGATAGCATCCTATAGTGCACCTAAAGAAGAATAGCATTTCTGGCACCCTGGAGAGATGCTGCAGTGGTCTCTGCATTTTGCCTTCAGCATCTCCACCTGAGAATATACTCTCATTCTGCTTAATTCCTAGACTAGACCTACTGTGTGCCAAATCCAAATAATTTTGACCAGAGCCATTTGTGTTTGTGAACCTTTATTAGAAAGTATGTGCATGGTTTGCATTTCCAAATTCTTATTATCATACTGCATTTGGATGATTGCTACCTAGTAGTAAAATGCTGAGTGATCATCTTCCATAAATATGTTAGAAAAGCCCTGTAACACTTTATTTGTTTGCATTTATGCCAGAAAAGCCTCGTAATTTATAATTCTTCTTTTCTAGGGCTGATTAACAATTTACTAATGGTTTGATGCCAGAAAGTAGCTATAAATGAATCAAGCCTTGACTTTTCATAAATAACCTCCCCCACTTCTTTGGGGCAGGGAGAATTATAGTTCCGCCTTAAAATCATTGGTTATTAGCTTGAGCGTTTAAAACATTTAATTAAGATCTTAGTAAATAGTGCAAGACATAGATGAAGGAAACTACAGCAATTGTAAGAAATGATTGATGACCAAATTATTATTGTCATTTGCTATTAAATAAGAAGATGAAAATCTTTCCTGTCTATTATCTATTCTGAAGCATTCTGTTAAAAATTGAAGAAGATAGCACAACTGAATCGAAATGTTTCAATCCTGTCAGACTATAACTCCTACCATTTTAAGTGAAGCTGATGTGAGCTTGAAATGAGAGAAACTTAGGCAGACAATTTGGGAAAGGCTACCAAAACTGTTTACCTTACTGAAAATGTCAATTTAATTTTGTTATCTTGAACACTTAGCAATGTAAAATTTTGTCTTCATATCCCAACTCACAATAATTTTCATTTGTATATTCTTATTTTCCAGTTAAAGGGGACTGTACAAGAAAAAAAGAAAAGTAGCATTTAAATGGGCCATTCAACAATAAAACAGGGCTCTCAGAACAATTCAAAGTAAGTTTGTTTTGAAGGAAATTCTACTTTTGGGAAGAACATCATCACTGGCAGAAGTTGTGGCTTGCAAGCTATATGCTTAATTATTTAGGAGTGGCAGAAAAAAACAGAATAGCAGAATGAAATACAATGCTGAAGAGAAAGGAACTGATACAAAAACAAAGGGTATTTGTAGCCTTTCCACTGGTGGGCCCTTGCTCACTGCTGGATCTAACCCATCCAAGAAGCACAACCCAGACCAATACATAAATTATTGTCTTCAACTGGCATACAATATCTATTCCCTCAAATATAAGAACACTTAAAACATTTCCCAATTATGCATCTATTTAAAATGTTGAGTACTGAGTTGAGTTCCCAGTTGAGATAGTAGGACCAGCACAAAATGGTAATATTCAATTAGTACAAGAGAGAGCAAAGATTGTTAACAAAAGTGAGAGTTAAGACACAGAAACAAAAAGTAATATCAACTTTGCCATTCCAAAAGTGCTGATAGGCAACAAGTTTAAAAATAAATCTCATTGAGTCATTGGGGTGTGGGGATTTCTTCATATTATCCACACAAATGTTTCAGTGCAACCTAATTTAATTCATTTGCTTTTACCCAGATTCCTACTTTAAAAATTGGAGATTTATCTTGATTAGCATGTTTCAGTTTAAATTCCATCAAATAAAATCACTCTTTAAAACATCTTGAATTTCTATATACTGAACCTACATCCATGTTTTGGATAATATTGCAGGAACTGAAAGTACATGAACCTTCAGCTACCATATACTGTATGTTATAGAAATCCTTGTTATAGAACTGTTTTGTAAATTAAAATAAGGTAGAAGAGACAAATCATACCAAATAAGTCTGTATCAACAGTTGAGCCTCTGGTTTGTCTTTTTAATGATCAATGAAAGGTGATTTAAGAGGAATAACGGTGACAATATACTGCAGCAAAAGTGAGAAAGGATATTTTAGTAGTTAAACTGACATAAGGGACCAGTTCTCATAGGCTAGAATTATTTTTGTGAAATAAAAAAGTATCTAATATTGGCATATATTCCAATATTTAATATGTATTGTAAACAGGGTTGGGGACAATTAACTCAGAAGAAAATAAAGTGCAAAAAGTATTATTGTAATGATATTTGATTAAGAATTGTGTTCATCCACAAAGCAACATCAATAGTACTTTAATTATTTTCATCCAGTTTTTCCTTCTTAGGAAGTCTGATTCCCTATACTGCAATGATTTATTTACATACACACAAAGGCACTCTATTGAACAATATCTTATTTATCCAACTTCATGTTACCTGAATAAACAAACTTATCTAAAAGCATTTTTTTCAACTTCTGCAGGTCCACTACAAATGGAAATTGATTTTTGTGAAAACCAATTATTGTGCTTGTGTGCTTGCTACTAACTATAATATTGTATGAGCAAATGGCATTATTGGTGCTATTAGTTAATGTTCAGGCTAATATTGACCATCTATTTTCAACAATAAATATAAGTGTTCTCAATAGAGATGTCTTTTCAGCATTTTTTCTAACAAGTCATACACAGTCAGCCTGAAATTAAAGTTGTCTAACCATAATAATTAGGATTTAGAGTCACAACTTCAATTCATCTCCATTTCCAACCTGTACTCTTGATTGTTTTAGATTAGAAAGGGGAAATAGCAATCTTTCAGAAATAATGAAAGAAAGGGAAGAATTTGAATTCTTATATTAATTTGAAATTTTCCATGACTAAATAAATATTAAAAAGGAAAGATATCTTACTTAGATAGAAATGTTTATAAATGAAAATTTACAAAAATAAAAATACTGTATTTTCCGGCGTATAAGACGACCCCCGACTTTTCCTGTTAAAAGATAGGGTTTGGGCTATACTCGCCATATAAGACTACCCCTCTTCCAATGCACACAAAATAAAAATTAAAAAACATCAACTGGCTCACCCACAATGTAAAAGCAGCTGTGCTAGACCCAAAATGACCCCTGCAACAAGCAGGAACCTTACACAGCCACAAAAAGCCCAAAAAACAACTTTCACACTTTACACACACAAAATTCCACATACAGCTTTGTGAGATTTTGTGTGTTTGTGTAGTTAGAGTGAAACACTACAGAAACACACTAAATCTCAGAAAGCTGCACAAATATTATTTTATTTTATTTTATTTTTATTTTTATATGAAACCTAAATTTAAAACTTCCTAAACTTTAAATGGCTAGGTCTAAAAAAGAACAACTAAAAAAACCCCCAATTAACTATTTTTTTTAAAGCTCCCAAAGGGGAAAAAACTTACCCAATAGAACAGGGGTCTCCAACCTTGGCAACTTTAAGACTTGTAGACTTCAACTCCCAGAATTCTTCAGCCAGCTTTGTTTTGCTGGCTGAGGAGTTCTGGGAGTTGAAGTCCACAACTCCCTGCCTGCTTGATTGCAGGCAGGGAGTGGCTTGCTGATGGAATGGATTCAGGCAAGCGAAGCAAGGCAAGCGTTGTGACTAGCAGCTAAGGTAAGCAAGCTGGAGGGGGAAAACTTTTTTCCTTTTACATGGCTCTGGCGATCCCAGCTGCATTGCCTGAATAGCAGGCAACTCAGCTAGGATCGTCAGAGCTTGGATCACCAGAGCCACGTAAAAGAAAAAACCTTTTTTCCTTTTACATGGCTCTGGCGATCCCAGCTGCGTTGCCTGATTAGCAGGCAACGCAGCTGGGATCATCAGAGCTTGGATCGCCAGAGCCATTTAAGGCTCATCAGGAGAACGATACCCGGCGTATAAGACGACACCCGACTTTTGAGAAGATTTTCATGTGTTAAAACGTCGTCTTACATGCCGGAAAATACGGTAATAATAATAAAGAAATTGCTTATTACCATTTGTTCTCAACCCAAGAGAAGATGTGGGCCACACATTTATATTTTCCTAAAATCTTACAGCCATCTTGATGTTTTCAGTTTTATAATTGTCAGTTATTAGGCTAAATGTCTATGGAGAGTCTCAGTCATCCAGGTCATAGTTGTCCCAAAAGTGCTTTTTCGTTTCAAAGATGTTTTGTTTCTATTCCAAGAAGCTTCTTCAGCTCTGACTGGATGGTGGGGAATGTTATTAGGCTACTATGTATGCCAGCAAGAAACTGGATAGAAATTAGATAGCAGCAAAAATGATATAAAAACATTGAAAGTTTATTTTAACAAACTAGTTTGGGAATGTGTGCATATGTTATTGAATTAGGATCATTAAATCAAAGAGTGGGGAAGTTACTTTAGGAAAGGAATGGCAGGATTTGGGAGCAGAGTTAAAAGAGGAATCAACCTAGAATCTCTACAGTTTTCTGTTTGCAACTCTACATTCTTATTTCCACTTACACATATTTCTTTTGTCCAAACAGGGTAGTCTTAAGTAAACAACCATTTCTTCATTTAGCTTCTGCTTGAGGAACAGGTGGCAATTATGGCTAGGAGGGCCTTTGCATAACTTAGTCTGCTGTCCATTCATTTTGCTGCCCAGCTTTTCAAACAAAACTCTACTTCTACTTCAAACAATTGTTCTGCATCCTTATTGAGTAACCCGGCTTGGAATTGGACCAAAACTTCTTCTAATATATGCAATGTCTTAAAAAGCAAAACAAGTAAGTTTTCCAATGCCATTAGAAACCTTTTAATTCAAACAATGAACTGAAAAAACCCGAGATCCATATAATTAAATAATGCTTTCTAATAAGTTAGCAACTCTTTCTAGCATAATGTTTTGGCTACCATACGGTAGCAACAGCAACTAAAAAGCACCTGGAAAGCAAAGTACTAATAAAAAAAAACATGATCAGAGAATTGGTATGGAATAATATTGGACTTCTGCAAAAGCCTTGTTTCAGAGTCTTGCTTAGATATAAAGCATATCAGGAGGTTTGTGGAAGATACAATAGGTCATATATCACACAGCTTAAATGTGGTGTGCTCCAGTGGCTTGCTGAATGAGCCTCAGCTGGCTGAACTTACAAATCACACTAAGCTATATACCATACCTTCCAAATCACATGACTGAAACCACTGTGCAAATTACAAATAAAATGTTATGGCTTAACATGATGTGTGAGCCAACTAGCCTTTCCATCTCACTTCATTGGGCTTCTGTGAGGTAAAATAAGATAGATGGTGAACATATGATAAATCAGAGACTATCCCAGAACTCTTGGAGGCTATTAAACTTAGGATAGCATCCAGATACCCTCTTGAAAGAATGTTGTCTCTCAAAACAAATATTTTCACCCTCAGTATAATCCCATCAGCAATGTGCATAGCTCCTAAGGCATCAAAACGAAAGATGAGAGAAATGGAGCAGTAGAACTGGCCTCATAAAAATATTCCCTGTTCCATCTATAATTTCTCACTTGGAACCTTGCAGACCCCTGAGCAGACATTACAAAAATTGTTTGGGAGCTGAGAGTTTTCTGCATCTTCCATGCCATATTTCATATATAAGCATGAAAAGTTTGAGAACCATTGTAATAAGTATATCACTCTGCATAATGCTGCCTAAAGGAGATGAATGATTTTGTTTTCTTGAAATACTAGTAAGGAATAAGTGTTTATGAGGGGAGAATGTAAATTAATTAATCCTAATTCTCTATATATTTGCAGCAATTTTCTATATAATGTCTCCCTCCCTTAAAAAAAGTGTAACCTAACTTAATAATGCATTCATTCCTTTGTTACTTGGTTATTTCTGCAAAACTACAGTTATGTAAGGATCATTCTCATTTAACTATGGTAGTAGAAATACCAAATCAGGCTGCCCACTGCCCACCATCTGCTAGCAGTGCCAGCCCCAGATTCACATTCAGGATTTTCACTTATAGTGATGTGCAACACAACCAAATCAGCAAATGTGTGTATTTAAAAGGGATATTTTCTACTTGTTCCTGTTGTTTTTCTAATCTGATTTCACCTATTGAAAAGGGGGAGGTTTTTTTGTCTTTTTCTTTTAAATAACAACATCAACAAACAATATTTATTAGCAATGTTTATCAAGTTACCATTAAAATCAAGATGCCAGATATTTTAAACAATATTTTGGTAACTGCCACTCCCAGACTGCTATTAGTAAATTAGATAATTAATAGATTAGCAAATTAGCATTCTCAGTAATAAAGTTCTATATTTTCATTAAGTATAGAATGTGAATACTATTTTGTACTTCCTTCCTTGCACATAGATGCAAACAAAATGGTAGAGAACTTGTTAGCCCACTGCCAATCCTGGATTGGACATTAGAAATTCTGGGCTAGATAAAATATTATCTAAAATATACAGACACAATAAATCCTTACAAATTCAAGGATATAGGGACTACAGCTCAGCTTCAAGGACAGAAATAGCAATATGTCTTAGTGTCCAATGGAAGGTGTAGGGAGAATGATGAAATATGCATTTTGAGATCACAATTCAAGCCCCTTTCATTCATCAAGATGCATGGCAAAAGGCCACACTTGCACTGGGATGTCACAGTGCATATTTCATCTTTTTTTCCTTCATCCCAGCTAGTAGTGGACACTTATATATGTGATCCCACTGATTCTCTACAAAGATCCTTTTGTGAAAGATGGCCTTGGTCCTGCAAGTAAAACTGCTATTAAAGTTTATACAAGAGTGTGATTAAAAAAACCCAACATTGCCAAATATTGGCTAATCTTTTTTAGGCTTTGTAAAACAAATTAGAGGAGTGGGAGTGTGTTAGCAAAATAGAAACAGAGAAAAAATGTAATCTATAAATATAAAAGCAAAAACCACCCATGCCGTAATCACGAAATCTCCAGAACCGTAAAGCTTACAAACTTGAAATTTGCCACGTATGTTCCTCTTGGCTTCTAGGTACTCACTAAGAAAGGATTTTCAAAATGACCATCACAGCATTAGCATTTCCTATATTATTATAACATGCTCTGATGCTAATTAGTTAGATGTTCTACTCCTCCTTCCAAGTTGAAAATAACTCTGGAGAGAATGGGATAGCATAGGACAGGCTTCTATGGGGCAAGCTTGAGGGAGAGAAGGGGCTAGAAAGCCTGAGGGAGAGAAGGGGCTAGGTTAGGAGACGTTTCTGTGGGGCAAGGCTGAGGGAGAGGAGGGGATAGGATAGGGGATCATTCTGTGGGGCAAGGCTGAGGGAGAGGAAGGGATAGGATGGGGAGGAATCTGTGGGGCAAGGCTGAGGGAGAGGAGGGGATAGGATAGGATAGGGGAGGCTTCTGTGGGACAAGGCTGAGGGAGAGAAGGGGATAGGATAGGGGAAGCTTCTGTGGGGCAAGACTGAGGGAGAGGAGGGGATAGAAGAGGAGAGGCTTCTGTGGGGCAAGGCTGAGGGAGAGCAGGGGATAGGATAGGGGAAGATTCTGTGGGGCAAGCCTGAGGGAGGGAAGGGGAGAGGAGAGGCCGATCGTAACTACTCATTAAGTTTCAAGCTGTAAGTGTCAATTTATCAAACCCCTTCACATAGTTTTGTAGTGAAGCACGGGTATCATCTATTTGGTACATAAAAAGGCAATTGTAAAATGCCTTGGTTTTGTTAGTTTCTATGGCAAGGTAACTGATGTTTCTTTTATTGAGCTAATAATTCTTTTTTGAAGATAGTAACAGTAGAAAAGTGGTGAAGTAATTTGAGTTTGGTTAGTTATAATCTATATCTATGCTAAAATCATTTATTATTTCTGCATGTGTATGACTGTCATTTTCTCCTCCTTTCTGAAATGCATAAATAAGAATGTTTCCTTTTGTCAGGAGAAGTTCCTCTCACTATTCTCTAAAGGGAATTCCTCCTATTTTTAACAATAAATACTGCATTGAGCTTTATTAGTTTGGGGTCCTATGCTTGATTTCCCATAGATCAAGTGTTTTACTTTATTGAGCTCTAAATAGCACATTAAGTTAGCCACATCAGGAGTGGCTTCTTGGATGAGAAGGAAAAGAAATGAGTGAATCTATCACTTTGGAAGTTGAAGAGCTACAGTCAAAAACTTTGTAATTGTAGGCTGCAGCCTTCACATCTAATTTCCAGAGCCATAGTTCATACCTATAGTCTGCAATATGAACCAATGAACCCGGACTTCCTGTGGTGCCGCGAACGCCGATGGCAGCTCCTTTTGGAGCTCCAGTCCCGAGATTTCATTAGCTGCTAGAACAGCGAAAAACAGTTGTCTAGCGGCTCAAAACTCTCTCCTGGGGGTAAAGGGGGAGAGAAGAGCAGAAGGGTTTGGGTAGAGCTCCCTAGATCCCCAGGCTTTCTTTTTTTTTAAGCCTGGAGGTTGCAGGGTAAGAGCTCCCTGGAAGCCCTTCAGTGCTCCGGATCCAGGACGTATCTGCCTCAGGCAGAACGGGGCATCACAACCACACCAGCAGCAAAAGATTAAAGATTTAAAGATTTCTTCTTTGAGATTTAAAGACACTTTAAATCTGGATGCCGGCAGAGCAGAATCAGGAGAGCAGAACATGCAAATATAAAAGCTTTAACTCCAGCGCTGAAGAAAATGAAACTTATCAGTGAAAGTGCTTGTTAACGCCTGCAACATTATTAAAGGTATTGGATTATATAGAGAAGAAAAAGAAAAAGATTTAAAGTGGAAGTGAATGGAAAAGACTAAGGTATGGACCTTTTGTTAAAGTGTGTGGAAAATAATTGGACTTACTGATCCGATAGCTGAATAAATATAAAGTTAAAACTGAAATATGGCTGCCATTAAGGAAGGAGGATATGAGTCAGCAAATTCACAAGTTCTGACTGCGCATGCTCAAAGATGGCGGTGTCAGGTTAGCTCCCGGTCTGACGATGGGGGCTGTTTGGTCTTTTCGGGGGGTGTAGGGTCGTTAAATCCATCCGCAACCCTGAGCCCCAGCGAGGACAGCCCTGCCCAACCTGGGAAGGATTCTTACTCCCGTGACATCGTGGTTGGAGCGAGGGGCTAGCATTTTGGGAGAGGCCCTGGAAGTGTTGAGGACGCTGCAGAACACTGCGGAGCACCGCAGAGTTGATAGCGGCGGCGGCGACACTGTGAAACCACCCTGGGCACTACGGAACTGCCTTGGAGCGCCGTGAGGACATGGTGGTGATGGCGGCAACATAGAACATCATAGAGCACCGAGAAAGCAATGGCGGCGGTGGCGGTGGCAGCAGCGGCAGCAGCGGTAGCAGTGATGGTGGTGGCAGCTTGGCGTGGCCGCAGGGAATCATCTGGCTGCGGTCCTTATTTTCCATCAAAGAAGAGGGGTTGGAGGAGGATGGCAAATCCGGCGGTAGTATGAACAGTCGTGGGGTGATGCCCCCCCTCCTCGCCCCCACACTCAAAGCAACAGAGCCAAGGCGGTGCTGGCGATGGAGGCTAGTTAGCAGCATTGGTTGCCCCCCCCCACAAATGCATCTGTTTATGGTGCTGGGGTGGGGGGGGTGGCACTGGCGCCATTCTGAGGGTGAAGAGAAGAAGCTGAGGCGAGGAGGCCTGGACTTATAGATCAGCAGAGGAGGAGATGTTACCCTCCTCTGGCGATGCTGTTTCCCCCCCTCCCTCTCCCCGCCTTCCCTCCCTCCTTTATGGGGGGAGGGGTTTACGAACTGCTACACTCTGGACACTTTGGACCCCTTACCATGTTCCACTCATGCCCTCGCTGGTAGGAGAGACTGAGCACCATATGAGGGAGCTGAGGGATTCTCTATATCCCAACGGAGAGGACAGAACATTGTTTCCGATAACTTTCTGTAATGGGACCGGCCGTCGTGAGAGGATGGTTGGCTATTAGCCTCCGTTGGAGAAAATGAACATTGGACCTTCTCCCTGTCGTGAGAGGACAGTGGAGTCCAGCCCTATAAATGGATATTTTGTGACCTTTTATGCTCAGTTATCCCTTTGGACTATGATAGAGTCCTGGACTGGCCTTCCTTTCCCATCTTTGGTTTGGTTGATGCTCCAAAAAGCCGACCTTCTCGCGCTGCGAGACTCCCCCCTCTCGCAGGCCTGGCCCTCCATGTTATCAAGGGCCTACCTTGATGACGGGCTTTGGAACCCCGAGAGATGGCATGCAGTGAAGAGGGAGTTGAGGGGTTTTTTATCGGGTTTTTTAAGGAAAATTTTAAGGTGACCCAGGAGAAGGGGAGAGTGTTGTAGAGATGGACCTGGGGGGGTTCATATAGCCACTGGGCGGGATGATGGGTCGCTTGGGCGCAGCAGAGGGATCACGGAAGAAAATTTGTCTGGGGAACAACGAGGTGTTGGGAAGGGCAGTGTAATTGAAATAGTGAGTGGGAGGGGCAGATATGATGGGCGCAGGGGATCACATCATGTTCCGGGGATGCGCATACGCTGTCTATGAGCAATTGCACACTCCAGCCCCTAATGCACGACTCGGGTCCTGGGTTGCACAGAGCCTCAGGCCCTGGGTCCGTGGCTGATGTTATGTAATGCCAGGTCAGTTGTTAACAAAGCCCCCCTCATTTGTGATCTTATTTTGGAGGGGGGTGTAGACCTGGCAGGTATTACAGAGACTGGCTGGGCCACGAGGGCGGGGTTCCCCTTGTTGAAATGTGCCCACCAGGTTTCTGTGCATTTCACCAGCCAAGGGCCCAGGGGAGAGGTGGGGGAGTGGCAGCGATTATTCGGGAAAGTCTTAGTCCAAGTGAGACCACTGTTCCTCAGATAACCGGATGTGAGTCCCTCCTAGTGAAGTGGGGCCGTGGGAGGCAGATGGGTTTGCTGACTATGTACCTGGCTCCCTGCCACATGGCGGCGACCCTGCCCGAGCTGCTCGACGTTATTGCCGGGGTGGCAGTTGATACCCCCAGACTTATTGTCATGGGGGATTTCAACCTGCCATCTGCAGGTGAGGCATCAGAAGTGGCTCGGGAGTTCATGGCTTCCATGGTGGCCATGGACCTGACCCAATTAGTTCAAGGCCCTACTCACACAGGGGGACACACTCTGGACTTGATTTTTGTCTCTGGTCAGTGGTTGAATGATCTTGGTAGAGGGGACTTAGACATTAAACCCTTGTCATGGACAGATCATTCTCTTCTTCGCTTGGACTTTTCTGCCATTTCCCCCCGCCGCAGGGAGATGGAACTGGTTAAATGGTTCCGTCCCAGGCACCTGATGGATCCCGAAAGGTTCCTGACGGAGCTTGGGCCATTTCCTGAGACCTTGGCACATGACTCGACTGAAGACCTGGTGGCTGCCTGGGAGAGGGCAGCCACCGGGGCTTTGGACCGTGTCATGCCTTTGCGGCCTCTGACCCGATGCCGATCTGAATTGGCTCCTTGGTTCTCCGAGGAGCTGAGAGAGATGAAGTGTCGGAAAAGATGCCTAGAGAGCATTTGGAGGACTAGTCAATCCGATTCCGACCGCACACTGGTGAGGTCTTATATCAAGACCTACCTAGTGGCAATAAAAGCGGCGAAATCTAACTACTTTTCCGCTCTTATCGCATCTGCAGAGAACCGCCCAGCCGCTTTGTTTAGGGTGACCCACTCCCTTCTTCGGGGGGGGGAGTGCAGGAAGATCCCTTGCAGAGTTGAGCTGAGGATTTTGTGCAATTCCTGCATGATAAAGTCGCTCGGATTCGGGAAGGCTTGGACTCCGACTGGGTGAGTCCAGGGGAGGAGACGAGGGC
The DNA here is from genome assembly GCF_059756535.1 of Pantherophis guttatus. NCBI lineage: Eukaryota > Metazoa > Chordata > Lepidosauria > Squamata > Colubridae > Pantherophis > Pantherophis guttatus. The sequence continues at coordinate 47,523,360 of NC_142067.1, read as the reverse complement.
AGGTCTTGAGAATATTATCTGGGAGGAGTTTGATCTTGTGGCTCCCAAGGATGTGGACAGAGTTCTGAGTAGGATTAGTGCCGCCACATATTTATTGGACCCGTGTCCCTCCTGGTTGGTACTGGCCTCCCGGGAGGTTACACGAGGCTGGCTCCAGGGGATTATAAATGCTTCTTTGAGTGAGGGTGCCTTTCCCGCTGCCTTGAAAGAGGCGGTGGTGAGGCCCCTCCTCAAGAAGCCTTCCCTGGACCCTGCTGAATTAGCCAACTACTGTCCGGTCTCCAACCTTTGTTTTGTGGCGAAGGTTGTTGAGAGTGTGGTGGCACGACAACTGCCCGGGCACCTGGATGAAGCTATCTATCTGGACCCATACCAGTCAGGCTTCAGACAGGGGTACAGCACAGAAACAGCATTGGTCACGTTGGTGGATGATCTCTGGAGGGCTCGGGACAGGGGCTGCTCCTCTGTCCTGGTCCTGTTAGATCTCTCAGCGGCTTTTGATACCATCGACCATGGTATCATGCTGCAGCGGTTGAGGGGGTTAGGAATAGGGGGCACCGTTTTGCGGTGGTTCTCCTCCTTCCTCTCCGACCACTCGCAGTTTGTGTTGACAGGGGGGCAGAGGTCGACCTTGAGGCGCCTTGCATGGGGAGTGCCGCAGGGGTCGGTCCTCTTGCCCCTTCTGTTCAACATTTATATGAAGCCGCTGGGTGAGATCATCCGTGGTTTTGGGGTGAGAGTCCATCTGTACGCTGATGATACTCAGCTGTACATCTCCACCCCAGACCACCCCAACAATGCCCTTGATGTGATGTCTCGCTGCCTGGAGGCCGTGCGGGTCTGGATGGGGAGAAATAGGCTCAGACTCAACCCCTCCAAGACCGAGTGGCTGTGGTTTCCAGCGCCACGATATAGTCAGCTGGTATCATCGCTGACTATTGGGGGTGAGTCTTTACCCCCCACAGAGAGGGCCCGCAATCTGGGCATCCTCCTGGACGCACAGCTGTCTTTAGAAGAACATATGACGGCCGTGGCCAGGGGGGCTTTTTATCAGGTTCACCTGATCTGCCAGTTGCGGCCCTTTCCGGACCACGACGCCTTGCGCACAGTCACTCACACCCTTGTCACCTCCCGACTGGACTACTGCAATGCTCTCTACATGGGGCTCCCCTTGAAAAGCACCCGGAGGCTCCAGCTGGTCCAGAATGCGGCCACGCGGGTGGTTATGGGCGCAACTCGTTGTGCCCACATGACACCCCTCCTGCACGAGCTGCACTGGCTCCCAGTGGTCTTCCGGGTGCGATTCAAGGTGTTGGTTACCACCTTTAAAGCGCTCCATGGCATTGGACCTGGGTACCTTCGAGACCGTCTTCTGCCACCAATAGCCTCCCACCGGCCAGTCTGGTCCCACAGAGAGGGTCTCCTCAGGGTGCCATCAGCCAAATTATGTCGGCTGGCGACACCCGGGGGAGGGCCTTCTCTGTGGGAGCCCCTGCCCTTTGGAATGAACTCCCCCCAGAAATGCGCAAAATCTCTGATCTCTGTGTATTTCGCTGTGCCCTCAAAATCATGTTGTTCCGCCAGGCTGGGCTATCAATATAAAGATTTTAAATTGGTTTTAAATTGGGTTTTTAAATTCGGGGTTTTTATAAATTGGGCCTACTATTTAATAATTTTAATTATTTTAAATATTGTCTGTCTTTGTGTTTTTAATTAGGCTGTACACCGCCCTGAGTCCTTTGGGAGAAGGGCAGTATAGAAATTAAATAAATAAATAAATAAATAAATAAATAAATAAATAAATAAATAAATAAATAAATAAATAAAGGCTTTACAAGAACTTTTAAATGATTTTACTTCTGATATACTGGATTCAGCTAAAAGGATTATTCAAGATTGTAAATTGGAGTATTACAATGATTTGCTGGCTGGAAAAGAGGAAGAAATCAAGCAGGCTAATGTGATTTTGGAGGACAAAGAAGTGGCTGACAGGATTAAGATGGAGTTTAGCACACTGCAAACAGAGGTTTTGGTGGAGGCTTCCACACAATTAACTGGAAAGTATCAAAGAGATTTATCACTGCAGATTGAAAAATATTTTGACAATTTTTGGCTTTACAGACAGAGTCAATACTTAAAGAATGAAGTGACTGATTATACAAGTAGGAAGAGCAGAGATGGGGGCTCCAAAGTGAAAGAAATAATTTTGAAAGGAGAACAAATTTCTAAGACACATCAACTACAAATCCAATTTCAAAAATTTTTGAAAATAAAAGCAGGGGGACGAGCAATACTCAAGAAGAAAGTGTTAATGAAGAAAAAGGACTGGAAAAAATACAGAAAGAAAGGAAGAATGCGAGGTTAACTTTCTGAAGGGATATTTGGAAGGCTATTGATGTCTCAAAATGTTTAACTAAAAATGGATAGTTCTTTAAGAGTTACTGAGGTATTAAAAGGGTCAATTAAAAATTTAAGGGGTAGCTTTTTGAAAGTTTTGGAATCTATGTAATACTTTTAGGGTTATCTTTGAACAATGCTTTATTGAAAGAAAAGGTTTAATTAAAGTTGGATAGCTTTTTGAAATGTATTGCAGTTTTAAAGTGGTTAACCTAAAACTTAATGGATGTTTTTTTTTGTTTGTTTGTTTTTTTCAAAAGTCTGGAAATTTAGATCATGAAGAATGTCTTACTAAAAATATTTAGAAAATAAAAGAGTTACAAAAATTACCAACCAACAAAAGGAGAGAATGAATTATCCTATAACAGCTGAGGAGATTATTGCCGCAATTAAACAACTGAAAACAGCTAAAGCTCCTGGAACGGATGGTTTAACTGCAGTGTACTACAAAACTTTGCAAGCAGAAATGGTTGAACATCTTAGAGATTTATTTTGTAACATACAACAAGGGGGTAAAATACCCCCATCATGAAAAACAGCTTACATTTCTTTGATACCAAAAGAGTAATCAGGTCCTAAAAAACCTGAGAATTTTAGACCAATATCTCTTCTGAACAATGACTATAAAATATATGCAAAAGTATTAGCCAACAGGTTGATGCCAGTAATCCAAGAGGTGATTCATGATGACCAAGCGGGATTTATAGAGGGCAGATATATGAAGGACAATGTAGGGCAAGTTATAAATCTATTGGAATATCTTGTGAAGAATAAACAGATCCCTGCAGTGCTGGTTTTTCTGGATGCGGAGGCCTTTGATAGAGTGGACTGGAATTTTCTATTAAAGACTTTAAAAAAGATGGACTTTGGGGACCAATTTATACAGGCGGTTTCAGCAATTTATCAAGAACAAAAGGCACAGATTATTATTAATGGAAATTTGACAACAGATTTTAATATTGAGAAAGGAACAAGACAAGGTTGTCTGTTATCCCTATTGTTATTCATTTTAACACTAGAAGTCTTGCTGAATAAAATACGGGACTCGAGTACCTTGAAAGGAATAGTGATAAGGCAAGAGGACTATAGAATAAGGGCATTTGCAGATGATCTGGTTGTTACCCTAACACAGCCGATGGAATCAATAATTCAGATGAAAGACATTATAAAAGACTATGGTACAGTATCAGGATTTAGATTGAACCAGAAAAAAACTAAGATGATAGTTAAAAATATGACACAAGATCAAAAACACGAACTTGAAAGGAGGGCAGGTTTTGAGATTGTACCAAAGGTTAAATATCTAGGAGTTCAGGTTGCAGAATCAAATATGAAATTGTTTCAAAATAATTATGAGGTGTTGTGGCGAGATGTACAGAAAGATATGGAGACTTGGAAAAAACTGCAGCTGTCTTTACTTGGAAGAATAGCAGCAGTTAAGATGAACATTTTGCCAAGATTTCTTTTTTTGTTTCAAATGATTCCGGTGCTTAAAAGTGATAAACAACTGAAAGAATGGCAAAGTGGACTGAATAAGTTTGTCTGGAACGAGAAAAAACCGAGAGTGAAATTGAAAATTATGCAAGATGTTCCAGAAAGGGGAGGTCTTAAACTTCCAAACCTACAATTATATTATGAAGCAGCAGCTTTGACTCAAGCAAGTGATTGGTTTGGAAGGAAAAAGACTGGAATATTGAATATAGAAAGCCTTGATCTCGAATTTGGTTGGCACGTTTACTTATTTTATGAAAACAAAGTGGATAAAGTATTTAAAAGCCATATACTTAGAGACTCCTTGATGAGAGTTTGGAAGAAGCACCGATTCAAATGAGGTTACAAAATACCGCTATGGCTGGATCTTGGTCATATTATGTGGAATACAAATATAATGTCACTCGGGGGGGGGTTATATAAAGAAGTTCTTTTTACAGATGCGGGCAGATGGCGATTGAAGACATTAGAAACGCTGTTGGAAGAAGGGATTAATTTAACTTGGTTACAGTATAATCAACTTCAACTGAGATGGAAAGAGGACCAAAAAATTGGTATAATGATGCATGAGGAAGAATTGGTTAGACATATAAAAGAGAAAGGTCCAATGCATATTAAAAGGCTTTATAATGTTTTGTTAGAAAGGGATTCAGAAACTGAATTGGTTAAAGACTGTATGATTAAGTGGGCACAAAATTTTGCAGAACAAGTGATGTTGGAAACATGGGAAAAAATATGGGTTCAGAATGTTAAATTTACACAGTCGCAGAATTTGAGGGAAAATTTTTATAAAATGTTTTATAGATGGCATTTAGATCCTAAGGAATTGTTGTGTATGTACCCTAATGTTCAACCAAAATGTTGGAGATGTGACTGCCTAGATGCCACATATTATCATGTCTGATGGACTTGTAAGAAAGTGAAGGCTTTTTGGATAAAAATTTGGTGGGTTATGCAGAATGTTTTAAAGAAAAAAATTCAGTTTTCTCCACAATTGTTTTTATTGGGTATAGTTAAAGGTTTTACACTGGGTGAAACAAAGTTGATATTGTATATGATAACTGCAGCGAGATTACTCATAGGCCAACACTGGAAAAATGAAGCTATGCCCACCATTGAGGAATGGACTTTGAAGATGGCCAGCTTTGCAGAGATGGCGAAGATTTCAGCATATCTAAAAGATCGCTCACAAGAGACTTATGAATGGGAATGGAAAAAGTGGATAGATTATGTGCAAAACAAATATCAAACTAGGAAATATCAGATAGCTTTTAACTGAAAGTATTATAAAGATAGAAATAATTGAATTTTGTAAGATGAAAAAATATATTGGGGGTGGAGGGGTTCAAGTTTTATAAAAAGGGGATTTTGATTTGGATTATATTCTGTGGAAGTCTGGGGGGAGGGGTGGGTTGGGGGGGTTAGGGAGGGTTAGGGAGATCAGGGAGGGTTGAGGGGGGGGAAATGGGGAGAAAATGTAATTGTAAAACTTTTACAATAAAAAAAAAGAATGTCTTACTGAAACATGAGGAAGTATTAAGACATTTTAAAATGTTTAACTTGAGATTATAGAACTTTTAAAAGGCATATATAATTAAATGTTTATGTTTGATGTTACTGAATATTGAAGAATTTTAAAAGGGGAGTTAAAGAGTGGGAGGGATTTTTGAATTTAATAGTAAGTTAGTATATGTTAGCTTAGGTTTGCTAAATGTTATATCGTGTTTTTGCCCTGGGAAGTCGGGGGGGTGAGGGGAGGGGGGGTTGAGGGGTGCTGGGGATAAAATTGTTTTATGATTTTTAATAAAATAAAAAGAAAGGCAAACGTATTAATAGAGAAGTAAGAAGAAGAAGATATAAAAGATGTATTAGATGATATATTCAATGATTGATTATGTATTGTTTGTATGTTTGATTATAAAAATAAACTTTTGTATTATAAAAAAAAATTAAAAAAATAAATAGAAAAAAAAATAAATAGAAAAAAAAATGAACCAATGAACCCAGTGCTTGAGAAAAGCAGCAAGGGTCCATAAACAGATAGAATATTAAGTGAAGAGCTCTTGAATACTTGGGAAAGAACTGCAGCTAACCTGAAGTTTGGCAATCTCATAACTTTGTAATCAAGACAACTAGCATTAACCATGCTTGCATGGACTAAAGAGAAGCGAGATGATTTTAAGTGTCACTCTAAACAATGAAGCAATTTCTATGTGACTTGTTTGGCTTGATAATACTATCTGCCTTGCTTTTCTATCTACTGGTAAGAAATATTTGAATATGAACTATGACAGTATTTGATTAGATTGCACAATATGCTGTTCGTAATATATGTGCAATTGATGCAAAGTACATTAAGCCAGGAGAAAGGGAAGAAATAGTGTAACCAGGAGGAAAAATGCTTTTCAAAAAAATTGATACATTATTCCTTTCTAGAATTCCTTCCTTTCAGTTGATAAAATGTCACTTATTTTATCAGCAATCCTTTCTAGTAAATGATACATTGAGGAAGGGGCTCTGGAAAAAAGAAATTGTGGGGAACCACATGTACCAATGGGCCACAAATTATCTAGTCCTGATCCAATGCTTATGCATGGATATAACAGTATTTCCAATGGCAGAACCAAAGCTAACCTGTAAATAGTAAAATAGCTGGTTCTGAGTGCAGACGCAGATTTAATTATGTTCCATTCTTTTGTATTTCCAAACTGAAAATGTAAACTGTCTGCTTAAATGATACCAAACTGAAATTTGCTTTCTTTTTTCTGTAATGTCCATTTATACATGCTTTTCACACTTGTGCTTCCTTTTAAGCTATTTAATTGCTTTTACCTTTTGAACTTGTGGCTTGTCATGTCTGAAATATGCCTGCCGAATTTTGAATTTTCTGGTAGAAATAATAAAACCTTGACTTGTATGTCAGATTTAGAGGAGAATTTGTTTTACTTTTTTCCCCTTTTGTTTCTTGGCAAAGAAAGCTTTTTCTCAAATGTGACAAACAACCAAAAATAAAAATGTATGAATTTTTCTTGAAGTAACAGAACAGAACATAATATTTTATTGGCCAAGTGTGACTGGACACATAAGGAATTTGTCTCTGGTGCAGAAGCTCTTTACAAAATAATATAATCATAAAATACCAATAGAAGGTAGTAGAAAAGATGAGAAGGATAAAGAAATTTGTTATTAAAAGAATGTCCATGGACAGACTATAATTGTCCCAATATTCCTTTATTTATTACATTAAATATATTTTAAGAAGATATATATATATATAGTAAGTTAGGTAGTTAATCAGTTGGTACAGGACCAGTGAGAACTAAATGGAATTATAAATTGCCTTCTTACAATCCAATGGATGAGAAATGTATAAGTTTTTCTCTTTCTCAGATTGATATCAAAAGTGAAAACAGACAGTCAGGGATTCATTCTTTTTAACAATTATTGTTAATTGGTTTAAATGTTTGTATGCTACATGACTTCCATCTTCATTGTGGCATCATGTAAACCCCTAGGCATGTGTCTATCAGAACAGTACTATTATGAAATACCAAATCTTAACATAAATAAATGTTTTAGAATATTGAATGACGGCTTCAGCATACTTTATCTCAAGGGAAATGATGCTTCACAGAACAGTTGCTCTGATGGAAAGTCCTGTCCCTCATTATTGCCAAATGAACATCCTGTGGCTCCAGCTTGAAGGATTCATTGATGATCTCATTGAAGTGACAGGTCTATATGAAGAAAATATTTCCCTATCACATGCTGGTCCCAAATTGATTAAAACCTTATGCCAAATCTTTAAACCTGGCCCAACAGCAGATTGGCAACCACTGCAGCTGTTTCAAGAATCTTTTGTGTGAGGAAGTACCTGAGCACATTACACAGCAGCCTGATTATTCCCAGACAATGCATGGCAGCAGCCAGCACTGAGGATATTACAGTACTGAGGATCTGGATATCAAACAGGATTTGTAATATAATTATTTTAATTGGTCTTTGTTTTGTCACACAAAATAAATTTCTGGGAGTCTTGACAAACTAATTTGTAGGTTAAACACCATGATGTTCCAAAATATTGAAATATCACTTATACCCTCTATGACATTGCTACTTTATTTATCCACACTTCCACAGTTCTTTAAGGCCAATAGATAAGTAAATAAAAAAATGGCTCTTGTCAAAAAAGAAAGTTGTCCATAGCATCTTTAAGTCATGGATTGATTAACTATGGTTTGTTGATTATGCCACAATTAGCTAAATTCATATGTCACAATAAACTGTAAACCATTGTTTTTAATCTTATTTTACACAACATGCTAACCTATAATGTTTTTTGTTGTAGTTTGTTTTGTTTAGGCACACATTGTTAACAGCCCCAAATACTTTGCTGGTTGAAATGTACTGCTCCACAATTGACACATCCTAAATTCATTACCTTGTCCAAATAGTTTTTATTTTATTTTGGGTACGAAAGATTTCCATGAGCTGAGTCTATATAGACTGCTATTTGCCATAGACTGCTATTTGCTAAATGTACTTAAAGTCACAATTTGAAGCAGCTCATGTCAGTTACTTATATCTCTGACTGAAATATAAAAATGTAATAATTTGTAAATCTAGCTGCCTGTAAGCACAAATCATTAACTATTTGAGAATATAATGTATGTAATTCTAGAATTCTTGATTTTAAGAGAATCAAGCCAAACACATATCTTGGACTACAAAAAAGAAAGTTTTGTAACTTTTAATGGACTAAATAGGACTTCATGGCAGGATGAGGTAAAAAGAAAAGGAGTTCAAGATGGGTGGATGTTCCTAAAGAACGAAGTGTTAAAACTAGAATTGCAAATAGTACTAAGGGAAGAAAATAAATGGACAACTGAAGATGCTAATATGGGAATTAGTGAAAATCTAAAAATAAAAGGCAGTTACAGAAAAGTCCAGAACAAGTACACACACAAATTAGACTTATCTCATTTTTAAAAAAGTGAATATTTTTAATGGTGTGTGTAAATGTTGACAAAATATCTTACTAGGTATACCAAGACATACTATCCACTTCATCAGGTGCAACAGGTTCAAACTGTTTCCAGATAACTGGATAAGACCCAGGGATGAAATGCTCCTGTTTCGGGCGATCCGGTAACGATGGAGGTGGGTGGTTCAGAGAACCGGTAGCAAAAATCCCTGCTCCCACCCCCATTGCCCAGCTGAGCCGCGCAATCATCAGAGGCTTTTTTTAATTTTTAAAAGCATTTTTTCTACAATCTCTTTGGCCGAAAAAATGCTTTAAAAGTAAAAAAAAAAGCCTCTGATTATTGCACGGCTCAGCTGGGATCATCAGAAGCTTTAAAAAAAAATAAAAGCCTCTGCTGATCAGGCAAGTCAGCTGGGATCATCAGAGGCTTTTAAAAAAGAAAGAAAGCCTCTGCCGATCAGGCAAGTCAGCTGGGATCGTCAGAGACTTTAAAAAAAAAAAAGAAAGCCTCTGCCAATCAGGCAAGTTAGCTGGGATCATCAGAGGCTTTAAAAGCATTTTTTTACAACTTCTTCAGCCGAAGAGGTTGTAGAAAAAATAGTTTTAAAAGTTAAAAAAAAAAAGTTGGCCACGCCCACTCAGTTATATTATCCCCCCCCCACCAAGCTACGCCCACAGAACCAGTAGTAACAAATTTTACATTTCACCACTAGCAAGACCCAAGGTATCTTACATGGACCTGCATCATGCATTGGGGTTCCAACTGGGAATGAATCCAAGTAACTTTGTCTGTCAGGTGTTGAACAAATTCCTCTGCATGGCCCTGAAGATGATTACCCAAGGTAATCCCAGGTGTCCCAAGAAGGACTGGGTAATCTGGAACAGGGCCATCGGGCAACATTCTATGGACAGAGGGCAGAGAAATTATGCTGTTTTGCCACTCTTACCTCAGCAAGCTAGGCCTTAGTAGCAGCTGTAAGTTGTGTCCGCTTGGAATCATCCTTTGTTTTCCTCCAGTGGCACTCTAGGCATCTCTTAACAGTGGAAACATACCCAACACTGCCCACGCTGACCAGCTGTAGCTTCTGAGTGCTCTTCAAAGATTAATAAATTCTTGCCTGAGAGGAGATCAGCAACCTCAGATCACTAGTTATAATATGATATGAAAAATTATATGGCTGCCTTAATTAGAGATGTCATACAAAGCCTTTCAAATCATTCTGAAGCATGGACAGCACTAAAAAATAGCACAGTATTATAAAGTAAATTCCAATGTATTTTCTTTCAAAAGAAAATGCTGCTACTTTTCCTATATTGACATGATAACCTCAGAGATTTTTTTTTTAATTGCCCTTGCCTTTATTTATATTTTATATAGATTCCACAGGAGGTTCTTTAAGGTTATAAACATAGATCAATGTACATTACTCTCTAACTGCTGCAGCATAGTCATGTAAATAGTCTTCAATAATGAAGGAGGTCATGTTATGTGTATGATTTAGAATTACTCCGAATATTTAGAAATGAGTTTTATACAATTCTTTTAATGATGGATTGATATTCAAACATTTCATCAATTTACTTATATATCTTATGTTATCAATTTACTTGATATGGTTATATAACACTGCAAATAAAAAGACTTCCAGAAGAAATGGCAGACTAAAAACAGTTCCAAACAATGAAGCTGATGCCCATGGTGGAATGAAGAGCCAGCAAGTAGACTGGCTCTATAATAATTCCTCTCTGGACAAGGAGAGAACTTGAGATCATTCACAAGTGCTCCATATAGTTGCAAGGAGTGCACAAAATAGCTGTCTCCAGCAGGTTTAGAGCTCTGGGAAACAAGGAAATAGCCATCTTGCTCTAATCACAGTTGGTTCCTTTGAAAAGACACCAAGCATACTTTATTTTTTTTTAAAAAAAAATCACAAATAATTAACTTTTCAGCTTTTCAGCTATTAGGAACCTTTGGATTGACTAGTTTGATAGCACTTGGTGAGTTTCCTTCAATCCTTAGCAAAAGAAGCTTTAACTAGAAGTTTAAGAACATACATACATGTTGGAATAAACAGTAGAACAGTAATTAAAATTTTGATTTTAGAAAGTTACAAACTAAGGATCCAGATGAATTTGAAATAAGATTTTTGAATTAATTATAAAGAATTATCATGTGAGAAAATGCTTTTGTTCTGAATTCTTTAAAATAAATATAAGATTTTAAAAAATTGGATATCAGAGCGAACTAGGGGAAACTTAAGATAATAATTACTGTAAATAAGAACACTTAGTGCCAGCAGAAAAAAGAAGGTCTAAAAGGCATTATGGGAGTGGAACAAGTTTTCCTTGACAAGCTTGAGACTGAGTTGAAAGTGGATTTATAAATGATTAGGGTACAAGAATGATAGGGAAAAAAGATGTTACACTAGACATACAAAAGTAACTGGTTAATGGCTTAATTATTAAAAGGAATATATAACCAATAAATCAAGAGCGTGATATTAATAATTTTTCTATACTTGATTTACAAAAAAAGCTTGGTAATGTTTTGAAGAATCTTGTAAAAAGGGACAAAGAAAAAATTAAAAGAAATTGAGTTCTATGACATTATTTGAAAAGAGTAGTGTCTGTTGTGAAAGTCCAAAAATTGAAAAATTAAAATCTTAAAAGTTGATGAAAATGCACAGTTTTGTTATTATTGTTTTAAAGTAATGGATAAATACATTCTCAAAAAGGAGTAGCTGGTCAGATTTTTATGATCTTTTGGGAATTCTCAGCCTCCTAGTAAATCTGTACTAAATGTTTTTATAAAGAGCTACTGTTAATCTTGTTGTTATTATAAGGTCTCAAGTGTGAATCTAAAAGGCTTTATTGCACTGTATAAAAGCATCAACAAATTAGCTTGATTCATTTTTCTATAAAGCCCCTGAAGACAATTCTTTTAGAAGACTTTAATAAGTCAACCTGACCACACTGTGCATTTATAACAGGATTTTACTTAGAAAAAAGTTTCCTTAAATGTCTCCTCAAATCAGCTTGTAATAAATGGGAAAATTACTGAGCTTGACAGAAGAAAAAAACCTATTTGATTAAAAATAACTGTACAATCCTTTTTTGTCTGGTAAACTGTTTAGTACAGATGTTTACTTCTACCTGGTATTTCCATGATTGTTCTCTATATGTTTTTTCGGTAAATAGATAAAACCAAAATGAAGAATGGATATTTCCCTAAATTGCTTCCATTTCTCAAATGAATTCATATTGATTGTGTAAATGCATCTTCCAAAGCAGATAATCTATTCCTGCCAGTTTAACTTGTCAGTCATCACTTACATTTAATTGCCTTGCAGAAAATGTCAAAGAAAAGAATGATGGCTAGATGGAACAAGAAAGATTCTTCACATTTCAGATAGCTGGCCCCAATAAAGATGAGGGAGGGGGAGAAAGAAAGAGAGAGACTACCTCCAATAGTAAAGTCCTACTGAATATTATCACTTTTGCATTTTTATATCACCTATCTTCAAATCTTATAAGCTAAGATTTGGATTTCTTTATTGGAAAAGAAAAGAAAAGAAAATACTTGGTTTTAGATATTTTTATGACTAGAATCTTGATAACAGGCCTCTAACTCACTAATTTAAAAATGTAATCAGACATTGTGACCTGCTGTGTCTGAATATTTCTATTTTTTGTAGTGTAAACTAAACAAGTAATTATTATAAAGATGCCCAATCTGAATCTCGCACCAGTGCCATCACTTAAGGTTCTCATCCTGCCCACTGCAACTTTCCTGCCCACAAGGTATGTTTAAGTCCTACACGCTACCCTCAGAAACTTTTCCACCCTTTCTCTAACATCCAGAGACAGCAAGGGAAAGAATTTTAGCAAGATGATATAAAAATAGCTGGACCAAACTGGCAACAAACTAATCTCAAAGTCTAATGCAAAGCCACTTTACAAAACCAGCCACTCTCTATGACTTTCCCAGCCAGATACATCTTTCCTAACATTTTCTGCTTATGCAGCTCTTCCTGTCCCTGAAGAAATAAGTCCTGAACTGATTTGCAGACCTTTAGGATCTCAGGTACAATGTTCCAAACCTTTAATTAAAAACTCAACCACAGAAACCACTTTTCTTGGCTTGCTGGACAGCCAAGAAGCAATTGCAGGTTTGACTTTTAACATAATTGGTAAGGAGCCCTAGTCTTTAACATCGACAAAATGAGTTGGCTGCTTCTCCTGGCTGGCTGCTCTGAGTGTACATGGTGCCACTGCTGAGCTTGAAAGCCTAGTACAGCTTGTAGTCAGCAAAATATAAGAGCAGGAGAAAGTGCAACTCATGGCAAGGAAGGCATCAGCAATCACTTAATTAATACACAGGTTCTTAATGCATTTAACAATTAAACTTTAATTCACTTTCTTTTCTAATTCTTTTAAATATCACTTTGGAGCAACTAATTCTTTTAAATATCACTTTGTAATACACAGATACCATGCAGATTTGGCTGGGTGGGGGGAAGGAATATAGTTTGGAACATTAATATATTTGAAAATGTATTTTTGCTGCATACAAAAAAATGATGACTCCAAAACAAAACTTAAATATGAAAGTAGTATTGATGTCATCTCTAATACAGGGAGCATAAACATATTGGACAGAATATCTAATCTTATTTGCCAATTTTCAAATCAATAGGAGTGACTTCACCAAGTTTTTGTGGTGAAAATATCCCCCCCCCAGTTTTCAGTACTCATGTACCCATCCTGGGGGGGGGTTGGAGTGGGGGGTGTATCTGCAAATCAGTCTGGACTGATTTATAATGTAGGCAAAATCAGCTGTCTATTGAGCAATCACCAGAAACCAAGGCATTATTCTAAGGCTAGATTCTTGGAACGGTATGTTAAAATGCATTAAGAAATTCTGACATATTGCTGAGAAATCTGGAAATTGCAGTCAAAAAGTATCTTGAAGGAAAGCTTGGGAAAAGTTTTAGAAAACAGCACTAGAGGATTTTTTTTTCTAAGAAGTCAAATTTTATATTATTGGAATTCATAAACGTTTTTTCTCCCACAAAAACAAGCATTTATATAGTAGAATATAGTATGCCAAGATTAAAATGTTTAGAGGAAAATCAAATAAAAGGTAAGTTTATATATTTGGAGATCACATATAATTCCCTAATTTAACAAAAGCAGATTTGGTTCCTCTGAGCCAAAAATATTATGAAACCAAATTGACATATATATATTAAATGGAATTGTAGCAAGTATTTATTTGAAAAGTATCAATTTATTTATTTATTTATTTACAATTTTATAGTCTCCCTATAAAGAACTAAAGAACTATCTAAAGAACTAAAGACTAAAGAACTAAAGGCTAAAGAACTATCAGCTATAATTTCACATTGTTGTGTATATAGCAATACACATTTTAGAAGGAGATCCAAACAACCAAACCAAATTCAGAAACACTAACAATCATCACTGAATGTCCCCAACTTGATCCCCAAGATTGAACCATATTGGGTCTAACTGATATTGTAAACCTAGTCATATAATTTATTTCAACTCTGGAACTTTGAAATGCATCTGAGCATTTTTTGAAATTGAGGTTGGCATTCTGTGTGAAAATTTCTGATAAAAACTATCTGCAGAAACATCTTGTGGGCTGTTTAAAGACTTCAAGAAGGCAACTGATCAAAATTCCAACCCCTTATAAGTGTTGCCCATGCAATATGTGGAAAGAAAAACAAGCAACAGAAAGAACTGTTCCTATTATTTGTGAAAAGTGTAAACAGAAATATAAAAGATATTACAGTGATCTAGTGAGCTATGTGCCTGTTTAGTCTGCTGTCCAGATGCTGATTTCAGAGAAGTAATTCCAGCAGAGAGTCTAGTATTGCTGTTATTTATACGGCTGTGGTAAATTGGAAGCAGGGAATCCTTGGCTCCTGCTTCTGTTGATACACAAGAGACAACAATGGCAAGGATTTCAGATTAATAGTGATTAGAAGAATATTTAAATGAATCTAGTGGCTTCTGCAAAGAGATCTTAGCTTTTTCTAGTTTTGTTTTTATGACTACTTGCATTATCCATCTTCCATATGAAAAGCCTTCTTGAGAAGCAGGTGCTGCCATCTTAACTGAATACATTTCATCATGGGATTTGTAGTCTGCCTTTATCACATCAATAATGCTTTCCATTTCCTGAATGACATTTCAGATATGAAATGAAAGCTAGAGAAAAAAACAGGTGCAGAACAACCTAGTAAAATTAGCATATTAATTAACCTTTTTAAATACATACATTTTAAAAGAAATTTGCATAAAGAGTAATCTTGGAATACTTCAATGAGTATTAGACATCTATTCTGTCATGCCTTGAATATTAGAATTGACCCTCAAAAGTGTGCTATGATAATTATGGCTCATTATGACTGAGAGGAATAACTTTGCAGTGAAATAATAAATAATGTTCTTAAATCCCATTATTTTTGGAGATTACTAGAAATGGAGTAAACTTCAATATCAAAAAGCTTCTTGTAATGCTAATCATTTGGGCTTGCTCATAGCCATTCATTCTACACTCTAGAAATTATTTCAAGAGGAAACTTTATACTGGAAAAAGCTGATATTCTCCTTGTTTCTAGTTTAATGAAAATATATGTTTTTTTTTCTATTTCTTTATTCATCACAGTTGTTCTTTCTCAAGTACATTGGATTTGAACTGTATGATAAGGCACTTTAAAGTAGTTGCTCTGAAAAGAACACAGACATTTAGAAAATGTAGAGTCTGTTTTTGAAAGAGCAAAAAGCAATGTGCTAAATAAATGTACCTTTTATTTTGAAAAAGGGTAATAATACAGTATCCTAATGAAACTCAGTGTAGTTTCATTAAATGTTTAGCCATCTATTATTTCCTATGCTGTTTCAATAATTCATCCTTTCCTATACTACGCCTACATTAAATCTGAAACTGTTCCTTAGGATTTTTTCCATTTATAAAATATTATGCACATTAGTAGCACTATAAATACAAGTTTGTATATGTCTGTTTGTGTAAGCATGTGATTCTTAAAGTGTTAAGCTACCATGTTTGGTACATGCTAAAAAGCAACTGCCTGTCATTAGCACAACATTTTATTGTGATGCAGTCAGTATGTGATTTGTTTACATTAATTTATGGATATGAACCTTACATAGCTGAACTGCAACAAGATTTCCTCACTATTAGCAAAACTATTGAGAGTTAATGAGGATTATAATTTTTTAATATTCTTTGGTTCCAAATGCTACTCCATTATCTTCTAGTTCCTGATTTATCTTAAATTTGTGCCCATGGCACAGACTTAATAAAGGACAGTAGTGTATTGCACATCCAGACAGGCAAGGGCTACATAGAACTGCTTCCTTAAATCACTTTCCAGGGGTGGGCTTCAAAAATTTTAGCAAAGGGTTATCTGCCCAGTTGCTGGGTAGGCGTGGCCATGGTGGGCGTGGCCTAGTCAACCTTCTGCACCACGGTGGGAGAGGGACAGTTTTGCCCTCCCCAGGCTCCGGAGGCTTTCTTTGAGCCTCCGGGAGGGCGAAAATAGGGTAGGCCTGTTTTTCACCCTCGAGCCTCCGTGTGCACCCTGCACTTAGCTGCATCCAAAACGGGCTGCATGGGTACTCCTGGGAGGGGCAGGGCAGGGTGGGTGGGGCCAGCCAGGAGTGGGATTTGGGGGTTCTCCAAACTGCACAGAATCTTAGCTAGAGGTTCTCCTGAACCTCTGCGAACCCCCAGCAGCCCACCCCTGCACTTTCCCTAAAACTCCCAGGGAAAGGCTTTTTTTCTGTACCAGAAATATGATAACTGTCCTTCTGTGCACAGAGGAATACAAATCTTTTCTCTTTCCATATACAACAAATTGTCTACTCCTTCAGTGGAATAAAGGAAGAAAGGAATCATTGCTACTTGCATTTCTTTGAAAAGATTGCTTGATTCCTGCCTAGCCTTTTTTCAGCACAAAACAACAACAACAACAACAACAACAACAACAACAACAACAACAACAACCAACCTTTATACAAAAAGAAGAATTTTTGAAGAATCAGAGTATGGTAAAACCATGAGGGGCTTCAGCAGAAGACTGGGGCTTTGGGGAAGAACTCCTTTCATTTCTAGAGTTCATTTTTAAAATCACTATTCGGGAAAATGTATATTTTTTGCTTACATGTCTCAGTGTATACATTTCAATATTTCTTGTTTGAAAAATACTTTCATTATGGAAAATAACTGAGTCCCAAAGGCTGTACTGTATATTTTCTCTCAACAAATCTTGTACCAAGAACAGTTATAAAAACAGCACAACTTATTTTCCTTTCAAAATCCTTGAATCAGATAAAAACAATCATAGCCAACTAGTCTTCTTTCTAGCAGGAATACTTTCAGCAGGAGTATTGGTGTTTCTGTCCAATGAAGTACATTGGGTTGGATTTGGGATCCAATTCAATGTATTTTTAAAAATTAATCAGCTGTTTCTCTTAATAATAATGGAAGGCACAAAGTCTATATGAAAATGAATAATTTAGTCAGTGGCCAAGCTTAAGCCTTGGTTCCCAGGATAATTGCATATGATTTAATAAAGAACTGTTACAGTACAGGTCTCAATAAAAATACTTGCCTGCACTGTACACCAGACTATATAATCAGCAGAAATTAAAACAGCCAAAATGTGTAGGTCTACTGCCAAAAAAACCTGTCCTAGATTATTCATTTTTTTACTAGCTTTCTCTAGAAAGTAGATAACTATTACTAAGTGGTTGCCTGCAGGCTTAAAGCAGGGCCAGAATAATCTGCTGAGCCATGTAAATTTGTCAACTTTATACCATCCATGAAATTCCCACTGATTGATCTGCAAGAAAAAATAACTATCCTTTCAATTTCTGTGCTTTCCAAGACCCTTTTAGGAACTAACAAAATCAATACATTTCTTTAAATAAAGTGAAGTTAAATTAATGTGGCTATAAATTTCAATCAAAGTTGGCATATCTAAACTAGTACTTCTTTATTGAAATAGCCATCTCTACATTGCCAATTATTTCAAATACAAAGTAAAATGAGGTGAATATAATACGGACATAATTTGATCTTACATCAGTGACAGACAGCCTATAGCCGTGATGGCGAACTTATGGCACGCGGAGCCATATCTGCGGGCATGCAAGCTGTTGCCCTAGCTCAGCTCCAGCGCGCATGCCCAGGCCAGCTGATTTTTTGGCTGGCCCCACCCACGCCACCCCCCCCTCCCAGGAGTCTCCACGTGGCCCGTTTTGGATGCCAGGTAAGTATAGGGCTTGCACAGAGGCTCTGGGAGGGCATTTTTTGCCTCCAGAGGGCCTCTGGAGGGGTGGGGGAGGCAGCTTTTGCCCTCCCCAGGCTCCAGGAAAGCCTCTAGAGCCTGGGGAGGGTGAAAAACAGGGCTACCAGAAGTCTGGAAACGGGCCATTTCCAACCTCCGGAGACTTCAGGGAGGCCTGCTAAGCCCAAAACAGGGCATGTGTGTGTGTCGTGCGGGCATGTGTGGGGGGTCGCACATGCCTTTGGGGGGTGCAGGGCGTGGGGGGTGTGGGGGCACATTGAATTATGGGTGTGGGCACACACATGCATGTTCCCCTGCGCTCCCCCCACTTTTGGCACGCAACAGCAAAAAAGTTAGCCATCACTGGGCTACAGGTACATTTAGCATTAAACAAGCAGCCTTATTCTCTGACAGCTGATTCTGCCAGATCAGTTCTCCAAAATTTTCAGTCCTATTTGAAATGTTAGAATTTGAACAAGGAATTTTCAGCAAAATATATGCTCTATATCTGAACTACAGTTCTTGAAACAACAGGACTTTCCCTTACTTCAAGCAGTGTGTGCGTGTGTGCACATGTGCTCGTGCACATCTGTGCATATTTACAAGGAAGAAGCATTTCATTTGATGCAGTATGGTATAAAAATATATTTTCACCCATCTGCACTTTGAAATAAATTGTAGGATGAACTGTTTAATAAATAATAAATAAATATTTATTGAGATGGAAAAGGAAGTCTGCCACTGAGTTTTAAACTATCCCTCATGACATAAGGTCAATAGTGGCAGAATGCAAGACAACTAAGTAACTTTAAAATTCAAATACCAAGAAATAGCATTATAGTGTCATTCATGATGGGGCATACAGCAGACTCTTGTGATTTTAAGGGTCCTCCAGGTCTGTGATGAGTCATATACCTTGCAGATCATGAGGACTCCTGACGGTGCTCATATCTGTTCTTATTAGACTATATCAGAGATTTGCATCCATTTATTTGCAGGAAGTTTACTATGCTAACTTCCTGCCAACAACATGGTTTGTTGTGCAAGGAAGGTTAAGTGCTAATGGAGAAACCTGCCAGAAGAATTCTCTGGCAATGCTTCACTGGATGCACCTGTGTTATTATACTAGCAAAGATGAAATCTCTATAACTTTTACTCAGAATGTTTTATATACTAAGCATCTGTAGGATCTGACTAAATACAAGAAAACACAGCACACTTTTCATCCAAATGCTGCTGTACAGATAGTTTGAGATCATTTATAATTGGGTTGTATGGGGGGCTGATGACTCAGTAGTTAAAGACACTGAACCTGTCAGCTAGAAAGTTGACAGCCCAGATTCAAGACCTGAGTGCTGCACGATGGGGTGAGCTTCTGTTACTTGCCCCAGCTTCTACAAACCTAGCAGTTTGAAAGCATTCAAATGCAAGTAGATAAATAGGCACCACTTCAGTGGGAAGGTAACAGTTTTCTGTATACCTCAGTATATAGTCATGCTGGCCAAATGACCACAGAAGTGTCTTCAGACAATGCTAGCTCTCTTGGCTAAGAAACAGAGATGAACATCGCCCCCTAGAGTCAAACACGATTGAACAAGGGAAATTTTACCTTTCTTTATAATTGGGTTGTACAATGTTGGGAGAAACTATAGCTCCAATGGATCACAGAAGTAAATGTAACTGGAAGGAATGAACAGTAAAAGCTGGGGTCATTTTTTTCATATTTTTGGAAATTAAGGATGGAAATTGGAGTATGATGCCTTTAGGAAGTAAACTACTTTCATTCCTGTTTTGAATCCCTTTTGCTATGTCTTTAACTGATCCGAATACTCAGCCTGTGTGTGTCTGAAAATATGTGCATAATTAAACATATATAGGCAAAAAATAGGGATGTACAAATCTGTCTATAGATTGATTAAGGCATTTTTGGGTGTTCTATGCATGGATAGAAATATGCATGTTTTATTCATGCACAAACATACATAATTGGTTGCTGGATAGATTTTGGAGTCTATGTGTTCTTGCTGAAGTTTCACAGCAAGAGGTAGCAAGTCTAAGGCTGGTGGAAAGCTAGGGAAGGTCCATGACATGGCAAGAGAAAGAAATGTTGCAGCAGCAACATGGACATAGGTTGGAATGAGTTAGTGCAGGGTTAAAGTAGGGCTGCAGGAAGAGATTGGAGAAGGATGAAATGCAGTACAGTACAATTTCCATTTGCCATTTAAACTCCCTGGATCTGATTCAGCTGAATTTCCCAGGCATAATGCATTTGCATATGGAAAGAACACTTTTTTTTTACTTCATACCCCTTAACAACAAATTTACTTTTAAAAAATATTGCCTTTCTTTAACTGGACATAATTAAAGTAGTGAATACTTTTTAAAGAAAGCAAACACATCATATATTTTCAATGTATCAGAATACATACTTAAGACTAACTAGTATGAAATACATTTTATTGATTTTTAACATTTTTTTTCATCTATTCCACAATTGGACATATGAACATAATACTATGGTATGTTGATAGCTCTATCCAATTACCAGTATGCTTGTTTCTAGTTTAATGAAACACTTCTAGTATAATTTTGTCTTGATTGAAACATTCCTAATTCTGATATGTTCAAAGCCAAATATAATAATTTCTTTCTTAACAGGTATCTCAGATAATAGAATGAAATACTGCAGTTACCAAAGCAACTGATACGATTTGGAGTCCATTAGAGGGATTGCTCTGTTCACTATTAGTCTCTAGATTTCCCAGAG
The DNA here is from genome assembly GCF_059756535.1 of Pantherophis guttatus. Classification (NCBI taxonomy): domain Eukaryota; kingdom Metazoa; phylum Chordata; class Lepidosauria; order Squamata; family Colubridae; genus Pantherophis; species Pantherophis guttatus. The sequence goes on along the minus strand of NC_142067.1, from coordinate 47,502,377 downwards.
TGGAATACTGTGAAATCCAAATTAAATTCATGACAGTAGATGATTTACTCACAAAGTCTGGTTTTTTTAGACTATAGATCCTGAGAATTAATAAATCCATTCTCCCTCTACATCTTTTGGAAATTAAAGATTGATTCCTTGCCTTTAAAAAAAAGTTACTGATCCCAGATATATATGTCCAAATAGATTATTGTAGTTTTGAAGGATCAGGCAGGTAGCAAAAACTAATAAAATATTGGATCCATAATAGCCAAACAAGAAAGAAAAGAAGAGATTTTCGCCTATTCTAAAGAAGAAGTTTATACCTTACACAAATAGAGATATCATACTGCAGTACCATCTTAGTTAAAATATTACAATTTATAGTTATGTCAGTGAATGAACGTTGAATTATTTGACTAGCGGTTAGAAATTTGGGATATTATGAAGAAATGGAAGAGGAGGAGAAGGGTGGTGTAGTGTTTGCATGTTGGACTAGGTTCTGATGTCAAATTTACCACTGCCCTAAGAAACTCATTGGGTGATTTTGGGTTACTTATTCTTTCACAGTCCAGCCTATATCACTGATCTGTTGAAAACATTCCTCCCCACCCAAACTGCCTCAAGAGATTAAAAAACATACAATGATCATTATCATTATCATCACCATCGTCATAGACAAATCATTCACAAATTTTCCTTCATATGGAAAATCTGTATATCTTACATTATCATCAAAACAAATCAGATGTACCACATAAGCGAGGACTTCTCAGTGTAGTAACTGTGAACACTGTTACACAAGGTTTTTATTTTTTTTAATATCATTTTTCCCTTAAAATGGCCAAGAAACTTATGATACAGGTAGCCCTGGACTTACAATAGTTTATTTAGTGACCGTTCAAAGTTACACCGGCACTGAAAAATGTGACTTACGACCATTTTCCATACATAACAACCATTGCAGCATCCCCACAGTCACGTGATCAAAATTCAGACTCTTGGTAACTGACTCATATTTATGACGGTTGCAGTGTCCCAGGCCATACAAGCACCTTTCGCAATCTTCTGACAAGCAAAGTCAATGGGGAAGCTAGATTCACTTAACAACCGTGTTACTCATTTAACAGCTGCAATGATTCACTTAACAACTGTAGCAAGAAAGGTTGTACAATGTGGCAAAACTCACTTAACCAATATCTCACTTAGCAACAGAAAGTTTGGGCTCAATTGTGGTTATAAATTGAGAACTACCTATATTGCCAAATCCCATATGATTTCGCCTTCTTGTCCAATTCTTATGGGAGTTAACTATGTTCTGAAATTTTGGTCTCACATATACTGGTACCTGTACCTGGAATACACCTGCAGTACCCTCATAGACAATTGGAGTCCTCCAGATTCGAGACCAGTCTTACTGGAAGAAGTTTTCATATTCTCAGATCAGAGACAAACAGTTCGTAAATATGAATAACTGAGACACCTGTGCTATTCATAATTTTAAGTTTGGCAATAATTTCTTCCCAAAAGTTAAATGCTTTGTAGGAATGATCTGAGAATTATCACATAGATGTCAAAACTGTTATAAACAACTATGAACACCTTCTTTTATTCATTAAAATTAAACTCCTAGTTGAAGGCTCAGGGATAGATTTCTTTCCCACCTCAGCTCTTTAGAGAGATCTGAATTTTAGTCTAATGAAAGTAAATGAGCTCCTTCCTTTTGTTTCAGATTGTTAAATGCTTTTGTCCCTACTTTGCTTTTATTCTGAAATTGCTCTTGGCTCTTTTCTTATACTTACATTAAAGATTTCCATTACATTTTTATATTGTATGGATTACTTCCAAGTGCTTGATAGATTGGCTCATTCTGTGCAAGAAACTGCAAGCTCAGATAATTTTTCATTAAGCTTCACTGAAATTCATTAATGCACTTTGCTTTAGAAGTATACATATAGATCTTGTATACAGTATATACCCCCACTTTGGGGAATCTCCTCAATAAATTACATGATTAGCACAATGAGCTTTTTTCCACCACAAGTCAAATTATTTACTTAGCACTACAAAGTACACTTAAAAAATATTCACACAATCAGAACTTTTTGAGCAATAAACAGACAGATTTATAGAATACTTCCAGCCAGAGGTATTATGTGGTTCTGTTATGGATTGTTTACTTGCTTTCTTCCAGGAGGGTGCATGTTGTTGAATCAAAGTTTCTCATTTTACTCTCTAACCATTGCAGGGAAATCTGACCATTTTTACTGTGGTTAAACCATATGAATATTAGAAAGAAATGATGTAAAATGGTCTCAGAACTCAGTCTGTCAATCCTCTCTGTCCACCAGCAACATAACTGTTCTGCAAAGCGAACAAAAGGGGACCAAATATGGTGAGGAATGAGAAACCAGTAAAAGCAATTTAGGGAGAGAGGGGTTTTTTTGGAAAACATCCCAAAGCAAGTTCCCCAATGAATCTCTATGAGAAATGCAGTTGCTCAATGGCTCAGCATGTTGTTCCTTCCAATCCTGACCTTTCTCTTTCTCTTTTCTCATCACATGACTAAGAATGGAAATAGATAGACTGCACCAGTGATAGCAAACCTTTTTGGCACGGAGTGCAGAAAAGATCACATGGAAATGTTGTGTATGCACGTGCACACTTGTCAGGGCCACGCTCCGGAAAAGCCAAACTTCTGGATTCTAGTGCACATGCGAGCCCAACGATCAGCTGGCTGACACACATGCGCAGGCCGGTTTTCGGCACTGCCGTGCACGCAAAGGACAGCTGATTGTCACGCCCACATGTGCACCAGAAACCCAAAAGACAAATAGGCAAGACCGCATGTGCTGGGTGACATGACTTTGCATGCCACTTTGGGCACACGTACCATAGGTTCTCCATCATGGGCCTACACCATGCTTTTCAGTGCACAAATGTACAAAGATGTAACACATAGGGAGAGAAGAAATGCACATACACAGAGATCTTAGCTCATATTATATACCCAATTTGATCATACTGCCACATCCACAAACACACAGGGATGAGATATATAGGGAGTGCAGAATCAGAGACACAATTCATATATGCCCAACCTGATCAGACACTGTGCATGTGCATGCATAGACACAGAAGTAAGTATGTATAGTTTGCAACCACTCTTTACAGTTATCACTTTTGTAGGTCTATAAAGCAAAGGAAAACTGAAGTAAGAGCATAACCACAGTTGAAGTTCCACTTAGTGACCACTTCACTTAATGAAGCTGTTGTCTTGTAGTTGCTAAACAAGGAATATCAGTTGAATTCTTGGTGGTCTCTGAGCTTGGTTGTTTTCTTTCTTTCTTTTCTTTCTTGTTTTCTTTCTTTCTTTTCTTTCTTTCATTACCAGACTAGGTAATATTGTTAATGCTAAAAGGGAATAGGGTTTGCTCTCATTATATATATACTAGTGGCTTGCCCTCTATACTAGTGATAAAGAGTGTGGGGGGGAAATCTGGACTGCATGCTAAGTCTGATTTTCCTAACCAGAGACAAGATGGATATTACTAAAAGTGTATAGAGTCATCCATTCCACTTTGAGAACCTTATCTTGAGCTCCATAAATGATAAATTCTGATTGCTTTCAGAGCTAATTCTCGGACCAGGAGCAAGCTTTATACTAAAACTGTATTATCATTGTCTATAATGGGAAGCATTCAAAATATACTGATTTTTCCCCACTAGAAGGAGATGGAATTTTGAGAAATGAAAGATATTGATTAGATTATGAAGCTTTCAAAATGTCATAGAAAATATACCACAGCTTTTCAGGTTATAGTACTTTTTATTTTTAAAAGTGCTTTTAACTTTATTGTTTTGGAATAGAACATGATGGCATTGGCAGCAAAAGTAGTGCCTATGGTCATATCTGTGGCAATTTTGAGAAAGTTAGATTAAGGAAACTTTGTGCAAAGGGAAAGGATAATTGGAATGAATAATGGTGTCAATCAAAATGTAATGAACATGATTGTTGGGGCCAAAATGTTCATGTAAAAGTTAACCTATCTGTTTGAGATAACTTAGAATATCAACACAGAACTGCATAGGGTGTGAAACTCAAGAACAAGGAGGGTAGAACAATTGTAAAAATTAAGGATTTTTCTTCCAGTATCTTTAAGACCTCCTCAGATGTTGCAGTTGTGGTTCATATTGTAAAGATTTCTATATTTGGGTGCTACATCTGTCAATCACTATATTCAATATTTCTCTCTATTCACTATGGTATTTTACAACCACCACAATAGAATAATAAAATATGTGTGCTGCGTGATTTCCAGCAACTATTTATTATATAAATAGTTCCTATTTATCCTATATGTTAGGATTCTGGAAAACCAGGTCATAAAACAAAGGTTTCTAGAAGAATTTGATTTGGAAGCAACTGGTTTAGATCGATCTATTCCAGGTCAATAATGAAAATGTATTTGATTAAAGTTGGTAATCACTGCTGTTTCTAGAAAAGCTGCCCTCAGTTTTTTGGGCAAAATGTTACAATGCACCTGTTTCCTTACATTCAACCTAAATAAGCACCAGGCTTTCCTCAGACGCAAATACACACCCCGTTTCTATCACACATTCAAAACTTTGTGTTCTTACTGCTATCACCTAATACACACAAGTGAAACATTTAGTTTTTTTAGTAGGCCTAGTAGATCTTGTTTGCAAAAGCCTGGGTACAGCTAAAGGTAAAGGTAAAGGTTTCCTTTGCACACATGTGCTAGTCGTTCCCAACTCTAGGGGGCGGTGCTCATTTCAGTTTCAAAGCCAAAGAGTCAGTGCTGTCCAAAGACATCTCTGTGGTTATGTGACTGGCATGATTAAATGCCAAAGGGACACAGAATGCTGTTACCTTCCCACAAAAGGTAGTCCCTATTTTTCTACTTGCATTTTTTACATGCTTTCGAACTGCTAGGTTGGCAGAAGCTGGGACAAGTAACAGGAGCTCACCCCATTACATGGCACTAGGGATTTGAACCGCTGAACTGCTTACCTTTCAATCGACAAGCTCAGCATCTTAGCCACTGAGCTACCGCATCCCTATACAGCTAGATGATAGCAAAGATACAATTTTGCATCTATTTTCTTCCTTCAAATGGAATTTGGAAATATATATGATTGCTCTAGCTTTCAGATTGCATCCCACAAAATTTTGGGGGAAATCAAGCAGAACAGATTAACAACAACAACAACAAAAAGACAAAGAAAAATAAGTGTCAGAGGTTGGTCATAAATGGAGACTAAACATTTGAAAATCCAGACAATCTATAGAATAATTACAAAGTTGACTTGGATTGCTGAGAGTTGAACTTTAACATACAGTGTCTTAATATTTTCTATCTCTGCTTTGATGGAATATTTTCCTTGCTGAACTCAAATGTTAAAGGAAACTAATAATATTAAGACTGGCTGCAACTGGGGTCTGATTTCTACAAGATCAATGCTGGTCAAATATACCAGCCGAAGACAGCCGTAAAGTCAGGCACTCAATCAAGGAAATGAGAACTAGGGACAGGAGCTAAACAAAATACCTGCCTGCTGATCATGCACCAGGTTGAGGGCAAAACTATATAACAACATATAGTAATTAAATGTCAGCTAGAGGTCAAGTACTAAACATAAAAAAAAAGAAGAATGATCCAATTCAACTGAAAGGCAGTAAATATACAATCTGAGAAATAGTAATACATGAATTACATCAAACAATAACCAATTTTCCATTATTTCCTTGAGTCACATATTTCTGTCTGGACTAAAGAGTTCCAGCTCTAGATTTCATATGGATGGTTCTTCACCATGATACAAGGAGAAAGACAGCTGTGTTGTGCTACCTGAATCCTGGTTTTTTATATTGAAAACAGCAATATAAAACAGAGTTCTTATTAATGAGAGAAAGATACCACTTTGGACTTCTTTGCACTGTGAATGCTACACAACTGAGAATCAGCTTTGCTCACAGAAGAAAGGGATTGAAGAAAGGCATTTTATTACATAAATGGAAGCAATACAAACAGCGAATTATAATGAGGAGTATGATACTCAGTTATAAATTCTCCCCTCAAACTAGATGTGGGATAATTTTGAAGTCCTCATCTGATCCTTAGAATAATGCTGAAAAGATGGGATTGATGTTTGTTGAAATGGCTGTTTGTTGGTGACTGATCTAACTTGATTCCAATTCCAATTTTTACTCTGGATGGAGTCAACATTCCCTGTGAAGGAGTAGTTCTATGGTTGGGTTCCTTGTTAGATTTGTGGATTTTCTACAGCAGCATGTGGAAGCTGAGGTCAAGAGGGCCTTTGCTAAGCTATGAGTGGGTTCTGAAAATTTTTGAACAGGGGAGGCTGACAACAGCTGAGGTTTGGAAGATTCAACATATTAAGTACTTTTATTATTTCTTGCTTACTTAAACAGTCCCACTGAGTAACTATAAAGTGCCCATTTCACAGAAAAGCAATTGAACTTAATATGTCTTCAAACATTATTAAGCTTATGAAAGATACAGAAAATAAATTCTAAAAGTGTTTTTGTAATTTGCCCAAACTGCCATGGGCAAAATTCACCTCTTGCTACATTCCAGTTTGTTGAAAAGGAACTGATATTAGCCCGTAACTAAGGAATTCTGCACATGATTATACAATATATGATCAGTTGGGGGGAAGATCCTGAAAGCATGCATATGATGAGCCCCACCAATATATATTGTTTGTGTTAATTCCACTGTACTGAGAACTTAGAATTCTTTTAAAAATGTTGGGAAGAGAAAATTCTGTGCAAGTACTTCCAGTTTACTACAGAGCAGGGTGTGGAGAATAATCATGAATAGGGAGAGCATGTTGATACCCATGTAAAAGGGATATTTATTAATTTATAAATTTTATAATTTTGGCCACCCATCTTACTACAAAGTAACTGTGAAAGATGGGATATGCATACTCATGTATGTGTTTTACTGATGGGCCAAACTATAATCTGAGGCAGGGGTGAAATCTACTTACCTTCCCTACTGGTTCAGAAGTGTGCACTTGCATGCATGCATCACATGCATACTTGGACCCTCTGCACATGTGCATTGTCAAAAACAGGTTACTTCCTGGTTAAAACCAGGAAGTAACAAAGTCCGGGTGAATGGGCGGAGCCTTGTGCTGCCACCACTACCGATTCTCCAAACCAGACACTGCCGCCGCTACCAGTTCAGCCGAACTGGTCCGAAACGGTAGCATTTCACCCCTGATCTGAGGATTTATAATAGAAGGGAAAAATTATATCTTCTCCTAGCCCAATCTAATGAACAAAAAGGCACTAGAGATAGTCACAATCTCTAGTGAGCACTCTTAGTTATTCAGAATACCACAAATAAAACCAGCAGGTCTCTCTAAGGCAAAGTTTCCATGGTGTTAATTCCATGGTATTAATTCCTTCAATGGAAAGTAGGTTGCCAGATTGCTAGAACAGGTTTTTGGTTCAAGAACTTTGGTGCCTTACTAGAGTTTCTAACAATAATCATATTTATATCCATATGCTCAGGCAATTATGCAAAAATTAAAGTTATTCATGTTTAATTCAATATTGTAGAATACAGTCTCGAAATATATTTGTCCTATTAAATTAAGGATCATTTATTGTAAGGCTCTACTTGTGTGACTGAACATGCCTTTGACCAATTTTATAGGAATATACTCACTGATGCATCACTTTATTTTTTTATAATGGGAAAGCATTATTTTCATAAAGTAAAATATCATACTTCAAGAAAGCATCATAATTAATTAGCCTGTAAGTATAAGCCACTTTAGGTTTCTTATTAGTGTCATTATTAATGTACATATATTTTCTTTGCAAAAATATACAACTGGCTACTTTAAAATCTAGTTTCTCAGTATGTGAACAACAGGATATAATTATGTTGCTTTTACTAAATAGTGCTGTATTTTTATCAGTCACTGATTTATGTCTATTTGAAATTGCGGCTACTGCAATTTTCATAAAAATTATTTTCATTTGCTTCAAAGCAATTAACTGATACACAAGATTTCCAAGCTAGCAACTATAACACTATTCCCACTACTTCCTACTGCCAATCATATTCATCATCAAGAAAAGCATGTTTAATCACCTTTTAAAATAAGCATGTGCTCAAATGATAAACGTCATCTAGCTGCACAGAAATACTATCTATCTATCTATCTATCTATCTATCTGGAAGAGGAAAAAAGGCAATGAAACATGATGGAGTTAAACGCAAAGTATTTCTTTTGAAGAATCTTCTTCGGCATTCCATTTTATCATCTGACTAAGGCTGTTTTAACACCACTGCTCTTTCATTCCCCATCCCTTCAAAGCAGTTTGAAGTTGACTGTTTTCATTTTTACTGATCTTAAAATGTGGAAAACAACACTATGACAGATGAATCTCTATGGAGGGGGAGACAAAAGAGCCAGGGCAAGTTGTATGACAATATTTCTTGCACCTTCCTGGATCCAATGCCATGTTGGCTTGTTAATACTTTATTGAAGACATGTTTGTCAATGGAGCCTCCCTCATCTTCTCAGGGCCAGCCTACTGCTGGAACAGATTGCAGCCAGATCAAGCAGAAGAGTGGTGTTTTCCACCAGAAAGTGCAATTTTGAGAAATTACACAGACATTCTGATACATATGAAAAATCCACGGGAGGTCAATGATGTCTCCAATTGTGGGGTACCAATTGACCAGCAGCAGTTCTGCTCCTTCCCATCAAGCCATGGGGCCTCTTCTTCATTGGGCATTTATGCTTTAATTGCCAGAAAGATCAAAGCCTTTCTAGGAACCAATTGTTAAAAGTTATTCGCCCACAGGCAGCCTTGCCTCCAGCTAGGGTTTTCTTCTGTTCTATTCAGCAAGCACAGAGATATTCTTGGAGCAAAAAACCCAAAATCCTAGGGGGGAAAGGTATTTTGCTCTTTGTGCCACTTGCCCTTTTCCTGCACCTGCCTTCTAGTACTAACTTACTTGCATTTCTCAAGACTACTTGCAATCACATAGACAGATTTTTCCATGATGTCTCTAACCAGGTTCTTCAGGTCTTTGTCATTGTGACAAAATCCATCTATCTTGTTACTGGTTATCATCTTTTTCCTTCCACCTTTTCCAGCATTAGCGCTTTCTCCAGAGAGCTAGGTCTTTGTATAATGTGTCAGAAATAGGATAATTTGAGCTTGGTCATTTGTGCCTCAGGTAAGAGCTGTGAGTTGATTTGTATTATAATCCATTTGTTTGTTAACTGCAGAGTGGTTTATTGAATTAATCAACTGCCTGCATTTGCACATTATAAAACAATGTATGTAATTTCAGACTGATACTTCCTAAACCTTTCTAAAAATTATTGAATCCTATAAACAGTGGTTTAATAGACATGCAGGGCAACATCTGATTGGAACACAGGATTGTCCTAAATTTAAGATCACATGATTGAATAAATTTTGAATAGGATTGGTTGTGAGCATGTTTGTTTCACACACACATACACACCCAAAAATGGGTTCTCTTTCATACAAGTGAAGAATTCAAAGCTACATCATTGATTAATTTGACTGAATAATCACTTCAGAGATCAAACTGGGCATCTCAGGATGTGAGAATAAAAGGTGAAGTTAATAGAGCTGAAGCATTCTGCATTTCAAATTCAAAGGGAGAAAAGAATGCAGGAGTGATTATGGGACACTTATCAGCAATTCCTTAAAGCAACTATTCCAAGTAGTACATGATCATGTGGTTCCTTTCAGGGGTGGAAAGAAAATTCTGAGGAAAGATGTAGTTGCTTTAATGAATTCCTGCTAAGCGCTGATACATGGATGATACATGGATGACAAAATGTGGCCCAAATCACCTTTTTTAGTTGAAATTGGGGGGGGATCACTATCCTAACAACAAACTCATTTCTTCCATTTTTCTAATTTAATTTAATAGAAAATAACTTGTTTTTGTAACTACTTTCCAAGTAGAATTTTATTTTTTTTATTTTTATTTTTTATTTTATTTTTATTTATAAACTTTATTGTTTAAAAGAAAGAACATTTAAAAAAAAACACGTACAAGTTTCTCACAATTGAGAGACAAATTTACATATACAGTACATAAACGTCACCTATTAACTAATTTCCATTATTCTATATAAATATATATATTATATGTACATATATATAAACATACAATAAAGTATTCCATATTCTATACCTCTGACAGTGCTGTTTTTTGTTATATTGATTTCTTCTAAATTTCACCTCTAGCCATTTCCTTTCCTCTGGTTTATCCATTGGTACCATCTATTCCATGTTTCATAATATTTAGAGTCTTCCTTATCCTGTAACTCTAAGGTTAGTCTATCCATCTCTGCGCATGTATATATTTTTTGTATTAATTCCTGATCTGTTGGCAATCGATCGCTTTTCCAGAATTGTGCTAATACTAATCTTGCCGCTGTGATTATATGAAGTATTAGGTATTTTATGTCATTTCGGATGTTCTTTTTGATCATGCCCAAGTAGAATTTTAATTATCATGATAGTTCCATTACATATTCAATAATGAGCTTGTCCAAGTTGTGTATAAATACCCCTTGTTTTATTCTATGATCATCTTTTCTGCAGGCTTCATCCTTTCTAATCTCCTACATTTTAGTTAAATTCTAAAGGAACATAAAACTAGTGAAGGGTGAAACTCATCCTATTGGAATTTTTATAGGTTGCAAACTTTGAGCAGCCAGGGAGCCTTCAGAGTGATTGAAAAAATGAGAACCCAGATATACCTGCATCAGCAATAGTATCTCTATTCAATAAAAAAATAAACTCAAAATCTCCACAAATAAAAATTAGAAAGATATGATCAAGCATATTTAGAATAAAGTAGAAAAACAGAAGTCTCTTTTGCAAGAGAAAAAAGTGCTTTAAAATAGCTAAATTGGCATAATATTTGATCATATTGGTGAGCATATTGGTAAGCCTTCAAATGTAAGGTTCTACAGCTTCTCTATGAAAACTTCTTTAGTTCTTTAGTTCTTCTGTAGTTACAATACAGTTAAAAGTGGCATCCCAAATAAGGATTTTTTTTTTTTTGCTTCATATCAGACATGATTTGCCTTTTACTGGTAGAATGAGGCTCTGATTCAAGCACAATATCACAATTTCTTTCTAATATAATTTTGACTAGATTGCTACTGACCCTATGAGCTGTCATATATTTGTCACATATCTTAAGCCAAATTAATATTCTGTGAATATTCAAGTATTATTATTGTTGTTGTTTTTATGTCAGGCTTGTCCTGACCTGGACATTTAGGAAAGAAAGACCCTCGACTCCATTTCTCGAAGTGAAAGGTTCTTTTACTAAAGGCAAACTGGATCTGAGTATTCCTGCACAAAGTTTGCAATTTTGCCTTTTCCCTGGCCCTCCTCCTTGACCTATGTCCACAAAAACATTTGCTTTTGATGTTTTGAAAACAGCTTTGAGGTTTGGTGCCTCTTCGGTGTAGTTTCGCATTCTATTTTCAAGTTCCATCCTTGATCAGCCGGTTTATTCTGGATTGACACCAGGGGTAAAATGCTACCTGATCGGACCGGATCGGTTGATCCGGTAGTGATGATGGCCAGTAGTTCGGAGAACTGGTAACAATGGCAGCTGGAGGCTCCGCCTACCCACCCCATTCCACGGAGTCGGGGTCGGGGTGCACCATTCCTTGACTCCGGTCTTGCTGTGGAGCCGCCACCATCACCGCCCTGGTCCACACGCCGGCTGCGCAAGCACACACCCAACCTGCCGCTGATGAGTGAATTAAATAAATGGTGTGTGCTTGCGCAGCCGGCGCATGGACCTGAGCGGCGATGGTAGTGGCTCATTCAAGAAGGAGAGTGAGCGACTCCGGTAACTTTCGGGCGCTTGCCTTCCCTGACAGCCAGCCGCAGGAGAAAGGTGAGCAGTAGGATACACCGTATGGCGAAGGGCAAGCAGGCAGCGGTATACTTGTCTATACTGTATGTGTACATAAATTTCATTTATAAATTAAATCTATAAAACTGAGCAGTTTTTTTTCCTCCTCTTGGTTATTTTATTCCATCATCATATTCCAGGAAGTGTGTGTGTGTGTTAAGAAAACAATTTACATATAATGAGTTATGTATGTAAAGATTGCTCTAATTATAAAACTACAAAATGTTTGTTTCCCGGGAACATTTCTATTTTTTTTTAAAAAAGCAATAATGTGCCATTTATGGGAAGCAATGTAAAATACACCAGCATCCATTTACATTTTATATAGAAGCCCTGAAGTGCTGGTGAAGTCTTGATATCAGCAAATCTGCCTTTTACTGCAGTTATTCACTGCCCACAACAATTCAACTGAAAATTAATTAGCAATACCCTACCATAAATCTCCATAGTATTAGCTAAAATGCCAATTCTGTAATCGCTTTCCATTAAAGCCAAAAGTACTAATTAAAACTGACTTTCCCTTCCCCTTTCTATGTTTTGGTAAACTGCTTAGTTTTGAGATAAAGCCATAAGAAGGAAGATCTTTCCCTGAGTAGACTGTATAATCTCCCTCTTGTAATAAAGATAACAATGCATGAAATGAGAATGAGCATTTAGGAACGGAAACTGATATGCACACAATATGAGGACAGGCACATGTGGGAATGGAAATAATAAGAAAATATATTCACATTAAAACGACAACTCTAACTATAAAGAAAGCTCATAGGTTTGTTTGTTTGCTTGCTTGCTTCTGATACTTGCATAAATCCCATCAACAAGTCCTTTAGATAGCTGACAAATTTTAAAAATCAAATCCAATAATCTCTCTCTCTCTGTGTCTCTCTTTCTCTCTCTCTCTCTCTGTCTCTCTTTCTCTCTGTATGTGTTCTTTTATATATTTTGACGAACATGTTTAATATTCTTGCCTCATATTTTCTATAGAACAGCAGTGGGGTGGCTTGGGCTGGGACTGATTGTCCCAAAATCACCCAATCAGCTTTCACGATCTCATGATTTCTAGGCCAGCATAGACTAGACAGACAGACGTTTGTATACCCAATGGGTTGTGTTTTGTTATTTTTCATACATTGCTAAAGTGATTGGAATTAATATAAATAGATGTGCAGCAGTGGTGGGTTGCCCCTGGTTCGGACCGGTTCTATAGAACCGGTAGTAAAACTGGCAGGAGGCTCCGCCCACTGACTCTGACATCATCAGAAGAATCTGTGCATGCGCAGAAGCAAGGCACATGCGCAGAAGCAAGGCGCATGCGCAAGCGAAGCAAGCACGCACATGCAATCCTGTTGCGAACTGGTAGTAAAGGTAAGTAGAACCCACCCCTGATCTCCAGTCATTGCAGTACAGGCAGTCCTTGACTTATGACCACAATTAGAATCAGAATTTCCATGGCTAAGCAAGGTATTTGTTAAGTGAGTTGCACCTGATTTTACGACCTTTTTGCTATAGTTGTTAAGCAAATCATTGCAGTTGTTGAGTGAAACACACAGCCACAGAGCTTCCCTCTTTGACTTTACTTGTCAAAAGCCAACTGTCATAAATGGCAATGACATGACCCCAGGATGCTGCAAACATTGTAAATACATGCCAGTTGCTGAGCACTGGAATTTTTATCATGTGACCATGGGGATGCTGAAACAGTCATACATGTGGGGAACAGTCATGGGCGTGGGGGTTAGTTCCTTTGTAACTTTGAATGCTCACTAAACAAATAGTTGTAAATCAAGGACTTGCTGTAAGGTGCATTAATAAACCATTCCTTTTCAAACACAATGAGTAATATATTAATATATTGCATATATTAATTAAGGAAGCTGTCAGGCTTCTTTAGACAATGCTAGACTAGCAGACAGTGGAAGCAAGCATTTAAGGACATAAAGCTCTGTTATGTACATTTTTTGTAGCAAAGCAATAATATTACAAAAAAATTCCAGCAATTCCTACGTATCAAATTTCAAGGCTTACTTATAGAAAAATCAAGGCTTAAATCTTTGAACCTCTTGGTGATATGAATATGACCCTCCTTTGGTAACACACTGGTTTGGTATCCAGCTGTTTTCTCTGACATCTCATGGACGCTGCAAATATTACATGCTATGTTTGCATTAATAATTTGCATTCCTCAGTTCAATGCAACTGCTTTTCTGAAAATGTAGATATTTATAATTTCTTAAGATAGAAAAAACTCTCTACAATTGTCTTCTGTGAGTCCAAAACTATACAACAGTATTAAAAGACAAAAAGTTAAAGTAACAAAAATAGTAAACTTACTATCAGCTGCTATAACCAGCTGAAGGGCTGCTTAGGTTCTACCAATGAAACCATGCAAAACTACTTTCACACATCAATTATTTCTGCAGTCACATTATCACATTGTAGTCAGCCGTAGTATAGTGGGAAAAACAGATTTCCTGTAGTTCTTCCTTAAATCATGAACAGCTGGAGCAAAGCAACATAAACTGTTGACCATTTGAGAAAATATCAAGCATGTAAAATCATTTTCCAGAATATATCAGAAGTCACTAAGAAAAAAAAAGAAAAAAACAAGAATAGTTCTGATGTATGTGTGTTTATGTATGTGTATGTATACACTCACTCACTCACAGACATGCACAAATACTCTATATGTGTGTGTCTTCAAATTCAATTATTAAATGACTCTCATAATTAGTGAAAAATATCAAAAATAACAAAGTTTAGATTGATCCAAAATTTTATTTTGTTTTATCACCCAAGAAATTAATTGAAGTATACATGATTTTATTCCATAAGGTAAAGTAGAAAAAATGGCTGATCCAATTATTAATTGAATTTACTGAGTAAAGATTTTAATCCCATGCCTTATATGAATACTTTGACAATATTGAACCATCTAAATGAGTTTATAAGTCAATTTCTATACTTCAAGCAATATGTAGTTGCCTTTCAAATGCAGACCTGCACAATACCCAAGTGAAATATAACTTAGAAGACACGTTACCTGTCCTCAAGTGATTTAATCTTTAAAAAATCACAGTTTTTGTCACCTTTTAGAGGTATTCAAGTCTGGATCTCATATTTGCATGATGTTGGAGATAGGTAGGTCAGTGGGGAACATATTTTGGCTTCCGTTTCTGGCAAAAAAAAAAAAAACATGGTAGGTGTCAGCCCTAGAAGGAATTTCCAAAAATGTTGCCAAGAAAGCGTCAGGGATTAGTTCAGGTAGGCTGCAGGGGTCAACATTGCCTCAATTATATAAAACAAACAAAAGAACAAATTCAAACTATCATACCTTGAAAATGTAGAGAAAAAAGCTAATTAAACTATACTCAAATCAAACAGGAGAAGTTTAAAAATCAGAGATAGGGAGCTTTAGAGGCCACTCTATGGAACATTTTTCAATATTTTTAGACTAAATCAACCAAATCCCAACTTTTTAGGAGTTCTAATATATAAGATATTGACTATGTGGTGTAAAATAAATGGTGGAAGAGTTCTGAAAATCCAATGCCATGCAAGGACTTTTTCTTTTTCAAAAATTATCTTATGCCAATATCTAATAAGAATGAACCTCAAAATTATCACATTTAGATACTATGTTGTCTAACAGCATAAATGTTTTTTTCCCTGCTGTAAGCCTCCAATTCTTCCTAAATCTATTTTGCTGCTATGGGAAAATCCACTAAATCCAAGCTGGAAACTCATATAGTAGGAGCAAATGAAAAATTCATTATTTGAGTAAAAACATAGATGATAGCATTAACATAGATCATTTTAAATGTACAGAAAGGATGTATTTTTTGTTTGGAAAAATGCTCAGTGTTTGTGACTATGTGAGTGTGTGCATGCATGTGTGTGTGTGTGTGTGTGTAAACACACATATATAGTAAACAATCCATAACCAACTGTATCATTGTTTCAGAGATATTTCTTTACCTAAACTAATAAACAGAATGGGATGGGCAAAAAGGATAATAAGAGCAAAAGCAAATTCTGACTTCCTGCCAGTTTCCCCATTGACTTTATTTGTGGAAAGCTACAGGGAAAGTCACAAACCATGATCACATGAGCACAGCTGACTGGAGTGGTTTGGTGATGCTGAAGATTGGTAATGCGGCTCTGCACCATCCACAACTTTGCTAATATATCTGGTCTGAATATCCTTGAAATAGGAGTCCCACAGGAATAACAGGTCCTGGATTTGGTTGCATTCTTTAACTTAGTCTATTTGGGGTACCTAATTCAAAAATTGTTCTATGATGCACTGTTTTTCCCAACAGAAGACATACACACACACACACAAAAAGACAAAAAGACAAACAGACAAGAGAATTTTATTAATGAGGAGGGGGAGGGAGGGAGGGAGGGAGGGAGGGAGGGAGGGAGGAAGGAAGGAAGGAAGGAAGGAAGGAAGGAAGGAAGGAAGGAAGGAAGGAAGGAAGGAAGGAAGGAAGGAAGTTTCAGCTGAGATATTGTCATTCTTTCCCATTCATACTCCTTATGCATTCATTCCAACTGGCTCATGTAAAAAGTATAATTTTAAAGAACTGGCATCTGAGCTACCCATCTCCTTTTTCTTATGTTCTATGATTTTTTAGATTGTAGGTCTGGAGTATAAGCAATTTTAGTACTACATTTCAATTTATTTATAAATCTACTGCATCTATTTATCATCATGTAAATAGATCTAAATCAATCAGTGAGTTCTCCCAAAAATTCCCTGTGAGACAAAATATCATATAGAGATCTAGTTGCAGGTAGCCTTGCTTAGTCCTTGCCCAGGAATTATTCAAAGTTACAATGGTTAAAAACAACGACAACAACTTTGTGACCAGTCCTCATATTTACAGCAATTGTAGCATCCTGGGTCATGTGACTGCCATTCAGGTGCTTTGCAACTGATTTGCAACAAGCAAAGTTAATATAGAATGTGAACTTTTTGTCTTTGGGAGTAGTGTAGTCATGTAATTTTTCACTTAGCAAGCATGGCATTTAGTAACAGAGTTGCCTGTCCCAATTGCTGTCAGTAAGCAAAGACACATCTGCATTTTTATAAGGGAAACAAAGTACAACTTTGTGGGAATTCTCATCCCAGCATAATTCCATGGGAGCAAGAACTGATTTTCTTCCCCAAGAACTCTTGGAAAATCACAAATTTATCTACCACAAAGTGGCCCCTCCAAACTTCAACAACCACAAATTGCAGTTAAGCTTCAGTTTCTTTTTTTAAAAATATAAAAAATAATATAAATAAGTGAACCAGTTGTCTTTACCTATGTATGTCTATAACTTTAGTGCTCATGTCATCGAGAACACTCTATTTATGTGACTTTGATAATATAGTTGAAAAGGAACAATGTGTTCATTTAATCACTAATAATATTAAATATGTGTTCCTTTGGGAACTGATGCACAATATCCTAAAAGTAATCAGGATAGCCAATAAACTTAATGATAGAGATACTCTAAATGTAAATCAAGTAACAGTGCAAATTTATTTGGAAGTCTTTGGATTATCACAGTAGATGTACAAAAGTTCATTCCAGGGCTACAAGTGTGTTTTCTACTCAGTCTCCAGAAATTAAAACAGCTGTGTTCAAGAGTTTGCTGAACAGCTGTCTGTTGGCTATTTGAAAATCTCACTTAAACTACACAAACAGCCCCAGAAACCTTATCAACTATTATCATAGGAAGAAACAGGAAAAATTGCCTACAAACTACCCCAAAGGTCAGTAATTTAGATTGTATGGAAATAACATTTTCTAGAGCAAATGTGTTAATAATTGTATTTCTATATATTTATACATTATTTCAATTCAATCTTTCAATCTTGTCAATCTTGATTTTCTTCCTGACTTCCCATTTTGGGCTTAGAGAGAATGAGCACCCCAAGCTGGCTTCCATGCTGGAAGGAAGATTGGAACCTGGATCTCCCTTCTCCAAGTCCAGCACAACTTCCCCAAATGGACTCTCAAATTTAAACACCTGATTAAACTCCCAGCAATTATTTGGATAATCAAAAATATGTAAAATATGAAATATTGGTGACATAAGAATACACAGAACGTTACAAAATATGTCCAACTTGTCCTGCATAATTTTCACAAGTTAGATATATGTTATACACACACATTTTCTATATTAATATATGAAAACATATACAGTATAAATTTTGAATGTTCATATAGTAATAACAACCATAATAGATATTTGTTCATTTACTCCTGTGACTATCTGCCTTCACCAAGGCCTTTACCCACATATGAATGTCTCTCACTAGTCGTGCATGGCCTAGTACATAGACAGCTATTGTTCTAGAAGTAGAGATGTAGCTGAGAAAGGGATTTTTAGATTCTCTGTGATAAATGTTATGATAATGATAAGATATATGATATATTATATGATATGAGATATACATGACATATGGTATGCTGAAAAAGAGCAAGAAAAAGGGTAAGAAAAAAGCAGAAATCTCTTTTCTGAAACATCAAACCCCATAGAACATGAAAGGTTCAAAGCTCAGAAGATGTTCTGAAGTAAAAGGGGATGAAGTTATGAGATAAAGAAGGAAGGTGGTTGTTGGAGATATGGGGGGGGTATAGCTGAGGGTACAAGTCAATTTTCCCCCCAACCTGTTGATATGCTATGTCAAGAATGGTGATAATTGCTTGATCAAGCGAAAAGAGAAACCAGAAAGTAGCTATGTGATTTTGTACTCTAGTTGTATGAAACCTATGCCTTTCAAATATATATGCTTTCTGGGCTGGTGCCACACTGCCTGAAATAACTCTTACTAAGCAAAAAGTCTCTGCCAAAAGCTTAAGTACCTGCCATTAAGTCCCTATCAGTTTTGAAGGCACCATTATTTTGCAAAAAGTGACACCTCTCAAATGATTGGGCTAAATTTGGCCCAGTAAATCAATTAACTTAATGGCTTTGTAAATTAAGCCATATTCTTTGTGCTTCAAATATGTTGAATAATTTTAACTCCTACTGAGAATTTCTTTTAACAGTAATAATATTGCAAAGAATAAAAGATTATAAAGATCAATAGAAAGAATGAATTTAGACAAATTGAACATTGTATTTTTTAGTCATTCTATCTACGTGTCTCAAATATTTGTGGAAGTGATGAGCAAGGATGGCACTGAGCATATATTATGAATCATAATTTCCACAATCCCTTACCAATGGAACTTGAAGTTCAAAGCATCTGGAGGACACCAAATTCCCTATCTAAAGTTGGTGATATATATATAAAAGAACTCTACTTCCATAATTTCTGCCATCCAACTATATACCCATGTTTCCCCGAAAATAAAACCGGGTCTTATTTTCTTTTGGGCCCCAAAATAAACACTAGGGATTATTTTCATATGGTGTCTTATTTTTTTCCATGTACAGGAAGGCCACTTCTGCTTGCTCGCAGTAGGGCAGGAGGCCATGCGGCACATCAGTGCCATTGCTGCTGCAAGATGGTGGATGAAGCTTCCCCATGCATCCTGTACCAACTTACCTCAAGGCCCTCGTAGACAGGCCACCCATGCCCTGACATCTGTCTCACCGAGCACACTGCTCAGCCTCTTGCTCTGTTGCGTCCATGAGAAAGGAGAAGTGGGCCAGTGGCCACGTGGCTCCTGCTGCACGTGGTGGCAGGTGCTGTTACCATGAGGCAATTGTCAGGGTTTGGATGGCCTGGCTGTGGGGGCCCTGACGTAAACCAGTGTGGGGCTTGTGGGGAAGCTCCACCACCACCCCACCTTGTGGCCGCAGCACTGCAAGCAACCAGATGGAATATGTGGGTAGGCGTCTGCGCAGGCTATTAAGCAGCGCTTATTTTGGGGGTAGGGCTTATATTAGGGGCATGTGTAAAAGCATGCTAGGGCTTATTTTTGGGATAGGTCCTATTTTCAGGGAAGCAGGGTAGATATGATTATGGAGTCACCATGAGTCAAAACTCAAACAAGTCTCTACCTTCATTACATCAACATTTGATGTTTATTCTTCTTGGCAAGATTTTGGAAATGGTTTGCCATTGCTTGCTTCCAAAGCCAATCTTTCATTGGATGCAGAACTGCTATCATTACTGTAGTGCAGGATTGGGAAGGCACGGCTGCATCATAACAATATCCTATAATTTCAATCTAATCCTATTTTATTTGGCTGTGAGTTTTCCTCCTTACCCTCCCTTAGTATCATTTTTTGGGGGGGGAGAAATCCTTCTGTACATCAACATTTGGATCAGTTTTCAAATTGCTGAAAAGAAATACTAACATTGTTTTAGTGATTTAATTTATTGCATAGTAATCTGTCCTTTTACTGAAAAGGCTACAAAGAAGAACCATATGAACCTTAGAACAATTCTTAGGCTGATAGACAAATTTTTAGCCAAGATCACCTGAAGAGGCTAGTGAAAAAGATTTGATCTGTAAGTTCTAAACATTATATTACTAGTTTGGGCAATATTCCTTTCTCCATTTCTGCCATTAAGGCAGCTAAAAAGGTACAAGGAAAGGTAGGAATTCATATGACACTTCTGTAAGTTTGTCATCACTGTATACAGGATATACACACTAATAATACATATATATCTCCATCATGTTGGCCAATAGATACCTGGGTACATAGAGATAACTTAATCTATTTTACAATCCCATTCAGTATTTCAGAAATGTTCCATACCATAACTAGTTTCTCCAAAATAATTCAATCTGCCTGTTCATATCCAACACCTAAAAAAAGTTTAGGTTTTCCCATGATAAATAGGGGGGAACAGAACTCCCCCCTATTTATCATGGGAAAACCTAAACTTTTTTTCCTGCAAAATGAAATGAAAAGATTTATGAAAGGAGGCAGCATGCCAGAATTCATGGAAATCAGTGCACGGCTTTTTGAATTATGTTTCTTTAAAAACTGATTTAAAAAAGAGTCTGCAACATTGTTCCTCTGGAAAAGAATATAATTAAATTTGCAGTGACAGTAGATCCTTTCTCTTGCCAGATTTCAGATGTATAGATTTGTGGGTTTTCTGCAAAGCAAGGGGATTATCATATGGATTGTTGGTGCCTTCTTTTAGTAGTGTTACCTACCAGAAGTTAAACTAAAAAGTTCCTTATTTTTATTGTTGCTGAATATGGTGCTAAGTTGGCCAAAAGTTTTTGAATTAGATTTGTACCCAGAATAGAAGGTATGGATATACAGTATATACTTAATACTGGTGATCAAAATAGAGCAACAAAGCCAACTATAAAATTTAGGATTTTTCATTCTCACTATCTTTATACCCTAAGATTATTATGATTAATGATCTCTTTGATTTTGAAGGCAGACCATTTAGTCATTGAAATAGAATACAATTCCTGTTTGGGTTCTGTTTGGTTGTTTCTTTTGACTATACTTCTTTACAATATCCATAGCACCATAAAAAGATACCAAAAGTGGTGCTTCATTGAGCATCAGAATCAAAATAGTTAGGCTCAGACCTAAATTGTATCACAGGCAAATAAAAATTACATTTGAATTAATCCAAATTCTGAATTTGGCAAAGTGCACAAATACCATATTTGCATACCAAGCAAAGGTATGATTGTGAGCCTATCCTGAGGTAATAGAACACTGCTCTCTTGAAATGAACTGAAACAGCATTGTAGTTTTGAATTCCATCAAGTATATGCTGATAAATACAGGATTTCTTACTTTCACTCACCAAATTTATAGTTGTCTGTTCTGTGGTAGAGCCCCCCATCCCTACTGAATTTTACAAAAGCCCTGTAGACTTGGCCAGGTTGTTCTGTGAATCATATGTGTTAATATAAGAAAAATTAATTTTCCCCTAGCACTATGGGTATTTATAGTTTCAAGTTTTTTTTTCCTTTTGGAGATATTTATTATTTATAATTTCTGGTTGCTTTAATATTGTCAACCTTCATGCATCAATTGTCAAGTGGATAGTTACATGTATTGGATGGATGATAGATACTGTAAGATAGATAGATAGATAGATAGATAGATAGATAGATAGATAGATAGATAGATAGATAGATAGATAGATAGATAGATAGATAAATGTAAGTAGGTAGGTAGGTAGGTAGATAGATGATTGATAGATAAATTACTAGAAACAGTAGCTAATCAGGTACACCTAAAACATTTTACTATCATCCATCCATCCATCCATCCATATCTGTCTTTATGCCTTTCTATATCCGTCTGTCTATTATCTATCTATCTATCTATCTATCTATCTATCTATCTATCTATCTATCTATCTATCTATCTATCTATCTATCTATCTCTATTATAGGTAAGATGCCAAACTGAAAATAATTTACTTTGCTGGACAGGCAATTCTTATACTGTTTTATAAATGCTGAGAATGTACTGTTGCAGTCAAAAAAAGAATGAACAGTGAAATGCAATGACAAAAATATATAACCAATTGCATTTTTGCAGTGGCTGCACACTAAAATAATGTGAATTTGATGCCGTTTCTTTATTTCAAATAAAAAAATAAACGAAAATGGTAGACTGCAGTCCTTAAGACTACACTTGAAAGAAAACTCTTTATTGCCCTCTCCTGTTCATTTCTATTATACAGAAAATCTAGTTTATCAACTAAGTTTTGTTTCAATCTACAGACCACCATCGCACTCCTAACAAATTAGTGGATAGTTTTATTTACATATTTTTCCCCGTGAATGAGATTTGGCTAACTCTACAGTTCTTAGCTGGTAGATGAATAGGGTTTTTTTTTTGTGAGATTTTCTGTATTTACTTTACAACACTATCATATAAAGTGAATGAAGAAAGACACACAAAAATAAAACTAGATCAGCTATTTGAAATACTAAGTTAAAATAATTGTTCTAAGTTTCAAATCCTCACAATATACTGTATGCAAAACATATATATGGACTGATAAATGACACCTCCACCTCCCTCGCTAAAGGATTGAATAAACAATAATAAAAACAAATTATATAAATATAGCTCCTGATACTACAGCATCTCTGGATTGGAGCCGGGAAATCTGACTGGATGAAATGAAAGACGTGGAGTTTTTGCCGGATGACATCTCCATTTCTATTATTGAACCACTAGACATATAAAATGGGAGACAGAAGAAGGCTGAGTATTGTGATATGTTTGCCACTTTGAGTGGCTTATAAAAATAAAGGTAGGATATAAATAAAACAAACAAAACAACCTATCTCAAAGTGCCAGGTTATTGTACAATGTATCAGGTAAGGATTGGAAAGAAAAGAGGAGCTGAGATTGTGTGCTATCAACTCTCTTTTTCTAGAGCTGCCTATGGAGTGAAGTGCTTTAGATACCTTATTCTATGCTTTCTAGTCCATGCTAAGGTTGCATAGTCAAAAGAAGCCCCCTGTTTGATATCTGAGATCCCCTCTCTCTTCCTCCAAGAAACTATCAGTACCCTTAAAGGTTGCATAAGCTTGATTATGGCCATGGTAAGAATAAGATGACATTAAATCCAGGCAAGAGTGAAGTACCTCTGGACTTGAAAACCAATTTGAAATCCGTTCTGGATGGAATTGAATTTTCCACAAAGATGAGGTTCTCACTTTCAGAATGATCCTTGACCTCAAAACTAATAGCTCTGGTAAAGAACATATTTGCACAATTATACCTTTGTGCAATACAAAGGACAAGGTTTGTAATATGCTGTGATGAAAAAATTGCTCAGGTTGCCAGTTCCTTATTGAGCAAAGGTGCTTTTTTTGATGTTTAAAGCCTTAATTGGTTTAGCGTCTGATTATTTGAGACTGTCCCTTTCCTGATTTGAACTAGTCAGTCAGATTATTTGAAGAAGCTGTTCTGAAGGTCCACAATCCAGAAGCTTATCTATCTGGTACCTGGGTCAAAATCATTTCCTGTATGGCTCTCAAATTATGAAATGCACTCCCAAAAGGAAGTGCATTTGGCCCCAATCTTCCAGAGTTTTACTTTTAATTATTAACTGAACTGATTTTAATAATATTGATCTTATTTTATATCTGATTTCAGTTAAATTGGATTTAATGATTTATACTTTTAATCGTAAGTTCTGTGAATGTCACAGAGACAGAAAGACAAGATTAAAAATTCTTAAATAATAAATACACAACTTTTTTTCCACACTGGATATAATTTTGCTCTATTTTAATGGCTTCATAGTTCAGCACATATAACTATGAACTAATTAATTATGGCTGGACCAAGGGATTCATGATGTCAGTGATGCAGTATATAAAGTTAAAAGCTACTTCAAAGTTGCAACATGAAGTAATCCCACATCATCCATCGAAAGAGTAAAATGAAGCTGCCATGCTGCTTCCCTCCATGTTGTTTATGGAGCTAAAATATGCATTAGAAGATGCTGTCCCTGCATTACTATACTTGAAATAAATTCTAGTTAGCTACCAGAAACAATGTAAATTAAATCTCTCACTATCCTTGTTATTCACAAATTTATAATTTATTATTATATCTGGAATACAATTATAAGTCTGCAAGAAAATGAACTTTTTTAAAAGGTGGATTCTACCTATAAAATCAGTGCATGCCATTTGACCAACAGAACTAACATTTTAGATTAAGGACTTCACATGTGAAATAATTTCAGCACTGAAAAAGCTTCTATTGAAAGTTTTCAGTTTAAGACTTATTTAAAGGTATTATGGATAGATAACTATGGAATCCTGCTACCCTCTTGTGGTCAAGCAGGAGGTAAACCAATTTAATTTATGAAATAACTATGTGCTTATTTCAAAATAATAATTCCACCCTCTCCCCAAAAAACCTCCAAATCTCTTAGCTTCATAATAAAAATATTAATGCACTCTTACTTTACAATCTGGTTCAGAACTGAGCCAATCTCAGATTTAGGTCATTTCAATAGAATATCTGTGTGTTTGATAACTTTTTATGACTACAATCTCAATAACTAACAATAGCAAAAGCACTTAGACTTATATACTGCTTCACAGTGCTTTATAGTCCTCTCTAAGCAGTTTACAGAGTCAGTATATTGGCTAGGAACTCAAATATCTAAGATATTTTTTCAAAGATAGACTGAATTTGTTCCAACCAAATGGTTTGACAGTTTCTATTAAGGGTTTCCATCTACAAGGTGGTGCAACAGAAAGGAACCCATCAGTGGACATTCTCTGTGGGGGTACATCTTCTGTAGAACAGCCTGTAACCCAAGATTAGGATGACCTTATCTTCTGAAAGCTGATAAAACCTGGTTCTTTAATTTGCAGACAACCAATTTGAGCTCATCGGCACCATAATTAGTTTTAAGGTATTTATTTTGCTGTGGTAGCCATAGTGTCAATATCACAATAGTATTAAAAACTGCATAATCAAGTTTTTTGTTTGATTATTTTAACCACCACATTGTTATCTCCACTCCCTCTTTTGTGTTTGATAATGTTTAGTAGTTCATCTACTTCAAAATATTGCAAGCATGTGTTCTGTATATGGTCACCTAGACATCTGCCATAAAAAAAACCTTATAAATCAGACTGCAAAATCTATTATCCAATAAAACTTTCTACAGGCAAACAATACATGGTGATGGAAACAGAAGGTGAGTTTGGTGTTGTGGCTGATTTTGTTTTGTTTTCTTTTAAAGAGAATTAAAGTAATTTTATTAGATTTAAACTGCGATTTTTGCTATACTTTTTACTGATACGTGAATTGTATGCATGGCTAACTACTTTCTTTCTTATTAAAGATTACATTAAAGTTAAAACATTTCACTGCCTATCCAAATAGCTTCTTCAGTTTGATCAAGTTGGTTATATGTCTTCCAGGGAGGTTTCATTTCTCACCTCATTTAGATAGGCTTGCTAGGTAAATAGGCAGAGAGTCGCTGGAATGTAAATGTTCCAACTCCTAAATCCTTTATCCTACGTGGGTTGTTAACTGTGGTCTGCTGGTAAATATGTGAAGTGGTCTTAAACTTCCTGGTGAAATTGATGAAAGAGCAGCAGAAAAAATGTCCAGTGCAGTGAGGAGCATTCACAATTCTACATTGGAGAAATCAATCAGCTTTTATACAAGAGGATGGCCCAGCACAGGAGAAGCAACACCACAGGACAGAATTAGTGGTATATCTTCCTTAAAGGTAAAAAGAAAAGAACAATCTTTTGAGGACAATAATATCTACATTTGGAAAGAGAAAATAAATGGTTGGAGAGAGGAATGAAGGAATCCATTTATGCCAAACTGGAAGATCCTTTCTTTAGCAGATGTGGAGGTCCCAGACACAACCTATCCCCCATTTTTTATACTGCTCTTTCATCAGCTGTGGTTTTTTGTTTTCTTTTTTACTGTTGTGATACTTTTGCTTTGAAGTAGCAATATTTTGGTTTCGTTTCTATTTGATTTAGTATTTATTTTGTCCAGCAGGGGTCAGTGAAAATCAACAGCTAACATGGATGTAGATAAAGCACTTTCCAATAAGAACACAATTCCATAACATGGAGATGAGAGGGAAAGTGTCTTTCAGTAATGGCTCCCTCTTCCTGCCCATTTGTGGAAATTGTTTATGGGTGTTATCAAAAGGAAATGGATATATGAAAAGATGTAACTAAGATCAAAATTAATTTGTAAAGCATAGTATTTCTTAATTCCTTCAAGAAAAGGGTCATTTTGTACCACCAACAAAACATATATGCTACCGGTACATATATTCCATTGAATTAGGTTAATAGTAGGAGGAACTGCCCTCATTCTTAATTACCAATACATGACCTCAGTCATGTCATGCAGCAAATTTGGTTATGATATGAGTACATTCACTGCATGGTTCTTAATTGGATTCTTTTTATTCATTTGAAGAAGAAAAGCTATAACAAAAAGAACATATGACACTTTAGTAGCGGATTAGTGAATGAATTATTTTAACATTATGAGCAAGCATGAAATGAGTGGTAAAGATGTCAAGCAATACTTCATTCCATTACCCCAGTACAATATTTGCATTAAAGATTTTAAGTAGGAGAATGTTCCTCTCAGTCATAAATATAATGACTAACAGTACCTCACCTTACCATAGCATGTGCAGATTCTAATACTGCTGTTGTACAGTTGGTATTAATGCAATTACCTATGCTTCTTTTTGATGATTTCTAATAGCACAATTTTATTTTTATTTATTTATATCCTGAATTTATTATTTTTACAAATAACTCAAGGTATCGAACATATCCAACACACCTTCTCCTTCTATTTTCCCCACAACAACTATCCTATAAAGTGGGTTGGGTTGAGAGAGAGTGACAGGCCCAAGGTCACCCGAACAGCTTTAAGATTCCCTTATCCTGTTCAATATTTTAGCATCACACAACATTGGTTACTTGCATAGATGGAACAAACAAAATGTTAAAAAGTTATATTTATGTAATTACTTACCAAGCACATCTAAATTACATTAAAGTAATCAAAATATCTTTACAATCCCTGAGGCATGTCACAATTTTTGAGCACCCTAATGTTTGGAAATTTAAAGTTGAAAAATTGACACACCCTAAATTGTGCAGGTGTATTTGCAGCAGAAAGATTACACTATAACATTTAGAGCCAAGATTAGTTGTTGGTCATTTGAGTTGAGATTTTCATAGAACAACATTCTCATAGTAGATAGGTTGCTATCAGAATTAGATGCCATTGCTGCAATTAAAGATGGAATTTTAAACACCATCAAGAGACAAAACTGGGAAGCCAGGAAATGAAGTTGATGGCTGGCAATTAAAATGATAGTGTGAACACAACAGTTCTAATGTCTGTTAGAAAGAGGTCTTAATTCAGAGAAAGGGTGGGTGATCTTAAAATGTGACTTTGACAGTGTTTGCATTACTAAAGGTTTGTTACCTCATGAATGTCATGAATGACTGTCCAAAGTCAAGAAAGTATTTGAGAGAACAGTAATAGAAAAGTACTGAAGAGGATGAGCTCTATATATTGTCTACTCATTGTAGAGGACTCTTGGTGGAATTAAAAATAGTATAAGCCCATCCTTAAAGTTTGTCAAAAGATTGTCAGCTAGATCAAAATTAGCTGCCAGTCTGTCTGAGGAGGCGAGAGACGGGAATATCACTAATACGTGTAAGCCCTTTCACAGACTCTAAAATTTAGAAGTATTAAAATAGTCCACATATGGACTATTGTGCGAAATCTGTACTCTAATAGGCACATTAATGCACGCTTAGAGTTGGTTACAACTGAAAGGAGTTCAGGAAAAAAAGGCTTCAGCTTTTCATTATTCTACTGGCTAATATATAAAAGAAAAAGGATGGTTGTCAATACAGGAGCAAGTGATTGGTGGCGAAAGTGTATTTTTGACAAAAATGGGAAGCATCTGTTTGGAATAGGGTTGCCTATAACAAATTGAAATGCAGCAGGTGAACCCAACAGCACCAAATGAGCCAGGTCAGGTTGGAAAACAGTACTTTTTATATTTAGCAGGAAAAGACAGGTGGAGTTTTCCTTCTTGCTGGACTGGAGGTGGGAAAAATTATGTTATTTCTGCCTTTCAGAAATTATCATTGTCCATTGTGGTGCTGAGGCAAGCTGGTCAGTCCATGAACTACTCTCAGGACAGGCTCTCTGAATAGGGAATAAGGCCAGCAGGTAAAGTCCATTCTAAAAGCCTATCTAGCTGGACTTCGCTGGTCTACAACTATCATCAGAAGAAGAAAAGACTGGACATGTTATACACACTGGAAGATCTAATTTGGAAATGCAATTTAACTGAAAATAAGATACAACTCTTTCTCAAAGGTGCAGTTGTTGTTTTTTTTTTAAAGATGTTTAGCTTCTTATCCAAGAAGCTTCATCAGCTCTGACTAGGTGGTGGGAAATGGAAGGATTTATATTCTTTGCAGACAGCATTCTTTTAGAGAATCATCGAGGCTACTTGGAGGTTTGTCTGACCTCAACAACTCTAAAAGAATGCAGGTGACCAGGTTAGGGTTAGGACATCTCTTAAATCAGCATTACCCAATCTGATGTATTCTGAAATGTTTGGCTTATAAATTTAAGAATTTCCAGCTAGCATGGATATCTAATCAAAGCCCCAACATATCTGAAAAGCGTCAACTTAGAAATATCAACTTATCTACCTCAAATAATAGGTGTGCATATTTTCTTTCAGGTTTTCATATTTATTGTGATGGCGAGGAAAAAACTTGCTAAAACTGACTTTCTACAATTTTGCCTTCAAAGACTAGACTCTTATTTTTAAGATACAAATTCCAGGAGAATACTTATGGCTATTTTAAAGGTATTACATACTGTATTTTTCATAGTATAAGACGCTCCAGAGTATAAGATGTACATTAGTTTTTGGGGAGGAAAACAAGAAAAAAAATTCTGCCTCTGCCTACCAGCATCCATTGGTATTCATCTGGCTAGTGTCCTTGCAGCAAACAGCCTGGTCAGTTTCAACATGTTATCACAGCCTGATTCAGCACAAGCAGCTGATTGGTGGTTGGATTGGCCTCCTGGAATACTGCAAATCATCTGTTCCAGGCTCCAGGATTTGCCACAGCCCATCGCTGCCTCCACGCCAGTGGTGGGTTCCTCCCGGTTCGGTCCGGTTCGGCCGAGCCGGTAGCGGTGACAATATGACATCACCGAACCGGTTCTCCCCCCCCCGCCCTCCCACCCCCACCCCCCCACGTTATTCTTACCTTTTATTTGGTCCCACCCCCAATCTATTGCTGCCTCCTGAATCCCAGATGATGACTAGAGGGAAAAAAAACTGTTTAAACTCTTGCTGCGGGGCTTCAAAGGGCCGTCCTACAGCTGATCAGTGTTAAAAGCAAACAAATGAGTCGGGTCGTAAGTACGAGGACTGGTCGTAAGTGCGAGGACCTTCCAGAAATGACTCTGACCAACTAGCCATGCCCACCTAGTCACATGATCTCTAAGCCACACCCATAAAATAAGCCACACCCACAAAACCAGTAGTAAAAAAATTTAGAACCCACCCCTGCTCCACGCATCACGTTTTTGGCCTCCGCACGTTGCGTTTTCAGCCTCCACATGGTCTGTTTTATTTTTTTTATTGAAAAGTTTTACAGAAAGAAAAAAAGAATTCCCCCCCAATATTCCCCCCACCCTTTCCCTCCCCTCATCCCACCCTCCCCCTCAGACTTCCCAGAGCAAAATACAAGGTATTTCAGTTAACAATCATAAGCTAAATTAACCTACCTATCCTCAGACTACTAACTCCCCCCCTGAAACCTTAACTCCACTATAGATAACATAATACTTCTAATACTTAACGTTCATTCATAAGCTATTTGATATTTTCTTGTCTGATACTTATTTTGAATATAATCAATCCATCTTCTCCATTCCAATACGTATCTTTCTTGTGTATAGTCCTTCAAATACACTGAGATTTTCACCATTTCTGCTAAGTTCGTTACTTTCAGTATCCACTCTTCAATAGTAGGCAAAGAGTCCTTCTTCCAGTATTGCGCTACCAACAGCCTAGCTGCTGATATTAAGTTCAAAATCAATTTAGTCTCTAATACTGTACAATCCATCGTTATACCCAGTAGAAACAATTGAGGAGTAAATTTCAACCTTCTTTTCAAAATGTTCTGCATCACCCACCAAATTTTTATCCAATATGCCTTGATTTTCTTACAGGTCCACCATATATGATAATAAGTTGCATCATCACATTCACATCTCCAACATTTAGCTTGCACATTCGAGTACATACATGATAATTTTTTAGGATCTAAGTGCCATCTATAAAACATTTTATAAAAATTCTCTCTCAAATTTTGTGCTTGCGTAAATTTGACATTTCTGACCCAAATCTTTTCCATCATCACTGGTTCCTGAAAGTTTTGTGCCCATTTTATCATACAATCCTTAACCAGTTCCGTTTCTGAATCTATTTCCAATAAAGCATTATACAACCTTTTAATATGCATCTGGCTTTGACCTCTAATCTGTTTCACCAAATTTTCCTCCTTTTGCATAACGCCAATTTTTTGATCTTCCCTCCATCTAGCTTGAAGCTGACCATACTGAAACCAAGTGTAAATTATCCCTTCTTCTTTTAATGCTTCTAAAGATTTCAGTTGCAGCTTACCCCTTTCCAAAAGAAGAAGCTCTTTATAAGTAATCACCTCTGTTTTTTGCTCTATACTTATATTTTCTATTGCATGTCTGGGATTTGCCCATATGGGTATCCTATAATTTAGCTTATATTGATACTTTTTCCAAACCCTCAACAACACATTTATAAGTATATGACTCTTAAACACTTTATCCACTTTTTTTTTCATATAACAGATAAGCATGCCATCCATATAATAAATCATAACCTTCTATGTTTAACATTCTTTCTTCAGTTAAGTTAAACCAGTCGCTAATTTGTGATAAAGCAGCTGCTTCATAGTACAATCTTAAATTAGGCATTTTAAGACCTCCTCTCTCACGTACATCCTGTATAATTTTCAGTTTCACTCTTGGTTTCTTCCCACCCCAGATGAAAGTATTAATCCCTTTCTGCCATTCCATCAAGTTTCCATCTTTCTTAAGCACTGGTATCATTTGAAACAAAAATAAAAACCTAGGTAATACATTCATTTTTATTGCTGCTATCCTTCCCAATAGCGATAGTTGTAGCTTTTTCTAATTTTCCATTTCTTTCTGTACTTTTTGCCAGAGAACTTCATAATTGTTTTAATCCTTTCCTTACATATATGACTAGCCCATTTTTCTTCTCTGGCGCTGATGCCACAAAGTGTGTACCTAATCTTGAATTTATCAAATATTTTTGGTCTAATAATCTAATATGTGTTTCTTGCAGACAAATAACATCATTGTTAAATTGTTTCAAGTAGTGAAATACTTTCTTTCTTTTTTGTGGTGAATTTAGGCCATTAACATTCCAAGATAGGAATTTAGTTGCCATCTTTAGCCTTTCGAAGCCGCATGAACATCAGCTGAAGATCCTCCTCCACCTTACTATTCGGCCTAGCCCACCCCCACTGCTTCTGTTTTCTGGACTTCTTGAGATAAATCTTGAGATTGTTGCATTTTTGATTGTTGTTCTTGAAGTTTATAAGTTGATCGGGTCAGTCGTTGTGCTTTCGGCTCTCCCTTCTTAGATGGTTCCAAAGTTGGGGGTAGGCCCCCAAGATCCAAACCTTCTTCCATGATAATTCCTCCAGCTGCAACCTCCATATAAGTTTGTATCTGCTTTCCATCTTTTTCTTGTTGTATCATCTCCATTTTCTTCCTACCCTCCCCCCCAGTGAGGGTGGGTATCCAGCTTTTAAAACATTGTCATAAAAATCTTTTGCCTTCCAGACTGTGTTTAACCGGTATCTTTCTCCACTATAAGTCACTATTAAACCGGTTGGAACGTCCCATCTGTATGCCACTTGTTGATTTCTCAGCTCATTTACCAAAAAACCAAAGTCTTTTCTACTTCTCAACATCTTTGGAGGGATCTCTTTCAAAACCACCACTTCTTGCCCAGCCACCTGAACTTTATTCTTGTAAGAAGCTTGTAAAATATCATTTCTGATCCTCCTAGTAGTAAAATAAATCACCACATCTCTTGGCAGCTGTCTTTGTCTTGCCAGCCAGGAGTTAACCCTGTAGATTTTATCAATTCGGCTTGCCACATCTTCTGGTCTTTCTTTAATTATCTCTGCAATAGCATTAGCACAAATATCTTTTAAATTTTCTTTGCTGTTTTCTTTCAGGCCTCTCAATCTCAAAGCAAACTCCATGAACCTGTATTGTAACATTATCAATTCATCATCCACTTTCTCTATTTTGGTCATGACATCTCCCATTTTGCTTTCCAAATTTAAATTGGCTTCATTAATTTCTTCCACTTTCTCATCCAGCTGAATAACAAGGTTTGACAATCCTGATACAGCATAAACAATATCATCTCTTATTTCATCGTGTTTTGTTGCAACCACTTCTTTAATTGATTTTATATCCTCCTCAACTTTCTTTAATTTCCCTTCCACAAGTACAGTTAAGTTATTCATTGCTGTGGCTTGATTATTCATGGTTTCTTTCATAAATTCTTTGAAATCATTAAGAGCAGCCTCCTGACTCTGTGAATCAGCTGGAAGTTGTGCTCTGTGTCACCACTGACACAACTGGAGAACCTCCCCCTCCTTTAACAACTCCTGGCTTAACTTGTTTAAAAGCCATCTTTTTTTCCCTTTTTTAAAAAGATTTTTTTTTCAAAGCCACAAAGTCCCTTGAACAACTTTAAAATGCTTGTAATTTATAGTCTCTAATTTATCAGGCAAAATAGTCTTTTCTCCACAAGCTCTCACTTCCCAGCAGCTTTAATCCACTCTCCCAGTGTAAAGTTCTCAATAAGCACTTTCGTTTCTGACTTTCACTTTCAAAACCATAACAAAGACGCCATCTTCAGGCTTCAGCTCAATGAGATTCAGTTTGAAACAAAATAACTCCAGAGTTAAACTCTGTTACTTTTAAGGCTTTTTTCCTGTTTCCGCTCTGTCTGCGCTTGTAATCAATCAGACTCAGTTTTTGACAGCAGGATCGGATCGCAGCTTCTCACTCTGCTTCCACAGAGTCGTCCCGGCTTCGGAGCTTCTTGGCGGGCTGGCTGGGGAGCTCTCACCCTCCAAGCCTCTGGAATTATTCCAGAGGACTTTCGGGGAGCTCAACTCTCACCCACCAGCTCTCCTCTCCTTCTTTTCCTGAAGGGGAGGTTTTTCAGCCGCCAGACAGCCGATTTGCGCTGTCAAAGCGGCTTTTATAAAGTCATGGGGCTGGCGGTCTAAGGAGACCGTCCATGAAGCCTGCAGTGCCAACCGGAAGTCCCACATGCTCTGTTTTAGACCTGTTCCAGGCTGCTGGGATCGTCACAGCACATCACCACTGATCTCTGCCTCCATGTGTCATGTTTTCGGCCTCCGCACACCCTGTTTTTGGCCTCTGTGCATTGCATTTTTGGCCTGTTCCAGGCCACGGGGATCCCCGCCACAACCAATCCCCGCTGCCTGGAAGCACCCGAAAACGCAGAGGCCAAAAACAGGGTGTGTAGAAATCGGAATGCAATGCACGGAGGCTAAAAACATGACACACAGAGGCAGTAATCAGCAGTGATGTGCTGTGGTGATCCCCGCAGCCTGGAATGGATCTAAAACAGAGCATGCAGAGGCCAAAAATGCGACACATGGAGGCCAAAAACACAATACGCAGAGGCCAAAAACACAACACGCAGAGGCCAAAAATGGCCGAAGGGTGTGGGCCAGCAGGTTGGTGGGGCAACATTTGCTGTATAAGACCCACAGATATTTCCACCCACTTTTAGGGGGGAGTGCATCTTATACTCGGAAAAATATGGTAATTTTTAGGCAGTAATTTTATACAATGCATGCCAAAACAATAACAATGAGCAAGTCAAAATGAAAACACAAAATTGATGCCTGTGAACAAGTGATTGCTTTTTCAAGATTCTTGGAGAACTTGAGTTTTAATTTAAAGTGAGAGCTAAATTGAGAAGAAAGGAACTGTTTTACTGAACTGATTTTCTTCCCATGAGTGAAAGAACATCACCTCACTTTAAAATTAACATGGTTGATCACATTAACATCTAAGATGAACAATGTTTTAGACTAATCAAAATATATGAAGATAATTAACCACAAGATGTTAGTTCTCCCCAGGAAAACACTTTTGGGAACTACCTCTCTTTCATTTAGCTTTTAGATGAATATGGTTATACTTCCCAATGAAGCATGTTGTATTTTGAACTTACAGAATAACAAACAAAAAGAAAACCAGTGGGGAATGCAAAACAGATGGTAAACAAGAAAGGATATGATACATCGTGATTTAATTAAAATTAAACATTACAGACAAGCTTTACACTTGTCATACTTGTGCTAATTGAAACTAATAATAACCTGTTTACTAAGAAGCTACTTGTGACCTGATTCCTTGCTCCAAAACACACCAAATCCACAAAACATTTGATAAAATTAATCTTACCCTCACTATAACCTTAAAAGGAGAAAGTTAGGATCCTATGTGAATCTATATTATATAAGATTTCATTGTAGAATAAATGTTGAAGATAAAAACAGAACTTTTCGTTCCCTAAAAATATATGATACCTGAAACCCAAGGTAGAAGCTACCATTAATACGTTTTGTTCTCAGTGGAATTTTTCTGAGTCTGGGTGAAATCCAGTAAAGAAAAACTTCATCCTACAGAGATTTGGACATTTGGAAATTATATAGCAATCAGGGACTAGTTATCTAAATGAATATGAATGTACTTGAGTTGTGGAATTTCTTTTCTTTTCTTTTATCTCCAATTTAAAAGTAAAAAGAAAAGAAAAAAGAAACCTTAATGTTTCTGACTCTGAAGAAACAAAAACTTAGCTGAATTAAAATTTCTCAAGCAAGTTAAAGAAAATCACCATACTCATCCATTCCAGTTTCTCTTTAGCCATCAAACTGCTGTGTTCACAACAATCTGATCTATTCTACCACCATGTAATGAGATATAAACATACAGGGCATGGTAGAATGGATCCTGTTCCCATAATAGGTTCTCCAAATTTTGTTGTGCCTTTTCAACTGTCTTCTGCTTTTCTATGCCTTGTTTGCATAATTAGGATTTGAATTTTTAATGAATCAATGATCCTTATTCTGGGAGAGCCTTTAGGCACATTTTCCCTCCCACCTCAAGTTATTGATGGAAAGAGAATTCCCAGTTGCCTACTTCTAAGTAAAACAGTACAGAACAATTTGTCTGCCGAAAAGTAGATAGTGGCAGCATTATCAAGAGACTTCCCAGTAGGTGTAGCAGTTTGTGGATTCAAAGATTGTTTTATGGTAACCAACACCCACACATCCATTCAGCATTGATCAAACACTTAAATCTTCACATTTCACTTGCTGATAATTGGTCAGAATTTCTAGAGCTTTATATCTTTTTTAAAAAAAGCATTCAAAAGTTATATGCAGTCTGGATTTCTGATGTAAAATATGAACCTCTGAGAACCTAAGTTACTTATATCAAGTCAACACCCTCTGACCACTGCATTTATTTATATTAACTTCATGCACCTTATTTACCTGGGAGAAAATGGAAATTTTGCCTGGAAATAAAATGGATTGTCTATTGGATCTGTAGATTTGATTAATTAATACATAAAAAGATGAGTGAAATTACAAAAGGCATACAGTACATAGTTTATTAATTTCAAATATTTATATATCTTATTTTATTTTAGTGGGTATTGGAATGAAATACAGATAGTCCTCGACTTACAATAGTTCATTTGGTGGCCATTCAAGTTACAATGACACTGAAAAACGTGACATAGTCACACTCACAATTGTTGTTGCCTCTACATGATCAGATGATCAAAATTCAGAAGCTTGGGCCACTGGTTCATATTTATGACGGGGTCATGTCCCAGGGTCATGTGATCCACTTTTTCAACCTTCTGACAAGCAAAGTCTATGGTGAAGACAGATTCACTTAACAACCGTGTTACTAATTTAACAATTGTAATGATTCACTTAACAACTGTGGCAAAAAAGGTTATAAAATGGGGCAAAAAAAATCACTTAACAAGTTTCA
Source organism: Pantherophis guttatus (assembly GCF_059756535.1). Taxonomy (NCBI): domain Eukaryota; kingdom Metazoa; phylum Chordata; class Lepidosauria; order Squamata; family Colubridae; genus Pantherophis; species Pantherophis guttatus. Next base: position 47,465,712 of record NC_142067.1, on the reverse strand, counting down.
CTTAGCAACATAATTTTTGGGCTGAATTGTCATAACTTGAGGACTACCTGTGTAGAATAAAGCAACTAAATAGTAAACAATGCACAAAAGATTTATAACCCACAGTGTAAATAGAGTGATAAACATTCATATCAAAATCAAAAAGTCATGCAAGATTCTGATGGAAGGAAATATTCTGAAGTTTCCTTTGGAATACATTCAGTGAGTGCATATGCGAAGAGGAAAATCAGGCCACCATTTTGCTGAAGAATGACATAAAATATAATGTTCTATATTTTAATTTTCTTTGACATTTTGCAATATCATCATAATTTGGCATCATCATAGCAGATATGTGACACTATCATTTAAATTGAATACACTCTTGCAATATATAATATTTGTACTACTGAAGCTTATTAGTACTTGTTTCAGAAGTATTAAAAGAGATATTAGCTTGTTTTTGGCTAGCTGTATCTAGCAAAGATTTTCAGAAATCATCAGTTTATTTTCTGAATTCCTATACCCATTTTAAAAACAGAAGTATAAAGTTTATGTAATGGCCCATCACTTTGGTATTATGCCATGAAAGATTTTAGCATTAAGGGAATAAAGCAGCTAAACAACTTCACACAATTTACAATTTCAGCAACTCTGAAGGTCAACTCCCTACGTATATCTATGCCATTTCCAGGTTTCTGCCTTTCTGAATTAGGAATACAACATACAGTACTTTCAATCTGACAATTCATTGCCAGTAGAGGTCCCCATTGACATGTTCACTTTATAATAGACTACCGAAAAACATAATCACATTGGCCAAACTTTGAATACTGTACAATTGGTGAGTATTTTTTATAATTTTATTGAAGTTTTTAATAAATGTATAAAAATGAATACAAACTAAACTAGAAGAAAAAATAAAAAATAAAATTCAGAATGTGCAAAAAAAAAAAAAAGACCTAAAAAGTAAAAAAGAAAAAGTCAACAAAGGCAATAATAAAGAAGTGGTTTTAATCTTTATCACACTGAGTATATAAATATAACATTTCACCTTCTTTTAAAGCTACATGTTTTTTTAAAAAAAACCCTTCTTCTCCCCATTTTTATCTAAAAGCAATCCAGAAAAGAACAATAAAGATGATTAAGCAACTGGAGGCTAAAACATGAAGAATGGTCGCAGGAATTGGGAATGTCTAGTCTAGTGAAAAAAAATGACTAAGGTAACATGACAGCAGTGTTTCAATATTTGAGGGGCTGCCACAAAGAAGACGTGGTCAACCTATTCTCCAAAGCACCTGAAGGCAGGACAAGAAGCAATGGATGGGAACTAATCAAGGAGAAAAGCAACCCAGAACTAAGTAGAAACTTCCTGACAGTGAGAACAATTAACAGTGAAACAGCTTGCCTCCAGAAGCTGTGGGTGCTCCATCACTGGACGTTTTTAAGAAGAGATTGAGCCATTTGACTGAAATGGTACAGAGTCTCCTGCTTGGGAGGAGGGGGTTAGTCTGGAGGATCTCTGGCATCCCTTCAAACTCTGTTATTCTGTTCTGTTAGTCTGTTGTTCTTTCTATGATCACATGTATCCATCCCATGAAGCTGAAAGAAAGTCTTGAATGGTATAGGATCTCCTGCCATAAGCAGGCGATTAGACTAGAAGACCTCCAAGGTCTCTTCCAACTGCATTTTTCTATGTTCTATGCTCTAAATTGTTATCTTTTCATTCCTGGTTCAGCAAAAAGTCCATTAAAAGTTACCAGAAATATCAAGCAAATAGTTTGTCCTTGGTCAAACAGTCCAAATTTATACTCATTGTTTTAACTTTGAACAAGCTTGACCTTTAAATCATTCCTGTAGCATACCAGGATTTGATCTTTTATTAATCTTTTGCATTTAAAAGGAGTCTTCAAAGCTTTCAACAGCCTACTATTTAGAGCCTATAAAAAGGCATTGTCCAAGATTTCTTGTCACAGCCATTTCGTGTCCACATCATTTTCTTCATTTCTTCATTTTTCTTTTCTTTTGGATTCCCATTTTGGTAATCTCAAATTTTTATATATATTTTCTCATAATGTAAAAAATGTATCTATTAAAATTATATTCTTTCTGAAATATTAGTTATTTTTATCTCAATCCAATTTAAAAAACAACAAAACAACCAAACAAAAGTGATGATTTGCCAAACAACATGATCAAGCATTCAAACTGAAGCAGCATGAGATCCAAAACAGGATTAGATCCGAATGTGATTAACAAAGCAGGTTGGCAGTTTCTGGATTCATTTCAGTCACTTTTCATCCTACCATGGAAATTAGGCATTTACTAACAATGAGCTTAATACTGGCTGTCTGGTGATTTCTAAAGACCAGGGTTTTGCTTGCATATACAGCAAGATATCTCTTTAACACTATGTAAACAGAACCAAATGCAGTTTTTACTTTCTAGTTAAAGCATTATAAAGAGATTCTGCCAGCTAAGTGTGGCCTGTGCTGTTCCTGTGGGAACTTTTTATAGACAACTCACAGTGATTAGGCTGTAGTCTATATGCTTGATAGTGTTCCATCAGATATTATACAGTACTGAAAAATATCATTACAGCAACTGTATTTTTTTAAAAATGAAATGCTACCTAAAAGTTTAATTGTACCTTTAAAGTGTGAAGTAACTTATTTTTTTCCATAAAATGAAGAGCCATTCATTTTATTTTTTCATGTGTGTACTTACCAGAAGTGCAAGTAGTCTGAAATGAAGTCCAAACATTTTCATACAACTCAATAGAGTTGGGTGTCCAAATAAAGGAAATATACAATCTATGCTACTGGAAACTGGAGTTTTGTAATAAGTGAGAGGGCTGCTGGCTTTCTATCTCTAGTTGAAATGATAATTTTTCAGGGTTTGGGAGAAACACTGTTGAAAAGACTATTCCATATGATGCCTCTGTTCTCTGAAAATTGAGTTAATCCAGTAGCATGAGACCTTATACTATTCCTTAACTGCCTTAAAATCACTTCCATTGGCTTGCTCTGAATCCCAGCACCATTAGAAGTAAAATTAATGTCACTCTGTCTCAGCCCAACCATTTTACAGGGTTGATGCTGTGGGGAAAATAAGAGGAAGGTGTGTTGGATATGTTCGCTGTCATAAACAAATAAACAAACTTTCCACATTTTCTGTCTCCTGAAGATTTACCAACCATCTGTGCCTAGATGTACGCGGCGCAACAGAAGGGCTTGCATGCAAAACTGCACATTTCTTCGTGGTTGGCCAGAACTAAGCACTCACGTCATAAATTGAAGTTACTCCATCTCAACTCGATTGCCCAATAATCCTCTTTCAGAACACATTTAAAAAAAGGAGCGTGCAAGTCTGTAACTGTGAGCGACGTCACGGAAAACTGCCGACAAACAGGAACTTCGCTCGCCTTCCTCCTAGTTCCTCAGGGTAATCTGAAGATCTCGTCTCCAATCGCTCTTAAACAGCAGAGATACAATGGAAAGAAGTAGACTTATTATATATGCTCTCCAGTAAAATTCCCGTTAGTAACCCGAATCACTTGTGGCTGAAATGGAAACTGCTCAATAAAAATCCCTGGAAAAACCCCGGAGTTTTAGATGTAAGCGGCAAAAACACATAAAAGAGTTTTGTTTAATTATGCCTTTATTCTGTTTAAGAAATATGATCCGTTTTTTCTACATTGCTTAACCCACAGTCCATATTAATATAGTATCGTAATAGAACTTGATACAAAATATTGTATTGAGGCAGTCGCTCCGTCTCAGTCTATTCTACGCGACAAGATTGTGGGGAAAAACAGGCAAGAGTGCTCTGCAAATCAGTTTGAGCTTCTGGAAAAAAGGTATGATATGCAATATAAAATGTAAATATATACTGTTAAAACCTCAACACTAACAACAACTAGTCACTCCTCTTTTCCTGTGGCTTTTTAAAGTTATCTTGTCTCATGAGTTTTTAGTTCTCAAAAGCTAGCCTATTATTTGTAACTCCAAATCCACATTCTGTAAGTAGCAAATTAGCATGACTCTCTTCTTACCCAATTTATCTATGGAGATTCTTAGTCATCCAGGTCCCAGAGGTGCTTTTTCAAGAGGCAACTGGACTTTCTGGTTTTTCTTTGAAGACATTTCACTTCTTAGATGAGAAGTGAAAGTCTTCAAAGAAAAATCAGAGAGCCCAGTTGCCCAGTTGCCTCCTGAAAAAGCACCTTTGGTTTCTTACCCAATTAGTATTAAGAATTGTTCATTTTCCCTTGTAATGCATTATTTTCTATACCTCTACGATGTTTGCAAATTCAGCAGTGTATCATTTTGCAATAATATTAGTTGCCATTTTATTACTCTTGCAGCATGCTAGATTACTATTTGCTTTTCATTAAATGAATCATAAGATCTGAGGAGGTATTAAGCCTGACTGATGCCAAGGTAGAGTCACCGAGGTCATGCAAAAATTTGCAATATGGTTTGCATGGTAATCAGAATAGATTACATTATTAATTACAATTAGGTTGTATTTGTTGATTCTTATAAAACTGAGGCAAAGGAGTAATTTCTTATTTTAGACCTAATGTCTTTGTTTTCCTTGCATGTTCATCCCATGGCACTCCCTGTTGCTCACCATCTTACTGGTCCCACATCAGGCCCTTGTACACTCACCTGGATTGTATGTTCTGATTGTGCTCCAATGGTGTGGTTGGTGCTCTGTCACCAATCACACCACTGCAGAGTCCTAGATTGGTGATCCGTTGGTGGCAACCCTTTCTGCAGGGATGCTGCAGTATAAATGTCTTTGACTGATATTCGAGCAGTGCAATTTTTTACTGTATTTTTAAATCAGGTTGGTTTATTTATTTGTTTGCTTGTTTATTTATTACATTTAATTTGTTTGCCACCCATCTCGCCGATAGACAATTTGATCCTGTGGTTGACCAGTCAGTAAAGTATGGAATACATTTATTTATATCCATGCCAGACTTCCATATTAAAATAATTTCATTATTTAAAATAATTATTTTAATCATACACATTTACAAGTTTACGCACAAGCCATAATCAGCATTGCACACCAACCAGGGTAGATAAAAATCAATGATTTTTTTTAAAAAAAAAAATCAAAAAAATCAGATTTTTTTTGATTTAAATCGGATTTTTTTGATTTAAATCGGATTTTTTTGATTTTTATCGAATTTATTTTAATAAAAAACTTTTGGGGTAAAAATCTATCGTAAGATAGTTTTCTATTTAAGATACATAAATAATTTAGTTTATTCAGCATGAAATGGAGCTTAATTATGTAGCATGAGACTGTATATTCTGCAACACTGGGACTATCGGTGAGTCAACAGTGGATCAAAGGAGTAGCAGAGATGACAGTTGCTCTTTAAAAATTATGATTTAAATCGAGTTGATTTAAATCAAGCCTTTTTACTAGTGATTTAAATCATGATTTAAATTGTGATTTAAATCAACTCGACCCATCCACCCTGACACCAACCCCATGGTTGTTGTGCATAGTCTCAAGCAGCTGTTCCAGATATGTCGGGGTGGGGTGGGGGAGGTTAGATGAAGCAAGGAAATATTTCTTGGCCTTCCAGCACACTTAAAGATTGGATGCAGGATTATCCACAACAGCCTTGAATGAATGTCACAACTTGGGATACCCTACGTAAATGAGTTACACACTTAATTTCTGCCTTCATGTACTTCAAAAGCGGGTCAGGATTTCTGGAAGGCTGAAGGCAAGCAAAAGAGGGTAGCTTAGCATCAGGGTCTCTATTATTCGTGGCTGAACTTTCTCCATCTTCTGTAGCATTGCTTTTAATAGAGAGATACATAATGGAGAACATGATGCTGGTCACAGGACAGATTTGTGGAGGGCTGTTTGGGAAAACCTCCTCGGCTGAGCTGCTGACCTATGCCTGGAGTTCCTGGTCCTCTACAGAATCATCCACCCTGCCAAAGGAATCATGTAGAATTAATCAATAACACTTCCTGGTTGCTGCACAACCATGGGTGCCGCCACTGCACATGAACTAGAGTTCCTATAGTTAGTTAAAGATGCAGGTCGTTTATTTGAAAACATCTACCCAGAATTACTTTTAAATTAGAATTATAAATTAAAGATATATAACTTTATTGCAGTCATTAACCAGCACAAGGAAATTGATATCCAAAATTAAATTAACAATGTTAAGGAGTTTAGGAAAAGTAGATGCATACAAAAATTGGGGTTAAAAAAATAATTTAAAATAAAAGTTAGCTAAAGGGCTTACTCAGGCTACACACTCAATAAGAAGAGGTTAAAAATTAACAATCTGGGTGATAAAAATCTTGAAATTCCAATATAAAATACAATACAAATAGAATAGATATACATACATACACACACAGGGACAGATATACCTACACATACATACATGTCTATGTGTAGCAATGAATAAAGCAGTAATTAAAGCAATGAAGTATAAATGAACAAATAAGCCTCTTTGCTAAAATTTATCGATGAGTTTTGAGGGAGAAAATACGCTTAACCATAAAAACATCTGAGAAATCTTGAAGTTCCCAATCATCCTTTATTATCTTCTAGTATCGTATCCCAAATTTCACTTCTGAAGACACGGGGACGGGGGACTTCTCAACAGGAAATGCGTAACTCTGTCGGGAGTATATCTATAGTTTGCAGCACTGGTTGCTACCTGTCTGGGGCTGACGGTCGTGTTTTCCTTACACCGTGGGGAGGGGGGGGAGAATTATGAGTTTACGGTGCTGCCGATCAGAGGGACAGCAAAGTAAATGTTACTGTACACAGATCCCATTCTCTAGAAAGGAACAAAGGAAGAAGGGGGAAAGGAGGGTTGAATGCTGGTGGGAAGCTTTCTCCCTCTCCTAGATTTTCACCCCTCCCTGACCAACAATGGTATAGTCCGGAAGCAGGCAAAGTCGGGGTTTCCCCCATGCTGGGAGGCCAGGCTTAAGCTTAGATTTGCTGCCGCCGCCTCCTCCCACTTTTCGCTGCTGCTGTTTCTCCGACAGCCATTTCGCGAGCGCCTGTCGTGAGCACCGAGAATTTGGGAAGGCGGCGGGTCCCGTGTGGCCAGGGTGAGGAGGAGTGCCCAGGGGTGGCATGCTTGCTTGTGGCGGGGCTGGGAGCGCTAAGGGTTTCACTGGGGTCAGGTCAAAGTGGAGCCGGAGCTTGCCTAGAGAGGGCAAATTACTCTTAAAAGGGGAAGGCAAGGAGCCCTCGAGGACATATTTGGGTTCTTTCCCAAGCGGCTTTGTGTAAAGCTGGAAGGACTCGTGCTAATTTCAAGCTAGCTATTGGATGAATTGCAGCTGCGTGGTTTAGCTCTCCTCTCCCCGTCTCAGTTTTTACCTTTCTTTTCCCCGACATGCTTGGGCTCATCACTTCTTTCCCATTCCCAGCTTTTCCCAGCCTTCCACCTTCTAGATGAGTTGGGACTCTTGTTCTATCACTTCTAGAAATCTACCTCCAGTGCAGAAAAGGCTTGCTTCTCTGGAGGTTGGGATATTGGGCCCACCAGCTGAAAAGGGACTAAGGAGAGGCAGGGAAGTGAATTTTGTCAGGCTTAAGTGTGCCTAATGAAATGAGAAAAACATCTTTGTACAGATGCCATCCTTGGAACAATGAGATATAAACCAATGGAATACATATGTGCAAGGGCCAGAACGTAGGAGAGCAAAAATTGCCTCTTTACCTGTGCCAAGTACATTTCCTTGGCCCCAAATTAGCTCTCATTTTTCCAAGATGTAAGAAAGTTTTCCTGTTTTCCAGCTATATTGGTTTTTATTGTAAAAAGGACTCCATGCAAAATGCCACTCTTTGGTATAGCTCTTGTTCTCATAAAGGTGAAGAAAAATGTTTAGATACAGGTTTTCCCTAGCAGTAGAGAAATAATTATACTTGAGATGTAGAAGTGTACACATGCCTGCTATTCTCTTCACTGAGGGGCTCTTATCTCTTTTGGTCCCCTTTTAGCAAAGAGAAAATGGCCTAGTTCCAGTTTTGGGGAAAAGGAAAACTTGAGAAACTTTCCCACATGGCCCAATAAGAAATGCTGTTTAGAAAACAATTCTGAAAGTAACTTTGTTTGCTCATTTTGTGCTTTTCTAAGCCCAGTCAATGAAATGAAAGGCAATTGATTTGATATAATGACTACTGTTACTTATTCTATAAATGAAGTATATAAACAAAGTTGAAGATAAAACATTTATTTCTGCTTATTTAGCAGATACAATGTGATGATTTGTGCTCACTGCACATAGACTAATTCTACACTCTGCTGGGGTAAAATTTACAAGCTCAAAATGACTCTAAAAAAGATACCTTAGAGCTGCCAAAATTACTCCCTGCATTTATTTATGTGATAAATTGTGTAATATTGTTCTGCCACAGGCTGCTCTGAGATAGTAAAGTCATTACTGAACTAGCACAAAGATTTAAACTCTCTCATTAAAATGAGAAATTATTGAAGGGGCACTGATTTTTTTCTGTGTTTCATTAATGATTTACATATTTATTTAAGATACTCTATAGGCTGATCATATTATATACCAGGGGTGTCAAACTGGTGGCCCACAAGCCAGATGCATCACGCACAGGCAACGCTCACCGCAGCTCTGCAAATGGGAAAAACTTCACAAAACATCATGTGACGCGGAGAATTGACACCTGTGTTATACACCATAAATCTGTGTGACTCTCAGTAAAGATAGTGTGTTTGTATATGAAACAATTTTTAAAAATTCAAAAACCAGCTCCCAGTAGCCTACGACAATAAGCAGCAATCACTAGGTTTCAGCCAGATCTTATCTCAATGTAGAAAATATATTCAATTTTGAATCAATTAGAAAATAAAAATAAAATTCCCCATGTTTATTAAACTGTATTTTAATTAAAACAGAGTTTGTTTTTCTGGTTTTTCTGTTTGACTTGTCAAACCTTGTGTGGGATGCTAAATATAGTATTCTTCCATATTGTGAGTAACAGTAACAATATATTATTAAACTTTTCTCTTTTAGGGGCATTATGACTGAAGAGCAATTTGTTAACATTGATTTAAATGATGATAATGTTTGCAGCGTATGCAAATTAGGAACAGAAAGAGAGACTCTTTCCTTCTGCCACGTTTGTTTTGAGTTAAGCATTGAAGGTAAGTGTAATCTAATTTCAGACACCTGGAAAAAATATCTAACTTTAACAAACAAAACCTTTCAATTTCTAGATTAGTGATGATAGTAGCTTATAAATGTATTCCTGTTTTGCTAACATCGGTCTTTTCTTTGGAGGGGTCCCTGAGTGGGAAGATGAATTTGTTTGTTTTGTAGAGTTAGTTTGTAGTTTAGAACTTTGATTTTTCAGAGTTAAAAATCACATAGTAATCCTGTGTAAAAAGGTTCCAATTCATCTATTTCTCAATGGTTCTACAAATAAAAAAAATGACTAAAATGTAATTTATAATATTTATAATAGATTTGCATTAGGATTTTGTGAATTTATAAATATAAACTTATCTTTGAAGCCAGTTTGGTTTATAGTTAAGGCACTGGACTAGAAGTGAGAACCTGCATTATGTATGGACCTAGTTGGATAACTTTGGACCAGTCATTCACTCTTAGTTGTTGGAAGAAGGTAATGACAAACCAATTCGAAAACTTTTGCCAAGAAAATTGCAGGACTTCTCTATATATTTACTATGAATCAGGATGGACTCAAAGACAGTGGGGAGGAACCTAACATTTCCCCATATATAGTCACTTCTGTCATTTTCTAATTTGATAATATTGCTTTATCAGTTAGTCAACAATTTCCCCTTAGATTTTAAATATATTTAAAATTTTATAAATGCTTACTTTTCTATATCCTATGCATTTTTGTGAAGAATTTGCAGGCTTGGACAAAAAGGCTACCATTTGTCTTGCAGTAGTGAATAAAACAGACACATTATTTTTATTAATCTTCTGGGAGATGAAAATAATGAGACTTTATTCAGAAAACCAATAACAATTTCAAGCATCATAAAATTTTTGTGACAAATTGTGCTTTGAAAGTAATAAGTTTACTAGAAAAATCCCATACTTTTGTTTTACTAAATAGGTTGCATGTCACTTCCACTTGTTATTTATAAACAGAGATAATTTTAAGTTTCTGTTTTTTCAAGATTTGTAAATTAAAGGATCCCAAGTTTACTATATTACTCAAATGAAGTAAAGATAAGTAGCCACGGAGATACTGTGACTAAGTTATTATGCCAGCACTAATATCAGTGCTAAGATAGGTTAATCACAGTACTAAGAAGATACTTACAGAATCCTGTAAGACTGAATAGTTGGCACTCTGTCTCTGCGTCTCTTTTCAATACATTTGTAAAGAATACATTGAGATTCAGTGAGTGACAGTATTAGATCCTCTTTATAATATATATAATCATTACTTTATATTCAAATGTACTTAGAATAGTGTTAGTGAATAAATAAGTTACTACTTTGGGCACTCCCTTACACACTTATTTAACATTTGCACAAAATTGTTATTGGACATTGGTGTTACCAAAAAATAATTTTATCCATTTCTTGAGCTGGTATTTGGATTATATTCACATTCAAACTTAGCCACAGTAACTCATTTGGTAACTCTTGGTCAAACCCCTACTTTGTGGGTTTCAATCCAGTCTACCTCTCTGGGTTGCTGTAACACTTATGTAGGTTTACATTAAGGGAATCTCCACTTAGGTCACTTTTTGCTCTCGAGGTAAGATATAAACAAATATGAAGTTGAAAAAGTATAGTTCTATTATTCACAAAGCATTGTGGCAAAACACGATATAACTCCAATATCCAATGAAAAAAAAATCTGCATATTCTTTCAAATGAAAAGAATTCACATTCATTTTCAGTTGCATAAACATTGTTCAAGAGGGGAAATAGGAGCTACATACTGAAATATTTTTTTTAGTTTTTTTCGGAAAACAAAATATTACAGAGAAAGTTGCTCCAAATTTCATGATATTGAAATCTAGTTCTCGTACAGGTAGTCCTCAACTAACCATCGTTCATTTAGTGACCAAAGTTACAATGCACTGGGGAAAAAATTGATTTATGACCATTTTCTACATGACCGTTGTAGCATCCCGATGGTCATGTCATCAAAATTCAGATGTTTGGCAATGACTCATATTCATGATGGTTGCAGTGTCTTGTGGTTACGTGATTACTCTTTGTGACCTTTTGACAAGCACACTCAATGGGTAAGCCAGATTCAGTTAACAACCGTGTTACTATCTTAACTGCTGTGATTCACTTAAAAACTGTAGCAAGAAACTGTAGTATAAAATTGGGCAAAATTCACTTAACTGCCTCACTTAGCAACAGAAATTCTGTGCTCAATTGTTGTCTTAAGTTGAGAACTATCTGTAGCTAACCGTATCTGCAGCCTATTTCTGAATTTCCAAGAGACAAATCATTGCTGAGAGATAACGGAATGAATGTATTATCAAACTAATTAAAGAATGAATTAATGAAATTTTATATATGACATATATATAAAGTATTTTCAATCTATAACTTAGTATTATTCATGGAATTATACTACTAATTTCTTTTTTTCCCTTTCTTAGGAATACCAAAGTCTGATCTTCTGCATACAAGATCATTAAGGGGACATAGAGACTGCTTTGAGAAATTCCACTTAATAGCAAACCAGAGTTGCCCACAATCAAAATTGTCCAAAAGTACATATGCAGAAATGAAAAACATTCTGAGCAGAAAAATTAACTGGATTATACAGTACGCACAAAACAAAGATAGGGATTTGGATTCAGAAGGTTCGAAACCGACACCGCATCGGATTTTTAGTTTTAGACATCAGAGAGAGAGAAAGTTACTTCCACAGTTTGATTCCCAAGTCCCTAAATATTCTGCAAAATGGATCAATGAAAGCTCTGGGAGTATTACAAACTGTTCACAGAGTATTCTAGAATCAAGAGAATCCAATGATTTTAGATTTGACATGTTGCAACAAAGAAGTGCACCATTTTGTTGTAATAATTCATTATGGTCTAGTCATACTCAGTCATCAGAATTGGGAAAAACCAAAAAAGATCCAGATACTTATGTACTAAGGTTTCCCCAATACAACAGAGAGCAGTGTAAGTGCAAGAAGTAATTTATAAACCCATTTGTATATATAAACTTTGTAGCACTTGGAAAATAATTAAATAAACTTTAATTATTACAATTTGAATCCAGTGATACGGTGTTTGTCAACTAGTCCTAGCCTAAAGAAACATGATTTTTAAATTATGAACACATACTAAATAATATGTCCTCTCTTAACTCAAAAACTATTCAGAGGTCATACTAATTTAAGACTAGTAAATAAACCTATTACATTTATGGAACAACTGTTTTATTTTGTGCTTTGTTAATGTATCTACACTTACCTTCAACAACATAAACTCCATTAAAGGAGCTCTATTTTGTTTTTATTAAGCATGCATATTTGCACTGTTGACTAAATATACTAGTCCATCTATCTACTTTGTGAATATAATTTGAGAATAAAGTGTAAGGCTTATTATACCAATCCTGGATCAGTTGGATGCATCATTTTAAAGAGAATGGTTGAAAAATTGCAAAAGCAGCTTTTCTCCACTTATATATTGCATTGTATTTTAAAAGAGATTTTAGTAATTTGATTTATAATTTCAAGAGAAAAAAAAAGAATCCCAACACTGACTTAATATAAAGGAATGAATAGATAGATAGATAGATAGATAGATAGATAGATAGATAGATAGATAGTTTATATAGTTACTTCACTAATATATAAGTAAAAACTTGGTGTTTAATTTTTCTGTATGAAAGTATTGTTTCCTATTTATACACACTAATTAACAATTTACTTTGTCTTTAATTCATACCAGTGAATATGATGCCTCTGAGAGAAGTTGAACAGCTGAATGGGAAATTACTCAAGCAAGTCCATGGTGAGATATATTTTAATATTTGCTGATTAATACATTTTTATAAGCCTGTATTTTATATCCCTAAAAAAGATTGATGCTATGTATGTGTGTATATGTACACATGCATGCATGCATATGTAAATTAAACTAGTATCAGTCATTGAAAGCAAATAAAAAACAGTTTCAAACATTTTTTAAAATTATTAAATGTATATGTTACTCCTGTCACCAATAAAGTGACTCTGGGTGGCTTATTTGCTATTTGTTCTGTAGCAATGTTTCTTTTGCCCCACAATAATTATGGGATACACTGGCCTACATATCAAATGGCACTAAAAACAAAAACATTATCTAGGTCCCCGCATTCTTTACATTGTGCAGCTTTCCCAGCACTCATATATCAATCTCAGTTAAGATTCTGATTGGAGAAGGCAGATCTGAAAGTACCTGGAAACTTACTGTGACTATTCAGTTGTTGCTTCTTTATCTGTCAGAAAAAAATATGCACTGCAGAGATCAGATTACATGAAGTGCTCAACTTAGTGTACCTTATGTGGTCCTGAGTGATCTTGTATTGCCCAGCTCTGTCCTTCCATTATTTGGCATGGAAGCAAACATTAAAAGTAATATATGTTCGTGGTAGTGAAAGGAACTTTGTAGGAAAGTTAGAACTATGTGTATATGTATAAAGAAGCTAATTGGGACAGGAATGTTTGAGATACTTGCCTTTATCATCATTTTTAAAGAACACATGAAATAGTTTTTTTCCCTCAGAAACCAAATTTATTTTAAGGCTGCTTATCTTTTAGGATGTGAAACATGTCTAATTCAATAGAAATTTATACAGAGTTTGATTTTTTAAATGTTATAGTCAAATCTCCATCACTGGAGGTTTTTAGGAAATATTACATATTCATCCTTTCCAGTACTAATACTCTCTGTGTTAGTAACCTTGCTATTTTAGCATAGTATGTTATGCATCTTGCAGCAAGAATAGATTGTATTGTGTGGAATGTCTCCAACAGGTACAAATAGGTTAATGGGAGTTTGTGCCAGGGAAGGAATGATGCACAAGAATAGAATTGCCCCTTTCTAAATGGATTACAACTGATTAACTGATAAAGCATAAGAGATTCACATTTTACGTAAGGAAAATATGGTTCTAAAGTCAGTCTCATAGATAATACAGTACTGTACTTTGATCATCTCAGGATGAGCAAGGATAAATAGTGAACTGACAAATACCTAAATTAGAGTTTCTCATTCTGGGGAAGGTATGGGAGAACCAATGGAAATCTTTTCTGTCACTTAGTTGAATAGTATCATCTCCTACTTACCAAGACAATTTAGAAAGCTAACAACCACCAAGAGTGTCTCTGTGTGGCTATTAAATGTGTGTGTGTATTTCATCTTTTTTGATACATAGTCTCATTCTTTAAAACCCAGCTTTCTGAGTTCTTCAATTGCATACAGCAAGCAGAACTTTGGGGAAGATTTTCAATCAGTTCAGACATCTTAGTTATATCAGATTATTAAAATGGTCCCAAATTGCCACATTCCATGGTAGGTTTATATTGAGTGGGCACAGCTACAACTCAAATTTTTAATTTTGTTCTTAGCTAACTCATAAATGAAAGTACATGGTTGCAATTCTTAATTAGTGTAACTATTTGATGTTATAGGCTAACATGCCATCATTATTGATTTCAGATGTGTTTGAAGAGTTAACGAAGCAAGTACAAGAAAAAGACTCCTTAGCTTCTGAGCTTAATGTCCGTCATATTGCTATTGAACAACTGCTAAAGAACTGTTCAAAACTGCCATGTTTACAGATGGGACGGGCAGCCATGAAATCCAATGTATCCATATAGCCATGGCAAACTTGCATTTTCCACTTTTGCTTCTCTATGAGTTAGACTTTGGGGAAAAACTTGCACATTTGATCAGTATTTTGGAAAAAAAGGTAGCTATATGTATTTGTATATGTATAGCTACACAAGGTAGCTATATGTATTTGCGTTTTTAAAGACAAAAATAAAGATTGATAACATTTTCATTTCATATAATCATTTCCATTATTAGTTGAACTGTGTGAATCCATTGCTTCATGGTTCAGTGGGGCACCATGTCTTAAAAACATGGATGTTTAAGAGCCTCCCACATTGGTTATGTGCATGCAAGTGCATTGCCCAAACATCATGATATGATTACTATCTCTATACTTCGAGCAGTATATTTAGAGGAATGCCAAAAATTCCTCTAAAAATTTTTCCAGCCTAATAAATATTTTCCTTTGTCACCGATTACCAATATTTCAGCTTAATTTAATTAATACTTCTAACTACTTGTAAATAACCCGGGATAACAGGTGAAATACAGTTTTAAGTATTAAGAAATAATGGAACCACCAGTATTCACCTCCATTTTTTTATTTATTGCAAGCAATATTTTATTACTGAATTTTATAAAAAATACTATTTTAGGTACTTTTCCACATCTTTTTATAAAAGTTTTGAATTATAAATAGCATTTTACCTAGTGTAATGGGTGTTTACTCTTTTTTCAGGTCAATGTAAATTACCTTTCATGATGGAAGTTGTTTTAAAAAAAGCTTGTTTCCAAAGACATGATCTCAGCAGTTGTACAATATTACATTTAATTTTAAGAGTGTATAATTATATCAAGCATCACAAATTTAAGCCAAGAACCTACTTTTGGAATGATGGTTCAGGCTTTGTTAATATAAGCAGAGCTCAACTTCAGTTTTATATGTGAATTTCTATTGTTTATAAAAATAAATGGCTTTAAAAACATGCCTCAAATTAGTTGTTTATATTACTTTATGTCACTTGTGAACTTTATAGAAACTATGAAACTGTTAAGTGCTAAATTAGGTCATGGTCCAAATGTTCTGCAAAAAAAAAAAAATGCTCTAAAATACAAAAACACTTGACACTCATGGGAAAGTTGTATAGGCTGAAAGTTGACTGAGGAATCTCATTCTGGTAAATACATTTTTTGTAAATAAGCAACATGATTTGTGTGGGTGGCTGGGTGGGTGTTTTCAGATCTCAACTTTAAACATTTTTTCCAAGAGTTGGGACTACACATAGTGTTTGTTCTCTATTTAATTTAGATAGTTCCTCAAATAGAGTTTGAGTTTCAGAAATGATAGTCTGTCCATTAATTGTACAGACTGTCCTTGACTTCCAACTGTTTAATGATTATTCCAAATTATGGCCTTGGAAAAAGTGACTTATGACTATACACACATCATGAGAATGAAGACTTTAAAGTGTGTAACAAAGTAGCAACAATTGTGCAATGGAATATCTGCAAGAAATACTGTATCTCTCAAATTTGTTTACCACCCATTCACAACAAGTATACTATAACTTAAAATTAACTGCCTGCAAACAAGAACTGATGGGATCACAAAATAGATCAAGTGCTCTGAGTCTTTAACATTCAAAAAGACAATCATCTGCCATACACCACCCCAGACTTAATGATAAAGACAAAAAATTTTGGATAGTGGACATTGTAGTACCTTGAGATAGCAAAATAGGAAAAGAAAGCTGGGGGGGAAATTAAAATGCAAAGACCTGCAAATAAAAGTAGAGCAACCGTGGCAAATTAAAGCAAAGATAGTCTCAATAGTAGTAGGCACCCTAGGTGCAATCCCAAAACATCTGGAGCATCACTTCATTGACAAAATCATCACTCAATGGCAAAAGACAACTTAGCAGTTTATATACTGTGATAGTACTATCAAACAACATCTGCCTATCCAAGAACTTTGGGAAGGACTTGACATGGAGATAAAAATCTAAACATTTGGCTAACTGCAACAAAACATAATTTGAGAGCCATAGTAGCTCAAGGCACCAGATTAGAAACGAGACTAAGACAACTGGGTTGCTTTGAACCAGGCACTCTTGTCAGCCCTAAGAAGGAGGCAATAGCGAACCACTTCCGAAATCTTGCCAAGTAAACTGCAGAGACTTCTCCAAGGAGTCGCCAGGAATCAAGATTGATTTGAAGGCACCAAATTAATTAACTAGCTTGTATGTTGTCCAGCTTTCAATACTTAAATAGGGCTCCTTTCTTTTTCTGCCCAGTTTCCTCCTCTTTTTGCCTCATCTAATTTTACCCTTTCTCTTTCCTTCTTTTCCCAAGTCACTTACCTCACCGAACCTGCATTCTTCTGCTTATTTTTTTCGGTTTCTGCTAAAAAGAAGACGAATGAGTGGGTTTGAGAAAGTGATTTCTATGTATGAGAGTCAGTGGCTGTTATATTCAAATAGGCATTTTATAAATGTAGCTGTGGTTTTCATCGAAGTGACAAAACTAATATTGTAACCATGCCACATGTTTTTCCCCTTTCATACATGTATGTAGATATTAAAAGGGCAAAGCTTACACTCTGAAAATGGTTTTATCAGTTTGATCTTCCTTTCCCATGAATTGCTGAAATAAGTAATTTAGGTTACCGTTACATTTAAAGACTGTTATTTAACAGCTACTTCTTTTCTCCTTTAGTCTAGAAAATTAAGAATTTTCTGTGTACATGTACACAGACACATGCACGCAGCCTTCACTGGAATATCAAATGGTGCAATTTAATGAGTTTCTGCAGTAATACTACACAAATTCTAGCACTAAAAATTCATAAGTATCAAGTCAATGTTAAGAGATACAATCTATATGCACTGAAGTAACTCTAGAAACTAAAGAATGAAAATATATACTTCAAATTGCTTAATAATTATGCAACTTTTAAATCAACCAAAGAGTTTAAATCTTAAAGCTTTATGAGCCCCAGTGACATCAGTGCAGCAAGGTGTTTCAGCTAGAGGTCTACAATAAGTAAATAGTAATAGTAAATTTTCTACTTCTATAGTTTTATTCATTCTTCCCTGTAATAATCTGAGCAGATTATTACAAAGAAAAAATAATTGTTCCTTAAAGAACTGAAATCCGATGACAGTGATATGTCAATATATTTCTTAAAATGTAAAACATTTTCAATGAAATATTAATTAAAATAATAAAATGATCATTCAAAATCATAAATATAAAATGTTAAATGAACTACCTTATGAACTGAAATGTTTCTTCATTTCCAGTTACAACTGGTTACATAAAATTAAAGAGAAATTGATGGGAAATGGAGGCCATGACAGGATCTGCAACACTTCTGCACTGATGACTTGAAAAAACCAGTAGGACTTTTCAGTATTTTTGCAGCCTGAACCTGGTAGTCAGTATGCACCAATATTAAGTCCAGGTTCTGATACTTTTATGCAGTATAACAATAACCAAAAAGTGACAATTTGATATCAAAATGCAGCATAAGTGGTACATTATACGTATTAGGTACAGATCAAACCAGCTAGAAAACTTCTGGAGCATTCCATTCTTTCTTTGGACAATACTGATTCAGACATTCACCAACTGGATGTCTTTTGGAATGTAACCCCTCAAATTAAAAGTGTTTTGTGGTATTTCAAATGTGGGGTTTTGTGCAATATTGGCCTGTTCAGGTATGAAAAAAATATAGAATGCTGACTTTTGCATAATCCTGGTTATTATATTCCTCACTATAGAGCCCCCCCCCATTTGTATAATTTTCAATAACAATGTAAAATTTGATACCCTGTTTCCCCCAAAATAAGACATCCCCTGATAATAAGCCCAATCGGGGTTTTGAGCGCATGACAATAAGGCCAAGTGCTTATTTCAGGGTTCAAAAAAATATAAGGCAGGGTCTTATTTTCGGGGAAGCACGGTATTTCAATTAAGTAGACAACTTATAACTTACAAATTGAAAGAAAAAGTAAAATAAGTAAAATAAAAATGAATTAATGTATAGTTATTACACATGACTGTAGATAATGCTAGTATTTTCCAGGAAGTTGCAGAAGTTGTTTTCTAGGAAAATGCAGAAGTTGTTTTAAAAAAAATCCCCCCCCCCAAAAAAATCATACAGTACCAAATTTTTATCAAGTGTGCTGTATTATGTATGCCCTCTGGTGGTAGCAGTTAGTAACTGTTGAAAATGCTTCAGGTAAATTTTCATTTAATGTAAAAAAACAGCCCTATTGTTATATATATAAAAAACAATAGATAAGAGCTGCGGTGGCGCAGTGGTTAGAGTGCAGTACTGCAGGCTGTTTCTGCTGATCACCGGATACCAGCAGTTTGGCAGATCGAATCTCACCAGGCTCAAAGTTGACTCAGCCTTCCGAGGTGAGTAAAATGAGGACCCAGATTGTTGGGGCAATATGCTGACTCTGTAAACCGCTTAGAGAGGGCTGTAAAGCACTGTGAAGCAGTATATAAGTCTAAGTGCTATTGCTATATATATATATTAATAGATAGATAGATAGATAGATAGATAGATAGATAGATAGATAGATAGATAGATAGATAGATAGATATAGATAGGCACTAGGCTACTTGCAGAGACATATAAGGTAAGCAAACAATGTTAGTAATTTTCTGCCCCTACACAAAATGATTAGGATCTTTCTACAATTAACTCTAGTAATTTCTTCTTCAGCCACCTTTGATTTTGCATGCACTCTGTGGAAGAGATTTGTGAAATTTAAAAGTTGTACGTTACTTTATGGAGTCATGTTGGCACAGTGGTTAGTATGTATGACCCAATTAATTCATGGCCCTACTCACACAGGACGACACACTCTGGACTTGACTTTTGTCTCTGGTCAGTGGATGAATGATCTTGAGATAGGGGATATAGCGATTGAGCCCTTGTCATGGTCAGATCATTCCCTTCTTAGGCTTGACTTTTTAACCACCACACCCCGCCGCGGGGAAGCAGAACAGACTAGGTGGTTCCGCCCTAGGTGCCTGATGGATCCTGATAGGTTCCAGACGGAGGTTGGGCCACTTCCTGAGGCTCTGACTCATGGCTCGGCTGAAGAACTGGTGGCCGCCTGGGACAGGGCGGCTGCTGGCACTTTGGATCGAGTCGTGCCTTTGCGGCCTCTGACCCATTGCCAAGTTTACTTGGCTCCTTGGTTTTCCGAGGAGCTGAGGGAGATGAAGTGCCGGAAAAGACGCCTGGAGAACGGTTGGAGGACCAGCCGTTCCAAATCTGACCGAACACTGGTGAGGTCTCACATTAAGACCTACCTAGTGGCGATAAAAACGGCAAAATGTAACTATTTTTCTGCCCTTATCGCATCTGCAGATAATCGCCCAGCTGTCCTGTTTAGGGTGACCCGCTCCCTTCTCCATCTGGGAGCACGGGAGGATCCCTTGCAGGGTCGGGCTGAGGATTTTGTGCAGTATCTACACGATAAAATCACTCAAATTCGGGAAGGCTTGGTCTCTGACTGGGTAGGTTCAGGCGGGATGATGGAGGCAGGTCTTGAGAATGTTATCTGGGAAGAGTTTGACCCTGTGGCTCCTGAGGACAGGGACAGGATTCTGGGATGGCTAAATGTGACTTTTATTGGACCCGTGTCCCTCCTGGTTGGTGCTGGCCTCACGGGAGGTGACGCGAGCCTGGCTCCAGGGGATTATTAACACTTCTTTGAGTGAGGGTGTCTTGCCTTCTGCCTTGAAAGAGGCGGTGATGAGGCCCCTCCTCAAGAAGCCCTCTCTGGATCCGGCTGTTTTGGCTAACTACCGTCCAGTCTCCAACCTTCGCTTTGTGGCGAAGGTTGTTGAGAGTGTGGTGGCACAACAGCTCCCACAGTACCTGGATGAAGCTGTCTATCTAGATCCGCTCCAGTCTCGCTTCAGGCCTGGGCACAGCATGGAAACGGCATTGGTCGCATTGGTGGATGATCTCTGGAGGGCTCGGGATAGGGGTTGTTCCTCTATCCTAGTCCTATTAGACCTCTCAGCGGCTTTTGATACCATTGACCATGGTATCATGCTGCGCCGGTTGGGGGGGTTGGGGGTGGGGGCCACCGTTTTACGGTGGTTCTCCTATCTCTCTGACCGGTTGCAGTCGGTGTTGGCGGGGAGGGCAGAGGTCGACCCCGACGCACCTTGTTTGTGGGGTGCCACAGTGGTTGGTCCTCTCACCCCTCCTGTTCAACATTTATGTGAAGCCGCTGGGCAAGATCATCTGTGGTTTTGGGGTGGAGTTCCATCAGTACACTGATGATACTTAGCTGTACATCTCCACCCCAGGCCATCCCAATGATGCCCTTGAAGTGATGTCCTGGTGCCTAGAGGCCGTGCGGGTCTGGATGGGGAGAAACAGGCTCCGACTCAACCCTTCCAAGACCGAGTGGCTGTGGCTTCCGGCATCCCGATATAGCCAGCTGGTGCCATTGCTGGCTATTGGGGGCGAGTTACTGGCCCCCACGGAGAGGGCTTGCAACTTGGGCGACCTCCTGGACGCACGGCTGTCTTTAGAAGAGCATATGACGGCCGTGGCCAGGGGGTCTTTTTATCAGGTCCACCTCATTTGCCAGTTGCGTCCCTTTCTGGATCGGGACTCCCTACGCACGGTCACTCAGGCACTCGTCACCTCCCGCCTGGACTACTGTAATGCTTTCTACATGGGGCTCCCTTTGAGGAGCACCCGGAGGCTCCAACTGGTGCAGAATGCGGCCACGTGGGGGATTATGGGAGCAACGGGACGCTCCCATGTGACGCCTCTCCTGCACGAGCTGCATTGGCTCCCGGTGGTCTTCCTGGTGTGCTTCAAGGTGTTGGTTACCATCTTTAAAGCGCTCCATGGCTTAGGGCCTGGGTATTTACGGGACCGCCTTCTGCCACCGATAGCCTCCCACCGGCCAGTACGCTCCCACAGAGAGGGACTCCTCATTGTCGGCCAGACAATGTCGGCTGGCAACCCCCAGGGGGAGGGCCTTCTCTGTGGCAGCACCTGTCTCTGGAACGACCTGCCCCCAGAGATACGTAGGATCCCAGATCTCCGTGCTTTTTGCTGTGCCCTTAAAACTTTCTTATTTCATCAAGCCGGGCTGGCTTAACCCTCCCCCCTTTAGATATTTTTAATTGTAAATGGATTTTAGTTGAGGTGTTTTAAATTTATTGGGCCAAAATTTTGTTTAATTCTTTTTAAAATTTTAAATTTTGTATCTGATGTTTTTATTCCTGGCTGTTCACTGCCCTGAGTCCTGTGGGAGAAGGGCGGTATAGAAATCTAATAAAATAAATAATAAATAAATAAATAATAAATGTAGTATTGCAGGCTAATTCAGCTCATTGCCAGGAGTTTGATCCTCACTGGGTCAAGGTTGACTCAGTTTTCCATCCTTCCAAGGTAAGTAAAATGATTGTTGGGGAGCAATATGCTGATTCTGTAAACCACGTAGAGAGTGCTGTAAAGCACCATGAAGCAATGTATAAATTTAATTGCTATTGCTATTCACTTGGTCCTCATTAGAGTGGCAGGGCCTCCCATCCAGATTGAGAATTCATTTTCGGGAAGCTGATCAATTAAAATACACACCTGGAGAGAGATCTCTAAAGGATTTTTCCCCTGGGGTGTAGCTCTCCAGCCTTCAACCAAAGGGACTGGCATTCCTTCAGTTTTTATGACCCTCCCAATCAGGGTGAGTCAAAGAACTTCCCCTTGGAACCCTCCAAAAACAGCTGTAAACTGGCAAACGGCTTGTGGAGTTTGTCTCCAATGCTATTTGCATGGGGGGGGGCTGGGGGGCTGCAATCTGTTCAGGGTTGAAGCCGCTGTTTTGAAATTCACTTTTCAAATGGACAATAAGTTGTGCCTTTCTCTTCTTAATCACCTTCAAAGACTTTTATTCTTTTTTAAGTTAAGTTAAAAAGAGGCTTATTTAGATCTTGCTACATTATTTTGCTTTAAATAAAACAAAATTTGAAAGAGAATTCAATCCTAGGCAGCGACAGATGATTTTATTGGGGCGCAAAGATAAAAAATCTGCTGCAAATTCCACATAGATGTCAGGAAGGGCATCCAGCCAGTAAACATTCAACTTCACTCAGTTATCTCCACCTCAATAAAAGGGATTATAGGTCATAAAAAGAAAAAAAAATCACTTGATCCTCATTATTGAATCATACTTAACTTTTTTAATGAGGTAAGCAGATCCTCATTTTTTTAAATTCATCTAAATATCGATGAGATAAATTGTTGGCCTGAAAAAGTATTTACAAGCTGCTTACAAAAAGGTTGCTAACATTTACAGAACTATAGCACAGGTGGATGATGCTACATTGAAGACGAACCTTCACAATTAAAAACTTTCGCTCCAGAGTGCCAACTTAATTCAGTTTTCAAACAGCCATCTGCTAGATGCCATAAGTAAAAAGACTCAAGGTTTTTTTAACCTTAAAAGGGTTGTAAGTAGAACCTTATCTGACTAAGGGAATTAATGAATACTTTAGTCAATTATTTTTTCTACAAAATAAAATTTCATTCTTTTCATTTATTGAAAAGATTTTTTGGTGAAGCATATTTATACATTAAAAGTTGTTACAAATATGTAAATGTTCTAATGCGTACAGAAGTTCATGCTAAATCTTTAGAAATGGAGAAGGAATGTATAATGTATACATTATAATGTATAATTTACTTTCTGCTTACTGATATTTCTTCATATTCTGGGCTGGAGCAACAAAACAATGACTAAATCTAACTTTGTAATTTATTTAAAATGAAGTTCACATTTGATAAAACATGTTTATACTTGGTAGAGAGTATAATTATAGTTCTGTAAAGCAGCAATTTATGTTTTCATTACTCATTAATGTGCTTTGCTGTAAATTTCTCAAGCTGAAAACACCTTGAAATTAATCTCTCATATTGAATTATTATAATGAACAAAAAAATTAAACATTTCTCAAAAGTATATAATGCATGCCCTCACTATTCCTAATTAATGTATGCCAAATAAAATATTCTGTGTTCTATAAAATGCAAAAGATAAAAGTAGCAATAGCACTTAGACTTCTGTACCACTTCATAGTGCTTTACAGCCCTCTCTAAGCGACGGAGTCAGCATATTTCCCCCTCAATCTGGGTTCTCATTTGACAGACTTCAGAAGGATGGAACATCTAGTCAACCTTGAGCTGTCAAGATCAAACTCCTGGCAATGGGGATGCAGTGTTAGCCTGCAATACTGCATTCTAACCACTGCACCACCACAACCCAGTATTCTTGTGTCAACCTCACAACCTGCACTTCTGCAGTTGCAATACTTGCCAATATTTTGGACATGGTTAATTCTTTATTCAACTTTCTAATGTGTCCAATGGTTATGGAAGGAAACTTTTATTATTTAAATTTATATGGCAGCCTATCTCAAACTCATGACTCTTGGATAAAAATAGCTAAAAACTATACTAAAAAAACCCCTATAATCTAAGGATGAAATTAAAACAAACACCAATAACAAATTAACTGAATAGCTGAATAGGTATTAGCTGGAACAGTTATTCCACATATCCATGTCATCAAGTCCAGGTGACAAATGCAGGATCAGGATCAATCTCAGATCTGGTCATTCAGTTTGCAGGTTACATCTAGCCCTTTGCCTGTACAGCCTGTGACAGCAGGGGCCCTATTGGTTCGGATATACACAACCATCCCAGTTTCTCATGTGGCCTCTTGGAAAAATTAATTGCCCACCTCTGATCTAACTGAAATCAATCTTACTATGATTCAGCTGAAACATGTTCACAGTTCACACTCCCATAGTCTCCAGACATTTAGAAACTTCATAGCATTACTTGAATAATTAGGGGTGGAGATATAAGCCTGGCTGGGTGTCATCCGCATACTCTTTGGTATCTCAATCCATGCCATAAGATGAGCTCACCCCCTACAGTTTAATGTAAATATTAAACACAGTGTGGGGGAAGAAAGCCTTGCAGTGCCCAGCAAAAGCTCTTCTTTTTCTTCCCTGTATGAAAGCATAAAAGTAAAACACTGAGAGCCAAGGAATGTAGGTGTGTAAGGAAGAACAGAAAGAACAGAAAGGGATTTGCAGCTGAGAGTGGAATAAGTCATCTGAATAGACAACTGATAGTAAAAAAAAAACAAAAAAACAAAAAAACCAGGAAGGACTTCACAAAGCCAGCAGCAAACAAGCTGAAAGAGAGTCCAGCAGTTTCATCACTCAGCAGCAACAAGGAGCAGCATCTGGAAAAACACCTTCCTTTTCTCACCCCAGCACAGATTGAGAAATTGCCAAAGCAATTTAGAACAGCAGACAGCACCAGAAAGCAACTTGAAGGTGGCTAAGCTCTTTGGTATAAGCTCCAGCAACAAAGAATAGACTAATAAGATGTAGACATAGATGTTATTATAGGTACTCAGGTAATCCTCATTTATTGAGGACGATTTGTATGGACCTCGATTGTTAAGCAAAGAACTCACTAAGTGGGAACTGACGTGACTGAGACTGTTTTCCCGATTCCCCCACCCTTTGGAATGTTCATCTGGATACTGGGATAATTAGCAAGAATGGAATTAATGTTTGTACTTACATTTATTGGAAAAGGATTACAAGAGAGTAAGCAGATCATAGACAAAGGAGAATACACAAAAAATATGCTGACATTGGCAGTCCTGAGCACAGTACACAAACTGCTGGTGTTATTTTCCATTGTGTGCCTGCTTACTCTTATAATCCCTTCCTTTTCCAGTGTATAAAAATGCATTTTTTTCTTAATTATCCCAACAAAAGTGAGCATTGCCCAGATTGGATAAGTGAGGTAAAAGGATCTTAAGAATTGTCCCACAAACCACACTTTCTCATGAGTTGCATTCCAGTGACTATCTCACCATTGAACTCACCTGGCTGTTGAGCAGTAGATCCCTCTGGCCTTGTAACTGTGTTACAGGGCAATTCTTAATAAATTTCCTCTAAAAGGTTTCTCTCATCTCTCTTGTTTTTTACTGTTCATCCTGCAAATCCTAAATTAAGTGTCTATGCATAAATTAGGGGCAGGAGAGCATTAACAAAATAAGGTTTATTATTTTAGAACAAATTATTGGATTGGACATATTATTATCATACTTCCTTGAATAGTAATATTGTGAAAATGAATGGCATATATTTCAACTGATAGTAAGTGTTGTTTTCTTCTGTAATTCTCCCTCACCAACATCATAATTGAACTCATTTGTTTTTTCAACAGTCATGTATAGGATGCCATTGTGAAAGAGAATGAGTCCTCAATAGATTGTACCATACAGTAGAATCAAAATGCTATATATTACAATACATTCTTCTCAATTGTGTTTCCCTAACCCATGCAGATTACATGAGATGTCTTTAAAAATTCATCAAACTAAAGGAAAGCATTTTGTTTAAATGTTCAAATGAGTAATTCTGAGTGTTTTCAATTTTTTCACTTTGTCTAGAAACAATTATAAATAAAGCAATTCATACAGTTCTCTGGATATCTCACTTTACAGCCGTTTTACTTGGATGTAAATCAATTACACTGGCTTTTTAAAACAATTAAATCTCTCTAATTTTAAAAATAATTTGCATAAGAAATTTGGTATCAGCTGATAAGAACGTTTATACGCAATATATGCACATTCATTTGGACCATGAATATACTGTGTCTATAGAGAGACTAAATCATGTTATACTGGCTTGGTTCACATATCTGACTAGGTCACACTATAGTTTAATATTGTGAAATGGAACATTATAGTTTCTATTAATTCAATTATTGCAATCTCTTCATGTTTGAACCCACTGTTCAAACCATGGTGCAAACCTGATGCACTAACAAGACAGATTTTCATTCCTTATTTTATGATACTGGAGGTGGACTAGTCTGAATTGTGTTATGAACCACTGATGTTTCACCTCTTCTAATTGTACTCAAAAGTGGCTGGTCATGAGTCATTCTCAACTCTTGCTTAAACCCCAGAGGTACCCACGTACTCCTGCTTTAATCTCGGGTTTTAACAGAGAACTGCATTCCTGAGAACTCAGCCACCTTCAGGTGACATCCTGCTAGGTACCCAGCAAGAAGCCTCTGTGAAGATTTTTCTTCCAACAATTAAGTCAGTTATCCATCCCTGTGCTTCTTATTGGAGGTAACATTATGTCTTTGCTTCCTTGGCTCTGGCCATGGCAAAATATGTGGAGGTCTGAAATTTGCAGTTCTGTAGCAGAAATGTTTTCTTTCATATGTGCCTAAAATATTGAATTAGCTAGTAAATGGTCAAAAAACAGCAGGTAGAAACTGAAATGATTTAGAATCAAAATGGAAAGAGAAGGGACTTGGACACAGACACTTGATAGTGAGACTATTCTGGAGGAAAAAAATGGAAAGTTTTGGTGAAGGAAAATAAATATGGGATTGTTAAGGAGTAAAAGCAAGGAAGACAGAAAGGGACAGAGAAGGGTACTTTCAACCTAAGTTGAACATAAATATTGTATTGGTGAAGAATAAATTGTTGGGAAATATAAAGCTTTAATCAAGTACTTAGTTAATAGTATTTAATTAGTAGTATTTTTTAGCAGTAGAGTATTAGAAGAGAGAGAAAATAGAATTGTTATTAAGAAAAAATTATTTGGTAGTGTGACTTGACTGAAAAAATAGTGTAGATTTAATGTTGAATAGAAATGCAGTATTTATAGTAGGAAAACTAAACATCTTCCTGCTACATCCTATGTATTTGTACTTCTTCGTGTTTGCTATTTTTATGAATGTTTTGATGTCTGTTTTAAACCTTGTTGGCTACTTGCCATTATAATTGCAATTATTACTGTTGCTGTTTACTTGCTGGATTTGCCCTTCCTCAGGGCAATTTTTATTGCAGTAATTTGTGTGGGTCTGATTGGGCTGATGCTTGGAAATCTATTAAATCAAGTAAACTGCAACTTAATGAGCCATGGTGGTGCAGTGGTTAGAATGCAGTACTGCAGGCTACTTCTGCTGATTGATGGCTGCCAGCAGTTTCACAGTTCAAGTCTCACTGGCTCGAAGCTGACTCAGCCTTCCATCCTTCCAAGGTCAGTAAAATGACCAGATTGTTGGGGCAATATGCTGACTCTGTAAACCGCTTAAAGGGGGCTGTAAAGCACTGTGAAGCTGTATATAAGTGAGTGCTATTGCCATTTATCATACTGCAATGTCTGTATAAACACCATATGATTATATGGTGTTTAAAATTGTTGTGTTATAATGGTTTCTTGGAGTGAGCATATGTGGACTCATTACTTTACACAAATAGGGCCGTGCTGGAGAGTGCTTTGGAATGGATTTTCCACTGAAGGTTTGGCTAGATGGTAATAAAAATTAGTTAAATTCAAGAAGAATGATCAAGGAGAAGTGCATATAACTGCAAGACTTAGGGTGGGGGTAAAGTATATAGGCCCAGATTCTCCCAGCAGGTTTCTATGTATGAGAAAAATGATGGGCTAAGACTGGTAAGGAGATGCTACCCTTGTTGATAAGCATTCTGTCCTGAGACTTTACATGTACAAATACAACATATAAAAACAAAACAATGTTCTGTATGATGTAAAGAATGACACGGATATATTAAAAAATCAGATTTCACATAGAATAAATATGACAGCTAGTATCTTGAACAATTGCAAGACTTTTAGCTTTATTAACTATGATAAAGATTTCCATCTTTTTAGGAATTATCAATTCCCTTGATTGCCTCTATATTTCTATTTTTGTGGTGTACACACATTTCATATTACATTCCTAAAAACATAATTCTGCAGCTTTTCACAATTCTTGGTTCAGAAGTTAAATTGTACTCTCAAGAATCATTTCCAAATAACAGATTTAACTACTGTATATTAAACTATTATAATTTACTTCCCTATTGTAGAAATTTATGCATGAAAAAACCAAAGCAAGTATCTCCATATAAAGTTTATTACATAAGGGTTTTTTTCCCCAGGATTTTGCAAATGGCACTATTTCATTATAAATAATATAATTTAAGAGATTCTGCCGATTCCTCTTGTAAGGAATCCCATTAAGAAGCATGTATAATTGTTAAAATAAAGTGACAAAAAGCTAATAGGTGATTCAACCAAGGCCTCCTTAAAAGTAAAGAATGATGAAGTATGCAAAACAAATAGGCCACATGGTACATGTTAATATTAAGTGGGGGATTTAAAAAAAAAGTAATTCAGTTAAGGTTTATGTTAAAATTTGGAACATAAACATATGATCCCCAGGTTCTCATCTATTTGCAAAAGAGATATTATCAAGAAATTACTTATCATTAGCTATGGATGATTATAATGAAATAGAACCATTTATTGAATGGTTTGCATAAAAAAGATAGTCATGAATTATGTCTTATCTTTTTGTTACTTTATGGTTTTATGATTTTTTATTGTATATTAGTTTATTTTTTAATTGTATTCAAATAATAAAAAATAAAACATACCGGTACCTTTTTAAGAAATCAGATCCATACAATTTAAAAAAGCATAAATATATAATCTGAAGGCAGTATGTTAAATCATACTGATTGGCTCTAAAGTACATTAGAAAATACATCTTTTACTTAATTAATTAAGTACTTGATACTATATTACTTATTATCTCCTTTACATGTTAAATCAGCTGACTGTAAGAACAGTTCAACAATGAAACCAATCATACATTTCCACTCATTGGTTGTGTCCCAAGAAAGCAGGCAGCCATCTGTCAGGGTGCTTTAATATGGATTAGTGCACTAAGCAGAAGGTTTGATGGCCTAAATTGCTCCATTCAAGTAGGTAATTGCATGATCTTCAATTAATTTCATTTCTCTTTTGATATTTTCACATTTTTCGTGTCTGGGTCTCTTATAAAAATTTCAAACAGTATATTTTAAAATATTTGACAGGCAAATATTACCTATAGTAGATTTACTCTACTTCATTTCCTTCATAATGTAAAATTCATGAAATATGATGTTTCTTCAACTTTATACCACTGTTATGTCACCCATCCTGCATGCGTTTTCGTACTACAACAGAGAAAACATTAATAATGAATAAATGAATTTTAAAATTAAAGTATAAATAAACAATTATTCTAAACTTTCAAGCTATAAATTGTTATTGCTAGATATTTTAAATCAGATTGTTAAATGAACAAACTCCCCATCTAATGAAACTAGTTCAATTTCTTTAAAAGATTAATTATCCTAATATAGAGTTTCACTGCTTCTATATAGAATATTTAAACTAATTTGTGATTAAATACAAATGCTCTTCTTTATCTCAGCTCTCTTATAATGAACACTTAATTTGAATTTAAGTCAAATTCAGTAATCCAATTTATATTTTATAGAAGAGTGCATAATTTCCATGTCTGAAATAACAATGAAGGTCTGATGGTAAACAGTAAGAAAACTGGCCAAAAAGAGTTCCCAAAACCAAGAAATTAATTAAACTGGCAATTTATTTTCCTATAGCATTGTTTTTATAATATTTAGTTTATTCAAAAAGTTAAAATACAAAACGACAAAATATTTAAAAGAAAAAAACAAAATAAAAATCACAAGACATTAAAAATTGTCTTAAAATAAAAGAAAAAAAGACTAAGACATATACACGTATCTTTCCTAGTTGAATGTTGATTGATAGAATACAACATGCTAGCATCCGCCATGCATGTGAATTTGTTGAGGCCTGGTATTCTACAAAAGGAGCAATTAACAAACATATTGACCTAGATCCAGCATATGAATATATAAGACAGACCTTTCAAACAATCAATCAACAAAATAGCCAATCAGCTGCTCAGAATTTAACTATAGCTCCAAACAAACAAACAAACAAACAACTAACCAACTGACCATACTGGCACACAAGATATTTATAAGCTAAGGAGAATAGGACAAGACAGTCCTGCTGATGATGTTACCTAGTCTGGTAATGAAATGTTCGGAAACTAAATTGAAACAAGCTTGGAGAGCAAACCACTGCCAAAATCTAAAACCCGAGCTACAAATGTTTTCATTATTTCAGAATATAACAGTGTTAATTTCCCAACCCTTGCAAAATAGGCAAAAATAATTTTAAACTATTAAAATTGTTTTCAAATTGTTAACCTATCATATATATATTATATTAATAACAAAAGTTAACAGGAAAAATAATAACATATTATATAAAAGTATAAATGTAATAAGAATTATTAATAGTAATAAAAGACAAATTTGAAATTCCAAAAACCCTGTTAACAAACTGTTATTGTAATCAATTTGTAGAAAATTTACCATGGCTTGAGTCCCAAATCATCCCAAAAAATTAATTGGTCCTGGATCAAAATCCACGTTTGTTTAATAACATTTCTTATTAATTGCTGATTGATTGAACACAGAAGGGCCAATGTCCAAAGCCAATTTATTTCCCCCCCAAAAAACCCAGTTAAGATCATTCCTCAATTAAAATTAATAAATCCATTTCCAACTCTCCTTCACAGCCCTTAAAAAAGACCCATTTGCCAATTATCCACCCAGAGAATTCTCTGCTTAAAATTATATAAAAGAACAGGGTTGAGCTTCCAAACGGTATATAAAATCAATTCTGTAATTTCTAAGTCCTTGTTTTCTGAATATTTTTTAGTCTGTGTTGTTTCTGAGTCCATATTTATTCCTTTTGGGGTTTAAAGTATTTATAGAGTCGGTTTCTTCAGAACATTTTCTACAGTCTTTAGGAGTTCATCAAATATTTCAGAAAAAAAATCAGCTAATGACTGCATGTTGCTAGGCATTCTCTCACTCTTCCTCAGCCTCCTCCTTTTCTCTGTAATCTGGTATGTTGTTGTTCAATGAAGTAGATAAGTAAAGCAGGGAATGAACAAAAGAACAGAGGATATTTTATGACTATTTTTATCCAAAGGCTTTTTGCAGGTTAATAAAATGCAGATTACCTGCATGGAATAGTCAATAATATATAATTCAAATATAAACACTTTTACCATTCAAAGGCACACGGTATGTTTCCATAAAGAAAAGCAGAAGTTGATTAAGAACAGCCAAATAAAGAGGGAGAGCAGGAAAAACAGAATCCAGCAGGGGCTTGAAATGAATCAACATTCAGCATTTAAAAAAACAAAAGCAGATTCAAAAAATGAAGTTAAAAGTCCCAGGCGTGCTTACGACAACATTCTGCCAGTAGGAAGAAATATAAAGACCACTGACTTTCTGGCTACTCCCACAAGGAGCTGCAACATTCAAGATTCCCCTCCTGGCTGTGTACGCAGCCATCCAAAAGTTGTCTTGAGTCATTCTTAAGTGTCCCCATTCAAATCCAGGGGGCAAGACTGCCAAAGAACCAGCTCTGGCAGCAAACACAGCAGATCCTAAGAGAAAAAAAGTCCCTTACCCTTCAGCAGCCATCTTGGGGAGGAGTCCTCTTATAGCATTGTTGTATAAGATGTGTTTTTAAAATAAAAATAAAAATTGTAAGTATTTATAGAAGCCCACTAATAGGATGATTTACTCTATTTTCTCTGACCTTTCAGAAATAACCTTTTCTCCCCTAAATATTAAATCTTCCAAGTCACAGGTGTCAAACACGATCACGTCATGTGACATCACATGATGTATCAACATTTTTTGCCTTTGTGGAGTCGGGATGGGCATGGCCTGGGCATGACGCATCCAGCCCACGGGCTGCTAGTTTGACACCCCTGCACTAGGTTGTTAAAGTTACAATGGCTGAAATATTAAAGGGGAAAGTATCATTTTTCAAGAAAAAAAATGCATTTGCGCTTACTTGAAGTACAAAATGCAGTCCATACAGATAACAGTTGCTATATTCACAGTGATATAACTCCATATACATTACGGGCAAAGTTTTCCATAAGTGCTGATGTAATAGTTTATATAACACTGCTAAATAAGCTAATTGCTCACTCATATCTTTTTGAATCCAATCCAATAATTTAAGATAAAAGTAGGTAATGTGTTAATGAGACCTTAGTAATATAAAATTGCTAAGTTAAAAAACAATTTATAGCTTTTACCCCAGAGAAGCCATTTTATCTGTGCATATTCTAACTCACATTTAAACATATTCAAGCATAAGACTATCTTAAAATTGGGTTCAGAGGTATGATAGAGATTCTAAATCTATTACAGTTCTCTAAATTCATGTTGAACTTTGCACAAGTCTTTATATAGTGTGGGGGACTCCTGTTTTCAGATGTTGCCAAAATAAATATTTGTATATCCTGTCTCTTCATTTTCCAAATATTTCTGAAATAATTGTGAAAAATTTTTTTAGCTAGTTTTATTCTCAAAGCCTCTAAATGTAAGAAACTACAAAGAGCTATACAAGGAAGTGTAGTGTATATAATGGTCTTCATTAAAGGAGAAAGTAACATTTGGGGCACAAATATCTATGATGAAGATATAACAATCATGAAATTGAACACAATTTTTTTATAAGTTCTATTAATGAATGCTTACATACTCCACATCTGGTAAAGCTAAAAAGAAAACTGAACATATGTTATTTTATATATTCCTGCAATTGAAACAATATGCTGAATATAGTCAACTTAATTATCTCAATAAAAATACTTAAAATGTGTTATTGGGCCTAGTAAGACTTTGATATATATTTCTTTTAACATAACACAACATAAACCATACTTTAGATGAGCAGAGGAAAGAGAATACATTTCAAAAATAATGCTTCATCGAGTCCTTAATATAGAGGGCAATAGGAAAAGACTGGTAGTGATTGTTATAATAAATTATGTCCATACAACTTACTCTTCTCTTCATATTTGTTTTAAAAAAATTTGTGTTAGAAAATTTTTGCAATGAAAGAGCATGTAACATGGACTATTAACATTTCTATTAAATTCACACAATCTTAAAAGAAGATGAAAATTGTATATTTCCAGCTCCATGAATATAAATCATAACAATCAAACCCAATTTCTTTCGTAATTTTGCCCCCCCAAAATTGTTTTTTTTGTTTTGGCTTAATTATGTAAAGAACATATTTAATATGAACAAATTATCTTTTTAAAAGCATTTACAAAACAAACTATCAATATTTAAGAAAATCACAATATATGCTTTACTAATATCTTTATTGCAAACATTATACCAGTAATAAAACATACCAGTAATAAAACCAGTTCCTTCCACAATTTTCAGTGCTTATAATTTTTAACAAAAATGTAGGGAAAAAAAAATCATATATAAGTGGGTTCATCACAAAACCCAAAACTTGTGATGGTGCCTCATAAATGTTCTTCACAATTTGTTCCATTTACTGTGTTCCAGGGATGTGTTTTGATTCCCTCTTTAAATAAGCAACCCTTTTGTCCTACAGTATTCCAAAGTCACACAATTCCAGGAAAGGGTGCATTTGGCTTTAAAAGTTGCCAGTTTTACATATAAAAAAATACATACTCTGTTAATGACATTGACATCTCTGATTAAAAACCACAAAACAAAATATTCTGTACAGTACATATATTTAAAAGATGTACTGTAAACGATTTACAGGGTCATAAAAAGGGGTTACTGGATTAACATTAACTAAATATAAAGCTAATGGACTTGTAACATAACATAATTTAACTCCTGTGTATGTTATTTGACAGATTTGATACATGCAATATTAATATAAAACCTACATTAATTTTCACATTCAAAAGGAATCTTAAGTTCATACTTTAACATAAGCCAACAATCTATTAATATAAACCAATTAATCTACTTATTCGAAAGCTATTTTAAAAAGGCAAAATAAATTTTAACATAATTAAATTGGCAATAGTTGCACAATCTCTATTATCAATCATACTATTACTACAAACATAGCTACTGAAAGGGCTCATAAGAATAAAGTGTGTAATAATCAACTGATCTCTTTTCCTACCAATAGCTTGTGGGAGATAAAGGTCGAATTGCCTTAATATGAATCATCCCAGGTTGTTTGCCTTTTTATTACTATATGTAAAATAGATAACTTTTTCTTGAGCTCTGATACATCACAATTGAAACACAGCCTCATGAAAAGCGATCTTTTACAAAATATAAATCAGATTGTATCAAATGTAAATTACTTTCAATACATTCTAGAAGTATAGAATAGTCCAACCCAAATCAATTCCTAATATATATACAAATACAACCAGACTATCCTACATTTAAATATGTAGAAATCACATTTTGCTGATAAACCACTGTATCTTTTTACTATTCATTTATTATTTTCATGAGAAAGAGCAATGATAAAATTAAATGTTCCAGAATTTTTCAAAATTCAAATAGCATTTTGCATTTTGTCTGAATTCTATTAAGTATACACATTGAAACAATCTACTGGCACAACAGAATGACAGAACTGTTCAAACCTAACTATTATTTAAACAATGTAGCCAAATTCTTGAGTGTAGTACTTCAGAGTACTGTATACCACACCATATGTTCATAATGCATTTCCAAATCCTTTGATTTTTTTTCTGAAAGCACGTGAACATATGCACACTCCTTTGTTATTACAATAGTCACATCTTTTTAAAAACGTCAATGTGCAAACATAATAATAAAAAAAACCTCACAAGTTTGATTGACGGATTTCAGCAAGCCAGCTTTAAACACAATAGTTAGGTTTAATCCAACATAAATTTAAGAGGAAGCTGTCTTCTTATTGAACATTGATTTTTATTATTATCTTTCTATTCTATTTTTAAATGGCATAATAACGATAATTCAGTAGTCTTGTGCAGTGGGAGTTGTATGAGTAAGATCAAACCCCATGAAGGAATTATAAAAATAGTAAAGGCAGAAATTCTGAAATACAAAATTATGCACTTACTTAACCAGCATTTGGCAGTAAATATTAAACAATAAAGGAAATTGCAGTATTTTTCAAAAACTGTTTTTCATGGTGGTCAGAAATTTTATAGGAGAAATCTGACATACAATCAAATATAAAGTT
The DNA here is from genome assembly GCF_059756535.1 of Pantherophis guttatus. NCBI lineage: Eukaryota > Metazoa > Chordata > Lepidosauria > Squamata > Colubridae > Pantherophis > Pantherophis guttatus. The sequence goes on along the minus strand of NC_142067.1, from coordinate 47,429,831 downwards.
TATTGAACACATGTTTAAGGCAGACATAAAAATTTATATCTAACAGTATCAAGAAACCTAAAAGACCTCAATATGCGAAGACTAATACTTCTCTCCAGTATCTAAACTTAGTAATAATAGTGTGTGCACTTCAAAAACTATTTATTATTTAATTCAATATATCATACTATCAGATCAGGTCCACTTAATAAATATCAAAGTTATTTGTACTACTATGTTGCATTACATTTATAAATAAAAATTCTTTAAATTAAAATTAGGTAACACAGAAACACTGTACTACAATTAAGATATTTCAGGTGGTTCTTGGTTTATGACCATTCAATTATTATGGTACTGAAAAAATGAGTTTAAGACCATGAGTTTAAGCTCACTGCAACACTCCTGCAATCATGGATTCAGGGGGTCGGCAATCCCTCCCCCCATCTATTTTCCCCCAATCTATTACTTTTTAACCATCCTGCACAATGGCGGGGCTGGGGCTAAAGTAGAGGCCCATTACTTTTTGCAGGCTCAATCAGCTAATACCACCCCCCAGGCCTCTACTTCAGCCCCAGAACTTTCTTATCTTCCCCAAGTTTCATAAGAATGGATGCACTATTGGGAGAATGCAAAAGTCCCATTCTTGCGATGCTTCAGACACCTCATTCTCCAAACCATGCATGTCATTCCTTCTCCAAGCCACATATCCCATTCTAGTGACTCTTCAAAAATCTTCTGGTCTTGCAAGAATGGATGTACTATTTGGAGAAGGAATGGCTGACTAGTGCTGCTTTGCAAGATGGCCAAAAGGGCACAGATCAGGAGGAAATAGGCAGATGGGAAAAGATGTACGGCCCTGCAGTCATTAAGCTCTGCTTGGCCTGGTGGGATAGGTGAGGCTTCTGAGGGTGCAGCACCATTGTGTCATGCTACTGGATCGGGGTGGAGAAGCTGAGGATTCCAGCACCTTTGTACCACACTGCAACTCTCCCCAACTTGCATGCAGCCTGCACCAGGCCCCCTCTTCTCTGTGATACATGAGACTCTCTCTGCTTAACAATCCATAATTCAGGAGTGCTGAGATTACTAAGTGATGTGATCACATGATATATCGCTTTACGACTGCATCACTTAGCAACTGAAATTCTGGTCCCAACTATGATTGTAAGACAAGAAATATCAATATACTAATTTGGGTTACTACAAGGTAAGTTTAAATATTAATTCTTGATATCTTAATTTTTTAATTATTCATGTATACGAGAACCACAATTTCAAAAAAAAAATTAAGTTATCAAGTATAAATATTTAAACTTCTCTTGCAGTAAATTTTTCATGTACAAAAAGCATAAGAGCCAATTTGGTGAAGTGGTTAAAGCATCAGGCTAGAAACTGAAAGACAGTGAGTTCTAGTCCCACTTTAGTCAGAAAACCAACTGGTTATCTTGGGCTAGTCACATTATCTCAGCCCTAGGAAGGAGGCAACAGCTTTCTGAAAAACCTTGTCAAGAAAACTGCAGTCTCCAAGAATTGGACATGATAAATGGGAAAAAGAAAGACAGAAGCAAATTTTATAACTCATTGGGAGCAATTTCCTAATAAGAAGGTATAATTTGTCACATATACATATAAACTACCAGCTTAAGCCAATATTCACTTTTTGGTATTCCAATCATTTTTATTGGTAATAAAAGCAGTAGAGGAATATAAATAGGATGAATTAATAAAAAAGTACTAAGTTATAACACTGAGGATATTAATATAGCGGGGAAGCCCTCACCAGCTCTTGTGTTACAGAAAACTTTATTACAAAAATGTAATTCTGCCAGTATATTTTATAAATTAAACTTAAGTATTCTGGTCCCATATGTAAAATTTATTTGCACAAATCTTTATAAAAAGCAGGGAATTTCAAAATTGCAAGTATAGCTTGTAACATATCATTAATGATTGAATTCAGGATTAATTTCACTATCAGATCATGTTTGTAGTTAGTATGCTGACTAAATCCATTCAATATTACATATCTAGAAAGGAGCAATTTATCCACATAGAACAAGCAATAGCCTGTAAGACTGGAGAGAGCAAGAGTGAGAAAGAGACAGAAAGAGAAAGTGTATTAAAGGACAGAAATTGGTAAATATGGTAAACATGTGCATTACTATAACTAATAATGCATTTTAAATATTCAAAGTTTTTGAGAAAAGTACTCCAGAATCAATATTACAAGAATGCGAGTCTCTATTTTCAGATTTGTGAACAGAAAAACTGTCATTGTAACAGTCCTCATATAAACAGGTATCTGTAATAATGTAAATACAAAATGCTTCATGTCATACAATCTACTATAACTAATAGATCAATAATTCATATTTGAATATTTATTTAGAAATTCCTACAAATGTGGACAGCATTTTTTCACTGTCAACTTTTCAATGCAAGCAGTCAAACTTAATAAAAATATGTTGAGCTAAGCAGATATATCTTGATGTTCAAGAGTATTTTTAAATGTGTAGAACTGGAACAAACTAATCATCAACGTGGTAATGAACTGGTAAAACTTCAAATTAATGTCATGTTATACTATGGAACCATCTTTGCTTTGTGCTGGTATCATCACAGGAATAGCTCCCATTCTACTTAGATTAGGTGCAGCTACCTTTGGTGGATCAAAGTACTGGTTCTGAGAGGGAGTACGTTCAAAGTCTTCACTCGGCACTTTATTGTACTGAGTTTTGGTAAAACCATCCATATTAGATGGAGACATTGAGCCCAAAGATGATCGATTACTCCCTATATAGCTACGGGCTGTTGAGGCACGACTCTTTGGAGGAGGAACATCCTCTCTGAAAATGAAGCATATTTAAGAATTTACTTAATAATCTTTAGAAACACTAAAAACCCATCAATACTTTTTATTTAATGAAGAGTACTAACACTACCATAATAGCAGAATATTCATTTTCTCTATCACAGTGTTTCTAAAACTTGTCAACTTTAGGATAAATGAACTTTAATTTCCATAATCCCACAGGCACTGATTTATTAATTTTTTAGAATATTTTTGTCAAATAAATCTATATAACATAAACTATTTTTATTCTCATTCATTCTAAGCTACATTCCTTGAACCTAAATAAATGTATGGTAAATAAATAAATGCATGGCGATTTAAGATGCATTTTATTTACTATTAATGAATTAATGTTTAATTTATATGCTGCTCATCAGCCTGAGATAACGACTCTGGGCGGCATCCTTTAAGACAATTAGTGTCTCCCAAATTGCTGTTTCACTATCAAAAGAAAAAAAAAATTCAAGGGCAGGGAATAAAGGAAATGAAGAAAAAAGAAAAATATAATTTCTTGAAGAATGAAAAGAATTGATGCGCTAATATATATCATATTATGTTATATTTTAGTATTTAAAATGCTAAAATTTATATACAAAAATTGTACATTGATCATTTCCTTTTCTTGCTATATTACGAATAACAATTTACGACTTTTGTTATTTTAGCTAACAAAACGACTTTGAAGAACTGCTTTTCAATGCTAGGGCAAATATCAGTATCTATTCAGTATTCTATTGGCTTATGAAGCCAAGTATGCTTATTAGGTTTTCTGACTGATACCGTTTCACCAAAGCAAATAAAATCATCAATTGACTATTGCATCTAAATCTTAATCAGGTTTAATTTTTCATACATTTTAATATTTATTTTGTCATTTATAAAACAAAATCTCGCTAGGCCCATTCCAATATTTTCCCACTTTGCGTTATAAACTTGTGAATTTTGTGTAATCACAACAATAACCAAATCATATGAAACCATTTTTCAAGCAAAAGGTTATCCAGACACTTTCACTGTTATTTGGCTGCTATTTTTGCAGCTAAAATCAGGTAAATCAATACTTCTAGAAGTTTTAACATTTTTAGAAATAAAATTTTCAAATATTCAGTTAATCAAAATGCATCACCTGATATCATGATGTACTTCTTTTTCATATTTTGTGTCTCTTCGTTTCTTATAGCAACAGAAAATGATAAAAGCCATTAAGCTGAGTGCCAGAAGAGTTCCTATAACTGCTCCAGCAATAGTACCAGCTCTATCTATAGCTAAAATACAAAAAAAAAAAGAAAACAAAAACTTATGTCAGATAGCAGAAATTAATTTTGCAGTTTAATACAACTATTTACCTAATGTCTATTTTTATTACTTCACTTGCCTGTTGACTAATACTTACGGGGTACAATAGACAGTATGACAGAACATTCATCTCTGCCGACTTTATTGTAAGCCAAACATGTGTAAGTACCAGAATAAGTCTGAGAGGCATTTTTCACAAATAAGTCACCTGTATTTTCATCTGTAAATATTTAAGGTATTTGTTAGAATTTTTGCATCAATTTATAGAATAAAAAACAATAAATATGTTATTTCATGTAATGTCACTTTATTACTTAAATATAGCATATTTTATTGATCTAAATCTACAACTGAGTATTAGAATTATTTTGGAAACGAGAGTAAATAGAAGCTCTTCTCCTAATGCCTGTGCATATAAGCACTTCTACAGATGAACACTTTTTCTGTGATCAGACTAGTTGCAAATCATATACGTTTTAAGGGAAAGATAGATTTTTCTGATGAAGAAACTGTTACCATCTTACAAAATTATTAGTAATGTGTGAATTCTTCAAATAAGACAATTCATAATACATGAGAAGTTGGTTCAATGCACTACTTTGAGATTGTTAGAGCAACCATGTCTTTTGCAAGGCTACTCCTCCCTGCTGAAACCTGCTTAGCATTCTGAGGTAAGTCTAGATTGGATAAGTACTATCACTTACCGAGAAGACTTCATGAAATAATTACCTCAAGAGTCTTAGAGAATTATCTCCATTTAAGATTAAATATACAGTTGCAAGAAAAAGTATGTGAACCCCTTGGGATTACGTGGAGTTTTGCATGAATTGGTCATAAAATGTACTCTGAACTTCATCTAAGTCACAACAATAGAAAAACACAGTCTGCTTAAAATAATACGACACAAATATTAGATGTTGCCATGGTTTAATTGAACATAACATGTAAACATTCAGAGTGCAGGGAAGAAAAAGTATGTGAGCCCCTAGCCTAATGACTTCTCCAAGAGCTAATTGGAGCCAGGAGTGAGCCAACCTTGACTCCAATCAGTGTGATGATATTGGATGTGTTGCTGACAGCTGTCCTGCCCTTTAAAAAAACACACCTGTTTTGGGTTTACTGGTTTCAAGAAGCACTGTCTGATGTGAACCATGCCTTGCAGAAAAGAGCTCTCAGAAGACCTACGATCAAGAATTGTTGACTTGCATGAAGCTGGAAAGGGTTACAAAAGTATCTCCAAAAGCCTTGATGTTCATGTGTCCACGGTAAGACAGACTGTCTACAAATGGAGGAAGTTTAGCACTGTTGCTACTCTCCCTAGGCATGGTCGTCCTGTAAAAATGACTGCAAGAGCACAGCGCAGAATGCTTCATGAGGTAAAGAAGAATCCTAGAGTGTCAGCTAAAGACCTACAGAAATCTCTGGCACATTTTTGTTGACACATCTACAATAAGGAAAACATTAAACAAGAATGGAGTACATGGGAGGACACCACAGAGGAAGCCATTGTTGTCCCAAAAAATTATTGCAGCACATTTGAAGTTTGCAAAAGAGCACCTGGATGTTCCACAGCACTACTGGCAAAATATACTGTGGACAGATGAAACCAAAATTGAGTTGTTTGGGAAGAACACACAACACTATGTGTGGAGAAAAAAAGACACAGCACATCAACATCAAAACCTCATCCACACTGTAAAACATGGCGGAGGGAGCATCATGGTTTGGGGCTGCTTTGCTGCCTCAGGCCTGGATGGATTGTTGTCACTGATGGGAAAATCAATTCCAGAGTTTATCAAGACATTTTGCAGGAAAACGTATGACCATCTGCCCACCAACTGAAGCTCCGCAGAGGATGGGTGATGCAACAGGACAATGACCCAAAGCATACAAGTAATTCAACAAAAAAATGGCTTCAACAGCACAGAATACGCCTTCTGGAGTGGCCCAGTCAGAGTCCTGACCTCAACCCGATTGAAATGCTGTGGCATGACCTTAAGAGAGCGATTCACACCAGACATCCCAAGAATATTGCTACATTGAAACAGTTTTGTGAAGAGGAGTGGTCCAAAATTACTCCAGATCATTGTGCAGGTCTGATCTGCAACTATAGGAAATGTTTGGTTGAGGTTATTGCTGCCAAAGGAGGGTCAACCAGTTATTAAGTCCAAAGGTTCACATACTTTTTCCTCCCTGCACTGTGAATGTTTACATGTTATGTTCAATTAAACCATGGCAACAACTAATGTTTGTGTCGTATTATTTTAAGCAGACTGTGTTTTTCTATTGTTGTGACTTAGATGAAGTTCAGAGCACATTTTATGACCAATTCATGCAAAACTCCACGTAATCCCAAAGGGTTCACATACTTTTTCTTGCAACTGTATATATAAAGATTGTGGAAATTCACTGACTGTAAGAGCTGAAAAACCGGTGGTTTTGGATGGCTTCAAAACTAGTTCAGGAATTCCTTAGTATTTCTTAGAACTTTTCTGTACTTACTCTCATTAGGGAATAGCCTAATTGGTATAAACACTGTGTGCACAATTATTAGGCAAGTGATTATTTTGACCATATCATCATTTTTATGCATATTTTCCCCCTCCAAGCTGTATAAACTGGAATGCTTAGTGGATATAAGCATATTAGGTGATGTGTATTTGTGTAATGAGGGAGAGTGTGGCCTACGGAGATCAATATCCTATATTAAGGTGTGCATAATTATTAGGAAGCTTCTTTTCTTCATGCAAAATGGGCTAAAAATAGATTTAAATGGCTGAAAAGTCAAAAATTGTAAAATCTTTCAGAGGGATGCAGCACTCTTGAAATTGCTAAGATATTGGGGCATGATCACAAAACCGTCAAACGTTTTGTCCCAAATAGTCAAAAGGGTCACAAGAAACATGTTGAGGAAAAAAGATGCACCTCAACTGCCAAAAATTTGACAATCAAACATGAAGCTACCAGGAACCCATTAACCTCCAGTGCTATCATATTTCAGAACTGCAACCTACCTGGAGTGCCCAAAAGTACAAGGTGTTCAGTGCTCAAAGACATGGCCAAGGTAAGGAAGGCTGAAATCCGACCACCACTGAATGAAACACAAACATTGAAACGGCAAGACTGAGCCAAGAAATATCTGAAGACAGATTTTCCAAAGTTTTTATGGACTGATGAGATGAGTGTGACTCTTGATGGACCAGATGGATGGGCCAATGGCTGGATCAGTAACGGGCACAGAGCTCAACTTCGACTCAGATGCCAGCAAGGTGGAGGTGGGGTACTGGTATCGGTTGGTATTATGAAAGATGAACTAGTTGGACCTTTTCAGGTTGAAGATGGACTAAAAATAACTCCTAAACCTACTGCCAGTTTTTAGAAGACACTTTCTTCAAGCAGTGGTACAGGAAAAAATCTGCAACTTTTAAGAGGACCATGAATGTTATGCATGACAATGCTCCATCACATGCATTGAAGTACTCCACTGCGTGGCTAGCCAGTAAAGGCCTTCAAGGTGAAAGAATAATTACATGCCCCCCTTCCTCAACTGATCTAAACCCTATTGAGAACTTGTGAGCCCTTCTTAAATGGGAGATTTATGGTGAAGGAAAACAGTACACCTCTCTGAATTGTGTCTGGGAGGCTGTGGTTGCTGATGCACAAAAAGTTGATCGTCAACAGATCAAGGACTGACGGACTCCATGAATGGAAGGCTTATGTCTGTTACTGAAAAGAAGGGTGGCTATATTGGTCACTGATTTTATTTTGTTTGAATTGTCAAAAATGTTTATTTGTAAAATTTGAGTTGTTTATTATTCTCTCTTTAACAGAGAGAAATAAATGAGATGGGAAAATTTTCATTTTTCATTTAGTTACGTAATTCTGCACACTAATAATTGCCCAATAATTGTGCACATATAGATATTCTCCTAAGAAAGCCATAACCTCACTTTTACTTTCTTAAATATTCAGGTTTGAGGTTTATTAACATTTTGGATTGACCGAGAGCACTGTAGTTGTTCAATAATAAAATTAATCCTTCAAAATACAGCTTGCCTAATAATTGTGCACACAGTGCATATTTAGGATAGTAATATTGTATGTGCAGTTTGCCCATGCTCCCCTTCTACTACCAAATGTTTTATTCATACATCTTAATTTTTAATTAAGCGCTTGCCATTTAGGAACAAAACAAATATTCCATCCTGAACCTTTCTACATTAATCCTTCTAAAAGAATATAGGCAACAGTAAACCGTAGAGAAAAATGCCGTAGCTCTGTTCCCTTCAGCTAAATTTTAGTCTATTTTCCCTTTTCAACTAGTTTTAAGAACTTAAAAATCTGATGATATACCACCTGAGAAATATTTTGGATAATTACATGGTAAATAAAATACCTTATAACATAAATTTTTTTAAAAAAATTCTTATATCTAAAAGTTATATCTAAAATTAATTTAGCATTTGAAGACAGTAAAACAATAGCCCTGTTTATGAAAAATATATTAATATCATGAAAGCATACTTGGTAATGCTGTTGCTGGAAGTTCTTGTGAACCAGTAATTTTTTCCCAGGAGTAAACTATGATGGGAGAGCCTTCTTGGGATTTACATTTCAGAGTAAGATCACTTCCAATCTCCTGTGATCCCTCAATGTGGCATTTAGTCTTCATGGGTTTTTCTAACAAATAAAGAATCTAATATAAGTTTTAATTGTGATAAAATGAATTGGCATTTGCTTGTATACCTAGAAGTATTTTGTATACCCAAGAGATTTTAGCAGGCTGTTAAACAGTAGCAATTTACCCTAGCAACAGTATGAAACCAAATCCAAAACTATATCACATATTTGCTGATATTTGCTATATCCTTTTCTGAGTTCACAATAATCCTGTAAGTGCCTCTTTAGCTCAAGCATGTATCTTCCTGGACTGTTATGCTAATCTGTGAGTCAAGGAAGTTTCAAACTTTAGGAGATAACAACCTATAATCTTGCTGAAATACCTGTTTCACTTCAAATCGTTAACAGCTAACCAATCCAAGCTACAACTATTCTACAAGCTTTGATCTGCAATATCACAGTAGATTACCGTATTTTTCAGAGTATAAAATGCACCGTAGTATAAGACGCACCTACCTTTTTTGGTGAGAAAAAGAAGAAAATGAAATCTGCCCTTGCGCAATTTTGCTTTGTTGCAGGAAACAGCAAACAGCTTGCTTTACTTTCATTTTTGTTTTCAGCATAGCTTGATTAGCACAAGGGGGAAAAAAATCTGCTCCAGCAATTTACCTCTTTGCAAATCAGCTGAGAGTCGGGAGGCCGATCCAATCAACTTGTGCTAATTAGGTTGTACTGAAGCTGAAAGGAGCTGTTTTCTCTTGCTGTTTGCTTGCAAGGAGGTAACTGCTGCGAGGCAGAAGCCAAAGGGTGGGGGTCAGTGTAGTGGGGCTACATTCGGTGTATAAGACGCACCTAAATTTTCACCTCATTTTAGGGGGGGAAATGGTGTGTCTTATACTCCGAAAAATATGGTATATGTGTTATATAATTTCTAATTATATGAATTATCATGATGATAGTATGTCAGAACTATGTGAGTATTGGCTTAGGTTAAATGAATTCAAGATTTAAACTCCCTTAGCCATGGAAGCCAACTGGCTGCCTTTGGATCAGTTATGCTCTGGTCAATGGTTCTCAACCTTTTCTTCACCATGGATCCCCTTTAAATACCTTGTAGAAAGTTAGCACTAACCCTTCTCCTAGAAGAGTGAAATATTTTAGGAAATATTAAAAAGGTCAGAATATTATATTTCCCTGGATGATAAAAGAAGAAACATATTTTAAAGATAGAGAGCAGCTCCCTGCCCCCAGCAGATATTTGGTGCCCATTAAGAAAGACTGGACTTCCGGTTTGGCTTCCGTCGTCGCTAGACAGTCTTTCGGGACCGCCACCCCTGCCGCCCGTAAAGAGCCGCCTTTACAGCTGAGAGGCGGCTCAAAAAACTCCGTTTCTTTAAGGAAATGTGAGGAGAGCCGGCGAGAACAGGTAGAGCCCTCTGCGAAGTCCCCAGAATTTTTTTTTACTCTTGGGGAGGAAGCAGGATGAGGCTCCCTATCCAGCTCGCCGCTACTCCGGGCTTCGGGGGAACTCTGCGCTTTGCAGAGCTAGACGATGTGACCAACCTAATCAGCGAAAACTAACAGATTGCTTGTATAAGCAGGATGAAATCTGGATTTGGGACTCTAAATTGCAAGTATTTGTAACAACCCTATGATTGATTTTAATGAAGAAAGAGTGAAAGGGGGAAAAAAAGTTTAAAATGGTGGCTGGCTGAGGCTTGAGAAGAAAGCTGAAAGAGAAAGTCTTTCCGTTTGAATGGTTTAATATGCTACAAAGTATTTGAAGCAATAGCGCTAGCTACAAGAGAAGAGAAAATTTTTTGTTTCATGCTTCTTCCTTCTTAGAGACTTGATATTGATATTGTGTGGAGAGAAGACTTTTTCTTTAAAAAGAGTCTGTTTGTGTGGCAGAATGGCGTTAAAACTGACAAAGCCAGACAACCAAGATGTGGGGGGGGGCTCCCCCATTTATAAATCACAAGAGCAATTTTTGAGCTCGCAGATGCAGAAGAATGGTTTTAAAGATTTAAAGGAATTTGTTGTGGAGGAGTTGGCAAGACATGATGAGATTATGAACCAGAATCTTGAAAAATTTAGACAGGAAATTAAAGAGTTGGTTCAATAAAAGTATGATAACCTGAAGCGCTATATTGTAACAGCTTTGAAAAGCTTTTCAGAAGTAATTCTAAAGATGGATAAAGATATCAATTTAGAAATAGAGTCTAAAATGAAGGAAGCTGATTATAAGATTTATAATCTGGATAATAAAATACAAAGAATTGAAAATGATTTGACAATAATTTAAGAAAATAGCTCAGAAGTAGAGTCTAAAATGAAGGAAGCTGATCACAAGACTTACAATGTAGATAATATAAAGCAAAGGATTAATTTGATTAACTTCCCTGAGATGAACTTCTGTCAGTTGATGTTACCAATGATGAACGAAGTATTGACAGTTAAAAATGGCGCCGCTGTCAGTTGCTCGCCTCAGCAACTGTCAGTTTAACGAAGATTCCTCGAACCAACGTTTCCGAACTGATTTGATTGCTTTATATTAATAATAAACACTCAAGTGTATAACGAAAGAAAAACACAACTTTCAAAGACTAAGTATGCCTTGCGTAGACAGGGACTTTAAAGAGTCTCTCAATTTACTTAAAAGTAAGTAAATTCTTTCATTAGGAGTCTGAAATCCAATATCAGAAAAAACTCCTTCGCCGCTAGCAAATAAATAAACTTCAAAGGTGTTGGCAGTTATTCACTAGCTCTAACACCGCGGCTTAAATAAACAAGGCAGCTTCCAAGTGTTACATTGTAACTTAATTAACATGTAACTTCCACATGAGCCTGAAAGATACTTTAGTAACTAACTCGCCGCTGAAAATAGGAGAGGGCTGCAGTGGTGTTGGCGGTTATTCACCAGCTCTAACACCTCGGCGAAAATAAGCAAACAGCGTCCGAACCTCAGCGGATCGCTGCTGACTGATCGGCAAGGCGGCTAGCAGCCCCTTAGCGCCGCAATTTGAACTAAGAAAAATTCCACTTCAGTATAGACGGCGAAATAAGCAAACAGCGTCCGAACCTCAGCGGATCGCTGCTGATTGATCGGCAAAGCGGCTAGCAGCCCCTTAACGCCGCAATTTAAATAGCGATCTTTTTTAAGGCAATTGTAATGCTGTCAAGTCAGATTCCATTAACGCAGCCCTCTAATAAATTATAATAATAATGAATTTAGACAGATTATCTGTAGAACAAAAGCACTCTAGACCTGTTAAGTCGACTGAGTGAAAAAGACTGAGCATGCGCAGAAGGAGGGGGCGGAACCATACTGCAGAGGGAGATAAATATTTGACAAGCACTCAGTAAGACAAATCGAATGAGTGAAGATCCCAGAACTGAGGAATGTCGGCGCAACGATGCATGAAAATGAAGTTACAATGATGCAATTCAGATCCATGGAATTTGTGATCAGAATGAGGGGAATACAGGAAAATAACAGAGAAGACTTGAGAAAGATGTCTGCTGAAGTTCTGGCTGTGATTTTAAACATTAGTTTTGAAGAGGTATTCTGTAAGATTGATAAGGTCTACAGAGTAAATTCTTGGGTGGCAAAGCAAAGGCAATTGCCTAAGAGATGTGGTGATTTATTTTACTGATAAAGGAATAAGAAATGATATTGTGCAAAAGTCTTTTAACTCCACTCTAGAAGTGAATGGAATAAAGATCCAGATATATAAAGAGCTGCCGTCCAAGATGTTAAAAGACAGAAAGGACTTTGGATTTTTGGTGACTGAGCTAAAGAAACAAAACATCCCATTTAGGTGGGATGCTCCAGTTGGTATAATATTGAGACATCAAGGAGAAAGATATCAATTAAACACTGTTGAAAAAGCAGAAGAATTTTACTACAAGGTTTTTAAAATGGGCCCAACGTCTCTACGCATGTCATCAGTGTCAGGAATACAGGAGGGTGACAAAGAAAAGCAAAATGAACAAGAGATTGCAGCTCAGGGTAAGCAGATGGAGATGGAGGTAATGGAAAAACAACAAGTTACAGAGGGCTTTATGGATGAGCCGCTTTTGGATTCACCCTCAGAGGTTACAGTTGGATCACCTATAAATATAAGAGAGGCGGCTTTGGATCTCGATTTGATGTCTTATCAAGTTAAAGCCCAGCATGTAATTCAACCAGTTAACATACAAGTCTTAGAAAAGCAACCATGGTGGAGATCTAAGCCACAAGAAGTTAAGAAAAGAAGAAGCAGGTTCTACAAAACTCAAAAATTTTAAACTAATTTTTTTTTAACCAACAGACTAATGCCAGTTATTTAAGAGATGATTTAATATAATAAGCGGGATTTATAGAAGGCAGATACATGAAAACATAACGGAGGCAAATTACAGACTTATACTATTTTGAGAAGAATAACAGATCTTTGCAGTGCTGGTGTCTTTGGGATGTGGAAGACGGCCTGTGATTGAGCGGACTGGAACTTTCTATTATGGACTCTATGAAAGATGGACTACGCATATGTTGAGCTATAAGGCAAGAGAACTATGGAATAGGGGCATGCAGATGATCTGGTTGTTACCCTAACGTGGTTATTGGAATTACTAATCTACACAAAAGACATCACAGAAGATACCATATGGAATATAAATATAAAGTCACTCGGGGGGGGGGGTTTATATACAGAAATACTTATTAATGACGGGAGCAGATGAATTGAAGATACTAAATACACTGTTGGAAGCAGGATTTGATGTTACCCTAACATGGTCGATGGAATTAACAATCTAGTTGAAAGACATTACAGAAGATACTATATGGAATACAAATTTAAAGTCATTTGAGGGTTTTATTTATATATGGAAATATCTTTTAGTGATACGGGCAGACGAATAAACATATTAAATATATTATGTATGGTAGACCTGTAGGAAAGTGGGTGAAACAAAATTGATATGGTACAAGGTGATAGGTTAGGTTACTGATTGCTTAGTTTAGGAAAAGGGATGCTATGTTTAGATATTAATATACTTAAAAGATTTGAATTAAGAGATATACGTATGGGGGTGAAGGAAATGGGTAGATTATGAGTAGAATAAATGCCAAATTAGGATCTATTATATAGTTTTATAGCTGAATGCTGTTTTGTTTTGAAATGTATAGTATACGGGGGACATAATAATAATGTTAGAAAGAAATGTTTAGCACATAGGGGGTGGTGTAAAAGGGTGGTAAAGTATTATATAATGTGATATTAATTTGGATTTCATCCTGGAGAAGCCATGGGGGGAGGGGAGGGGGAGGGGGGTTGGGGGGGGGAAATCTGTATTTGAAAAACTTTTTCAATAAAAAAAAAGAAAAAAAAAAGAAAGACTGGGCCAGCCTATCTACAAGACAAAAGACTTCCAGCTCCAGGGTGATGGGATTAAGACATGTCTCTCCAGGACATAATAGGATTAAACTATTTGGCAGCAGAGTTCACTGCATGGCACAATCACTAGGGACATTACATCACTGCAAGCTTCAACCAAGCCTGGGACTCAAGACAACCTCCAAAGTTAGCTCTGACCCCCTACAACAGCCAACAGAATACATGTTCTTCCACAGGAACAGGAACTTCAAGTGCAAAGCCTAAGAGAGGGTATAAATATTCCTCTCTCAACTCGTGTTCAATTGCACCAGGACCATGTGCTTGATGGTTCTGCTTCATTAAAAACTATCTATCTAATCAGCCTCCATGTTTCCAGTGTCTTTCTCCCCACTTGGAACTGAACCAGATGGATATTTCTTCCAACAACCTATTGTGACCACAGTCCATGGGCACGGACCACCAAGACTTAACTGAAGATTTAAAGTAGACTCCACCAAGCCTTCAAAGACCCCTGTGACATCATAGCCTTCCAGGGGTCCGCGGACCACAAGTTGAGAACCACCATTTTAGGTTATTCTACCCCAACCAAGCTTTTCTAGGATAAAATTAAGGAGTCTACTTTTATGTCAATTTGAACTCTTAGTGTAAATGCATGAAATAATAAATATATTAGAATAATGAATTACAATCTTAATAAGTGGAAGACCAACAAATTGAAACATATTAATCCCTCAATATCTCTTTTTAGTTCTATGTACTGGTTCTCTTCTGTGAGTTTATTTTTTATTGCCTCAACCTAGTGCTTTTATTCTGAAACATGTATGTTCTCAAACAAACTACTTAGCTACAAAACCTCGACTTTCAAGAGATGTCACAAAACCTGTAGGGGAAGAATTGGAAATTAAAAATAGTTTCATCTTAGTAGATCCAACTATATTTCTACTAAAAACAAAAAGCAGAAATTTCAAGCAACATAATTCATAACAGCCCTGCTTGCTAGGAAAGGCTGGGGTATGCAGAGAATGCAGAGAATTTTACTAGAAAGTCAAATATTGTAGAATGAACATTATGATAGATGCCCTTTCACAATCATAAATTTATATTATGTAACAACAAAAGTATAATTCACATATCATTTGTATTACATATGTATCATCGTGCCTCATTTTTCCTAGTTTTAATTTCCCAAGGTCATGTGAATATAATTCAAAAGATTTAAACCTAAAAAGGTAACATACTGAAATTTATGAAAATAATTTAAAAAAAAAAACAAAGCTACTAATTTTAAAAGAAATCTAGCCAAACTATTGCTCAGTATCCAACAGTGCATTATATTTTTTACATTACGCTGTACTTCCTATGTATTAAATATTCATATTTACCACCTCATACAGAGCTATACAAAAAAGGCAAACCATAAATACCTTACCAAGTACTATCAAATGGACTCTATGAGTTTTAATACTAGGAAGTTTCCTCACTTTACATTGGTATGTGCCAGTATCTTCTGGTTTTAAATTTAAGATATCAATGCTTGCATTTCCAGATGTTGGATTTTGTTTAGCAAACTGTACTCGTCCCATCATAGCATATTTATCATAAAGTTTGCCTTCATTATATATGATAACCTGAATGGGGGAAAAATAAAAGATTCATTAAGCTACAGTGGTATTTAAAAGTTTGTGAATTCTTTTGCATTTCATATATTTCTGCATAAATATGGCCTAAAACATGATCTGTTCTCCACACAAATGTTAAAATTAGATGAAGAGTGCCCTGTCAAAAATATACTTCTTAATTAATTATTGAAGAAAATGGTCCAAAGCTACATATTTCTGTGTAGCAAAAGTATGTGTATATCTAGGATTGTCAATTCATTTAAAGGAGAAATGTCAAGTGTTTTAATCATTAAAAAAATAATCAGCAGTGAGTATGTGAGGTCCTGAATAATTTAAAGAACAAAGTAATTCTGGATATTCACTATCAAAGTCTGATCTGCACAACAGGGTGGCGTCTCCACAAGGCTTGCATCATGCTTGGTATCCAACTGAGCGCAAATCCAAGCGATTTTATCTGCTAGATGCCCGGAATTCTTCCATATGGTCCTACAGGCTGATCTTGGGGCCACCCTTTCCAATATGAATCCGGGTAACTCTAAACAGCACCTCTGTTTAGGAGTGGATGCAATAAGAACAGAAAAGTATTGATGCTTCACCACTTACTACCACAAGGTAAACCTTAACAGTGGCCTTAACTTGTGCTTAGCCAAGTTTATTCTTTGTTTTCTTCCAATGGCACTCTAGGGTCTTTTGAACCTTTTCAATTTATTATATTTTTGACTCATTTATTTAATTGGGCTTTCTTTACCTACTTTTAGGACTTGTGTGGCAAACGGAACACATTTTAAGTCACTGTATGACTTAGCTATAAATAATCTGTTCAAAATACTTCTCCAAAGTGCCCTAGAGAAGGATACAGTATTCCCATTAATAACTTAACTTACAATGCACACAGCCTAAATTCAAAATGAGTATTATATCTACACAATGATTTCTACTTACTGGTTCTTCCCCTTGTGGTGGCAAAATACTCCATTCAACTTCATCAGCGCTTGTATCTGCTGTAGCGAGAGTAAATGTGCACAGCAGTGTAACTTTATCTCCTTGAGCTTTTGTAACCATGGTCTGTTCTGTCGATGTTATTGTTACACCTTCAATTAGATCTAGGAAAAGTATTATGAAATCAAGTACATTAGATTCAAAATCTTAGAAGTTAAAGACAACATCTTAAAAATTCATGTATAATTGAAACATTTTTATATCAAGTATTTGGTTCTTCAGTTAACTAGAGGAATCAATTGACTTTATAATCCACATTTGCACATTATGCTCAAAAGGACTACGTATTTTTATAAAAAAGATTATTACGAGCGAGCGGGGGAAGGAGAGGGGGTTTAGGATGGATCATTTCCAGCACCACAATTTTCAAACTCTCAAAGCCACTCAGTCTTTCTTGGGTTGAACCAAAGCCTATTATGCCACATTCACATGACCAGACAAGATGTCTATGACATCACTGAAATGGTCAGGGCTATAGATATAAAGCTGACTATAATCAGCACACTGATGATACTTCATTCCAAATTTTCAGATGACCTTACCCAGCACCTCACATGGATGTTAAACAGGAAGCAAGAATCCAGAGTGTGGAACCCCACAAAGATGAGGGCATAGGCTGGACCTCCTCTCAACATTGACTGAAACCAGCCACAGAGAAATGAAGAGAACGGCCTGTTTTCAGCCTCCAGCAGCACTCTGCCAGCCAAAAACGGGCTGTGTGGGGGCCTCAGGAGGCCTCCGCGCAGCCCATTTTTGGCCGACAGAGTGCTGCTGGAGGGCAAAAATGAGGTGTGGGGGACACATGTGGCCCCCATGCACCGTTTTGGCTGGTAAAGTGCTGCAGGAGGTTCTTCAGGCAGAAAACAGGGCAGAGGGGGCCACATGCAGCTCCCCCATCCCCATTTTGGCCAGCAGGGTGATGCAGGAGGTGTCTGTCCTATCTCCCACCCCTGGCCCACGGAAGGGAACTACAATGCTGATCCCACCCTCGAAGAATTCCATTTTGACATTTTTTTGACATTTTTGATCTAAAAATCTACAATTGATATAATTTATAGTACTTCAAAAAATTGTTGCAAAACTATTTTTAAACATATAAAAATATAAATGACTGTTTTTAGCTATAAATTTTGATTTAATTCTATCCAAAGATAAAAATAAGTTTAGTTTTCATTACAGGTGAGAATACTGATAAGACTTCAATGTTAAAAAAAGAAACACTAATACTGATGTTACAAGAAATGTTAACAACTAATACAAGAAATAAGAAATCTAATCTTCCTTTCCAACAATATTATTCCCATTTCTATCTTTGTATCTCAGAAATGTATCTGAGATTATTAAACAGAAGTGCTATTGTTAGTGTAATATAAATATTAACATTAAAACCTAAGTACCATGTTTCCCTGAAAATAAGGGGGTGGGCATGGCAAGCATAGGAGACGGTGAGCGTATTTAGGCCAACAGTGTCCAGCAGCAGCCACAGTTCACAGAGGTGACCTGTGGCCTGTCGGCCGCCGGCCTCTCCAGCAGCCAAATCAGAGGAGGAGGTGTGGGAGTCAGGGTCAGCATCAAGGCAACCTGAGAGCTCCAAGGGGGAAGAGGGAATGGAGCTGACACACACACAGAGAGAGAGGCAGAGGCAGAGCCTGGGCCTGGGCCATCCGTCAGCCCTCAGATGGAGAGTCAACAGCCCCCAGGTCTGGAGGTGGTTGTTGAAGAAGAGGAGGAACAGCTGGGTCCAGTGCCTGATATGTGGCTGCGCAGAAGGCAGAGGAGAGCAGTGGAAAGCCATGGGCCGATCCTGGGGAAAGAAGAGCCACCACTGTTAGCAAGGCCCCACCTTAGCTCTGAGAATAAAAGGCAGGGAGCGGAGATGAATAGATGTGGCAGACAACTATTCATCTTCCAGAGAGACGGACTTGTTAGCCTGTGAGAGAAACCTCTTGCTGGGGTTGTCATCACTCCTAATAAAGGAATCTTTTGAGTTCACTTCAAAGGTGTTCTCATGTTTGGGGAGCTGGGTCAGAACATGACTTTATTACCTGTCCAAGCAGCAGACAGAGCCAGAGGCGGGAGAGGTATCACATGAGTCGCGGGAAAGCCGAGAGTTGGTGGGCTGAAGCAGTGGATGGACGCAGGAGGCTCATCTTTGCGCAGCGGTGGCAGAGGCACAGTGGATAAGGCAGGCAATCCAGACGTGCTGTGTGGGCTATGGGAAAGTCAAGAGTCTGTGAGCTGGAATGGGCGGCCAGCCGCAGAAGGCTCATCTTTGCTTCTTTAGGCTTGCCTGTGGCCCGCAATGTGTCAGATCGCCTGCCTTCCACCCTGCGCCTCTGCTGCCGGTGGCGCCATGCGAAGATGAGCCTCTCACTTTGGCCTGACTCTCGGTTTTCCCGTGGCACACATGCTCCCTACCTCCCACCCCCGTGCCTCTGCCTCCATCTGTTGCTTGGACAGGGAATCAACTTACCAGTGATGTACTGACTGTGCAGTCCCAGAGCGCATCGATAAAGGGACTGGCAGGCTGCAGCTGCTGCCTGATACTGTCAGTCTGTGCATGCCCACCTGCGTGCATCACCCTGAAATCATGTTTCCCTGAAATTGGGAGCCCCAAAAAATATAAGACTGGGTCTTATTTTCAGGAAAACATGGTATATACCTTAACCCTGTATATATCTATATATAAAATGCTATTAAATAATGTAACTATTTTATCATCAAAATATTGTAACAATAATTTGGATAATCAGGTCTCATTTAAACTGACTACTTGGGGTAAAATTAATAATATAGGTTATAGGGTACGTGATCTATCTCAATTTTTTTTTTTTTACAAAATGTGTTTTAGAAACTTAATGCACTGTTTCAGAGATTTATATTCACATACTGGTTTTGATGTTTTATTTCCCTTATTATTAAGTTAACTGTTTAAATATTAATAATTTAATTCTACAATAACAATGTCTTATTTTGGTAATTATTACTATACATGTATGGGATTTGTAATTTTTTTGTGCATTCTTCCTCTTCACTGATAAAACAAAACATTACACCTAACCTCTGCTTTAGCTGTGTTTAAAGAACCTGGCAAAATTTAAAAGCAAAAACAAGCAATAAAAAATCAAAATTCAAGCTGAAATTAGTGATAAAATCATCTAAAAAAACTAGCAAGAGAAATGTTTCTTTTCAGACTTTTAAAAAGAGACAAATTAAAGACCAAACAATTTGTGGAAGAATTGTAATTCATGATTTGGGAGGAAAGGTGAAGTCCCTCTTTCACACGTCATCCAAATGAGCTTCTGCTAGTGGGATGCATTCAAAAGGGCTTCCACTGCAGATTTGTATAGTATTATAAAGAGAGTCCCTTAGGTATTCAAGTCTCAAGCTGGTTAGTGTTTTTGATATGAATGTCCAATCATAAACTGTAATTGATAAACAATTCAGTAAAAACTTAATGCAATCTCATTAGTTTCACTATGTGGTACCTAGCTGCTGTATTTGAACTAACAGCAACTTTCATTTCAAGTATTAACCCGTGTAGAACCCACTGCAGCAGTCAAACAGAACCCAAATGCAGCTCTGTCCAAATATGACTAGCTAAGGATAAGATGCAACTGATAAAGGCAGATATATTACACAAACCCATTCATAGAGAAGAGTACAAACCTATCCCCCAAATGCTAAACCTCAATCCCTATCACATTTCTTATACAGTATACCAATAGCACTTCAGACCTGTCTGGATTTAATTACCCACTATTCTCACACATGATAAATCAACAAATAAAGTGTTTCAGTGGTTAGTTTCCTAACTATGCTTTCTGGATGTGGCCCAACAGGAAGGGGAGGGCAGATGAAAGCCATGGATAGAGGAACAGTTTTGGAATGGGAGGAATACTGACTGGTGTCTCATCATTAGTTAGACTACTATAGTGTGCTCTATACTGTATATACTGAAATTCATGTCTACACACTCAGTATATCTACTCAAAATACAGTGGTCTGGTTGCTAGCTGATGCTTGTCCTTATAAGCCTATTACCCCAGTGCTCTTGGGTTACAGTGGATATAGAAAGTTTACACACCTCTATTAAAATACTAGGTTTTTGAGATGTGAAAAAAATCAGACCAAGGTAAATAAGTTCAGAATTTTTCCCACCTTTAATAAAGAAAATCAGCTGCACTTATGAAAAGTCCAAAAGCTATGACACTGCATGATGAGACCATTAAGTTGGAAGGTGACTAATATGCTACTGAGGAACAGCAGAGGAGAATTAGAAGTAGCTCCAGAAAAAGTGAAGCTGAAAATATGCTCAGTTGTGGATGTGTCTGATGGTGAAAGGAAAGTCCAATGCTGTATAGAACAACATTGCATAGGAACCTGGAATTTAAGATCAATGAATCAAGTTAATGTCATCAAACATGAAATGGCAAGACTGAACATCAACATCTTGAGAATCAGTGAACTAAAGTGGAAATGGATAAATTTAATTCTAATGACCATTAGATCTATTACTGTGGGCAAGAATCCCATAGAAGAAATAGTCATAATCAACTCATAGTCAATAAAAGAGTAGGAAAAGCAGTGCTGGGATACGATCTCAAAAATAGAATGATCTTGGTTCGAATCCAAGGCAAATGATTCAACATCAAAGTAATCCAAATCTATGGCCCAACCACTAATTCCAAAGAAGCTAAAGTTGATTGGTTCTATGAAGAATGACAATTCTTTTAGAACAGGGGGGTTAAACTGGGGTCCACAGGCCAGATGTGTCACGTGCAGGCGATGGCCACCCCAGCTCCATGAAGGGGGAAAACATCATGAAACGTCACGTGATGGCAACCTGACACCGCAAGTTTGACACCCATGTTCTAGAACAAACACCAAAAAAGATGTCCTTTTCATCACAGGGGATTGGAATGCTAAACTAGGAAGTCAAAAGGTAACCAAAACAGGCAAGTTTGTTGCTGAACTACAAAATGAAACAGGTCAAGACTTACAGTTTTGTCAACAGAACAGGCTGGTCACAACAAACACTCTTTTCCAACTATACAAGTGACTCTACAGATGGACAACACCAGCTGCAAGTACACAAGGACCGCCAAATTGCATACCACTCATGAATGAAGAAATGCTCACTTTATCCAAGATCAAGCATGAAAATGTTTTAATTTTTACTCTGCTAGTCTAACAATTCCATTTTCCCCATGAGTAAACCAAAATCACACAAAAGATTAAAAAAAATCATCTTCTGTTGCTCCTCAGCAACAAATATAGTCTCTTCAAATAGTGGTGGCTACACCTAAATACAAATTATTATTTATTAAATGTATATGCCACCCCCTCGTCAATAAGGTGACTATTAGAATATTAGTAGCTAGTGATATATTTTTATCCAAATATTTATGTGATCATCTCTTGAACCAATACACTCCATAAATTAATTATGTGCTAGCGGAAGATGCACAAATATTTTATGACTTTTTTGATGCTCCTGGCCATTAATTTCATTGAATGATCAATTTCTAGTATTAAAAGGCTATAAAACTTCATACATTTTTTTACAGATTACTGATTTTATAAATCCTTACTACCGGAATACCAGTAGGTAAATTTTCTGCCAAGATTGAACACCTTTTGAGGTAATAATCCCAATAGCACGATACACAATAGAAAATCAAAGCCAAAATTTCTCTTTTTTTCTCCCTGCTTCAACCAGTACAGGTAGTCCTTGATTTACAACAGGTCACTTAATGACTGTTTGAAGTTATAATGGCACTGAAAAAAGTGACTTATGACCATTTTTCATATTTATCACCTTTGCAGCATCCCCATAGTGATCAAAATTCAGACACTTGACAACTGACTCTTGTTTATGATGGTTGCAGTGCCCCAGTGTCATTTGATCGATCACCTTCCGCATCCTTCTGACAAGCAAAGTGAATGGGTAAGTCAGATTCACTTAACAACCATATTAATGATTTAACAACTGCAGTGACTCACTTAAAAACTGTGGCAAGAAAAGTTGTAAAATTGGGCAAAATTCACGTTAACAACTGTCTTGCTTAGCAACAGAAATTTTGGGCTCAATTGTGATCATAAACCAAAACTCCCTGTAGCTTCAATAGGGAGACAAGACTATCCTTACAGGAGATTAAACGATTGTTGGTAGGAGCTTCATAAATTTGAATGGGTGCAGAGATTCTGGCAAATGCTATAATATGTAGCTCTGATGGTAGTACCTCACCCACATGTTACGTATCTCCCTTCTAATCATTTTTTCTACCTTCTGAATAGCTCTGTGACAAGTAAGAAAGATCGTTGTTTTTTAAAAAAATCTCTTCCTGTCTGCCAAAGGACAGAGAGGAAGTTATCCTTTTCTCTGGCATTTTTATTTTGGCTCATGTGATGTCACTAGTGATCGAATTAGCTATTAAATCAGTATGGAAGGAGAAAAAGAATCTGTTTACCATTATCCTATACTTAAGATAATAGAATAGAATACAATTTTATTGGCCAAGTGTGATTGGACACACAAGGAATTTGTCTTGGTGCATATGCTCTGTGTACATAAAAGAAAAGATACGTTCATCAAGAATTATAAGGTACAACATTTAATGATAGTCATAGGGTACAAATAAGAGATCAAATCATATTACGAAAGTCAATATAAATTGTAAGGATACAAGCAACAAAGTTACAGTCATACAGTCATTAGTGGAAGGAGATGGGTGATAGGAACGATGAGAAGATTAATAGTAGTGCGGACTTAGTAAATAGTTCGACAGTGTTGATGGAATTATTTGTTTAGCAGAGTGATGGCGTTTGGGAAAAAACTGTTCTTGTGTCTAGTTGTTCTGGTGTGCAATATTTCTAGTATTAAACCACAAAATACCGAAAAGATACTAGTGCTTCTATGTTGTGGTTATTTCACCTGTCCTTCCCTTCTGCACATAATTCCTTATTTCTGTCATTATATGTCTGATATGTTTTTCACTTAACCCTATCTATGATTTGGCTTATTTTTACATTTTTTCTTTACTTCGTTTATTTTTAATTATACCATTTTCTGTAACTGGAATTTAAATATTATGCAGCAGCCAAAGGTCAATTGAACCAGGTAGTCCTTAACTTACAACTGTTCATTTAAAGGTAGTTCAAAGTCAGGATGGCTTTGATAAAAGTGATCTAGTCACCTGTCACTCCTGTCCACTCCAGCAGTCATAAACACTAGTGATCACAATTTGAACACTTGGCAAGTAACTCACATTTACAACTGTTGCACATCTTGCAGTCGTGTGATCATGAATTTGTGACCTTTTTTGCTGATTTACAGCAAAAAAAAGACACCTGTTCAGAAAATTGGATTCATTTGTCATGATTCACTTAATGACAATTGTAAAAATTGATTTAAAATAAAGTCTGACTCAACTTATGACCGCAATGACTTATGTTGGAAAGTCAGGGGGCCAACTGTGGTAGTTGGTTGAGGACTATCTTTAATTTTTAATATTTTTGAAACCCTTAAGAGTTTAAAAAGTGGTACCTGTTAACCAGCCTGAAGTTATTAAAACTTTTGAACATGCATGATTACAAGTTTTAAAAGTGAACATTTACAGATATTTCAGCTTTAGAATTCTGCAACTGGTTGGCAAGCAAAAGGAAGATTGCCAGGATCATTTCTACAAGACCCATCTCCTGTACAGATATGCAGTTCTGCCAAGTTTACACTGCTAAAATTGCCTGCTCAGGTTTTATAGGATGTTCAGAATTATTTTATAGTTATTGTTACAAGGCAAAATTTTGTATTTAAAATTGTTGTTTTGGAATACTTTTTGTGAATAATTCATTAACATCTGAGGAATTTAGTTCATTAACATCTGAGAAATAACTGTTTGAATTTCCTATTTCAATAGTTTGTATTTAAAGTGAACACGATATACAGACATTGATATATACACAAAATATTGCTTGATGACCCAAAAGAATTTTTATCCTATGAGTAATGTTGCAAAACTATGACATCAACAGTGGCATAAGATATCTGGACAGGAAACAAAGAGCTGAAAAGTGCTGAAAAGCTTTTAGTTTCTTCAGCTTTTAACCTCACAGATGTTGGTATAAATTGAATTCTAACTGTGTGCAGTTTGATAGTTACATATTGAACACAGGAAATAATTATAGGAAGAGAGCAGTTTCCTAGCATTAAATGATTTAAATTCTATTATCACTCAACTTTATGAAAAGAATCCTTCATAAAGATGTGTGTATTTTTAAAAAATTTTGTAGACCACCGGAATCTGTTTCTGGGTGTTGGATGGCATATTTGCATATCCTCAGCTTAATACTTGCTGCATAAAACTTTTAGGATCTAGCATAATATTTAAGCAAATGTCTTCTTGTTTTACCTGTACTTCCAGTTGTTACTGTACAAGAATACATATTAGAATAAGGTTACTTACTAATTTCGATTTAGGTTATCACTTTAATTTTATTCCTCCCAATGTGGGTCTAAAATGGCAGGTAAGGGTAAATTTGTCAAAAAAGATCTGAGTGATAGTCTGCAGCATGATTTCTAAACTAATTATACCCAAAATGGGTATAATTAAAAGCTATACCCATTTCAAACACATATTAAGGACAGTTTAAAAAGTATTTTATATAGTTATTTGAATTCTTTCTAACAATTTTTCTGGAAGGCATTTTACAAAAATAGGTGTAAAAATATGCCCTATAAAAGCTCCGTGCGGCGGTATCTTTAGTGACCAGTGTTAAAGGTATAAAAGACTTACCGGTAAGTTTTAAAGAATACTCTTTGCAATTCTACAGCCCTGTACTTGTCAATTAGAAGCCCTAAGTTCAACACAGGCTGGTCTGAAATGGGTGAGGTTCATCTATTTCTAATATCCTCCGTTCTTTATTTAGTAAAGCTACGAAACTTAAGTTTCAAAAAAGCTAAGAACGAGTCCTAAATTGGGCGGCAACTGGTACCCTTTAAATGTTCTTTTCGCACTTTTGCAAAGGTAGTGAGAGAAGCCTTGTCGCGTTGAAGCAAAATAAGGCCACGTTCTGATCAGAAAGAGGTTATTTAAAAAGCTTTTGTTTCCTTCATTTAGTTTCGGAAGCCCTTTTCAAGAGCTACATGGATTTTACTTGGAAATAATTTTGGCAGCACCTGCCTCACATCATACGGATTTACGGAGTCAAGATTATGTGGGTGGTTAAAACTTCTGAAAGGTGTTTTTTTTTTAAAGAAAACAAAAACACAAAAAACAATAAGTGCAATTGTAAGCGCCTCTCTTAAAAACAGGTTTTGCTCTTACATCTTGAAGTCAATTCTTCGCCTGGTTCACTACTTGAGAGGGCGAAGGACTTTGCAACTGGGCGTAGGGAAGGGTAGTAAATTACGCGAGTCCAGAGCTCACAACAATGCCTCCGGTGAATCATCAAGAGAGTGAAATCCTGATACCTCCTGCTCGCCCCACCCCCCTACAGGGTAAGATTTCACCAAAAGAAAAAGGCCGACATACTGGTGTGTGTTTTTTTAAACGACCCTAGGAAAGAGAACCGCTAAAGAGGTTAAAAAAAGAAAAAAAGACTCAGTAGTAGGCAAAAAAAAAAAAAAAAGGCGCGTTTCTTTTCTCTCCCTCTCACACCCCGCTTCGGAGCCCTTTCACAACCGATCCCTCCCGAGAAAGCCCCAAGAATATACTGGAGCCACAGAGTCATTTCGCAACGCGATCTATCCAAGCTCCAGTCCCTTTAAGTCGGAGCCTTTTGTTTTCCCATCTCCCGGGGAAGAGTTCGGCGAAAGAAACGCTGGGCGACTGTGGGTGCCGGGAAAAAAAAAGGGGGGGGCAAACGGAGGGGTGGGGGGGGGAGTCTTCCTCGCTGACCCTCCAGTCTTACCTGCGCAAAGAAACGTTGCAGCCCACAAAAGCGGCAGCAGCGATGCCATGGCGGGGAGAGAGAGAGAGAGAGAGAGAGAGCAGTTGCCGGCGGCCAGGGGAAAAGAAGCGACTCTTGAGCGAATTCCCAACGGACACTCGCCGGCTTGCGCCGCCCTCCTCTGTCCCCTCGGAGCTCAGCAGGTGAAACGGCCGTCACTTCCGCCCGGCCACAGCCCTTCTACGTGCTCCGATGGAGTTGCCCCGACACTAAGGGCAGCCGAAATCCGAGAGAAAGGCGCTGACCTCTCCCCTTCGCTTACTCAGTTGCTCGCTCACCCTAAGCAGAAACTCCCAGCAATGCAGGCTCCGGGAAATTGCAACAGGCAAAAAAGCGCCCTCGCTTGCCCTATGATTCCCATAAACTGGCTTCTTTCTCCGGTACACGCACAATTCCATAAATAATAGCTACGAGTGCAGAAAGCTTAGGAAAGTCTGTGTGGATTTGACTACTTCTTTCTGGACCCCTTTTTAACTCGCCACAGAAAGGGAGAAATTTGTGCATGTGTATGAGAGTCCGTAGTTACCGTTTTACAGAAATAATAACAGAAATACTTGCATACCATAACCATCTTTTCATATAGCCCATAGTTATATGAGCTAGTCGTGTTCAGATGTTTAAACCCCTTTCTCTCCTAACAACAGGAGATCTATGAAAGTAGATCTATGAAAGTAAGTACACATATCGCTGGAAAGATAAAAGTCCTATCACAAAATGCAGGCCATTGGGATAAAAGAGCTCTAATGGGAAAGAATGTACAGGGTACCTAGAAATATATCAGCATGAATAAAACAGCAAAATTGTATGAAATTGACACTCTATAGAATTTGTAATGAGAACTCCCAGAACTGGGATGAATTGCATGCAGCAGATTTTGGAAGAACTATAGTCAAAGGGACTTTTTATCTATTTCCTATCTGTGTCTTGAAAATTCTGTGAGTAGGTCTGCTAGATGATTTGGCCAAAAACAGGTATTAAATGTGATATATATGTTTATCTAGCTTCAAATTCAGAAATATTTAGAGAGGAAAAAAACATTTGCAAAGCTCTAGGCAGATCTAATTTCCTCTTCAGCTGGCATATATTTTCCTGTATTTAAAAACCACAATATTCAGAAGAGACATTGAACTTGACTTTTTAAATAATGTCAATACAGTTGAATACACAGATAACTGGCTAAATATATTAGTGAGAGGAGCATTTGTAGAAAAATGCCCATTGTTACTATTGTGTTCCTTAACTACTTCCCAGGGGTTGAAATCATTTCTCCTAAATCCTGTCCCTGTATTACAAAGCCAATTTTTGTTTCTGACTTCTGTAGGGATCAGTGTCACCTAAGAAGATGATGTGCCTTCTTCCTAAATGTCAATAATCTCTCATTGTGTACAATGATGGCAACCAAGATGTCTCTTATTCTGCTGAAATGAATATGTTAATGTACTGTACAATCTTATGAAATCATTGGTTTCTGTAAATAAACCTACATTTCCCCCCTTGTAATCTGAGTAACTGTTTTCAGGATAAAATTACAGGGGAAGCAGTAGATGCATATCATTCTTTTCCTCCTGAAAATACAATTGAAAGTTCTGTTTACCATTTACAAAGGAATTTACTGTGTTTAACAGTTTGTTTAGCTTGATTTCTAAAATAGACAAAACAGATGCTTAAAAATTTATTTATATATTTATATATTATTTATATATTTAGCACTGATTTCAGGAATCTGTTCTTCAAAACCAAAGCTTCATAAATTACAGAAAGTACAAGTATTTTGCCAAATTACATATATATGATTACTCCTGGTTACTAAACAACTCATACTTACGATTTATGTATGTAATTAGCTAAGCACTTGCTAATTCAGAACACATTAATAGCTTTCATAATTAGCAAATGCATAGTGATATAACTTTTAACTAGGTAGAAATGTTCATTTAGAAACCAGGAGACTGTAAGTTCTACTCTTGCCTTAAGCATGAAAGCCAGTTAGATAATTTTGGGACAATTATTATCTCTCAGTCCAATTCACCTCAAAAGATGAGGTGTTGTTGGGGAAAATAGGATGAAGAAAGAATAGAAGTAATCTTCAATTTACGACCATTTATTTAATGATGGTTCAGAGTTAACAGTGATTATCAGAAAAAATATCTTGCAACTTATTCAAGTTACAACAGTTGCACAATCAACAGGATTCACTTACTGATTGCAATGATTTGCTTAACAACTATAGTAAAAACTAGTTGGAAATCAAGTCCAGTCATGTGATGATTTGTTAATAGCCACATCACTTAGCAACTAAAATTCTGGCTCCAATTGTGATCATAAATTTTATTATGTATGTTCACTGCCTTGAATTACTTATAAAGTAATAAGGACCAGGTAAAAATGTAATGAATAATGTCTTACCTCTCCTTCATAGTTTAACTCAGCATGCATAACACTGCTCCACTTTGCTCCACAACTAGGTTGAACTGAATTAAAACAATTCTGTGAGTTTCCATGATTAACGATGGACTTAGTTTTGTATTTCTGTGATTGTAATATGTTAAACACTATATGATCCTCACTTTCTAATACACCTGCTAATCTTTATATTATAAACTTTTATTCATTAAACATGAAACTCAGTCAACTGAACCTTTAAAAATGTATCACAAATATCATTGACTGGCTTTGATGGTTTATACAGATTGCTGCCAGCATCCTAGGTATCGACCAAGTATTGTCTTAAAATGTATGTTGTTCCGAATAGCACAGTCTTTTGCAGTTCCGCTGGTGTTATTACAGGAAGCTGCAATTTCTTGATGTACTTTGTAAAATTCTTGGACAGGGTGCCAAGTACCCCGATGACAATGAGTATCACTGTCACATGTTTCATCCATAATCGCGTAGTTTCGATGGCCAGGTTGCGATATTTCGTGATTTTTTTTAGTGCTTTTTCTTCGACTCTGGCGTCTCCCGGTAGAGTGATATCAATAAATTATACACTTCAGTTTTCGACAACTGTGATATCTGGCGTGTTATGTTCCAAATGACGATCCGTCTGTATTTGACAGTCTCTCAAGATCTTCACCTTCTTATTTTCAACAACTTTTTCCACCTTATGTTCCCATGACTTTTCAGATACAGGTAAATCATACTTTTTACATAATGACCAGTGAATTAATTTAGCAACTTAGTCATGTCTAGCTTTGTAATCAGTTTGTGTGATTTTGCTGCACTCACATATTAAATGTGAAACAGTTTCAACTTTGTCGTTGCAAAGTTGGCAGTTTGGATTGTCAGTGGATTTTTGTATATTCTTCGCTTTCATGGCATTGGTTTGTAGTGCTTGTTCTTGAGCAGCAAGTATTAAACCTTCCATTTCTTGATAGTTTCCATCTTAAGACATGCCCACGTCAAGTTGTTATCACATTTTCCTTCAAAGTTTTTCAAGTGCTGTCCATGCAAAACTTAGGTTTTCCATCCATTTTATCTGTCATCTAGCTGTTTTTCGTTATATTCTGTCTTTGTTTCTGTTGTTTTAATAATGTTCTCCATTTTCACAGCCTGCAGAAAGTTTTCTGTACTTTGGTTCACATAGTCATTCAAACTTCATTTTTCTTCTTCTACAGTTTGATTGTTTGACGTGCTTTCTGGTCCAAGTTTTCAAGTTCAGTTACAGTCCAGTTGATGATTCCAGCTGAGTAGTGTATCACTGGAGCTGTCCATGTATTAATGGCTTTAATTATGTTTCCAGCATTCAGTTTTGATCTTAATATTTTGTGGATGATGATGATGATGATGATTTTGCTGTAGTGGACTAAAATGGCTGCTCCCCTGGCCATGTTAAATAGATATATATCATAGTGGAAAAAGAGGAGTAGGAAGGATAGTGACAGGAACTGCACATATAAGTGATATTTATTACTTCACAGTATATAAATATCTTGCTAAATTAGGCAGATGAATCCTGCAGGGATAAATTGATTTTTAAAAAGTAAGAGAAGGATTAGATAATAAGATTGAAACTTTAAACAGGAAATCATTTATTTTAATTCCCAATGAAATAGAAAAATCAAAGCGTATACTAATATTCAAGAAAACTAATATTTCTATATATGTATATACATACTAAATATGTGTTTGTATCTATTTGTACATATTCCACCAGGTGATTACTTAGCCACACAGTGATGTTATTGGAGCCTCTGAGCTCATTGGATCATTCAAATGGCTGTTGACTGACTCACTAGTCCCAACAAACTAGCTGACGGCTTGAGAACAATCGTTCTTCTATCAGAGCCATTGGAGCTATCACTGGAACTGCTGTTGTAGAGTTCCTGACTTGCAGAATTGGTGGATAGGAAAAGTGGCTTAGAATTGTTACTTGAACATTTCAAAAATGATTACAACATCTATAGTTGACATTGTTGGAGGATGTCTGAAAGGAGCTGAGGCAGAGGGCCTAAACTAGAGTACCACCCTGCAATCAGAACATTTACCATATTGAGACAAGAGGAAGTGGGAAATGATGGTTACTATCACCTGTGAGGCTGAGACTTATCTGGGACTGTGATACTCAAGAATACAATACAGTTACCGAGATAAATTGGTAACTAAGTGACAGAAAAACAACAATTACTGCTACTGGGGCCTGCTACCTGGACTTGGAATGGTAGCAATGACAGAAAGGTGTCATTTATGGTGCTGATGGGTTAAAGAACTAGTGAATCTGAGACCAGTTCTAATAGTCTGAAACCCTCAAGAGTTACAATTTAGATTGGGAAAGTCACCTAGATCAGTACTAACAGCCACAGGAAAGAATACCAAGGTCATAATTAAGCTGGTGAAGTGTGAGAATATTGGGACCTGATACTATTCTGTACCTGTGCTAATCACAGAATTCCCTGGAAGATGATCTAACAGACGTGAAATGCTCTGAATGAGCATAGTGATGCAAAATTTCAGAGGATGCATATGGCTAGGTGCTGGCAGAGAAGGATTTCCTGTGAAATCAACATTTCATGTATAGGATTTTACATGAAAGTATGATTAATATTGTGATTTAGCATATTCCACTGAAATGCTAAGAGAGACTAATGAGATGACAGTAATCTAAATTCCTTCAATCCATTAAAGCAATGAAGAAATATGATATAAGAAAGACTTTTTAAGAAAATCTCTTAGTATCTGCTGAGAAAAGCAGAAATAAAGTAACATCCCTGAATTATAGGATCATAGGTAGCACTGATTATAACCTAAATTCGTTTCAACCTAATTTCACAATCGTGTTAATAAAAATTATTAAATATAACACATTGGTTAAATTTACAAATAACAAGAAAATAAGTTGAAACTGACTAGTTTATATGATTTATATATTTTTTAAATTCTACAGTCAAGTAATAAAATCAGTAAAAAGTACAGCCACAGAAAAACATTAATTTTAAACATATTTTCTCCCACAAAAGAATGCTAAATCCATTTACATAAGACACTTTCATAGTATCATGCATGTGCAAAAGCCAGATATCTACTGTATAGGTCAAACTTCAATGGTCATAGTAGCAGTGTACAACAAGAGACAGACAGGCATTCAGACACACAGAGCCTAAAAAGGCTAATAAGGAGTAAAGAAATCTCAAATCTCTAATTTTATCATGAATCACCCAGTCAAACATTGTCTCCACAGCAGGGGTGGTATTCACTTACCTTCACTACCAGTTCACAAATATGAGTGCGTGAGTGTGCGCGCTCGGTTTGCTTGCACACAGCCCCTCCACACATGCACAGGGCCTTCCACACATGCACAATCATCAAAAACAGGATGTGATGACGTCTGGGCAGGTGGGTGGAGCCTCCCGCAGCCGCCACTACTGGTTTGCCCAAGCCAGATAGAACCAGCTGAATACCACCACTGTTCCACAGCAAAAAAATATTTAGGGACAAGAAGGAAAACACTACACTAAAACTGCAATAATTACCACATTAATTTGTCATGGGCACAAGATAAGAATAAAACAATATGACACTTGAAAAACCTTTGTGGTATATGTTTCTGCCACAGTGAGAGACCTATAGCTTATTTGTTTACTTTATTTCATTTATATGGCCATGACTAAAAGTGATATACAATATTAGTAAATAAAAATTAGTCAATAAAATCCATATAATAAAGCAGATTAGATTTAGACTTAGAATAATTTTTAAAATTATAATTTAGAACATGCAAATACATAAAGTGGTGGAAAAATACTTCATACAAGATGGGGTACCATTCTCTCTGTTGTGGGGGAAAAAAGTGTGTGAGCAGCAATAGAGAAATGTAATGGGTAGTCCTCAACTTACAACCACAAGTGAGCCCCAAATTTTGGTTGCTAAGCAGTTGTTAAGTGACTTTTATCCCATTTTATAACCTTTTTTGGCACAGTTGAATCACTGCAGTTATTAAATGAATCATGCAGTCATTAAGTGAACCTGGCTTCACTTTGCTTGTTTAAGTCAGCTGGGAAGCCAATGGTGATCGCATGACCCTGGGACAAAGCAGTTGTCATAAATATATGCCAGTTGCCAAACACTCAAATTTTAATCACGGGGATACTGCAATGATCATAAGTGTGAAAATCGATCATAAGTAACCTTTTTTAGTGCTATTATAACTTTGTCAGTAAATGAATGGTTGTAAGTTGAGGACTACCTGTATCCTGTAATATGATATCATCATCATCATCATCATCATAAGTTTATTTGTCAAGCATATATAAGATAACAGGTAAAAGTATAAACATAATTTGAATACATGAAAAGAGTATAAGTAAAAAAGGAATATTAGGACAGGGACGGTAGGCACGCTGGTGCACCTATGCACACCCCTTACAGACCTTTTAGAAATGGGGTGAGGTCAACAGTAGACAGTTTAAGGTTAAACAGTAGACAGTTTAAGGGTTTGGGGAAGAAACTACAGAGTCAGGTAGTGCATTCCAGGCATTGACCACTCTGTTACTGAAGTCATATTTTCTGCAATCGAGTTTGGAACAGTTTACCTTGAGTTTATCTATTATTTGCTCATGTATTGTTATGGTTGAAGCTGAAGTAGTCATTGACAGGAAGTACATTGTGGCAGATAATTTTATGTACTATGCTTAGGTCAGACTGAAGTCGGCATAGTTCTAAATTATCTAAGCCCAAAATTTGAAGTCTGGTGGCATAAGGTATTTTATTGCGGTTAGAGGAATGGAGGACTCTTCTCGTAAAATGTGTCTGGACTCTCTCAATTGTATTTATGTCCAATATGCAGTGCGGGTTCCAGACAGATGAGCTGTATTCAAGAATTGGTCTAGCAAATGTTTTGTATGCTCTAGTTAGTAGTACAACATTACCAGAGAAGAAGCTATGCAAGATTAGGTTAACAACTCTTAATGCCTTTTTGGCAATGTTGTTACAGTGGGGTCGGGCACTTAGACTGCCTTGGGGAACACTAACATGTACAGGATTAACATGTACAGGATTTGATAGAGCGCTTCCTATTTTGACCACTTGTTGTCTGTTTGACAGGAAGGCAGCTATCCATTTATGTAGGAGTACAGAAATGCCATAGGATTTTAGAAGTAATTTGTCGTGTACCACTGAATCAAAAGCTTTACAGAAGTATATGTAAACTGCATCTGTTGCTTTGCCCTGATCGCGATGTGTAGTCCATATGTTTTTGCAATGTAGTAGTTGTAGATTACAGGATAATTTTTTTCTGAAACTGAATTGTTTGTTAGAAAGTAGGTTGTTTGTCTCTAGGTGTAGGGTAATAGATTGGTTAATGATTGATTCCATGACTTTGCAGGTGACGCAACATAAAGAGATTGGTCTGTAATTTTCAACTAGGCTAGGGTCTCCCTTTTTGAAGATAGGGATGACCCTGGCTTGTGACCATTGGTAGGGCAAGGTGCTGGTACTGAAAGATTTTTCAAAAATTATGCTTAGAGGTTCTGCAATTGCAGTGGAAAGCTTTTTTAAGAAGTATGCACATAGTCCATCAGGTCCAATAGATAGAGATGGTTTTAGATTGCATAGAGCCTTTTCAACATTGTCTTTTGTAAAATCAATATGTATAGGATCAACGTAATTGTTGTAATTGTCTGTAGTACAACTGGGAAATATTGGGTATGTGTTGTTGCTGTTTACAAAGACTGAGCCAAAGAACATATTAAAGAGATTGGCTTTAACGGTTTCGTCAATACAATCTTCATTGTTTGGTCCTTTTAGGGGTGGGATGGATCTCGAGTCTTTAAGTTTGTTGTTTACAAAATTATAGAAGGCACAGGTGGATTTTGTGCATAGAAGGTTTTCTTCTTGCTTGATGTGGTAATTGGTGCATTCAATCTTTATTTGTTGGCATAAATTTTTGTAGCGGTTTTTGAAGTTATCTATGTAGTTTGTTTTGTTTTTTCGCCAAAGAGATTTTTTTCTGGATTGTAATTTCCTTATTGTTATTGGTAGTTATTTTTTCTGGTTTTGTGGGGTATTAGTGGTACGTAAAGTTTAATGATTCTTTTGAGTTCGCGCAAGAAAATGTTGTAATGGTCATCAGCAGTATTACAGCCAGAGAATAGATTTTGCCAATCAAGATATGAGAGTTCATTGTCTATGAGATCATAATTGGCTTTTTTAAAGTTATAACTGGGAATCCCATCATTATGATGATTTTTGAGAGGGCGTAAGTTGAGACAAAATTCAATCATGCTGTGGTCGCTGTTGGAGAATGGTTCTTTTATTTGTAGTCCATAAATAGAATTTAAACTGTTGCAGAAGATGAGATCAAGGCAGTTGTTGAGTCTAGTGTTGTTAGTTACTAGTTGATCAAGTCCCAGATTAGTTACAGTATTGTACAGGGTTGCATGTATAGGTTCAGTTGTACATTCATTTAGGGTCCAATTAACAAGTGGTAAATTAAGGTCATCAGGAAAGATTATTGGGTGTGGGCAGGAGGCTGCCCAGTAGTAGTGAAGTTAACTTGTTCGCATGTTCAATGTCGTAATCTGCGGCTCTGTAACAAAGTAACAATCGAAGTGTGGCATTTAAGGACAGGTCGCAGACGATGGTCTAAATGATAGGATCCTTAGTGTGTCAGTCAGTCAGATCTTGGTAAATGAGGAGAAATAGTCAGAGATAGGTGATTCTGGCCCTGCACCATGAAAGGCTTGAATTGTAGCACCTTGAATTGCACTTGGAAGCTGGTAATAACTAATATAATCTTATAGAAGTTTATTCACTAGAAATCTTCACTGAGATGCAATGACTCTCTATTCTAAACCCCAAATACTACTTACTCTAATAACATTAAGGATAGGATATGCAAAAGATTTCCCAAACACAATAAAACAGGTTGGGCAGGTTTCTCTGAGCTATACCACAAGTGTAAACAGTATTTTATTCTCAGAGAGGGTTAAGATTTCTTCATCCTCAAAAAAGAATTGGATAATCATTTAGTGTACAGTTTGAATCAGTAATGATTCTAAAACAGTGGGAAACAAATGGCTCAGTAAGATAATTATTTAAATAAAACACTGCTTTACTGACTGTTGAAAGAGTTAGTTACTTGATTGTTTATACAGTATAGTCCTTGTTTTTACATAAATTATGTAATCCAATTCAGAGAATTGCTGATAAAGAAGTGAAACAACTCTTCAGTTTAAGACAAATGTTAAATTAGTATGTGATCAGTTTTGAAAACTGTTATTTTCTTTTCCCTCTTAGTTTTTAGGACAATGTTTATAGATAGTCAATGACCTAAGCTTAAAAGAAGCCACCACTTTGCTGGAAACAAGTGGTTCTATGATACCATTTATTATAATCTAGATTATATGCTACTTGATGTTTATTAAAATATACCACTATTCCTAAGGCAGTTCAAAATCAATCTGGAAATTTTCTAAAGCCAAGAATCTTTTGGAAAGGACTAATTATACAATAACTTACTTTAAAACTCAATGGTTCATCAGTTTTTTTCAAGTGTTTATCAGCCAGGTAGAACTGAATAGAAAAACCAAGATGCACTTTCAAGCTGCAATGTATCATGGAACTATTCAAATACTAATGACAAGCACAGACTCAGAGTGCATCGGACCTATACACTATCTAAAATAGGAGTCCTCAAACTTTTTAAACAGGGCCAATTCACACTCCCTCAGACTGTTGGGCGGCTGGACAAGCTGGGTGGGCATGGCTAGGTGGTCATGTGACTGGGTGGACGTGGCCAATTTAGCAGTCCATTAAACAATACACACAAATTAAACTTTTATTTGTTATCCTCCTGGGGGTCGAAAGCAGGTTAGTGAAGGGATATGGCTGCCTTTGGGGGGGGGTGACGGACTTCTGTTTGTGTTTGTTTGTGTGTGCCTTTCTCTCTCTTCCTCCCTCCCTCTCCCTCTCTCTCTCTGGACCCCGGGGAGGCCAAAAATGGGCCCGTTTTTGGCCTCCACGCATCACATTTTTGGCCTTGGCCTCCAGAACCAGTTTGCCACCCAAAAACAGGCTTGTTTTTGGCCTCCTCAGCCTCCAGAAGGTGAGTGGGGGCCGGCAGGTAGGTGGGTTGATGTGGGCGGGGCAGCTTCATGGTCCCACGCAGGTCGGATTAATGGCTTCGGCAGGCCGTATCCAGCCCGCGGGCCATAGTTTGAGGACTCCTTCGTTAAAGTACCATACTGAAAATTAATAGCTGTCTTACATGACAGTCGTAACTTGAGCAGACTTTGTGTGTTATGCAATATCTAAACCAGTTACCTGTAAGAATTGAGATATACAGTTATAACCTCAAACAAACCTGGGTTTATTTGTGGTCCAAGTGGTTCCCTGATCAGATGTCTCATTTATGCCAAAAGTAGGGTACTTTTTCTACTTAGTGAGGTTTACAAGAAAAAAAGTTGGATTGGTAGTGCAGCTGAAGAACCCAAACTGATCTGTATAGATCTTACTGCTAGAGTTCAAAGAATCAATAAAGAGAACTCCCTAACTTAGATTGACTCCTGGAGCCAACTAAGTTACCTAAGTTCTACAGCCTACTTGTAGGTACTCTTCCTGCAATATCTTAGAACAGCAGTTGTTCCAGATTTTTAAAAAAATCCTAAAGGGTACTTCTCATGCCTATATTTTGAAAATACAGTCAAACATGCAAAATGATTACCTATATTCCTGGTTTAAACAAGCTATAAAATTTTAACAATGCTAGTAGAGAGTACTGTCCATTTAGATTATAAATAAGTAATGCCAAAACCCAATTCAGGACTAGCAGATACAGGCTGTAAATATGAAATTAACCTATGACAGTAAATAGTTTCTAACCCTCTATGCTACATTTTTGCTGTACTGTGTAGATTTGTTCAGCCCAGATCTGATAGCCTTAGTCATAGAAACTCTTTGGGTGATTTTGGAGTAGTTACTCTTCTTCCACACCAACCTACCTCACATAGTTGTTGTGATGATGGGAAAAAAAGAACAAATAATTATGTATATCACCATGAACTCCTATATGAAAGATAAAGTATACATTTGATCAACAAAATATAATATTTTATAACAAGCATTGAGAGACATTTCCTCTCTGTTTTCCACCTCAAATTGCGCAAGTGTGTATTTGGATAAATGTTGTATTCCAGAATGTGTGTGTATATGGGGTGGGGAAATGTGTGCAGGGACAAAGTAAGAAAAAGGCACCATATTACTACTTGAAATTAGCTTTATCAGAATGTTCTTGTAGTATATTCTAATTCTGTGATTTTTCAGTGGTGTATACAGTATATTATGAGGAACTGATTCAATAAAAATACCAGTGTTTTCCACGTTTGTATGTTTATGGTGTAATATATAGCTTTTCATGAAAGGATCCCCCATGAAAGGGAAAAGAAAATAGTATCAAAAACGTGTATATAAATCTTTCAATTCTACCAATCTGAATATAGTTTATAGAAGATTAGAGAATCGTTATCCAGTCACCAGATTGCAATGGTTTTGGAAATTTTGATCCGTAATATTTAAAACATAAGCTAAACATTTGTTAGATTGTGCATTGCACATCTAGTATAAATCCTATTCTCAATACCATAACTATCTCCTGCTAGATATGTGCATCACTGAGTCAAGCTAAGCTCCTATTTGACTTCATAAAACAACTCTGGAATTTTCTCAACAATAAAACAGACATAGTTTGCCAGGTATTATTGTAATATGTTTTCCATCTTCCTAATCTACCCTACAATTTGGCATTACTTGGTGGCTTTCCCACCCTGTAATAATCAAATCCAACTCTCCTCAGCTTCTAAGCCAGGCAAGATAAGTCATGCATGGGGCCTTAGCTCTCTGAGTTAATAAATTTTGCATAGGGTTTTACTTTACATTCATATTTCAAATATGCTTGTATTTAAAGTTTACTTTAAAAAAAACTAACAAAACTAAAGACACTTTTTCATGATGGAATAGAAATACTTGTATTTCATTTCCAAGAAATGGACTACTGTAATGCTCTCTACATGGGGTTCCCCTTGAAGAGCACACGGAGGCTCCAACTGGTCCAGAATGCGGCCACGCGGGTGATTATGGGAGTGACATGGCGCTCCCATGTAACACCTCTCCTGCGCGAGCTGCACTGGCTTCCGGTGGTCTTCCGGGTGCGATTCAAGGTGTTGGTTACTATCTTCAGAGCGCTCCATGGCTTAGGACCTGGGTATTTACGAGATCGCCTTCTGCTACCAATAGCCTTCCGCCGGCCAGTACATTCCCACAGAGAGGGACTCCTCGGGGTGCTGTCGGTCAAACTATGTTGACTGGTGACTCCCAGGGAGAGATCCTTCTCTGTGGGGGCACCTGCCCTCTGGAACGAATTGCCCCAGGATTTACGGATGATCCCTGACCTACGCACCTTTCGTTGTGCCTCAAGATGCTGTTGTTTCAACAAGCTGGGCTGGCCTGAATACCAAGATCAATTTTAAGTTATATGGGTTGTCTTTATCTTAATTGAAATGGGCCAAATTATTTAATTCCTTTTAAACTGGTCTAAATTTTATATGTGTCCGTTTTTATTTTTGCCTGTGCACCCCCCTGAGTCCTTCGGGAGAAGGGCGGTATAAAAATTAAATAAATAAATAAATAAAAAATTTCACCCCAGAAAAGTATATATATATTATAGAGCCACTGCCCTTTGTCTTTTAATAGAGGAAAATGAGGTATACAATAGTAGCATTGGCTTTTGTGGTTTTTGTTAGGTGATTGGCTTATTTCCCATGCGGCTTTGTATTGCAAAGCACTTTTGTATGGGATTGCATTATGTGTCTTAAAAATACATTGATTCATTTGTAATTTAGCACTGAACATATTAGAGTTAAATTCTGAAGTCTGTTGTATTACCAAAAGTAATGTTGAATATTTTAAAAATATTCATCATATTTAATGGGAGATCAATGCAGTAGAGAAAATCTTATAATCCTATTTCTTTCTCTACTGTAATTTCTTTACTCATTAGAGTAAAACTCTAATGAAAACACACATTAGAAACAGATCGTTTCATACTATAAACTAGTATCATCAAAGGATTAGGAGTCTTATTTGAGTGTGGGTGGGTTGTTTGGTCAAATGGCAAACAGAACAAAATGAACTCTGACATACTGTTATCACACACTTGTCACATACCACATAACTTGAAAGTACTGAAAACAAGCTGGCTTAAAGACATAATATTGGCGAAAGAAAGCCCCAGAGATAATTCTTTTGAAAGATACTGCAAGAACAGGGCATCATTTGTCTGCTGTCCCTGAATCATTCTTCAATGAACTCTGGAGAGAGGCCTTAGCATACACTGTTAGATAAAATCCTTCAGAAACAATCCATGATATCTATGAATGTAGCATTTTTCACTTAAGCTGGCCAGACCAAGAGCAAAAGAAAACACAAAGGACACATACCACTGCTCTGAAGTTATCTACAAAACTCAACTGCAAGTGAAAACAAAGTGAACACATCAAATCCACCACAAGGAACTTGTTTGATAAAAACCACTTGCCTTGACCCCATTAGAACTGGATGTTTAATATAGTTTGTGTTACTGTGTTCTAACAGCAAATAGCTTTGATAGTCCCTAAACTGTTCTTTTTTTAAAAAAAGCATTTACTCTATTTTTAGCTTATTCAAGAAACCTTACTGTGGGAAGGATCAAAGCTCAACTAAATAATGTTTGCTTCCCCATTCAGGGAACATAAACACAAAGTAGGTGCACTATATGCATATACTAAAAAAGCAGTTTTATGCTTTACATTTTTTATTCTGATATACTTGATTTAAATGTTCATATGTGTCTCTATCTCTGAAAACTAGCAGCTTTGTTCACACATAGCGGCTTTCCACAATGCAGCTGGAATTTAGCCAATGTTGCTGACAGCTGCTAGTTATAAGAAAAACACAGACGTAATAATTACCTATTGAGACCTATGGCCCTTGCATGGGAAAGCGGAATTGTTGGCTTTAACCCGAGTGGTACTGAGTGCTTAAAACCAACTTGCAATCAGTGACTCCATCTCTTTTTCAGTATTTCCCTTCTTCCCATGTTTGGAGAACGATTTCTTCAATGTTGCACCACAAGGCAGCACCCGAGGAAATAAGAACAACCTTTCCTCTTTAGAGAAGGCATCAGCTAATCCT
Organism: Pantherophis guttatus; assembly: GCF_059756535.1. NCBI lineage: Eukaryota > Metazoa > Chordata > Lepidosauria > Squamata > Colubridae > Pantherophis > Pantherophis guttatus. Next base: position 47,388,471 of record NC_142067.1, on the reverse strand, counting down.
TTCCTGATGTTTGTTCTCATGCCATGGCCTGTTTGCTTTTTCTCTGGGCCATGTTCACACCCCACCTACGAGGCATACTAGTTTCACTTTAATCTGTCAGCAGAAAAGAAAACAGGCCTCTCAGCAAACAGGGAAGACAGTCAAAAGATGCATCACACAGTGATTTTAAAAAATAGTAACTGGGAAAGTGAAAATGTTCCCAAAGCAACAATGATGTTGCTTTAGCTCTTGTTATCATTTCTTTTTTCATTTCTGGCAAACTTGAATATGCCATTTTGTAAAATAAGGAATCAGAAAGGGACACTATTATTTTTTAAATACTATTAGATAACATGATAGAGAGCTTTTTCATAATATATCTGTGAGACAGTAAGCAGTCAACTTTGCTTATGTGAAAACTCAAAAGGTAGTGGGTACAATCATCACATCCTGTTTCCAGAATCCTCATCTATATTGCTTTGTACTAACAATCGCTAAACCCTAGTAATTTTCATCAGAATGCAAAGGGGGACTTTGAATATCCAGAGGCTATTTCTTTTGCTTAAACCATATTAGTAGAAGGAAACGTCAATGTTGCCTGCTCTCTAAGGTAGTGGATTGATTGTATAAACAAACAAATGTATCCCATTTTTATTGGAAGTGAAGTACAAAATTAAACTAAACAAATATTGGTGTAACTGCCTGTTCCTTCACCAGCCGACGAGTTATACAAAGGTAAACTAAAGGACTATACTTCCACTTTCACTCTGTGATAAAAATAATTAAATAGATAAAATAAACTATATAGATTCAATGTTTTATATGGCTATAAGGAAGGGAGACAAAGGTCAGTGAATCAAATATAAATTATGTTTACTTAAAAAGAGAAAGAAAGGCTCTTGTATCCCAGTGGAAAAATGTCAACTGGGCCCCAGATTCTCTTTTAAGTGATTCATAGAAATGAGCCATTTAAGTTATCAAGTCCAACAACTGTTTAGGAATCCTGCAATGTACCTAAAATTGCATTTATTGTCTTTGTAGCAATATCACACTGCTGGCTCATCAGTTTTCAATTAATTATCACTTACTTATTCTCAGGTAGTTAGTTAGGTGGGTACAGCCAGCAGTTAGTTTTCAATGATGGGCCACTGTGCTTGACTGAATAAAACAATACTAAGTTTCTGCAGAGTTTCACATATATTTCTTGTTCTGTAAGATAGAAGATGCGGTAAACAAACAAACAAACAAACAATCAAACAAACAAACAGATAAGGAAAGCCAGCTTGACATGCAAGAAATAAACAAATTAATTAATTAATTAATAAAGCCAGCCTGACAGTATCCAAGGAAGGGATCCAAATTCTGAATTCTGAATCCCAATAATAATGCAATGTTTTATAGTATGTTTGTTTGTTTATGTAATTATTCAATGGGTTTATAGGGCTGTCCAACTCAAACAATGTCATTCTGTGAGGCAGACAAGCAAGTAAACAATGAGTAGGAGTCATGGCTTTGTCGAATCCCAGTTCAGAGGAGAAGGAGGAGTTGGAACCGAGACTGTCCAATGGGGAGGGCACAGTCCCTCTGAATGAGTGGAGAATCCAGGGGCTGAGGATGAGGCAGTCCCAGGGCTGTCTGGCAATGAGGGTGGGAGGCAACTGGACAGAGAGCTGCTTGCAGGAGCAGAGCAGCTGCAGCTGCAGAGGACCAGCAGAGATGGCAGGTTTCAGACCACCTCTGATGAGGAATAACTGCCTCCCCACTCGACCCACAGGTGAGGAGAACAGGGGGAGGCACAGAGGAGGTCAGCAAGGTTGTTTGCAAAGAAGCAGGCCTGCCTCTCCTCACAAGGAACAGTTGGGGAAGGCTGATTTAATCAGCCACTGGTGTCTTTTTCAGGAACATCTGCTTGTTTTGATGTGCACCTTCCCGGCTTTCTTGGATCCTGTGTCTTGAACTTTGGACTGCATTTTTAGACTCTGACCCTCAGACTTTGCTTGTAGACTTTGGACTTGACTCTCAGACTGTGCTTTTGTTGTTGTAATTCTGGATTTGTGGGTATTGCTTCCCTCTTTGACTCATGGGTTGGCTAGGACCTAGTTTGTAGAGCTGGGGAATCCAGACTGGGAGCTGAGGGCTAGAATGGAGTTTCAGTGACACCATTGGTGGGTCGTTTGACACTGTGATAAGTAAGCGATAAACAGATCCTACTTAATCTTTGCCTTGCCAGTGTGACTTGGGACAGAACAAGTTCACCCTCCCTGCATAACATTAAATCATTATACCACTATGTAGTAAATTAACAATTTACTAAGATCAAATCAATCTTTATTACAGTCATAGATCAGCACAAAGGGATGGGGTACAGTCAATTAAAACTTGTAGAAGGTACATCAGTGTCAAAAATAATATTTATGAAAAGTTAGAAGATATAAACATATATTTAAAAGAGAAAAGAGAGAGTCTAAAAGAATTTAAAAGGAGAGGTATGACAATTAGATGGAGGTAGGGGAGCATAAATTATGTAGAAGATGTTATCTATCAAATTAGAGACCACTCTAGTATGGTAAACTAGGTGGCTATTAAGTCTAGTTTATGCCACAAGTCATCATCCAATCATTTTTAAACACAGATGTGCAGAACCTGTCAACAGTGTATATTGTAGAAGAATTGGTATATTGTAAACAGCAGCAAGGTATTGAATTGTCCTGTACCGCTAGGGTAATGTTGAGATCAGGCTAGTAGAAATGTCTGTAATATAAGCACTGGAGAGGCACATGATCTATTGTTTCTTTGTATCCAGAGTCACAGGGGCATTGTCTCTCCAGGTATGGAATCTTCCTGTGTTGGTCTTCAAGGACAACTAAGGAGAGGGCATGACATCTATCCAAGTAAGTGCCCTCCTGTTTAGGTACTTTGAGTTTAGTTAAGTATGTATAGGGAAGACAGAGAGCTTGTTGATTCACTGTCAGTAAAGGTTGGAGTCCTGACTAGATCCTATTGGTGTTCTGTATCTGCTACAAAGTGATTAATGAGAGCTTGCCTGATCATATCCTATGTTGAGGAGAAGACCTGGACAGAAGCCCAAGCTTGAGGTTTTAGTTGCCACTGCCTGGTTCCAGGTGGATTTAAATTTATCACTCATGTTTAATGGAGCAAGGTGAAAAGGGAAATAGGATAGTTTGAGTCAATATTTGAATATGGGCGACCACATTCTAGCCTCTAATCTGATAATCTGGGGACTTGAAGGACTGATCTTAGAAATTGAATTGTACAAGTTCTAATAGTACAACATTGCAAAAGGGGTCCAGTAAGATTCTATTGGTTTCTTCCCCAAACCCCCCAAACTTTAACCTTAGATTATCTACTGTCAACCTCACCCCATTCCTAAGAGATCTTTAAGGGGCGTGCATAAGCGCACCAGCATGCCTACCATCCCTGTCCTAATGTTCCCTTTTATTTGTATCCAATTCATATATTCATAATTATGTTTATACTTATATCTGTTATCTAATACATTCTTGCCGAAATAAATAAATAAATAAAATGATTGTATTTGAAAATCTGTATTATGATTACTGCTTCTCCTTCTTCTTATATTTCCAGAGTGGCTTCATTCTTTTTCCTTCAAATTTTTGTATCATGAACAAATTGCAGAGCTGCTTCTCACATTTCGGGGTTACCAAGAGATTTGTTAAATTCTATTAAATGGTTGTGGTGTTTTTTTTTACTCCAAACCATTTTCCTTTCTATTTTTCTTATGTCTGGATTGCAGGGGAAAGTCCTTGGTTAAAAGGCTAGGAATTCAAAAGAGGTGGCAATGAGTCAGAAGATTCAGTTTGACTGATGGCTCTTACCAGGAGAACTTTGGGAAAAAACATCTGGTAGTAAGGTTTTTAATTACTTTTCCTTCCATACTATGATGCCATGTTGTGTGTGGGTTCCCCCCCACCCCAAAGACATTAGGGCAAAACCCATATCAATACTGTAAGACACTGTTTCTTAACCTTCACAACTTTAAGATGTGTGGACCGTTGTTGGGATTCAAGTTTTTTTCCTATCGGTTCTGTAGGCATGGCTTGGTGGGTGTGACATGGCTTGGTGGGCGGGGCAGGGGAAGGACACTACAAAATCTCCATTCCCACCCCACTCCAGGGGAAGGATACTGTAAAATTTCCATTCCCTCCTCACTCCAGGTGAAGGTTACTGCAAAATCCCCATTTCCTCCTGATCAGCTGGGACTTGGGAGACAGAGAAAAGATGGGGGCAGGGTCAGCCAGAGGTGGTATTTACCGGTTCTCCGAACTAAATTTCTGCTACTGGTTCTCCAGAACTGGTCAGAACCTACTGAATAGCACTTCTAGTGTGGACTTCAACGCCCAGAATTCAAGGCAAGCAGGCTGGGGAATTCTTGGCGTTGAAGTCCATATATCTGAAAAGTTGCTAAGGTTGATAAATACTTCTATAAGATATCTGATCTATAATCTTAATTACAGATATCTTAACAACATGGATTCTGTAACTTGTTAATTCTTGGCTATTTCTCATTTTCTCTTCAGTGAGAATTTAATCTTTTTCTTTTTAAATGACTTTAGCTTTTCACCTACTTTTTCAATTTTCGAGTAGAACAATGCCAGGGAAAGCACAAGTTTAATTTAAAGCAGTGGCAGCTTCCCTAGAATTGCATAACTACTTCTGCAGCTGCAGCATGATTCTGAGAAAAGATAAATTTGGTTTAAGGAGTTGCCAACAGATGCTACATGCCCACATATGTTCAACTTCTCCCTTCAAATCTCAAGCTCTGCAGTGTCCAAATGCACATGTGTATATGCAAACTATTTCAGTGTAAAGCAAGAAGTGAGTTGTTTGTTTGTTTATTGTGGCTTTGAGTGAGTTTTTGACCTTTAATGTCTGCCTGGACTAATTCCTACAGTTTTCTTGGCAAGGTTTTTCAGAAGTGGTTTGTCATTATCTCCTTCTTAGGGTATGAGTGACTGGCCCAAGGTCAACCAGCTGGCTTTGTGCTCTAGTCAGTATTAGAACTCATAGTTTTCTGGTCTCTAGCCTGGTGCCTTAGCCACTACACCAAATTGCCCCCAAAGGTAAATTGAACTAATTAATTAAATTATTTTATTAAATAATTAAATTATAAATTATAAATTAGTTTATGTGTATATTAAGATGTTTCAGTATATATATTTTCTTTAAAAATATTTATAGATTCTAACAGCATTGAATAAAATAAATAAAGTGTATTCTCATAATTAAATAAAATAATCAAATGAAAAAAATGGTAACAGAAACGTATTTCTGTAAATATAGCAATATTGCTCTTGCATCACAAATTCTATGTCATTGACGATTGAAATTTGAAGATTGCATCATGTATCCGTTTACCAATTTTGTTACAGTAAATTGCCAAATAAGCTAATAGCCCAGTTAAAGAACTACCAAGACCACTCCTACCAAAACTGATAGGACAAGCCACTAGTATATAAAATAAAAGCAAACCCCACTCCCTACTAGCACTGATAATATTACCTAGTTTGCTAATGAAATATCTGCAAGAAAACAACAAAGCTCAGAGAGCACCAAGGACCCCACAATTCAACCCTGAGCTAAAATATTCTCTTTTGTCAATATCTCTTTCTGTATGTAGGAGAAGTGTTTCTAAATGTGGGAATCACTTCTTGCCTTTTGCATTTGAAATTTTTCACTTTCTTTTCCCCAGACCCTTAACAGTGTTTTAAATTTTTTGAATAGAAAACAAATCAGCAGCACCATCTGGGAGTTACAAATTCAAAGAATAGGATAAAATATTAGATCAAAACATTAAAACACTGTCTGAGGTGTGAAGTATATTTATAAGGGAGCACAGCAATTCTACTGTAAAACCCCTAAATTTATTCCCTGGGAATTAAGCTTTGACAACATAGTTAACAATTACCTTAAATAAAATGTAGAGGATTCCTCCTTGAAGCAATTAAATTTGGTGCCATGAACAGCTGTCTAAAAGCTGGTTTGACTTGACAGAAGAAGACTGTCTTTTGAGACACAAGCTTAGAAAAAAGTAACTACATTCGTGGCATACAGAACACTTCCAAATGTCCTTCTCTATGTTTTTTTAAGCTTTTCTATCACTTGATGTCTCTCTTACTCATTGACAGGGATGGGAAGACATCACTTGAAATCAGTGCCCCTTGTCTATCACCTATTTTCCAAACAATTGTTTAACCTGGGTCTTACCTTTTTTTTTCCAGAACTCCAGAAGTTTTCCAAAACTTCAGAAAACTCATCTTCAAAAGTAGCTTGAATAGTAGAAAGGGCTTGCCTAACTTGAGGTTTATCATATGTTTATCTTTTCAATTTCACCATGTTTCGAATATCATGGGAAATGTCTCATTTTATGGACTTTCTGACAAGTATTTTTTATGGGAAGCTGGTCCACAAGTCTCTAGTCACATAAAGCAACTCCATGGAATTAGAGATGTGCAGATGAAAGATCTTGTCTCTCCATTCCTCTTACCATCCTATATTCAGACAGTTCAGAGGAGTGGAGGGATATCAGTGGTGGGATTCAAATAATTTAATAACCAGTTCTGTGCCCTAATGACCAGCTAGGTAGGCATGGCTGAGTGGGCATGTGACTGGGTGGGCATGGCCAATTCTATGTCACTTGTATGGGTGGTGCCTGTGTGGGCCAGATGGGGTTGGGGAGGGAATGCAGGGGTCTCCAATGGGTGGGGCCATGGGAGGAAAGAAAGATCCAACCTGCATGTGTGTGTGTGACAGAGAGAGACAGAGAGAGCACACTGCTGCCAGCTCTGATATAACTCTTCAAGATTGGATTGGATCTCTCCCTCCTTCCATCCCTCCCTCCCTCCCTCTCTCTCTCTCTCTCTCTCACACACACACACACACAAGTTGGATCACATATCTTCCTCCCTCCCTGCTTTAGGCAGGCTTAGAAAGTCTGCCAGTGCTGTTCCTCATTTGGCAATGCTTAAGGAGAATTAGGGGCTAGAGACAGTTGATATTCTCATCTCAGCTACAGGTGAGGCTATCAGAAAGACTCTTTGGTAGGCATGCAACACCTTTTCCTCAGACTCTCTGGCACTAATGAGATATGTGGCTCTACTGCCCAGAAGAGGCAAAGCCTCTCATTTTGTACATACCATTTGCTGCTGGTGGATACGCACTTATGGGTGGTGTGGCAGGTCCATCCTGGGTGCAGAAGTTCTGCCGCTAGCCTGGCCCGAGCCATGAGGTTTTTAATTTTTAATTTTCCCTATGGGGGCTACCGAAATGGGAAGCGCGCCTCTGCCTGTGTAACTAGAGGGAGACTCTCTGCCCCGCAAAAACCAAATGTGGTTCCACCCTCATTTCCCCGCTGCCTTCCTCAAACATCTCCCCCCATTGCAAATGTGGCATGCCATTTGGGTGGGAAATGCCTGGAATGCAATAAAGCCTGCCTACCCACTCACCTCCCGCTTGCCGGCTGGCTAATGGGGTGAGAGGAGAGGCGGAGAAGCAAGAGGGGCACTGAGCGGAGCCCTCTGAAAGAAGGCTGAGGGAAAGTGCATGTGCTATGGTATGCTGCGGATGCCCCTTGCTTGCCCCTTTGCCTGGCTTCCCTCCTTGTGCAGTCTCCTCGGTGCTTGCGCTCTCCCCCCTGGGTCTAGTTTGATGCAGGCGGAGCCACATCGCCCTGTGCAAGCCCACTGTTGGTGAAACTGGATGCCAGTGAGGCCTGGCTTTTTGCCTAGGTTTGTTTGGCTGTCAGGAGGAAAACAGCTTCCTCCCAGGCCTCTGTCCATTTTCCCCACAACAGCTGGACAAACGTAGGCAAAAAGCCATCCCATACCGGTGCCCAGCTTCACTGATAGAAGGCTTGCAAAGGGGAATGTGAGCTGCTGCCTGAATCAAGGTAGACTGGGGAGGGAGAACGCGAGCAAGACGGCAGCACTTCCCTAAAGCCTTCGCCCAAAGCCCCGCTCCACACCAGGAGGCTGAAGTCGGAATTTCTGCCCTCTCTGACCCACATATATCCTTAGCAATGGGACTGTTTCATTCTGCCCCCTTTTCCTGTTTTGTCTGCTGGATTGGCACAGGGGGATGAATCTAGCTTTGCTGCCTATTGCAGCTAGGAATCTCAAAGCTGTCTGCATCCCCCCCCACCTTGCCACCACAGCACCATTATCTTTAGGGAAAGATTGCACAGCAAGAGAAAAGGCAGCCACATGTGCTGCTGCCGCCGTTCCAGACAGCTACCTCGGGATCGAGGGGGAATAAAGAGGCCAGCTGGCAGGCCAAAGGTTCACTTGCTCGCTTTTCTCTCCCGCCTTTGCTGCCTTTTCTATTCCTGTCTCTCCTTGTCTTGCAGCCAGCTTTCTCATTTAGGGAGCTGCTGCAGTCTCAAAAATTGGGAGGGCCAGGCAGCAAGAGAAAAGGTGTTTCACTTTGCAAGAGCGGAGGCGAGAAAGCAAAGCAAGCAATGCTTCGGCTTGGCAGCTGACCTCTTTATTCCCCCTCACTCCCGAGGCAGCCGGGTAGCACAGCACGAGGTCGCTGAGGCTTTATAGTGTTTCTGGGATGTGGAGGGGAGCTGTTGCTGCCATTCCAGAGGGCAGGGGCAGGTGGGAGGCCAGGCACTCCCACAACCTGACTGTGTGGGTGGGCTCAGGCTGGCTGGTGGAGGGTGATTGTTCCTTTGCTTGTAGTGTCCAGGGACTGGCCAGGAACACCCGGCAGGTTTGGGCTAGGGTGGCTGGCTCGCATAGCGGCAGTAGGGATCGGGGGGGATGCCACTGGGACTAGATGCGGCGGGTTGCCCTCGCTAGGGTGGCTCCAAAATTAAATCTGGAAAGTGGCATACCACAGGATGGAGACTTGTTCCAGACCTGCCCATTTGGCTGAAGGGCCACCTCAGGGGCAAGATGGCAGGGCTTGGCCTCCTTTTGGGCTGGCTCTCAGCTGCCACCTGCTCACCCTCCCCTCCACCTTGGGTCTGGCATCCAACCTGTGATGGGGCACCTTGCTGCTTCTATGTGGGTGACCTTGGGTTAGAGTGCCATGCTGGGGCACTGTGTGCCCAGACCAGGCACTTTCTTTTGAGTCTCCCTCCCAGAGCCAGGCCCGAAAGATGGCCAAGCCTTGCCGTGTCCCCCCCCAGGCCCTTTGGCCAAGCGTGGGCCCCCTCCCCCACCATCAGCCTTACCTTCTCAGGCAAGCTGAAGAATGGCTGCATGGGAGGCAACTGGGTGGGGAGCAGAGATCGGCAAAGGAATCAACATGTCTCTAGGCATTAGCCAAGCAGGTGAGGCAAGATAAGGAATGAGTGGGAGGGGAGGGGTCAGCCAATGGTGCAATTAGCTGCAAAAATTTAACAACCGGTTTGCCTGAACCTGTGTGAATTGGCTGAATCCCACCTCTGAGTGATACATACACTGTTTCCATCCTCTCCATGATTTTGAACATTTGACTGGCACAAGGGGAGAAGTTGAACTTTCCCACTGCCCAAAACATTGCCTATGGATTTGAAGGGAAGGAGCATTTGGCAACAGCCTAAATTTGCCAATAACAGCTGGAAATTCCCAATTGCTGATTAAATCTTTGTAAACTTGCTGTGAAAACATCTAAATTATTCCCATGGCCAAAATTGTGTTTAAAATAGAGGGAAGATACTACTTAAATATATGACAGCTAAAGATAACTTTAGGCTGCCCTTGCCAGCTGGGGATGAAGATAAAACAGGCATTTTTAATGCTATGCTTAGCAAGAAAAGAGAAAGAGAAAGTAGAGCAGATGATGAAACTAGAAGATATATACTTGAATCTGATATTGATATTGGCATTGGAATATCAATCGAGCAAGATTTGCATTATAATGTCACAATGCATGTATTAACACTTCGACATAATTGGTTGTGTAGACATCTTTGAATGAATATTAACCTGGTCACAAGAAGGATACCTGTAACAATATCATGGGTCATGATATATCATTTCCTGACCATTGTCAGAATGATATTAAAGTATTTAAAATTTAAGCATACATAAAATTAATAGATAATGTTTAACTCATAAAGCAATGTTTATTTACGCAAATATAGTTTTAGCATAGAAACATAGAAAACTGTGCACTGAAGAATGGGGATGAAACATTTGCAACCAAATCACCAGGCTTGGAGCTCAAACTAACAACATAGCTACCAACCTGAGCTACTAATATTCAAAGACATTTCAATATAGAAAACTGATGGCAGAAAGATCCAGTGGTCCATAGAGTCTGCCTGTAAGTTTTTTGGTTGTTGTTTGTTTTGTTTTGTTTTTAATTATTTTAAAATTATTAATTATGGTTTATTTTATTATTGTCCGTTACACAATCAGCCAGATGCACAGACTGGCATTTTGGCATTTTTTCCAACCCATCAACTCCTATCCAAGGAGCTGGGTTGTGGATGTTTGATAGCCTTATTATTTTATTTTTATTTGTTTATTAATTTTTCTTGGATGATAGACATGTTTTATCTCAAGCATGTTAGTATCTCAAACTCCTACTGGAGTAAATTGTATATTACAGGCAATCTACTCTTGAATTTTGGTGGATTATTAGACTTATATAATGGCAGCTACGTTAATATATACACAAAAAGAGGCAATGTATCTCAAACTAAAAGTAGCCCTTTCTATATTTTGCCCATGTTAAGCCAAATTATAAATTGTTCTCAGAAGTAAATTAAAAGTTAGACACAAGACATTGCAAGCCCAAGAACATATAAAGGTACAGTGGGCCTTAAAAGACAGTTCCTAAAATCTAGCAAGAAGCTGCTGCTAAACCGTTTAATCAAGAACATCCAGTGTTCAGATGGTGAGTTTAGAATATGAGAAGGTACCTCTACTTTACTGCAGGGAAAATATTTTGGTCTAATTACATAGCACAGCTGAAAAATGAACTAAAGGTTTTTGTTTCTAGGCCTAACTCGTTCTGACTCATGTAGTTAGCTTTCCACGCCCTTTTTTCTGCCACTGGTAACATTTATAAAGAAAGCTTTTGAAGGAGAAGGCTCTATTTCTTTTGCTTTAATCTGCAAATATACTATGCACCTTAGAAGAGAGGGAGGGAGGGAGAGAGGGAGAGAAGGAGGGAGAGAGAGAGAGATCTAATGAAGGCATATTTGGAACAAACTTACAGGATTTCTTATGTTAAATTCATGGATGAAAGATATGTTATGGCAAACAGCAGATAGGGTGTTCACTGGCTAATGAAAGTATTTTGCTTTATTTTGTTTACTCACTGAAGATGGAGCTTTAACAAGTTCCTTGCTGACTGTGCAGGAATTCATTCTCTTGGAAAATAGTTGCTTTCCCACTTGGAAGTAATCTGTTTTAACACATTTTATAGTTTCCTTCTAATTGCCTCTGGAGTCTTTGCTTTCCAAGTTTAATGCATACGAGATTCTTTGTTTGCCAAAACTACATGCATGAGAAGTTATGTTTAGTTACTGTACATACTTATCCACAGTTTTTCCCTTCATATGAGATGCACTAATCCTAATTTTTAATGCATGATATGTAACCTGGGTATTTTGCTCATAGTGTAAATGTACCATTAATAAATAAACATTTCCTGTTACATAAGATATATGCATATTTTTCTGTTTTATTAAAATATACAATATTTTTCAGCTAATAATATTGAATCAATTTTGTATTTAGCTCAATGAATTGCACTCACAAGATTAGGTTTTTTTTAATGACTCAACAAAAAATATCTTAAGTCTTCAAAAATAAATATAGTATCATAAAGTAAGGAAACAGCAATCAGAAAACAGCATGGTAGCATTTAAGGTAATGTTGCTTGTTTCAAAAAAGTGACACAAACAACAAATTAAAAATAAACATGAAATGTTTTCACATTTAGAATGTTCCATTTCATCTTTTCATTTCATTTCAGATTTTAAGTTGTAGACTTAGTTTTCTGAAAACAATATTTCCGTGGAATAAATGAATTCATTAAGGAAAACAGTAAAAAAAGAAAAACAATGACATAATATGGCCTATCATTTGCAACGTTATATTATGAAAAATCAGTTTGATCCAGTAAATGCCTTTTATAGAACTGAGACCATATTATGAAAACAACATGTCTTTTTTTAAAATTAGATGTCAGGTATTAAAATATTTGTAGAGTTTGATTATATACCGATACAGTTTATTGCCCAATGAAAATTTATCTTAATGCTGTCTATAAAATAGATCTGTTAGTCATAATACAATTTCTATTTTCTAATCAGTGAATAAAAAATATTTAAGTAAATTTAAATAAATCATATTTAAAATAATGCAAATAAGTAAACAATGTATTAATATAATTATATATATATATATCTTTTTTTTCGTAGGTTTTATGTGTATGTCTCTTTAGCCAGGTTCTACCTACATAAACCAAGATGTTATGCAGCATAACATCTTGGTTTACGTAGGTAGAACCTGGCTAAAGAGACATACATATATATGTTTTCTGAGGTTTTCGCAGGTGTTGTACTATATATATTATATGGCAGGATAATTAATTTTCAGTATTTTTACTTAAAGACAATGACAGAAAGACCACTGAAATATCCATATTTATTTATTTATTTATTTATTTATTTATTTATTTATTTATTTATTTATTTATTTATTTATTTATTTATTTTTAAATTTGTATACCGCCCTTCTCCCTGAGGACTCAGGGCGGTGAACAGCCAAGTAAAAACATAAACTACAAACATTAAAATACAATTAAAAAGATATATATAAATTTGGCCCCATGATTAAAAACAATAACAGACAATTAAAAACATTTTAAAAAGTATTAGGCCAGCCCGGCTTTCTGGAAAAAGAAGGTTTTAAGGGCATGGCGGAAGGCACCGAGGTCTTGGATTCTCCTTATCTCTGGGGGCAGCTGATTCCAGAGGGTAGGTGCCCCCACAGAGAAGGCCCTCCCCCTGGGGGTCACCAGCCTACATTGTTTGGCTGATGGCACCCCGAGGAGGCCCTCTCTGTGGGAGCGCACAGGTCGATGGGAGGCCGTCGGTAGCAGCAGGCGGTCTCAAAGATAACTAGGTCCTATGCCATGGAGCGCTTTAAAGGTGATAACCAACACCTTGAAGCGCACCCGGAAGACCACTGGGAGCCAGTGCAGCTCATGCAGGAGAGGTGTTGTATGGGAGCGCCATGCGGCTCCCGTGACTACCCGTGCGGCCGTATTCTGGACCAGTTGGAGCCTCCAGGTGTTCTTCAAGGGGAGCCCCATGTAGAGAGCATTGCAGTAGTCCAGGCGAGAGGTGACGATGGCATGAGTGACTGTGCACAGGGAATCCCAATCAAGAAAGGGCCGCAACTGGCGAATCAGGCGAACCTGACAGAAGGTCCCCCTGGCTACAGCTGTCAGATGTTCCTCCAAGGACAGCTGCGTATCCAGGAGGACTCCCAGATTGCGCGCCCTCTACATGGGGGCCAAAGACTTGCCCCTGATAGTCAGTGATAGAGTCAACTGACTATATCGGGATGCCGGGAACCACACCCACTCAGTCTTGGAAGGGATGAGCTTGAGCCATATAACTGAGTGATAAGTTAATTCCTATTTTGTTGCTTAGAATAGAGTCTATTTAAATAGCATCTTGTTGTTGTTAGTTTTGAAGTGAGGGAGGAGAGATGTGGCTCTCCTCGACCTGCAAGGCACCTCCCTTTACTTCACCAACCCTACAGGGTGGCTATGGTTCCTTTCTGAGCCCTTCAACAGGAAGAGCTCGGAGTGGGCAGTGGAGCTCATGGTCCATGCCTCCGATGGCACCAGATGTACAGCCAGAATTCTGAGTATAGATGTCCTATGTGGCGAATCTGTTCTAAATAATTGTATATTGTACATACTGAAATTCCTTTTAGGTATTCAGCATTACAGGGGTATTTGAATATATTATCAACATTGCAGAAGAGGTCAGGCACAAGGTCTTTCCTTTTCTGTTTATTTTATACAGAGAGATCTAAATGGGACAAGTCTATTTTCTCACATTTAGTCTTTCCACTAACGTATAAACACATTTAAAAGAATGACATTGGTTGTTTCCATCTTCTCTAACATCTAATCTCTGCTGATAAAAATCATTGTTCTCTTTAAAGCAGCGTGAAAGCATGTTCTGAAAACACTTCTACATGAATCAAAGAGCTCTGTTGTTAATAAGATATAGCAGCATTATCTAGAATTCAACTTCAAGAATTGCTTACAGCAATAGTTATATTACACTATGAGAGTAAATAATATATTAAATCATTAATACAATTATTTTCAAGTAGAGAGGATGAAAATTACAGTGGGTATTGTTACAATTGAAAAGCATAGTTGAAAGCCATAAACAGAAACAATTTTAATAGTTTTTCATTTGGTTTCCCCCCCTGAAATATCAAGATTTCTGGAGTTTTCTTTTGTTTTTAATATATAACGGTTTGTAGCTTGTTCTGGTACAATCAAGTTAACAATAACAATCAAGTTATTGTATCAATCCAGTATTCCATGACAGTTATTGGTAGAAGTGCTTACAATATGCTATAGAATTTCCAACTCTGACAACCAAAAAAGCTAGGCAGCCCTGAACTAGCTTTTGAGATTTATTAAGAGTTAGACTTGAAACCAGTTTTATATAGTAGTTAAAATAGTAGGCTAGAAACCATGAGATCTAGTCCAATCTTAGTTACAAAACCAGCTGGTACTTTGGGCCAGTCGCTTTCGGAGCCCTACAAAGAAAGCAATGGCAAACCACTTCTGGTCAATAAATTTTCTAGGACAAGTCCAGTCAATTGTCAGGAATCAACATTGACTTGAAAACACACTTACATTCATAAAAGACTTGATCTGCATTTAACCAGAAAATCTATCTTGGCAATTGTTCTCCCGCATTTCTATTTATGGTAATATTCATGCCAGTTACTTGAATTATTGGAAACTTCTGCAAGAAAAATATAATTTCTGTTAGTAAACTGCATACTATATATATCAGGTAGCAGATGCTGTTATAGCCTCCAAAATTCCGTACCATTCCCCGTTTCAAATATAGAATCTGAACCAGAAGGGTGATAGTCTTGTTTTTGTCAATGTATTAACAACTGTTTGTGATATGTGTCCATAAAGAATAATTTCAATTCTTTCTTCCACTTCTTCCAAAAAATCTGCTAGTTGGGTAATTAAAGAATAACATGAAAAGCAGTAAAAATGGGAGAAAATTGCCAGGAGAAGTTTCTAGTGAATACATATCTTCTGTTAGCAAAATGAATTACCTGCATTTATTCTGGTATACCTGTCCTAGGCCATTAATCAGGCATCAAGGCTGACTAAACAAACAAACAAATAATACAATCTTTAGAATCCACCTTTACACCTACTTCATTAGTTGATCTTGGCTCTGCTTTTTTTTTTTGTTTGATGTGAAACAAAAAACCTCTCTCTCTCTGTACACGTTATGCTCACACACCTGTTGACTGCTGCTAGAAATTACCTCCCTTGTCCCTTGTATTTAGTTTTTACTTTCCTGATGCATTTCAACAGTGAAGTTTGAGAAAGTACTGCCACCTACTGGCTATTTGCAATGCAGCATTGATATTGGTTGTACTGTTGATAGAAATGTTAATTACGATTTCAGGGGGAAAAATGGACTGCCTATGGGTAGTAAAGTAAATCCACTGGTTAATAAAATGGCCAGAGTGACATATTTTATTAACAAAATGGAAATAAAAAATATAATTCCAATTTCTTAACAAGCAGTAAATGTTGTGGGTTGGATTTAAACTTTACACTTGCAGTAGATCCATTAAATCAAACTGGATTTCATCCAATGGTTTAGTCTATCTTATATATGATCCTAGAGCAGAGAATTCATATGAACTATCTACAAAGCATAGCTCACAAGTGGGAACTCATCTCCATAATGACTAGACCCTACAACTACTAAAGCTCAAGTCATGAAGAGATGCTTCATTGGCAATCCTGGAAAAATATGTACTTTTATTCACTGAGCAAACAAAAAATAGGAAAGGGATGAATTATGAATTTAGGTATTACGTATAATCTACATCTTTCTATATCACTATTGCCCAACATAGATGCCTGCTGGGTTTAACTGGGCAGCTGAGGTGATTTTTACCTGGCAGGAATAAGTACTCTTACATTACCAGTGACTTTTTGCTCATTCCTTCCAGAACCATCACACTGCCAAGATAAGAAAACACAGAAGGTTTGAGGGGATGAGATAACTATAGATCTGACCAAATAATAAGACAAATCTATTAACAGGTGTATGGAGTAAAAAAAACAAAGTATAATTGTAAAATGCAAAAGATAATCCAATTTACAAAATATTGTATAAAATCTGTTATTTATGTAAGTTGCATAAGTGTTAAAGTATTAGTTCTGTTACTGAATGAGAATGAGTAAAAAATATACCATAACGAGATAAAAACAACTTGGCACAAAAAGTATACGTTAATTATTTATATCTATTTGGTATTGCCTAAAAGATTACATAGTACTTTATGCACATTATCAGAATAACTACAGCTTAAACAATCAATTAAAAACATATCTCTTAAAAGCAGTAAGTCCACTACTTTTTTAAAAAAATATCTTTTTTTTCCCCAATTAATATTGTCTTCATAATTTTAGTTTCTATTAGATTCTCTTTCTATATTTTTTCCAATTGTCTGATGTCTTTTGGCATCTATCTGCTGTTAAATCCTTCTTTCTCAGCTTTCTAAGTAGCAACAGGTGCCTAAAGGAATTATGGTAATATAGTATTAGAATCAATCATTTTTTTGGCCAAAGTACAAAAAGCTTCTGAAGCTTTTGGATCAAAAATACTTTGCCTGTTGCCTGTTGTTGCAATATGAGTTATTTGGTAATATTGACTATGAACACTAGCTTTTGGAAATGGTTGGAAAATTGCTGGATATTATTGCACAATGCCTTTGTCTCAAAAACAGAAAGAATTTTCCAGAAACATTCTTACATATTGAGTAAAAGTAGCCTGCAGTTGAAAAGAGAGGCTCCATTCTAATTTCCCAAAAGTACTGACAAGATCTTTGTATTATTAAAACTTTGGCAAGACATTGCCAAGACATAGGAGAGCTTCTGCAAACATTTCCCACTCCAGGGAACTTTGTTAACATTTCTTGTTATTCAATTAACACTTCTAAAATTGCAAATATTGAAGACTAATGTCAAAGAAGTAATTACAAGAAAAACCCATGTTGATTTGAACTTGTTAGGATCATAGAGACAAAATGCTATTGGTTATGCATTTAGAAAATATTTTGTTGCTTCAGGTCATAGCAATGGATGAAAACGAGAAATTTACAATTCCATATTACTTTAAATGACATGTTGCTAGCTTTCATTAGTGGTTATACCCAGATGCCAGCAGATGTGAAGCAGGAAGGCAAATATAGCTCTGATGTTACCAAGGGCTGTTTTGTACCTCCAACTGGTATTAAAAGAGTGGCAAGACAATGGCATTGCTGGTGGAGGTCACCAAGAATGCAGTGGTAGGTCTTAGATCAGGAAGATTTAATCACTGCATTTGATCATGCTATTCAGATCCCAGTGTTAATAACAGAAAGTAGATTAACTTAAATGAGGAAGATGTATATATCAGTGTCCTTGCAACCATGGTTTCTTACCAAGGAAGGATTCTCTCTCAGGATTAATGGAATTATCCCTTTTGCAAGTAGCAGGTGTGGAGTCTCTATTTCTGCTTCTGGTTCTTAAGAACTGCTTTATTCCTTGTCTAGAGTAAATCTTACTATACAAGTCCATATATTTTCACGCATGGGAGAAAAGAATACAAGAAAGAAAAAGAAACAAGGCTAAAATATCTTCCAATTTCAAGGAAAGAAAGAAATAAAATATGCAGCCCACCAAGCTGCTTTATATGATTATGGCACTTAGACTCTCAAAGAAAAAAGGCATTCGGAAGAGATTTCAGTTCCCTCTCAGTGACACATTTCTCCAAACAAATAAGATAATTTGCTGAAATGAGCTACCTTGCTGTTTTCCTTTCCTTTGAAGAATCCAGTGCTACAACAGACAACCCATCAGAAATAATTAGATTATATGGCAGAATCCATAGAAACAATAGTGAGGAGAAAAAGGACTGCTACAGAATATTTTAGAAAGAACATCTTTTATCACTATCTGTGAGTATTTCAAAGACAGAGTAACTCCAAATTATAAGAAATAGCAAGTGGATGAAATTGTATTGTTCCATTGTTGGTCTTCTCTAACGAACTATAGCAGGCAGGAGGAC
Organism: Pantherophis guttatus; assembly: GCF_059756535.1. NCBI lineage: Eukaryota > Metazoa > Chordata > Lepidosauria > Squamata > Colubridae > Pantherophis > Pantherophis guttatus. The sequence goes on along the minus strand of NC_142067.1, from coordinate 47,370,155 downwards.
AGCTCTCTTATCTGGTTGCGTGGTGTCCTAAGCTCTGATAAACCTTTATGGAAAACGTTTTTTAACATAATAGCTTTAATATAATTATTGTCTTTATTATACTAATATTAAAATAGCAATAAAAAAACCCACCAAGAAATAGGCCACCATATAAAAGAAAATCAGACTTTCTGATTTTCATTCATAATTACATCTATATTTACTTATTGTATTCATTTAATACACCTCAGAAGAGCAAACCACTTCCACTCAAATCTATTACATTTTTTCTCTTAGTTTCACAGGTGCACAGCATACCTATTTTTCTTTCTGTAATTTAATGTGTTAACTCATGCTGTTTACCAATTGCAGTACTTTGCAAGTGTAATGGTGATGCTTTTAACTGGAAGATTTGTAAGAAGGAATTAAACAGTAGTATGAACCTCTTTCCCTTAAGTGCATGGTATATAGAACTTATTGATTTCATATTGTTATGCACAGGTAGTCCTCGCTTAACGATCATAACTAGGCCCATAATTAAGTGGCTCAGCACATGACCTGACTCAGTTTTATGACCATTTTTATGATGACTATGAAGCTAGTCACCATGATTGTTAAATGAATTGCATGGTCATTAAGAGAACCACATGGACAAGTGAAACCATTCTCCCAGTCATTTTGCTATTTTGGCAAACAAATGCCAAAAACTGGCAAAAACCTCACAAACCATGATCAAGTGACTTCAGGACACTTTAATTAGTCCTAACTGCAAGCCAGTTGCTAAGCACCTAAAATGTGATCACATGAATCTCTCTCTGTGTGTGTGTGTGTGTAAGAGAGAGAGAGAGAGAGAGAGAGAGAGTTGTAAATTAGAGCACAGCCATAGACAACTTTTTTTTTTGTAACTTTAAAGTAATTACACACTCAGTCATCAAATGAGGATTATCTGTACTAGTTTAATACTGTGATGCAGCAATAAGCATGGTTTTAGGTCATATTTGGGTTATATTTTATTCTGCCTTGTTCTTGGTGAGATATCCATGTAAAGCTAATTTTAACAGATTAATGGACGTTATGCCATTAATTATGAATGCTATTAAAAGAGTATGTCATGGTGGCAAATTAAGTTGTGTAAAGAGCATGGTGGCATAGTGGTTAAGAAGATGGGCTTGTTCACTGGAAGGTCGGCAGTTGGAGACCCAAGTGCCATGAGACAGGGTGAACTCCCATTCTTGTCCCAGCTCCTGCCAACTTCACAAATGTGAGTAGATAAATAGGTACCACTTTGGTGAGAAAGTAACATTCTCTGCACCTTAGCATATAGTGATGCTGACCACATGACCACAGAAGCATCATTGGACAACGCTGGCTCTCTCAGCTAAGAAATGAAGATGAGCACTGCTCCCTAGAGTCAGACATAACTGGACAGGGGAAACCTTTACCTTTTTAACCTTTAATTTGTATAATGATGTCAATATATAAATGATGGACACCACTGTTGTATGCAAAGCCAGTTGCATTGAGGTCTGCTAAATCAAGGTTTTGCAATATGTAGTTTGAGGTTATTTCTAGATCTATCATGAAGGCCTACAGTAGATCATATTTATTTTTCTTAGCAGTAGTAGTCATTGTATCATGCTATTCCGTAAGATAATTCTCCCTCTTCAACCTAATGGTGTCTTTCTTCCCAGTGTATAAAACTTATTTTTGCCAGTGGCCAAGAGGAAAGCATCCAGCAAGTGATTAGAAGTGAAAATTGTTAGTAAAATTTGAGCTGTTAAATTTTCAGAGTCACAGTGAACATTGTATAAAATAATGATAGTGGTAAATATGTAGTCATACGTTATTCATATAAATGGGGAAATACTGCTATGTATGCACAGTATGTATGAATGTGTATATGAAACCTTTTATTTTCTTGTTCAATAATGTCCGAGTCCTGGAAATTGCCTGGACAAGACCTTGCAGTTTTCTAAGCAAGTTTTATCACAAGAGATTTGCCATTGCCTGCTTCCTAGGACTGGGACAAAGTGACAGGCTCAAGGTCACCCAGCTGGCTTTTTGCCTAAAGCAGGACCAGCAGAAGAACCAATTTCTAACCTAATGCCTTAACCACTACATTAAACCGGCATTCTATAAAACCTGTACGCCACCTTAATTTGGTTAGGCATTAAATGTTTACATGTAAAGTATAATTTTACATCAATATTATATGTAGAGAGACAGACAGACAATTTGTGTGTCTGTATGTGTGTGTGTTAGAATATATATGAGCATGTGTGGGGCAGGGGTGGGTTCTACTTACCTTTACTACCGGTTCGCAACAGGGCCGTGCGTGCGTGCTCTTCTGCGCAAGCACAGAAGCTTCTGCACATGCGCAGAAGCATTTTCATGACATCAGGGTCAGTGGGGTCTCCCGCCAGTTTTTCTACCGGTTCTATAGAACTGGTGTGAACCGGGGGCAACCCACCACTCGTGTGGGGGTATACACACATATACAAACATACACTTAGCATTATACTTAAGAGCACAGGAACAGAAATGGCAGGAAAACCAAATCAGAACTGAATTTTAAGAGAAATTTCACTGTATTGGATTGAGGAACAAAGTATATTAATTCTCTTTGCTGGAAGTTTTTTTAATGGTATCATAAAATACAGATTTTTGTAGTGAATATGACTTTGCTTTGGTAACCTCCAAGTCTTCCATTTCAATGAGTGCCAGATTTTAATTGGTCTTCCATTTTGCTGTCACATCCCAATTTCAAGTTTGCTTAAATGCTTCAGACACTAGGGTAAATAGTTACCTACTAGATACCCAGGTAAAGCGTATTTTGCTTCTAATGATGTCAATCATATGTAGGCCCTAAGTGCTTATTTCAACTCAGACTATGTGTTTGTTTGTTTTTTACATTTCTGAAGAAAACAATTTTGATTGTTTCTGACATTATGTGTTTTTTAAAAAAACAATTCCCTTATGGTGGATATAACTATCTTGTGAAGAAACTGAAAATAAAAGTGAGCTGGATTGCTTATAAAAATATGACACCTTTTCCAGGGATGGATTCTACTTACCTTTACTATCGGTTCGCAGTGGGACCGCATAGGCTCTTCTGCGCATGCGCAAAAGCATTCTGATGACGTTGGGGTCGGTGGGCAGAGCCTCCCGCTGCTTTTACTACCGGTTCTATAGAACCGGTCCGAACTGGGGGCAACCCACCACTGATCTTTTCTCATATTTTTCATCTAGTGTGATATGTAGTCATGAGGCCAGATTTCATTTATTTAATTATGCAGATAATTATTCAGAATGCAAGTCATTCTCCACTCTGTTATGCATCAGTGATGTTCTAGATGGACTTCTTTTTGATACAGAGATGAATGATATGTGTAGGGAATTATATGGATAAAATTTATGTTTGTACAGTGTTGGAAATAGATTCTAACATTCAGTGGCTAAACAGTAAATGCTCAGGTATTCATAATATCACTTACAAGAAGCAATGCTAAAGCTAACTAAAGATCACAAAGATATTTAGAAGTTTTAAGATGATGGTGGTTTTTCAGTTTTATTGCTGTAAACACCTATACAAAAGCACAAAAGTTACACCTATAGAGAGCAATACTAGCTGTGACCACTAAGGTGTGCTATACCTTTATATATAATCTAACAAACAGACAAGAGGAAAGTGAGAACAATAGGTTTTTTGTTACAATATCAAATGGAACTATTAATTGTCCATGTACTCTGCCTGCCAATCTAAGTAAACATTGTATATAATTATTTTGTAAATAAAACTTTTGCCATGCAAGAGTAACACCATACTGCATGTAGAATTTCTTATATATATATATATATTTCATGACATGTGGAGAGCATTGCGGTTTTTTGCCTGAGCAGACTGTGTGTATTGAGGTGGTTGGAATTTTCATTGGATAGAAAAGAATTAGGCTACAATCCTATCAACATGTATTTGATATTGCACTTAATAGTACTTGTTTTTTTGGTAAATACTGTATATATGCATTGCCCTGTGAAAATTAAGTATGAGCAAATTAATGTGCAGGTACTTCTGAGTGTTGCACAGGATCAGCCATATACATTTGTTTTAACATTAAATGCAAAAAATCCTGTGATTTTCCATATTTGTTGTAGATATGTATCAAATCATGTTGGTTCAATTAATGTGTTAGCCACGAAGAAGTTGTTTTAAAATGTTTACACATTCTAGATGGGAGAAAGGAATGCATGTGGCTATATCAAGACTTAATCCTCTGTTAGATCTATTTATATGATCTTTTGTCATCATTTGCAATTTATTTATTTATTTATTGGTTCGATTTATATGAATGAACAGTGATTGGAATTCCTCTGTATTTAACATCTCTTACAGGTTTTATTTTAATGAGTCATGTTTCATAAACTTGCCTACGGGATTTTAAAATGAAGCATTAAACAAAATGAAAGAGTGAGGAAAAAACATACTTCAGTAGTCTATATTGCAACCTTAGAGGAAGTATTGACTGAATTTGAGAATTACAGATAGTCCTTGACTTACAACAGTTCTTTTAGTGACTATTTGAAGTTAATGGGACTGAAAAAGTGACTATGACCAGTTTTCACACTTAAGACCGTTGCAGCATTCCCATGGTCACATGATCAAAATTCGGATGCTCAGCAACTGACTCAAATTTATGATGGTTTCCAAGGTCATGTGATTACCTTTTGTTACCTTCTGACAAGCAACGTCAATGGGGAAGGCAGATTCACTTAACATCCATGTTACTAACTTAACAATTGTAATTCACTTAAGAAATGTGGCAAGAATGGTCACTTAACAAATGTCTTGCTTAGCAACAGAAATTTTGGGCTCAATTTTGGTCATAAGTCAAGGACTACCTGTATTTTTTCCAGCTCCACAGTGTGGAGTAAGAAGAGTTTTTTATTCCAATATTTTCTTAAGAAAAATAGCAATGTCTTATATTAATGCAAGGCTTACTTTCTTCTCAGGCTTGGGCATACACTTTAGTTCCTACCGTGTTTTCCAAAAATAAGACCCTGTTTTATATTTTTTTGAACCCTGAAATAAGTGCTTGACCTTATTGTCATGCTCTCAAAAGCCCGATAGGGCTTATTATCAAGGGATGTCTTATTTTGGGGAAAACAGGGTACATGGTTAGCTATTTCTAACCAAAAGCTCCAATTATATTTAAAGGGTATTGATGGAACTGGAAGGAATAAAGTAGTTCTGTGTAGGATATTCCAGAGATACTTTGAGTATTCATAGCTTTCTTACAGCCAGCACCTCAAAGAAATAAAATTAAAAAAATATTTATGGTCAAAGACAGAATACTTCCTACACAGTTTGGAATTCGGAAAAACTGTTCCAGAGCTGGCTAACTTCTTTTCTTTTTCTCTTTTCTCCTTTTTCTACTCTCCTCTCCTCTCTTCTTTTCTTTTCTTTTCTTTCACAAATGTATATGGCACCTACCAAAAAGAGAGAGTATATTCACCCTACTAGATTTAATTGGATGGGCAGAAACAATCTCACAAGTAACATAGCCCCATGCTATGTAAGACTTAAAGGTGACAACCAGCATCTTAAATAGCACCAAGAATCCAACTGGAAATCAGTGGAGCTCACACAACTGTGATATTATATGGATATATTCACTCTGCACCCATGACTGCATTCAGAATCAACTGAAACTGTCATAATTATTTATGCAATGTATAATATATACATGATATCACATGATTCTGAATCTTGGATAAAAGAATTACATTAAATGGTCTACATCTGTCTTTCAGAGATTATCAGTGCCTTGAGATCATACACAAAACCAGAAGAATGATAGTCATTAAATAAGTATATGACCATCAATGATTAATAAAGATTTTTAGAATAACATCAATGATTCTAGAATTAGGAAATATAGTATTTCTAATATATTAGGAAATCATTAAATTAGGAAATACAGTATTTCTAATATAAATGAAGTTGTACTTTTATTTAAGCACTTGTTTCGAATCTTTCTGCTTCCATTTTGCTAGATTCATGCCAGCTATTATGTCTCCATAAAGAAATAGAAAAACATATCCAGCAGTTCTAAACATCTCTAATGGACAATAAGATTTAACTATTATTCGGTGTGATGAAGGAAATTGTACATGAAACACTATATAAATCAGTGTAATATTTCATCACTGAGGAAATTAAAAATTTAGTACACACTGCAATGCTATTCAAGATTGAAAAATCTTGAGGGTGGAAACTGCTTTCACGTTCCATAAAATAGTAACATAAAAATGAGTTAATAGGAGTTGGATTTAAAAAAAGTATGAATTCACAATCCCTCTTTTGTCAAAGGATTACTTCCAAACTTCTAATCAAACATCAAACCAAAACACAGATGAATTATAAGGGCATAACTACCCAAAGGAAAACAAAGCAGACTTGGAAGATCTTATGAAGAAAACTGATTATTGTTGGCTAGATCAGCATAGTTTTCATAAACCATTTAACCACAATATGTTTTGAGCATAATATAGTTTGTCCTTTTCCTCTCCATTGATCTAAGATAAATAATGGCTATAAAAAAAGGTAAGGAGTCCTTACAGATTGTACTCCTCTAGTGGTTTCTGACTGTAGGGGGTGATGCAGTCTGAGATTCAAATATTTTTATTATCAGTTCTGTGGGAGTGGCATAGTTTGGTGGGTGTGGCATGGGAAGGATACTGTAAAATCTCCATTCCCTCCCCACTCCAGTGGAAGGTTACTGCAAAATCCCCATTTTCTCCCAATCAGCTGGGACTCAGGAGGCAGAGAATAGATGGGGGTGGGGCCAGTCAGAAGTGGTATTTACCGGTTCTCCGAACTACTCAAAATTTCTGCTACCGGTTCTCCAGAACTGCTCAGAACCTGCTGAATACCACCTCTGGGGTGGTGCTCATCTGTTTCAAGCCATTGCTGACATTTCTATGAGTCATTTGGCCAGCACTTTCAAACTGCTATGTTGACAGGAGCCAGGGCAAGATCGGGAGCTACCCCATTGTGTGGAGCTCAGGTTTTGAACCTGGACTGCTGAATTTCCAGCTGACAAGCCCAGCATCTCAACCACTGAACCACCGTGCCATCCCAATAAGGGCTTTAGCAATAGTATTTTTTTTATCTTAATCTTTGCAGTTTTCTTTTCACTAATAGGAAATTTTCAGCAAGATGCCTCAAAATATATTCATGTATATGGGAGCCAACTCTAAGAAGTAGAAAAAGAAAGCCATAAGATATTTTCTTTTGAGTTACCCCTTGAGTATACTGTGTTTCCCCCAAAATAAGAATTTCTTCCATGTGACATTTCAATGTTATCTTCAAAAGTTTTTTCTCTCCTCTTCTGTCTTCAAACTCACCAAATCCATTACAAAGACTTTGTAATGGCATTTTTTCCCCTTGAAAACAGTATGGAAATAGTTAGACATTGCTTTCTTCAAATATGTGTGTTCCACTTACCAGGCTGCTGTAGAAGCCATGGATTTCTAATGGTCTCCATTCCAAGCATTAACTCTTTTTAGAAGCCAGTCTGTCAGCCTGGTGCTAGTTGTGAAAGGCTCAGAAAAAAGATGGGTAAATTAGCTGCTAATGATTTTAATAGATTTATTCTAAATCCAGACTTTTCTGCCTGTCTTATCAATATTTTTTTTAAGTCTGGAGTATTGTGGGCAGATTTTTGTCTGTTGGAATTCTAAAGTCCCAGAGCACTTTAGCTTCTTCATTTCCTATACTTTATTTATTTTATGGTCCCACCAGTAATTTTTGTTTTGAGGCAAGTGATATTTCTTGCAGATCTTTCAATGTCACATTGTAGTTACTTTGTCATTCCATTGAAATCAGTTTGTGCAATCCAGATCACAGACATTATTATAATAGCTGGAGACAGAAGAATAGAAGAGAAAGAACTGGAGAAAAATCACAAAATACAAAGACCTGCAAATAGAAGTAGAACGATTGTGACAAAAGGAAGCATAGATAGTTCCAATAGTAATAGGCAGCTTAGATGCAATTCCAAAATATCTGGAGCACCATTTGTAGCTTTACATCCTGCAACAATATCTTTAACACCTTAAGGACCATCTGCATATCCCAGATCTTTGGAAAGGACTTGATAGGTGGACAAATCCAGTATACATCCAGATATACATTTGGCTGCTATGACCAACCATAATAATAATATATGAAATTTGTGTGCTACCAAACTTCGAACAATTCTGTGCTGTTTCAAAATTGCTGAACACATTTTAAATCAACGAAAGGATGAGTATGAATAAATGTGAATGAGTATGAATAAATCTGAAAAACCTGTTACCTTCGGATTTGAAAAAAGTATGTGTTGGTATTATTAATATGCCCCCCTTTCTCCTCCCCCATTTAACTTATTATAATATAATATTATAATCATAAAAAAGATAAATTCCAAGAGGATGAAAGACATCCCTTATGACATATATATTAATAACTTTTCACATCAAATGATAATACCTATCATCTTCATCTCTCCAGTTTGAATTTTCCAGCAAAATAGGAGGATGATCTTCTTCATGAAAAGGAAATATTATAGGCTTCAATCCCTTCCAACCATTGGCAACTTCAATAAATTGAAACTGAACTGCAAGATTAAAAATTATGATCTGGCTTTGCTAATAGATGGACTGTAAATTTTTTTACAAGGTTGTATGGTTCTCCAAAACAAGAAAGCCTGAAATTAGTGGCTTTTATGAACTGGGGAAACCACCATATTCTTTGTCTTTGAATACTAGGCAAAATTTGATACCAATTACATTTGAACTACATTTAGTTTGTTGCATTTTATACCAAGATTGCAGCATATGGTTAGAACATCTGGCCTGATCTTTGTAGTCTCTTCATGCTTCCTCATTCCCTTTTTTGTGAATAGCTTGATGAGAAGTTTTGGAAGCTGAAGCTTATAATTATTTGGTTATAATTGCTTTTTAAATAATGAAAGAATATAAACTACAATATGAAGCATGTTCACTTGACATTTAAATCAACAGGAAAAGTATTAATCTAAAATATATTATTTTTATTCTTTCACAAATCTAATATTTATCAAAAGCCTCACTCAACATAAACTATCTGTTTTGTAAATGCTTTTGATCTGACTAAAGCTTAAAGCATATATGAATACTACTACTACTACTACTACTACTACTACTACTACTACTACAAATAATAACAACAACAACAATAATAATGATAATAAAAACCTTAATGAAAATGAAAAGCACCATTATATCTGCAGAGTGGTTACCATCTTCTTATAGTGACTATCAATATGTGTCCTTCAAAATCTCATTGTTTTAGGGAAACCTATGCCAACATAAGATAATGTACAATACCACACAGAAGTGTAAGAACATTTGTTAATCCTAATGAATTCTTATTGAAAATGGTGGAATGTATTTTAATTATTTATTAGATTTATACAATGAACTTGAATATATCTCCTCATACAATCTCTGTGTTTTTATTAATAGTGTTCTATTTAATTAATTCAAAGAAATTCTCATGCAATGGGGTTAGAAAGCAACTGCAGATTGCCCATTTCTTATTTATAAGATACAACCTTGACCATTAATAAGTTAGTCATGTGTTATGGATGTTTAGGGGCTTCATTTGTTCTTTTGCTTAGAAACTAAAGGTGCTCTAGGGATTTAAGAATGCAGGGTCATTTTTCAATGTCAGGTAAGATTCTGTAATTATAGTGCATCAATATACCCATGGGTTTTCTATTTTCCCAGTGCAAACCTCCTTTTCATTTGTGTGTCTGTGTGTGTGTGAGTGAATGTGTGTGTGTGTGTGTGTGTGTGTGTGTGTGTGTGTGTGTGTGTGTGTGTACATAGGCTTATACTAGTCAAAATAATCAATGGGAAATAATTTCAAATTTACCAAATGGGGAGAAAATGACAGTTTTTGTTTTGTTCGTTTGTCAACATGAAAAAGACGTTTCAACACTGACTATATTTTAAAGATTACATTACAATTTTATAAGTTCTCCAGTGAGCTGCAGTTTAGATGAAAACATTTCAAATGTACTTTTTGCCAACAACTTCCATGTGTATGTTTAATGTTCCTGTTGCATGCAATCACATCTGCCGAATGCATCAAGTCCCTGCCCCATACCTGAAAGACAGCAAAGAAAGAAAATATTTAAAAAGCAATTCCAGTTCATGATTTTTATAGAAATAAAGAAGGTGAAAGATTAACATTGCTTGTTCTGATCTATCTCTTCATTAATCTTCAGAGCTATGTTGCTAAAAGGAAAAGAAAACTCAGAAAAGGAAGAGAAACACCCATTCAAGTTCAGCTTTCCTTTATGTAATTCTCCTAGTGCCTCATCGTTATCAACTTAAGTAGATAACTGGACAGTGAGATTATAAAATCAATTAATTTCAAGTCGTCCAAGGCTGGACTTTATCCACAGCTGGCTTGCTTCAAGCTGTGACAAGATCATGTATTATCTTTTTAGAAATTCCTTCAATCTCTGATCTGTAGACATTATCAGTGTGTTCTTCTAGCCCTCACTACCATCTTAATCACGTGTGTATTTTAAGTCTATGCATTTTATGTGATCTCTCCCAACTAAACTGACAACAATAAACTTAATTGCCTCAAAGTAAACTTTGATATGTAGATTTATGAATTAACAGAGGTTCTTAATGGATTGACAAAAATAATACTATTATGCATTTGCTCAGTGAGCTGTATTGTAGAAGGTTATAGAACCTTCTGTATCTTCTCTGTATTTTTCTGCCCTTATTTTGATTAAGAAAAATACAATTACTTAATTGTGTCAAAGAATGAAAAAGAGAAAAAAATAATAATTTTCTTTCCGTGAGGTAGTATCAGTGGTGGGTTGCCCCCAGTTCAGACCGGTTCACAAGAACCAGTAGTAAAACCGGTGTGAGGCTCTGCCCAATGACCCAGACATTATTATAGGTGATCTGCGCATGCGCGATGCAAACCAGTAGTAAAGGTAAGTAGAACCCACCCCTGGGTAGTATGTATATTACATTTTCACTTTCCTGGCATGAGAAATTTTAATAAAACACCTAGGTTACTTTATGTTCAAGGGGCACAGGTCCAGACTAAATTGCTGAACTTTCTTTCAAATATATAGGTAATATATTATTGAGCTCCAGCATAAGATTTGATCTATTGCTAGAGTAAAATTCACACAATCATCATTTTGCTTAGAGATTTTTTCTTTTCAATCTGAAGTTAATATGGATGAGGTAAAATAATCACCCAAAAATACTATTCCAAACCAAATAACTAATTTATCATATGCCAAGAAGTTTTCAGAAGTTAATTTATAGTAAATGGATGAAGTATTTCAGAAACTAAAACATTTACTGTATTTTAAAAAAAGGCTGGAGTGAAGAGACAAAATGATCAGGATCAACCACGATTTTCCATTTTTAATAGCTTTGTGAATAACAACAACAACAACAATAGTAATAAAGACTTTAATGATTTCACCACAGGTTTTGTATTTTTCTTATATGAATTTATGTATTTACTTGTAAATCACCCAGAGTCACTCTGTGAGGGAGATACATGGTGTCTAAATGTGTGTGTGAGAGAGAGAGGGGGTTGGGGGGAGAGAGAAGGGGTTGGCGGGGAGAGAGAGGGGGTTGGGGGGGAGAGGGAGAGATTCTGATTTGCACCAATTTCATCAATCAAGTTTACAGGATTAGGGACTACTTGTTGCCAGTGTTTGATTTATATCATTGTATTACAATTGTATTTTGAAGATGACTATTAAGGATGTTGAAAAAATTATAAATGTGAAATTTGCAAACATCTAAAGACAGCTGTAAATCTCCATCATTACCCTATTGAAGTTTTTGGCAGACATTGAAACAAGGCAGGCCAAATCATCACTTTCTCACAGCCAAAAAAGGTTTGTGCAAAAAAATTTATTACAAAAAACTTTAGTTTTTTCACAATTTTTATTCACAATTTTATGGAGTACTTTTTTTCCAAGTGAATTTCAAAAAGATTCCATGAAATGGTACAGAATCAGAAGGAAAGAGCAAAAGAGGCTTATTCCTAATCAGGGTGGATTTGATTTAAATCACGATTTAAATCACTAGTCAGTAAGGCTTGATTTAAATCATAGTTTTCTACATAAAGACTAATTCTTGCTGGTATAACTTTAATATGCAAGTAGATGAAGATTTTTAGAATAACAACTTTTCATATTAGTTTTTTTATCCCCAGTTTAATAGGTTAATCATTCATATTTGGATAACTTTTCTGTTGTACTTAGGAAAGAGAAAAATAATCATTACCTTAATAATAACAATTTAAATAGATTTATTCAACTGAAACAATAACATTACAGCAAATGTTATTTAAACAAACATCCATGTTTGTTAACTAATTTGGCTATACAATATATATATATTTTAAGAAACTTAGACTGTCAGCCCAGCCTACACACGAAAAACTTAAATATTGTCTTACTGTAGCTCACTCATCATCTTCATCTTCTTCTTTGTTCATAATCTGGAAAAGAAAAACAAGCTTTCCTGCTTTATCAGGTCCCAAACAATTTCTCAATTTAGAATGAATGAGTCCAAAGGAAGAGAATATTCTTTCAATGCCTGCAGAAGAAGCTACTGCTGTTAAAAGTGAAATCATTACTTGAACAGTCTCTAAATCCAAGTGCTTAAGTGACTTCCACCAGTTCACTGGTGTGACTTTCTTTAAAATATCTTCAGCAAACATATATTTCTTGAATGATTCCCCCCCTTAGCTTTGAAGTTTATTATAGTTGGCATTACAGATGGATGATTGCTGGATACCCATGTCATAGCTAACTCCTCTTCCTCAGCACTTAAGTTTTGACCCTGATACTGGATATTGACAATATTTGCCAAAAAATGAGCTGGAGACAGTACTTGTCCCCATTCGTTTTTTTAATGCTTGTAATTTAATTCTGTCCATGTGTAGTTCTGTTTTTAAGTGTTCACTCAGTTCCTTCCAAATTTCAACAGCATCAGCAATAAAACAGCTATTTTTCTGTATTTTATTTAAAGCTTCAGAGATGGGTTTCAGGATGCTCAGCATATGTTCAACATTTCTCTTAAGCCCAATGTTGAGGATTTTGGCCGTGACAGTGCCATCTATTTTATCTCGATTTTCTTCACAAACTGTCATCAGAATAGGCCAGTTCTTGATATACTGCTCAAAACAGTCCACCACAGAGTTCCATCTAACATCTTGTGGGAGCATTAGCTTGGTTCCACCCATCCTTTTTCGAGCTGCTGCAGCAAAATGATTGTTACGGAAGTATTTAGCAATTTCAACAACATTAGTCTTTATTTCTGGAACACTTAAGTCTTTGGCTAAGAGGTGCAGCAAATGAGCACTGCAACCATATGTTATTAGCTTTGTATTCCCTTCCTGCTCTTCTAAATTTCTTCTCATCTTGGATACATTTGCAGCATTGTCTGTGACCAAACTGCGTACTAGACATTTGAATTTTACAATTTAAAACACCTGGTTAAAAAATAAAACTCATTTATTCTAGATATGTCTGCCTGAATTCAGAAGTTCAACAAAGACTGATGAAGAAAGATGGAGAAACAAAAAATGCTGTGATATTTCTTATATTCTTAAAAGTTTGTTATAAATGCTTTCAATCTTAAATCATTACATGCCACAAATGTATTTTATTTCAAAGAAAATTAATTGTATGCTGCTTTGTAGAAGAGATTCGAATTTGTAGATAAAAGTCCATTTAAAAGTTTAGCCAATATGGTAAATAAAAACAGATTTATTTGATATATGCCAGCAAAGTTCTAATGAATTCTTTTGTAAAAAGTTTTTTATTTTTTTAATACAAAGATAAAACACTCCATTTTTTCCTTATGCAGTGTGTCATCTGGGTACAAACATCTCTGTGCTACATCGTTCCTCATTTGTCACATCTTTCACATTCACGTTAACATTAATATTATAATATATTAAACATTTAAATATTGTAAAACTCTCCATTTTCTTCTTAGTATCTTTTAGTAATAATACTATATTAATATCAAATATCATTATTCTCTTCATACACATACTAACAATTTTCATCTTATTTTCATTTCTACCTTAATATATTTTCTATTTTAGTCTTCTTCATTTCCAAACTCCATTTTTATTCTCCAATCATTGATAAAATACTTCCCATATCACATAATATTCAGTTTGCTCTTTCTCCTTAATTGCTAACGTTAAACTGTTCATTTCTGCACATCTAATATTTTCCTTATCACCTTCTCTTCAATGGGAATCTATCTACTTTTCCAATGTTAATACAATTCTAGCTGCAGTTAATACATGAATAATTACATATACATTCTCTTTATTATAAGTTTTAGGTAAAAGTCCTAACAGAAATATTTATGGCTTCAACTCAGTATGTTGTTGTTTCATCTCTTCCAACCATATCTTAATTTTTGTCCAATACTTCTTTGCTTCTTCACATGTCCACCACATGATAGTACGATCCAGATAGTTGGTGACACCTCCAACATTTAGTTGATTTATCTTTATACATCTTTGCCAATCTCACTGGTGGTAAATGCCATCTGTAAAACATCTTATACAAATTCTCTTTATATGCAGTTGACATTGTTAATTTATAATTACTATCCCACAATTTCTGCCATTTATCTAATTCTATCTTATAACCAAAGTTTTTCACCCATGCTTTTCGCCCATTGTCTCTTTTACTTGTTCCTCTTCTAATTTTATACCCAATAGGTAATTATACAGTTTCTTTATTACCTTCTCTTCTGTTCTTGTTAAGATTTTATCTAATTCTGTTAATTCTCTGTAAAAGCCCTGTAATTTAACATCTTTCTCTTATCTGCGCGAGCTGCACTGGCTCCCAGTGGTCTTCCGGGTGCGCTTCCGGGTGTTGGTTATCACCTTTAAAGCGCTCCATGGCATAGGGCCTAGCTATCTTCGAGACCGCCTGCTGCCACCGACGACCTCCCATCGACCCGTGCGCTCCCACAGAGAGGGCCTCCTCGGGGTGCCATCAGCCAAACAGTGCAGGCTGGTGACCCCCAGGGGGAGGGCCTTCTCTGTGGGGGCACCTACCCTCTGGAATCAATTGCCTCCAGAGATAAGGAGAATCCAAGACCTCAGTGCCTTCCGCCGTGCCCTTAAAACCTTCCTTTTCCAGCAAGCCAGGCTGGCCTAATTTTTTAAGTGTTTTTAAGTGTTTTGTTTATTGTTTTTAATTAATGGGGCCAAATTTTTATATATATATATATATATATATATATATATATATATATATATATATATATATATATATATATATATATATATATATATATATATATATATATATTAACTGTATTTTAATATTTGTACTTGATGTTTTTACTTGGCTGTTCACCGCCCTGAGTCCTCAGGGAGAAGGGCGGTATACAAATTCAAAATAAAATAAAAATAAAAAATAAAATAAATCTGCACATGTGAATACCACATTATATCGATCACTTGCTTACTCATTTCTTCTTTCGTTTTAAGTCCCTCTTCTTCATTTAAAATATCTTTATATTTGACAGTATTTCCCATATTAATAATATTTGGGTGAATCAATGCTTCCATTGTTGAAAGCCAAACTGATAACCTCAAGTAATGTTGTTGTTTAATTTTTTCCCACATCAATAATAATGCAGTCCTTATATAGTGTCTCTGAAAATATCCATGTATCTTGTTTTTCCCATACCATAAAAATGAATGCCATCCCAGTTGTAAATCATGTTCTTCCAAAGTCAATAATCTTATATTCGTCAATACAATGCACTCTTTCATCCATGTTAAAACTCCAGCCTGATAGTACAATTCCCAGTTTGGTAGTCTAAAGCCTTCTTATGTCTTGCATAATTTTCAAACCAATTCTTGCTTTTTTCCCTTGCCAAATACACATATGTATTATTTTATTAAGTTCTTCAACGTATTTCTTTTCCAGTTTTAGAGGAATTGTCTGAAATAGATATAATAATCTTGGCAATATATTCATTTTAATTGTTGCTACTCTTCCTACCAGAGATAATTGCAGATTCTTCCACTTTTCCAGATCTATTTGGATTTGCTTCAACAAGTTGTAATGACTTCTGATACAACTGTACAAGCTAACTTTTCCCCTTTTATTCATTTTTTAAAAATTGTTGCAATTCTTATTATATATTTCTAATATCAGAAATATATATAATTTCTTCTCCTCCTTTCTTTGTCTAATCATACATGTGTAGTGAGAGTCCAAATCATCCATGTTACCAGCAGAAGCATAATCTGATTGGGTTATAGCAGACTAAATATGTTTGTGTAAAACCATGTCCGTTATGTAGAAAGAGATGCTTAAAAATGATATGTTTATTCAAACAATTACATGCTATAATAAAAAAACCTGCATTCTAAACTCATTTTCGTGACAATGGAAACAAGGAAAAAGAATAAATCACTCTTCCTGCAGGAATCAGAGTAAGGATGATAACCTAAGAATCTTGGAATTGTAGGCTGAAGAATAAGAAAAGGTCTTTTGTTTACCATATTCTAACACTTCTACTGGTCAATAGGATCAAACGTATAGTAAGTGAATGCTTCTTGACCTCCACTTACAACAAGGAAAATGATCTTTGTACAATAGATATCAAGAACAAAGCTAGGGCAGATTTCTTCTTTCTAATAAACTCACTTTTTATGATTGTATATGTTTGTATGTGCCAGTCATGAAACGCCTGTTATCAATCTGTGGAAGAATGTGAAAGGAAAGTAGTAATGATAAGGTTCCATAAAAAACTGCAGAGAGGAAAACTGTTATTTTGTCATAAATGTTGCTTACCCTGCACTTCTGTGGCATAATTTTTATAAATCTGACAGTAGAAAATATGATATCATGTCTGAACAGAAGTGAAACATAAAGAAGAGAGTGCAGCCAAAAAAATAGAGGAGGTCTGGAAGAGAATGGGACAGATAATGTCATAACACCAGCAGAGATGGAGGCAAGGTTTTGAACTGAATCACTGAAAAAGATGCATGACAGACTTAGCAGAGAATGGAAACCTAGAAAAGCAACTGTTCTGAATTCTGTTTTAGCAGAAGGAAAGTTTGTACCATATGTCAGACTTACTGGCATCATATTTTTTTGTATCTTGAGTGTTGATCAACTTCTTGCCTTTAAGAAAATTATAACATAGTAGTGTTCAGAGTACATACTACTGGTTCTGTGGGCGTGGCTTGGTGGGTGTGGTGTGGCTTGGTGGGCGTGGCTTGGTGGGGATGGCAGGAGAAGGATACTGCAAAATCTCCATTTCCACCCCAGTCCAGGAGAAGGATACTGCAAAATCACCATTTCCTCCCCACTCCTGGGGGAAGAATATTGCAAAATCTCCATTCCCACCCTACTCTGGGGCCAGCCAGAGGTGGTATTTGCCAGTTCTCCGAACTACTCAAAATTTCCGCTACCGTTTCTCCAGAACCTGTCCGAACCTGCTGAATTTCACCTCTGATTATTTTCCAAGAAACCAAGATTGTCAGCAATGCTTGCATCTCCATGTTAAATGTGATTTTCTCAAGGAAGTCACCAGATTAAACTAAACACTCAAAGTGAGCATATACACGTAGTCCTCGATTTACAACAGTTCCTTTAGTGCCCATTCAAAGTTACTAAAGCATTGAAAAAAGGGGACTTATGACCCATTTGTCACACTTAACAACTATAAGAAAGGTTGTAAAATGAGGCAAAACTCACTTGACAACTGTCTTGTTTAGCAACATAAATTTTGGGATCAATTGTGGTCATAAGTCAAAGTTTACTTGTATTTAGGAGTGGGTTGTCAAATGAAATCATATCAGTGTTTTGAAAAAAGTCATGCTGTTAGGCAAACAGCCTCTGTGTTATAGTGCTCTCTTCTGAAACTCAAATTGGAAAGAAAAAAAGAAGGATGCAGGATAACCTACATTCATGTACACTTTAGATCTCTGTCCTCAGACGTCTTCCTTCCTAACAGACAGAAAGCAGCAGGTGAAGCTAAGCAGAATCACATCAGATACCTGTACAATTAGCACAGGGGCCCCACAAGGCTGTGTGCTCTTTCCACTTCTCTCTATATACCAATGACTGCATCTCAAACGATCCATCTTTTAAATTACTGAAGTTTGAAGATGACACAACAGTGATCGGTCTCATTCGAGACAATCATGAATCCTCATACAGATGGGAGGTTGAGCAACTAGCCTTGTGGTGCGACCAGAACAACCTGGAACTGAAAACACTCAAAATCGTAGAAATGGTGGTGGACTTTAGGAGAAACCCTCCCATACTACCACCTCTTACAATACTAGGCAACACAGTATCAACAGTAGAGACCTTCAAATTTCTAGGTTCTATCATATCTCAAGATCTAAAATGGACACCTAAAATCAAAAACGTTATCAAAAAAGCACAACAAAGAATGTTCTTTCTGCGCCAACTCAGAAAGCTCAAAACTGCCCAAGGAGCTGCTGATACAGTTCTACAGAGGAATTATTGAGTCTGTCATCTGCACCTCTATAACTGTCTGGTTTGGTTCTGCAACCCAACAAGACAGACACAGACTTCAGAGGATAATTAGAACTGCAGAAAAAACAATTCTGCCAACCTGGCTTCCATTGAGGACCTGTATACTGCACAAGTCAAAAAGAGGGCTGTGAAAATATTTACAGACCCCTCGCATCCTGGACATAAATTGTTTCAACTCCTACCCTCAAAACGACACCATTGAGCATTGCACACCAAGACAACTAGATACAAGAACAGTTTTTCCCCGAATTCCATCACTCTGCTAAACAAATAATTCCCTCAATACTGTAAAACTAGTTACTAAGTCTGCATTACTATTAATATTCTCATTGTTCCTATCACCCATCTCCTCCCACTTATGACTGTATGATTGTAACCTTGTTGTTGGTAACCTTACAATTTATATTGCCTGTTTCCTAATATGATTTGATTGCTTATTTGTTCCCTATGACTATCATTAAGTATTGTACCTTATGATTCTTGACAAATGTATCTTTTCTTTTATGTACACTGAGAGCGTATGCACCAAGACAAATTTCTTGTGTGTCCAATCACACTTGGCCAATAAAGAATTCTATTCTATTCTATTCTATTCTATTCTATTCTATTCTATTCTATTCTATTCTATTCTATTCTATTCTATTCTATTCTATTCTATTCTATTCTATTCTATTCTATTCTATTCTACTCTACTCTATTCTATTCTATTCTATTCTATTCTATTCTATTCTCAGCTCCTCTTTTTGTACTGATGAACAGTAAGATATGCAGAAGTTGAATGACTTTTTCATTTAAATACATTTTTTCCTCTTGGTTGGCAAGCTGTTTTCCCAGTTTTAATTCAAAACCATCATTTTCTAGTCCAAGCAGTCTTAAACCCTTCTGTCTCCACAATGGTGTTCCAGTCTAGTAGCAGCCTCAGGTCCCATAGACTACAGTTCTTGTACACGCCTTCCCACCTTCAGCAATTGTCTGCTAGTTTTTCTTTTTCTTTTTTAAATATTTCTTTTTAAAATATTCTTATGATTGATCTAATCATGCCCCATTAAGCTGTCTTCTACCTTAGAAACTCATTTTTCTTATGGTATGGCAAAGCATCATTGCAACTGTACCTTTCCATAGCCATTATGACAATCTACAATAGTGTTTCCATACAAAATAAATGAGAAAATATGTAATAGAAATTTAGCTACTAAACTGGGATTGAGACCGTATTTCATAATGGTCACAGAAAGCTCAGCAAATCTATTACTTACATATATCAGAAGAAATTTTTTAAAATGTTTTGAAAGTGCTTAGATCCGAAATTAATATTTATGTTTATAATGGAAAATCAGGAGTATTCAAGAAGTGCCACTCACATAAAAATGTATTCACAATCATTTGAATTAATTGTAAAGTATAATTGCATTAATTTGAAAATCTGGTGGGGGAATAATGTCTGGCCTTTTCTTTTTCTGTCATTGGATAACATTCAAGATACTGGTGAACAAGAGTTTATAGGACTATCAGATCTACTGTATGTTGCAAAAAATTGGAAGAACAACAGATAGCAGCAATGTATTTAATCTTCTCTATCAATGTGCTCCATCTAGTGACTGTTGAGAATTGCAACCCCTTGGAGTATATATAGGGATTTTGGCATTTTGAGATGTATAAGGTTTTGCTGTTCAGAGAACAAATTAAATTTACTTCTAAAAGATGATATCTTACAAAGAACAATCTGTGAATCTGAGATATTTCCATCCAATTACCTGGCTCCAAATCACTTAGGTAAACAGTGTAAGAATGGTACAACTGTACAATATGAACTCAGCAGTATCTTGTTTAGTCTGCTGATCAGCCCTGTGAACAGACAGGATTACAGAAAAATACTTCTCTTACTATGTTTGCAATAGCACAACAGTTTTATTTACTTTGATCTTTTTTTTTAAACAAAGCAATCACACTCCAATTAACAAAAGCAATATGATTGAAAATGAAAGCAGGGGAAAGTTAAACAAAGCATATGTTGATTGACACATGCAATATCTTTTAGAAAAAAAGCAATGGTAAAGTTGTAGCTTTGCTGTAAAATAATCATACCATATCAGATTTTGACACCATCTCACTTTCTTTAGCATGGTAATTTCTCAAAACAAAAGATATAATTTAATTTAGTCTGTAGAATTTTTAATATAGAAGAATTTAGCATTCCCTGGGCATTTTATAAAAACAAATGTCAAGAAATAAGCATTCAATTTATAATACTCATGTTTCTTTGCTCTGTTTAAACTTCCAATGCCAGTGCATATTTCTGAAAATATTTATAAAAAATAATGGGAATAGATGTAGACAATTATTATTTTTTCAGCAACAGCATGAGAAGGACATATTCTAGTGATGCCAAAATGAAATGAAGGAAAGGAAGGGAATGGAATGGAAAGGAAAGGAAAAAACAGAAAGCAGAAAGACAGAGAGAGAGAGAGAGAGAGAGAAAGAGAGAAAGAAAGAAGGGAGGGAGGGAGGGAGGGAAGGAAGGAAGGAAGGAGCGGGGGAGGGAGGAAGGAAGGAAGGAAGCAGAAAGAAGGAAGGCAGGCAGGCAGCAGGCAGGAAGGAAGGAAGAGACAAGTTAACAAATATAGCATTGCACTATACATCCCACCTATTTTATTCAAACATATACAGTTGATACATATGCAAAAGGGGTGTGGATTATATTGTGGCACTAGATCAATTATTTCCCTTTTTTTCAACCTGTAAATTCTGCTGGATCTTTAGCTATTCACTCTTCTTTCCTTTCTTTTCTATCATATTTAGAATTTATTATTAATTTTTTTTCTCAAGGATGCATAGTCTACAGCTTTTATAGAATCCTATATAGAATGTATTGAAAAGTATTTATACTGATAGTTGGAACTGAATGAAATACTCATTCATACAAGTCTATAGAAATTCCAAAATAGTGCCATAGACCAAACTGCTATAGACTATATTCCTTTACCTGAAATTCAGTTCAGTCAAGTTAGGAACACTGTTGGATAGATATTTTATCAAAGCTTTTTTTTTTTCCTGAATTTCTTCTTAAACATTTGGCTCCGGCATTAATTCAAATTTAGCTTTGAAAGGTAAACTGGCAACAGTTATTTGTGTTTTATAGAAACCTGTTTGGATTGCTGTACTGTGTTTCATGTGACTCTGTTAAAAGAAAATCAATAAATACAAAGCACAAAATTTAGGTTTGGAGATATTCAGGGATTGGTAAAACAGTCAAATAATGGGCATAACCCTTCAGTCAAACCAGGGGTGAAATTCAGCCGGTTCTATCCAGCTCGGGCGAATCAGTAGCAGCAACTGCGGGAGGCTCTGCCCACCCGTGTGGACATCATGATGTCATTTTTTTGTGATGATTGTAAGCCTCTGCGCATGTGCAGAAAGCTTTGCGCATGCATGGCACACGCACATTTGCGAACCGGTAGGGAAGGTAAGTGAATTTCACCTCTGAGTCAAAGTCCTTCTTTTCTGCATAGGTTACTCTCAGCGTGAGCGGCACCCGGTCAGGGTTGCCATCAAAAGTAGTCTGCAAGGGGGGCGGTCCCCATACCAGTTGGGGGCCCCATACCCCGGGTTGCCCAATTGGACCTGGAGGATAAGGCACCTGACCGAATACACTCAGGCCTCTGGGACCTGCACCCTGTCCTGGAGCTGGGCGAAGCGGGCCAGGCGCCATTCCCGTAGTTGACGGTCCAACCAGTTGAGGTGCAGGGTAGTGTGTTGCAGGCGGTCGGGAACCATTACTTAGGGAAGGGCCCACCCGCAACTTGGGGCTAGCTAACCGAAACCGAGTCTCTTGTCCCGTAGAAGAGGTGTGCCAGCTGGTGCTAGGCTCAGTCCCCGTCATCCAAGGTTGCCATGACTGTGCATCCCGGAAGCTGGCTTCCCCAAACTGCTCCTGGAGAACCTCTATGGTGGATTGGCCCAAACTCGTTGAATAGCTCCACTCTCCGTCGTCATCTTCTACCCAACGCCGCTCTCTCCATTGATGAAACCGTTCGCTGTAAGGAGGCGATGGGTCTTTCAGGGCGCCCATCGGAGCGGCCAAAGCAGGGCTCTGCCACCACTCTCCCGATACTGCTTGGCTGGCCATGCCTCTCACCGCCCCAGCATCTTTAGCGTCCTCGCCCTGGCTGCGGCTTTGACCACGTTCTTTCGGCCGAACCGAAGGCTGATCCTCATCTGGGATTTCCCCTGACTCGGGTAGTCCTTCCTCCTCCAAGGGTGGTGTTGCGACAGTTGTATCCACCCCCTCCGCCATCCCATAAGCCAGAGGGAGCGCCAATTTCCTCTCAGCTGTTCCAGGCAAGACTTAATCAAAACGCAGCAGCTCTTTGAAGTACGCTGGTTTATTCATGTCAGCTTCCAGATACACGCTGTGATTTGTAAAGATGAACGAAATCGGTGCTACGTTTCTCTAGGAATGGGCATTTATATAGCCCGCCAATTCATTACCTCCTTTAATACCATGCCCCTGTTTATTACCACACCCCTCTTCACACCGCAGCGGCTCATCAGCGCGTTCTGGAATGTACTCTCATAGCATCGTTTAGGAAAGGCCCTACACCCACCGCACCCGATACCGTCACCCCTCACCCTGGACACGACCACCTGCACCCAGTGCCACCATCACCATGTATGTATATGTCCCTTGATGCTGTCATCACGTGGTAGCATTGTCGAGCGTGCTGCGAGGCTCGACAGTTACATTTGCAACTTGCACAAAAAAGGAGGGGATGGGTTCTACTCATATAACTGGCTTTTTCTGACCCCCACCCCACCCTTTCAGAATCCCCTGTCTGGTTGCAGACAGAAATGGATGAGCATAACAGAACATAATTGTGTTTCTGTGGGAAAAAATTAAATAGTCTAAGGAGTTCTAGGTTAAACAGGGAAAGGAAGAGGGGAAGGGAAAAAACAATTTTCTGCAATTGAGCAGAAATATAACTCTTTTTTTATATTTGTAGCAACATTGTTGCTCCCTGTGTGCACCCCAAATCTAGCCCCTCATTCAACTTCTAGATCATCAATTGTTTCTAATTCTTACTTCATATTATTATGGATTTGAGGACTAGTCTAAGATAAATTTTGCAGGATTTCACACATTTTTTAAATACCGCATTTTTCGGAATATAAGACGCACCAAGTATAAGACGCACCTACCTTTTTTGGTGTTTTTTTTAAAAGTTTGGGGTTTTTTTAGACAAACACACATACAAACATACAATGTATTTTCTTTGAACAGAGTATTTGGCTGGTTCACAAATTTAAACAGTGTTTAGTCGTTTCAATTAAATTTACAATTACTATATTTCCTTTCTGCCATATTTATTCCTCATCTATTTTTTTTAAAAAAACAATATTATCATTCATTCTCATCTCTAATCTTAATTACATTCAATTTTTCCCTTCTATTCTATATTGTACCCCTTCCCATTGTCATCTATTTTTATATCCATCCTCACATTGGTTAATTATGTAATATTACAATTCCTTAATACAAATTCAACATTTTAATATAAATCAATTAGTTATATAACTATCTTTTTTGTATATTAATCAATATAAACATGAATATTCCAATTATTTCCATGCAATCCAATTGCTTACAAATCAATTAATTATATTTACCAATAATAATAAACCAAATAATTTTCCTCTCTTATGTTACTCATTTTCACATCTTAAACTCTCCCAATAACACACATAGTTTTGCCCATATAATCCTCCAAATCACAACTTAATCATTTCTACTTTCATCACAATATATAATTAAAAATATTTCAATCATTACTATTTCCCTAATTAAATTTAAAAATGTTCTAGCTGTTATCCAAGCTATAATTTAATCCTTTTTACTTTCACCACCATATACCATTAAAAGTATTTCAATTGTTACAGCTTATACTTATTCATATTTCTAAAAAAAATAAAAAAAAACTTATCATTGTCTAGATTTCAAACATACAAAGACAAATATTCCAATTATTATTCATTTCACTTTTACAATCATGATTTCCCATTTATTTCTTACTACTATTCATATTTCAGTTCTAAATATGTATAACATTTTCCTCTTTCATTTCTTTTTCTCCCTTCCCATTTTTATTTTTGCCTTTTTCGTTTTCCTTTTTTTCTTTTGTGTCTAAAATCTTGAACTCTCCTCTTTTGCCCTAAATCTCCCATTGTTTGCATGTACCTTTTTTGGTGAGGAAAAAGAAGAAATGAAATCTCCCTCTGCCTCTGCCTAATTTTGCCTCATTACAGCAAACAGCCTGCTTTACTTTCAGTTTCGTTTTCAGCATAGCTTGATTAGCACAAGGAAAAAAAAATCTGCTCCAGCAATTTATCTCTTTGCAGCAAGCAGCAAAGCCTGCACAAAACAGCTGAGAGCAAATCAGCTGAGAGTCGGGAGGCCGATCTAATCAACTTGTGCTAATTAGTCTATGCTGAAGCTGAAAAGAACTGTTTTTTCTTGCTGTTTGCTTGCAAGAAGGTAACTGCTGCAAGGTACAGGCCAAAGGGTGGGGGCCAGTGGGTGGGCAGGGATACATTCGGTGTATAAGATGCACTTAAATTTTCACCCCCTTTTGGGGGGTAAATAGGTGCGTCTTATACTCCGAAAAATACGGTAACTATTGTACTATGAAAGTACAATTAACAGAATTGTATACATGGTTTCTAAAGCATATTAAAGCATTTTATAAAGGACATTTGATAGGAGAAGACATGATGCAGCTGTAGCAACCCATAGGTGTTGAAATGAAATGACTAATGTCTTTTCCTTCAGTAGTTAGAAAAAAGAATAAATGAGATCTGGTTTTGTAATTGGAACTAGAGAACCCTAGTCCGTTGGGTCATTGTTTCAGAGACATTTCCTTATCTAAATAGAGAAACATAATGACCATAATTTGATAAAAAAAAAACCAATGGTAGTGCAAGTGCTTCCAACTTCCTACTGATTTCCCAACTGAGTGTCTTTGGGAAGTGGCAAGGATCCTTCCTTCCTTCCTTCCTTCCTTCCTTCCTTCCTTCCTTCCTTCCTTCCTTCCTTCCTTCCTTCCTTCCTTCCTTCCTTCCTCCCTCCCTCCCTCCCTCCCTCCCTCCCTCCTTCCTTCCTTCCTTCCTTCCAGCCTGCCACCTTTCCTCCCCATCCACCTCTCTTCCCCTTCCCTCCCCTTTCCCTTTCTCTTCCCCTTCCCCTTACTTTTTTTGTTGGTAGATGCTGTTGCTGAATGAGAGAGAGAATGAGGGATTGAAATACTGGCTGGGACACTGTCACAGATGTTTAAATCAAGGATCACATGATCTTAGCAGCAGCCCAGCAGCTGAAGCAGTCACAACTTTTCCAAATTTCATTCTTTCAGGAGTCATGAGTCCCGGATTTTGGATGCATTCTGAAGTACCCTGGTTCAAAAATTGTTACACCATGGTGCACAGGTCGCGATTGATATTACCTTCGTACGCAGCCACAGTGCAAGCCCTGCAGGCTGGAAAGTAAGTTGAGGCTCAACTGCCTTTTGGGACAGGCTCTTGGCTTCCGCAAGGCCCAAAAGAAAGCACGTGGTCTGGGCACACAGCCCTCCCCGGCGAGAAAAGCCTTGGATGACCTGATCTGTCCTGAAGGCCTTAAGGTGCACCAGAGTTTCCATATGCTTCCGCCAGCCTGAGCAGCCTGCCCTAACAGAGCTAGCACCTGGCAGCGCCACTCCTGGCTAGCGGGCAGGTGGATGTCCCAGGACTGCATGCTTGCACCTTGCTGCACTGCAGCAGACTTGACCCCAGTGTGGCGTTCTCCCCCAAGGGCTGCCTGCTTGCCCACCTGCCGACCAGGTGTGTCCCCCCGTCATGGGCTGGATGCAGGACCTGAGGCACAGGGAAGGGCGAATGGGTGGCAGCCGTCCAGAGACCCTCAGAAGCTGAGAACTGGGTCTGAAAGGCAGTCAAGCCTTGCCATTCCCCCCAAGGATGCCTGCATTACTTTCCAGCCTGTGGGGCTCGCACCACAGCTGCCATGAAGGTAATGCCAATGGCAACCTGCTCTTGGAACATCCCCTTGGCCTAAGGTAGAGTAAAGGGACCACAATTTTTATACAGGACACACCCCTCACCACGCATCTCTGCCGGTTTGTAGCAGAGCAACTTCTTCCTCACTGGGCATTAGCCAAGGGGAAGCAGCCAGAGCAGGGCATGGCAGTGAAACCAGGCCATGGAGGCAAGTTGGTAATGAGAGGGGGGCGGCCTGGGAAGATCTCTCTCACCAATCCCCAGTTTATTGGGCAGATGGAAGGGGTGGAGAAGAGAGCAGAGCAGCCAGTCTCCTTTTCTGCAGTTGGAAGCAGCCAAAATCTGCTTCCTCCTCTGTGTCCGCATTCTACCTGCATTACAACATCTGGGGGAACCATACCCAAGAGAGCTTGGCGGTGTCCCAGTGCTCAAAATCAGTTTTCATTTCTTTGCACAAAAGGTGGGGGGAAGATCATATGGGATACAGACCTGCTAATGCGTTGTCCCCAAAGTGGCCGGATAGGGGGGGGAGGTACAGCCTCTACGCCAAAATGGCTGGCTTCCCAATTTATTTTGAGCTTAACCTAATCCCCGAATAGAGGTGCAAAGTTAGATTGGCTGCATATCATCCTGACTGTGGCTATAGCCCAGCCAGAGCTAGCTGTCGTCCCCAACAGAGTGGTCTCCAGCAGTGAGGAGTGGCTGAGCGGGGAGGGGCAGGGTGAGTGACATTGAGTTGGCCATGCCCACCCAGCCACATGACCACTTAGCCACACCCACCCAGCCGGTCATTAGGGCAGAGCCAGTTGTTAAATTATTTGAATCCCACCATTGGTCACACCCAATATGATGTATAAATGTACCTGAAATTACAAAAAGTCAAGAATTTAGAGTTACCTTCTTAAGGGAAAACAGGTTTGGAGAAGTGATGGAAATATTTTTCCATTTAGGACAAAAATAGTTCACTTTATTATAATCAAAATATTTCAATTGCATTGTTTTATGCTAATGTTTCTTCCAGTGTTGAGATATCACCTATATTTCTGTTCCCTAACAACATTTGTGTATTGCTATCAAATCTACTGATCCTGGGATTCAATATTTTATTTTTTCCTTGCTATAAATGATGTGAAGTTTAATTTTATAAAACATTTCTATGTTATAGCACTTTTTTAATTCAAGGAGGACAGGAGCCTAATATATTTTATTTTTGTTATTTTAGAAATCTATTCTATGGGTTCAGTTTTCAAGAAGAAGAGTCCTATGGTAAGCACATTTCTGTCATTAAAAATAAGACACACCAGATTTACAGCGGCATGTTGTTTTATTAAAAAAATGTGAGAACAACAATTTCATAATGTGGTTTACTTATGAGATAGCACATTCGTTAGACATATTACAACTAACAGAGCACACACTGATATCCATAGCAGAGTATTTTGTTTTTTAAATCTAATAGTTTGACCACAATTTGTCATGGTTCCAGTTGCCTTGTTTAACAAGGGGGTATTTTTGAAGTTATCATTTCTCCTTCATTGTAGATATTTACCTCCCAAAACCCAGTTCTTGCCAAAATAATAAGATTAAGAATAAAAGACCTACACTATTTCAACAGCTGGTTTGCTATATATGCCAAGTGCAGAGTCATCAAACAGTGTTGAATGGTGTTTTAACAGTCTGTTTTTGTTTTAAGACTGAAGGCAGCATTTAACAGTCCGGGCCTTATATTCTATGGATGTTCTCCTTTTTAGTCAGAGCATCTTGTGGGCAAATTCTTGATCACACTGTGGTGGTAATCATCTTGCCTTCTTTTAATATATGCTATGGGCAACCGTACTCTTTTTTTTTAATATGTACTAATTTTGCAAAAGACATTACTTAAAATCTAGTCTTTTGTATTTGGGAGGTTTGAGATTGTCAGATGTAAATGCCTTATTCCCTAATGTGTAAATAATGTATATATGGGATATCAGGGGTTAACTTATTCTTTGACTCTTAATGTATTCATAATTCACCACTCCCACTCTTGGCTCCACCCTTTGTATATATAAGGAGCCACCTTCACCATTTTCTTTGCTTCTATCTGTGAATATTCAGTGAATATAGAATGCCTATTATAATTAAAGAGAAATATATTTAAACCTCTAACTCTTATTATTATTATTGAGTCTGATCCTGAAAATATTGCAACAAGCTGGTAGCAGAGGATGGTTAATTGACTCAATAAATACCTAAAAATGTCTAAGAAAGATAGACCCAACACCAGGGCCTACAGCAAAGAAATAGAAACTGAACAAGAAATAATCAACGAATCCACAAACGCGATTTCGAGAAAATCCAAAGAATACACCACTGAAGAAGAAGAATTAATAAATGAAAATGATGGCCAGGAGGAAATCGAAATAGAAAATAACGAACTCAGGTCAGAGATATTGAAGTTATTAAAAAGCCAGAAGAATGATGAAAGCCTCATCGCGAACCTCCAAGAAATGCTGAAGAACAGCGGAGCAGCGAGAGAGAAAAACATCGCTAAAGAGAAACCCAAAGACCAAAAAACTGTGAGTGATATGACTACAGAGAAAGTCGTTATGAAAAAGAAAAAATGTGATCCCGCGCGAAATTTTGAATGGCAGCCATCTTGGTTTCAACAAGCCTCCAAAGTGAGCGAAGCAGAGCCAATCAAAATGCTCAGTTCAAAATTTCTGGCGCGAAAAACGTTATCAGACAACGAAAGTGAAAAGGAGGATTCAAACTCTTCGGAAGAGCCAGAATCAGAAAGTGAAGACGACTTAACGAAATCCCAAGTAAAGTCAGCAATGAAGACACTTTTTGCTGCATTTGGGCCAAAATTAAAAATTTCCAAAGCGCCAAAGAAGAAGCAAGCGAACAAGCCGATACTTCAAGACCTGCACGCTCCCATCCTGACTTCGAGAGCGACGACGCCCGAGCCCAGAGAGCCATGTCGATTCCGCCCTACACCGCAGACCGAAGCAAGTGCCAACGCACCCAAAAGAAAGAGAAGAACAGTCGCCGCCATCAGAACTCCTACGACCGAGCCAGAGACCGACTCGTCTGAAGAGGAGCGGAGCGAGCGAGCTACAATGGAGAGAACCTTCCACGACGACGCCAAAGAAGAAATGAACAACGCGCATGTGCGAAACTACGTAGACGGTCCGGAAAGACTTGAACTGGCCAGAGAACCGCGCAGACTCGTTGCGAGCATCCCCATGCCGTTTTGCAATTTCATACACTTGCGAGACCACGGACTACCTCAGGTTGTAAGTAATGGACAAAATAATGTGGGAAACTTACCCAGTGACTTCCCAAAACTTAGGGTTGATGGCATTAATTTGCAAGAATGGTATCAACAGCTCCAGGTTGTCTTTATGAAAGAAAATTTACTATTTTTTATCACTAGTCCCCCAAGAAGACCTTGGACTTTAAAAATAGATTGTTTACACCATAAGGCATTTTTCTTAATAATATCTAGCGTGTCTCCTGCAATGTATCATAGCATCAAACCAAATCTAACTGTTTCAGAAATAATTCAATGCATGTTTAATTTGTTTCACAGCGATAGTGTAGCTACCACC
Organism: Pantherophis guttatus; assembly: GCF_059756535.1. Classification (NCBI taxonomy): domain Eukaryota; kingdom Metazoa; phylum Chordata; class Lepidosauria; order Squamata; family Colubridae; genus Pantherophis; species Pantherophis guttatus. The sequence goes on along the minus strand of NC_142067.1, from coordinate 47,339,890 downwards.
ACAAGAATGTCTAAGGACTTCTTTTCTTCCAGAGTAAAACCAGGGGTTTCCATAAGTGAGCATTTAATATCTTTAAACAAAATAAGAGCTGAGCTGCATTTGAGGGGGGAAGTGATTTCAGATCAAACAATGAAAAGTGTTATTATCAACTCACTTGATTCATCATGGGATAGTTTTATGTCACACTTAGACACCATCAATCTAGGATATTTATCAATAGAAAGTCTGTCTAACAAATTGATAGCAGAAGACAATTCAAGAAAAAATCGTTATAGCAATCACACAGAACACAAATCTTTTAGGAAGGTAGCTTTCCAAGAAAAATATAATGAAACTTTTAAATGCCACAATTGTGGGTCCAGGGAACACAATAGAAGAGATTGTCCCAAAATTTCAAAGGAAAGACATAGGTCAGAATATAGGAATAAATACAATTATAGACAGTCTTCCACAGATAGACATAAATATAGAAGCCCACCAAATTACAGAGAAAGTAGAGGGGGCAGAGAAAATTCAAAAGAGAGAAAATCTGGTTCACTGAATGGACTAAATAAACAAGACAGCACTAAAACGCAACAAAATGAGAACAATAATTGGCTTATTGATTCTGGGGCAACTAATCACACCACTAATAACAAAAATATATTGTCTTCATTTACAGAAGATAAGTTTGTAATAAAGGTAGCTAATCAAGAAAAAGTTCAAGTATTAGGCAGAGGGAATGTGACCTTGCCTGGTCTAGGAAAAATAGAGGGGGTATTGTTAATACCAGAAATACCTCATAACATACTAAGTGCCATAAAACTAAGCAGAGATTCTGACATCAATATAGTTTTCTCAAAGGGAAAAGCAACTTTAGAGAAGAATAAAACAAATGTAGGCACTGTGATGATTAAAGGAGGCCTACCCTATCTGATAACAAAAGAAAGATGGTTACATAACATTGATTCAAATATGGAAGATTGTATTGAGGCAGATGATGAAAATATTAGTAACAGTGACAATGATGAATGTAAAATATCTCATGATCACACAGATACACACAATGAGAAGAAACCAAAAATAGGTAAACCAATTCATGACGAGTGTGCTCACATCTTACATAGGAAGTTAGGACATGCAAGTTTTCCTGTAGTACAAAAAATGACTGAACACGCAGAAGGTGTCAAAATAAAAAATTGTGAAAATTATTTGGAATGCTCAGTATGTAAATCTACTAAACTAAAAACTAGTCCCAGGCCAAAAAAATCCATCAGATCAACTAACAAAATTTTTGACTTAGTACACATGGACTTAGTTGGCCCATTAACTCCATCAATCACTTATAGAAAACGTTACTTCCTAACAATAGTAGACGATTACAGTCGCTATGGTTTTGTTTACACATTAAAACACAAGGATGAAACCTTTCAAAAATTTAAGGAATTTTACAAACGCATAGAAACACAACATAATATCAGAATAAAACAAATTATGACAGATAGGGGATGTGAATTCATGTCTAAAGAATTCTCCCAATGGTTAAAGGATAGAGGAATGCTACATTACACGTCTAGTCCATTTTCTGCGTTCCAGAACGGGATTGCAGAGAGAAAGAATTCCACATTACAAACCATGATTAGGTGCACATTAGAGGATGCTGGTTTAGGCAAACAATTTTGGTCAGAAGCCTTACATTATTCAAATTACACTCAAAATAGAACCTGGTCCAGTATTGTGAATAAGACACCATATGAGGTGATGTATAATAGGAAACCAAAATTAGCACACATGCACATATTTGGGGTCACTGCAGACGTACACATACCTAAACAGTTGAGAAGAAAGGGAGAAAACGTATCCAGAAGACTAAGATTTATGGGATATGAAACTGGCACCAAAGGGTACAGATTCATTGATAATAATAACAAATTTATAGTTTCCAGAACAGCTGTGTTCCATGAACAGGCTAACTGGTCTAAATTACATCTTAATGAAATATTTCCAAATAAATGCAAAGATACAAAATCTCGTGAGGAAGGGACAATAGAAAATCAAAATATCAACAAAAATAAAAACAAAACCAAAACATGGACAAATAGTCAACACAAAATAAAGACAGACACATTAACAAAAAAGGAAGCAAGATATTTGCATGACTACCATAGCAAACCTGAAAGAGCTATTAGGAACAACAGAAATCAAATACCAAATAAATACAGAGATTACATAATGCATATGGATGGTGAACAAATAACACCTAATACATATGAGGAAGTATTAAAACTCCCTCGTGAAGAAAAGGAAAAATGGGAACTAGCTATGAAAAAAGAGATGGAAAGTTTGCAAGGATTAAATGTATTCACACCTGCGATTGCACCTAAAGATAAAACAATTATTGGTACCAGGTGGATTTATAAAATTAAGAACCTAGAAGGAGGCAATACCCTATACAAAGCTAGATTGGTTGCACAAGGTTATGCACAAAAATATCCGGAGGACTATACTGACACGTACTCCCCCACAGTAAGAACAGAGAGTGTTAAAACAGCTCTAGTAGTAGCATCCGCACTCAATCTTGATGTATTTCAATATGACATACAGACTGCGTATCTACACGCAAAACTAGATAAGGAAATATATGTAAGAGCACCTCACAGTCAATACACTAATAAAAATGAAATTTGGCTATTGAACAAGAGTTTATACGGATTAAAGCAATCTGGCAAAAGATGGTACGATTGCTTGGTGAAAGTACTTAAGACCATGGATTTCAACGCTACCACTGCTGATAACTGTTTCTTTGTCAAAAAGAGTGATGATTACATTGAATTTGTATTGATTTATGTAGATGATATTTTATATATAGGAAAACACAAAGAGAGAAGAGAAATCTTTGTAAACAAGCTAAATGAACATTTCTCGTTGAAATCTCTAGGTAAAGTAAACAAATACCTTGGTGTACAAATTAACAAAACTAGAAGGGGATTCAAACTTACTCAGAAAGATAAGATTATTGAACTTCTAAACAAATGCAATTTAAACAATGCCAAACCCTGTGACACTCCTATGCAAACTGATTTCCTTAGAAATACTGATGAATCTTCCCCTGAATTCAAGGATAATACATTTTATAGATCAGTCATAGGTTCACTTCTTTATATATCTAATTGGACTAGGCCAGATATTGCATTACCACTCAATTTATTATCAAGGCACGTTAGCAAACCAACAATGTATCACTGGGAAGCTGTCAAAAGAATTTTAAGATATCTGAAAAGTACATTAGACTTTTGCCTAGTATTAGAACCTAGTGATAATAAAGAACCAAAACTTACATGTTACGCAGATGCGGATTGGGCTGGAGATATATCATGCAGAAAAAGTACTTCTGGTTATATTTTTCTGTTAAATGACTGTCCAGTTTACTGGTACACTGGTAAACAAGAACTGGTAGCCACTTCAACCACAGAAGCGGAATATGTTTGTTTATCCAAAGCTGCAAATAACCTTGTATGGTTTAATGATTTAATTTCAGATGTTTGGAAAAAACCTGCTTTGCCTTTTGTTATGCATGAAGACAATAAAGCAGCCATTGAAATATCTAGATCCGATGCCATTGGACAAAGATCCAGGCATATAGATATAAAATTTAAGCATGTGAGACAATTGTCTCAAGATGGATTTATCAAAGCAGTGCATTGTGATACCTCTGAACAATTAGCTGACATATTGACGAAGCCTTTACCTTCTAAACAGCACAAATACTTAACTTCCAAATTGTATGTCTTATATTGTCCTGAATCTGAATGTAATTGGTGTTGTATAGCGAACCGGCATTTAGAGGGGGATTTGTCAGATGTAAATGCCTTATTCCCTAATGTGTAAATAATGTATATATGGGATATCAGGGGTTAACTTATTCTTTGACTCTTAATGTATTCATAATTCACCACTCCCACTCTTGGCTCCACCCTTTGTATATATAAGGAGCCACCTTCACCATTTTCTTTGCTTCTATCTGTGAATATTCAGTGAATATAGAATGCCTATTATAATTAAAGAGAAATATATTTAAACCTCTAACTCTTATTATTATTATTGAGTCTGATCCTGAAAATATTGCAACAGAGATATACACTGCCAACTAGGTAGAGAAACAAGAAATTGTGTAGCGGTAAGCCAAGAGTAGAGTCAGACAGATAAGACTTAAGACATATTCAGATAAGGCTTCCAACTTAACAAACAGCCATTTGTATTTTTCTTATCCAATAGAGTACAATGAGAAAAGAGGTGCTCTAGAGCAGTGATCTAGCATGCTGGCTGAGGAATTCTGGGACCTAAAGTTCACACATTTTAATTACTAAGTTTGGAAAACAGTGATAAACATTTAAGTTATCTTATTGGAATTTTTATGTTTAGGATTTTTTTCCTGGTTCAGAACCATGGCTGTTTTCAAACTATTCTTAAAAGAAGTATCTAGTATGGTCATGACATTTTACTTAATTCTCTTTCTGGGAATTGATATATACATCTTAAATTTGCCAAGTTTGAAAAATACTGGTCTGTGGCAGTACAAGACAAATACAATCAAGCAAAACTAGTGATTTTTTTTTTAAATTCTCATATCCTTAGTACTTACCTGATTAGTTCTTTAGCAAATAAAATGTGCAGAAAAATACAGCCTTGATAAATGCCCATAATCATTGCTGCCTTCCATAATCTAGGCAGGATGTCCATTGTCTATATCTTTTTAATGCACAAACTACCAACATTTTTTTTTTTGCTTTAATTTATATGCCGCCCTTCTCCGGAGACTCAGGGCGGCTTACAATGTGTTAAGCAATAGCCTTCATACTTTTGTATATTTATACAAAGTCATCTTATTGCCCCCACAATCTGGGTCCTCATTTTACCTGCCTTTGAAAGAATGGAAGGCTGAGTCAACCTTGAGCCTGGTGAGATTTGAACTTGCAGTAATTGCAAGCAGCAGATGTTAATAACAGTGCATTAGTCCACTGTACTACAGGCTCTTTTTAGAATAAGACTTTTAGAATTTAGAATAAGACTTTTGTATCTGGACTACAAAAATCACAATGAACACAAGATGGCATTTTTGTATCTTTTTGCTGCCCTCTAAATGGCCACAAACATTTATGCATCCAATCCTGAGTCTAGAAAAAGATGCTGACCTTAAATTTCTGGTTGAATACAGCCAAATGAGCATGGCTTATTCAGTTTTATATGATAAATTCAAGATTCTACTATTGTCTGGAATGCAAAAACCAGGGGTGCAGTGAAGAATGCAGAATGGTATATTGATTTCCAGTGTTTAAATCTTAAGTATCTACCAACATTACCAGTAGAAGTTCCAGCATTGATGGAATTAGAATCATCAGCCCCCTTTGTTGATTTATAGAAAATTGATTTCTGTAATTTTTATCCCCATGCTGTGAAAATCTCCACTAATTTATATTACAGAGCAAGCCCTGGTGATTTTTCAACAGGCTATCAGAATAGTGTTTAGATCTTTTATTTTTCTTATTAGTTACCTGTTTGATTTACACTAATGACTTTCTAGCCACACTAACAGTAAAAGCCTAATCTATAGCACTTGTACGTTATCTTTCAGTCTCCTGGAAAAGCTATTATATCACTCTTGGTGGTTTGAGGGCATCCCTGAAGCATATAGCTGACTATCACATCTGATCCAGCAGGAATGTTCCCACGCTCTCATATTCTGACCTTGCTGCATTTTTCAGTTTCTGAGAATGGCACATCTCAAACAAATAAACAAGCTTCAATGGATCTTAAATACTACATATCTATATAACACTTGTATCTACTTGTATCTATTTCTATGGGTCTCCCTTTCCCAATCATTGACAAAACCTGGACACAAAAACCATTTTCTTGCACAAATAAATCTTTCTACTGTTTCCAAAGGCTCTCTTTTTAGAAGATTTACAAAGCTAAATTAAGCTAAGTATAAGCACCTAGAGCTTATAAATCATTACAATTTATGTCTGTTACTAAAATTCTACAACAAATGATATTTCCTTTCAAGATATCCACAAAAATACAGTAACTTCCTTTGGGATTGCCACTTTTTTGTGTGTGTGAGGGGAGAGTTAATCTATCTATCTTCCCTCTAATGATTTAGCACTTTAGAATAATAATAAATAAAGTTTATAAAACATGATTTTTTCTCTAAACTTTCCTGAAATGAAAGTGAGAGCTGTGATTTGGTAGTCATATTTATATTATCGAAAAGCTTTCTTTATCCAGTTGCAGGTTTGGCAGTATTAATGTAATAACAAAAGTTAAAATGTCCCTTGAGCATATAGAAAAGCCAGAACTTTTCCTTAACATTTTCAGTGTTAAGGAACGGGGTCTTAGATCAGCAATTATGCTTTTCATATGCAGTAACATTGAACGCTTCTTTGAGCATTTCTGGTTCAGGCATGTCTGTTAGGATAGCTGTAAAAGATTTTCTAGATGGTTGCATTAGATACTTTTGAAGTATATTCCAGTGCAGTAAATGTTATCTGCTATTAGAATGGTTATAATATCAGAGTTTCATCAGAAACATCTGTGCAAATCAAACTAAATATAATATCGTAATGCTACTTATATGCACAGCTACAAAAGGTCTATTCAGTTGCTTGTATTCCCACTTTACACACAATGGGCTTGTTATTCTTACAGTATAAGTCATTTATGGTTTGGTGAAGTTCATCCAAGGGTGAGTATACCCAAGTAATGTGAGGAAATGCGTCCTTTTTTTAAAAAAAAATGTAATCACATACTGGTGGAGATAGATTACCTCCAACGTTCTACTTAAGGTAAACAAAGACATCATTGAAATCTTAACTGTGTTTATTACAGGTGCTGCAAATTTAAAACAAAGCTGACTGCTACCTTATATAGTGGCATTAATCTGTCTGAATTCTTCAAGTTGCTGAAGTCTTAGCGGCTTAATTATAAATCTTTTATATAACCTAGCTAATTAGCCAGCATATATGATTTCATTTTGTAATAGTTCTGCAGGAAGAAAAGAGAGAGGAAAAGGTTACATTTGAAGCCAAATAAACTCCAGATGTGAAAATAGTTGCTCCTAAGCCTAAAATATTAATTTTTGAAAGTACTGAATATTTATGCTTTAGCAGAAAATTTGAGGTCAATCAAAAAGAATGAATTTATACACATAGCATTTATATAAATAATAATTAAAATAATTAAAATAAGAGAAAAAGGCAACAAAATAAGACAAATTAGTGATATTAGATAATTTTATATATTAAGGGAGATAGATATCCTAATATCTCCATGGCTTAGGGCCCGCTTATTTACGAGACCACCTTCTGCCACCGATGACCTCCCACCGGCCAATACGTTCCCACATAGAGGGCCTCCTCAGAGTGCCGTCGGTCAGGCAATGTCGGCTGGCGACCCCCCGAGGAAGAGTCTTCTCTGTGGGGGCACCCGCCCTTTGGAATCAGCTACCCCCAGGGATACAACTAATCCTGGACCTCCGTACCTTCCGCTGGGCTCTGAAGACTTTTATTTCAGCAAGCCGGGCTGGGTTAAAAATCTTTTAATCGTTGAATTGTATGGGTAAGGGGTTTTAAACTGGGGGAAGCCAATATAAATTTAATTTTGTTTTTATAGTATTTTAATGTTTATATTGTATGTTTTTTAATTTTGGCTGTTCACCGTCCTGAGTCCTTCAGGAGAGGGGGTGGTATAAAAATTTAATAAATAAATAAATAAATAAATAAATAAATAAATAAATAAATAAATAAATAAATAAATAAATAAATAATAGGTATCCTTAATCCTTAGTTAAGGACAGATGGTCATGGAGAAAATCAATCTCTGTGATCACCAAGAATTGTCATCAACATGATAGTACATAATCAGTCAATCAATCAATGAAGCAAGCAAGTGTCCTGGGTCAGATGATCCTACAAAGCTTTTAGATGAGCCTTGCCCTAATATAAGCTATAGACTAGAATTAGTCAAAGATGTTTACCCATGACCCTGACAGATCCTTCAGTATAGCCACACAGATAATATGAACAGAAGTGATGGTAGATTGAATATTAGAAATTAGACAGATATTATTTATGTTGTAAAGTTAACCAGATGTTTGATTTGGCATTTTTATTCACCTATCAAGTCCTTCTCAAGGATGTGAGATGGGCAGATGTTATTTGATGTATAATAGAGAGAAATGTGAAATAATAGCTGCCAACTTTTTAGGTGTTGGCCTTCATATGCAGCAAATTCTTGCCAAGGATCTAGGATATCATAATACTGTATATCGGCATAATATATACCAGGGGTGTCAAACTTGATTTCATTGAGGGCTGCATCAGAGTTATGTTTGACCTCTTAGGGCCGGGGGTGGGGCATGCCATGGGGTGTAGTCATGGTGGTCATGGCCGGAGTGGGCAAGGCCATGGCGGGCCTGCCATGGGACTTGTGGGGGGGCACTTGTGGTGGCCAAGGGCTAAGGCAGGATTTCCCTCAGACCCTCCCTCACTCTCATTATACAGGTAATCCTTGAGTTATGAATATAATAGAGCCTGCCAATTACATTTGTAACCCGAGGATTCATTTGATTGAATCACATTAAATGAATGTAATCACTCCCTGCTTTCTCCAATACATTTGTTAATAGAATGCACAGGTCATTAAATTTTTATTTATTTATTTATTTATTTTATTGAATTTCTATACCGCCCTACTCCCGAAGGACTCAGGGCGGTGAACAGCCATAAAATAAAACACATACATATACAAAATTTAAAATCGAATAAAAGAATTAAATAAATTTGGCTGAATTAATACCCATAATTTAAAATACCCATATTTTAAAATACATTAAAATTTAAAATTTGCACTTAAAAGGGAGAAGATTTAGGCGAGGCCTAATGTACATGAGGTATCTCAGAGTGGGGGAGAGCGGGGCTTAGTGCTGGAGCAGACCATCCAAGGCCTGCCTCAATCCACTGAGATACCTCATGCTCCCCTGGGGTTCCCACAATTGCTTCCCCCCCTCATCCTATCCTGCCAGGTCCCCACAGAGTGGGCCTGCTTTGCTAGAGTCCCAGATTCCACTTATTCCTCCCCACCCCATTTCCCATGGATTACTTACTTTTTGAAGATCTCCAGAACTCCAGAATAGGCTGACCCACTGGCAGAGAAGCCAAAGTGTTTTATTCAGATGATGGCAAAGCTGTAAGAATGTGAAATCTAAGGAAAACATTTTTGCCAGCTTCTGATAAAAGACTTCAGCTTGGGGCCTCTGGTAGTAGAAAAGGCCTCCTGCTTCAGGGATTGAGGCAGCACCAGCCAATCAATGAGGAGATTGCTTCCTTTGTCTCATCGGGCTAAACTGTTGATTGGCTGCCATGCCCCAATCCCTGAAGCTGCTCATTTGAACTAGCTAGTCAGCAGCAAACAGTCAGGCTGCTCCTCACCAGCCAGACTGGACTCAAACTAAGCATGCAGACCTCATGGCAGAGAAGCCGGTCTTTTATTCAGATGGGGAAAGCTGTTTTTCTTACATCTCACATTCTTACAGCTTCACAGCCCACAGTGCTAGTCCTTTGCTATTTCCAGGCCGGCCCTGTGAGCTGGATCTAAGCACCTTGTGGGCCAGATCCGGTCTGCGGGCCTTGAGTTTGATACCCTGGTTTATACTGTATATACTATAGTATGGCCAACTTCAGGGTTGGCATACATATTATACTATTCAAGCAGTGTGGCCTTTTGCAAGTGACAGATGGACATTTTGTTAATGCACAGATTTTCTAAGTGCTGTCCAAGAGGTTTTGGTATGGCGCTGAATGTGCCGATAACCACTGGACCACATAGCTAGTTTATGCCATAATCATTCAATTTTAGATCTTGATACTTTACTATCTTCTTCAATTCTTCATCTTCTTTTGTAATATTTCCATCAATTATCTACAACTTTCAATCACAATTAAATCTGCATGTCATGAACCAAAATTCTGCCAGTTTCAAATCCCACAATATTTTAACCCGTTCATTTTTTTAATCATTAAGGATCTGGCATAGGCAGATGTTATTGTTTGATAGTGTTAAATATATAGTTGCAAAATATAATTTTTCCAAATAAAGTTGCAATTGACTTATGGTGATTGATGCCATGTCTCTTTTCTATTCTTGCCATGTCTCTTTCTTATTCTTTATTTGGTCTTTTTTCTAGGCAAGTTTGGTCACCAATATTCAGTAAGCTTTCTGATATAGTAGCTTCAGTGAATCTTCTTCACTTTCCTTTTCTTCTAATACCATTTTTTTAAATTCAACTGTCTGGTGTAGTTGCAACAATCCATGTCCACCCATTTTCCATGTTATATAGAGCCTGTGAACATTGCTGCACGAATATCATTATTTTCTAGTCTTCCTATCCATGGTTTTTAGTTCTGCTTGCCTCTATTCTGTTATCCCAGCTATGTATTTAATGACTGGAATTGTTGAGGTGTTAATTTCCTTGACAGTATTTTCTCCATTGAGTTTGGATTTTAAGATACTCTTGTGCTGTATTCAACTTCTAACCTTCGTTTTGACTTTAGTATGCTTGATGATGTCAGCTTGAATGATGTCCAGGTACCAGATCATCTAATGATACAGCCATTAAACGAAAAGTGGCTATATTCAAAGCTAAAACAAAAGAAATTCTATTGAAACCAGGCATGTTATACACTATTTACCTAGTATCGGATGGATGTCAAATCAGTCACTCATTTAGTCACAAACATACTTATATACTGTACAAAAAAATTTGAGATTACAGTTCTCTGGAGGATAAAAAAAACAAAAATAGATCAGTTTAATTGATTGCTGTTTGAGACAGTTATTGCAAATGTTCACAGCTGAACATGCCTTTGCAAAGTCTCAAGTGTATACTATATAGCAAAAAATAAATTACAGCTGCTGAGAATTTTTTTAAAAAAGGTACAACTTATTTAGCAATTTGACATTAGTAATCTGTCAAATTGTCAGTATCAAAGGAAACATTTTTAACCACAAAGAAAATTAAATATACAAATGGCAGAAAATGGCAGTGCATATTTTTAAAAAGCAGGTTATTCCCTAGTTTTACATGATTTTTAATTTTATTCTGTCTGAGAGGATTTAGTATATATTATATTATGTTATAATGAAACAAACTCAACATAAGCAAAATAAAGAATGGTAAGTCTTTTACTGCAGGTGTAAACAATATAAATATAGTTACAATCACATATAAATATGGACATGTTCAGATATTGAATATTTAATGTTGTTTGATATAAGGATTTATTTTCTGCAGATGCTCGGTATAGAGCTGATTCAAAACTGAGACATTATGGTCAGTATTTTATTTTGATCATGTAAAATTATTTATTTATACAGTAAAAAAATGCTTACAGTTGCAGATTTCTTTTTAAAAACGTGGTTGTTTATATTTCTGTGATTTTTTTTCTTTACCTTATTTTTATTCTCTCTCTTAAATCCAGGTGCCTTTACACAATAGAGCCACAGTCAGGAGTCAAAAGTATTAGTCTTTGATCCACCATTTGTGAAGAAATGCACCATCCTGAGAAGAATTAAGTAGCTTGAATTTCTGTAAGAGAGAAAATCTTTCTCCTTCTTAAATTAAATAGCAAAGACTTTCCATGCCAAATACTAGTCTGAACATGAAAGAGACTGTATAAGCACCACTCTTTCCTATTCCTTTTAGTGTGAAATAATGAATTGGTGCTTAAAAAGGGTAGCTCTTCTACAACTAAAATGAGACCCCTTCAACTTTATTATAGATACAACATGTGGATATGTAGAAGATGTGTATTTTCTGAAAAATATAATTTGACAATTAAAATTTTGGATTGCGAGCAGATCCTAATTAAATAAGAACCAGATGTTATGAAGTTTGTTTTACTTTTCACATATTAAAAAAGTTGAGCTAGATCCAAAGAATCAGAATCATTAGATGGAGAAAATGAAACAAAATGTTAATTTTCCTGAATCTTTCCCAGTTTCCTAAAAATAAATTTTGGAATCTCAGAATTTAAAGTAACCATCTCACTATCATTGTGCAAAGTAGACCATATACTGCTCATATTACTGCTCTCCAAATACTGAATTTTGTCCTGGTTTCAGGAAGTCAGGATATTGGCATCCTAGTTGGCTAGTTAGCTGGATAATATCCAAATCATACTAACCATGGGATTTTCCTATGATGCTCTATGGAAGCAAAAGTTGGACTTCAAAGTAGTAGCATAGGAAGAGTATTGAGGTTTTTGAACTCTGGTATTGGAGAACACTCATTACCATTTAACTAGGATTTGTTTCTGAAAGCCTTGATACTCTCAAGATTATTACTGAACTTCTGTGTCAGTTATAAGAAGGACCAGAATAACAGAAAATATAGAAGCAAGAATAATGTGCAAGTAAATGCTATGGTGAGATGTAATCCTCCTATGAGTGCTAGCAATTAGGGTTTCCAGTGCTAGAAGAAATACACACATGCACATGCATAACACACCCTTGTCTCTCACAATTTTTAGATTATAACAACTAGAACGTCACCCCCCACACAAAAAAGTAAAACAGTAGTTATTGAGATCTGGACCAATAATCTTTCAGGCTCAGGGATCAGCAACTAGTGCTATCCAATTATGCTGGGTTTGAACTCCTTTATACAATAAGGATTTTAAAGAGGCTGTAAGAATTCTGCCAGAATAAATAGAAGGAACCAGCACAGAAAATTTCAATAACACAGTGGTAGAACACATGCTTGATTTCAGTTCCAAAAAATTCCAGATTTATCATAGAATTTTCATGTAGGGTTCTCAAAGACTAACTGAAGTTCTGGAAAACTGTTTACAATCATATCAACTAGTACATAGCCAGAATTAAGACAAGCTAGCAAATTTTAATGAGGATTTTAAAAGTATGATCTTAATTCATATAATTGTCATTAATTTCTGTCTAAATTAGACTAAATGTGAAGACTACTATCAGTGACAAAACCACTTTCTATATGGAAGTTTTTTTCTTTTGTTTATTTTACACTGAATAGCATTTCATCATATTAATATCTACAGGAAGTTGAAATGTTATTTATCAGATTTACACCTCTTAAGAATAGTTTTCCAAGAAAGCATTCTGAGATGAACATTTAAATGAATCTTCACAATGAATTCAACTCAATGAGACTTTTTAATTTATACAGCAATTTATGGCAAAAAAGGATGTTGCAATAATTTATGTCATAAAACAGGGGTCCCCAAACTCTGGGCTATGTTTTCAACTGGGCCATGGAAACAGTGGGCGAGCATGCACATGCACTTCATTTGTGAGTGGTGTATGTGTGTGCGTGCGCACCACTCGTGCAAATTTAGCTGTGTGTACATGCATGTTCGCTTGCCGCTCGTTGGAACCATCCCTTTTCTCCCCCAGTGGTCTGCAAAGCCAGAATGGTTGGGGAACTCTGTCATAAAATATTGCCTATGTTTCTGGGAGAAAAAGACATTTTGGTAAGCAAATTATCTCCAGTCATCAGTTATGATTTCTGTTCATTTTTTGGTCTACAAATGTCTACTATTTTTAATTTTCTCTGTACACATCCTACACATCCATTCATATCATGTAGCAGAGTAACATTTTTCCTTAGATTTCTAACTTTCAAATTATTGCCAATTTCCCACAATGGCTCATCTATAATTCTTGTATAATATATAGTTTACAATAACCTATAAATTCCTCCTTTCATATGAACCCACAACAACCACAATAATATCAATTCATATCATATCAAAATTCCCTATATCTATTTATTTCTAAAATGTATTTATTGATTGTACATCACCAATAGTTGAACTGGCTTATAAATTGTGTATATGTGCATATATCCCATAAGATCATTTATACAAATTTATTATTGATTATTATTTATTGGTTATTGGTTCGATTTATATGCCGCCCTTCTCCGGAGACTCAAGGTGGCTTACAATGCGTTAAGCAATAGCCTTCATACTTTTGTATATACCTGCTTAATAGGGCTTTCGGCCCCCCTAAGCGGTGTTCTTTTTTATACAAAGTCAGCTTATTGCCCCCACATTTACATCCTTTCTCTAAGTTTCATAGACACACAATGGTTTTAGTTTTAATTTCATGTATTAATTCATGTACTTTACCATTTACTCCTTTTATTTTTCAAATCAAAATAATCTATATGCCAAGAAGGTCACCATAAATATGTCTTTACTGTCTTGGCATTGGTCAATCCAATTTTTCACATATTGCATTGTAGCATGATAGACTAGGTTATTAAACTTATCATACTAATAAGAAGGAATACCATTGAATTTTGAGATATATTTGGGCAATCTGACACAAACACAACTAAATACCAGGTTTACTTAAAACATGCTTACATTATTCTATGTAAGATAGAATATAATTAGATACTATTGCATGGATCTCATAAACTAAGAAGCATAGGAAATGTAGCAAAACTTATTTAAAATTTATTTAGGATATAAATATATGCAGGATAGTAAAACAGAGTCAAGATATAATGTTTGTGTGCTTTGAAGGAATAAAATATTGATATTATGATCCTTCCCAAAATGGCTTAGCTTATGGAGATTTCTTGTTCTAGCTTTATCAAGACAATTTTTTTGAATTAAATCTATTTCTCTGTTTCTTACCATTTGTTCCAGATTTTTTCTTTTTTTAGGGGTAAAATCATGCTAGAATATGTCATCTATTCCATGAATAAGTACCTAATTTAAGCATAGGAACAGACTTTCAATAAAATATAAAGGAAATTGTGTATCATTTATTATTGAAAGCTAGAGCGAAGAAACAACGTGTAATGGGATACATATCCAGTCTTGGCCTATTGTTCTGGGGAGAAAATCTCCAAAGGTGATTATGTTGAAATAAGGCAGGTGTAAAAACAAGATCTGACCTTAATGGCTTTTCCTGAAAAGCAAAGCATTTGTTCTCACATTCTTTCCATTCTGCTTTTATGATAGGATATGTGTCTCTGAAATAATATGTCATCATGATCACGCTTAACATAGTTTCCATTTTACTTTTTTGCTTAGGATATGCCTTCCCAAGGTAGTATGTCACAAACTTTACATATTAAAAAAAGAACCTTGATAATATTGTTATGACTATAACTTTTAAGAGGAAAAACAAAAGCAATTGGTATGGATGTGCCAAAAAGTGCTTTTGAAAAGGCTAAGTATATATATAAAAAAGCAGCCATTTCTTATACTGCCCAAAAAATGAATGTTCATAACTGAAAAGATAGATCAACATTAAAATACAAGGCCTTGCACAGCTTACTTCTTAGTCCCCAGGAACACTGATACTGTGTAAATGTAATAAATATTTAAATAAATTAAAAGGTATGTCTTTTAACTATATCTTTTGTCGTATTCCAATATATGAAATCAGCAAAGACAACTGAAAGTACACAATTACAAGATTTAATAACCAGTGAACTCATCAAAAATGTCTATTTTATTTGAAGTCACCAAAGAAGAAAGATCATTACATTATATCCAAATTGTGTGTGTGTGTGTGTGTGTTTTTTTTCTTTTCTTCTCAATAGCAAGATTAATAAGCTGTGTTCCCTTGGATGCCAGACTTCTATCAGCTAGAGGCAGTGGTGGGATTCAAGTAATTTAACAACTGGTTCTCTGCCCTAATGATTTCTTCCAACAACCAGTTTGCTAAACTGCTCAGAAAGTTAACAACCGGTTCTCCCGAAGTGGTGCGAACTGGCTGAATCCCACCACTAGCTAGAGAACATGACTAGCAATGATTATGAGACATTATGCAATATTCCTTTTACAAAATTGAATACGTTGAATAAAGCTATAATGTCAGTTATATTATTTTTATCCCATATTAATCTCTGAACTTAACTGGTAAAACCCCGTTGGAACATTGAAAAATATTTTTGGTTTGTTTTAGCATTTATTAAATAAGATAAAGGATAGATAGAAGGTCAACTGTCTCTATTTTTTAAGTGAAAACAAAGAGACTGCAAGTTGACACATTTAATTTGATCAGTGGGAAAGGGAAAGCCCATCAAAATCTCTCCCACTTTTTCGACCTGTTTTTTAGGCCAGAAAGATACACAGAGGTATCTCAATTTAGTTCACTTGCATTGAGAAAACATGCTTCATTTTGCAGCTTTATGAGAAAAAATAGCTGTATCAAATTTTGTATGTTATATGTACACTTATTATGACTATGTCATAGCAAAAGAAATATTAGTACAACTCAGGAAGACTGCTGTGTAGCCAGAAGACAAAATAGATAAATCCAGTGGCTGCTGCAAAGAAAGAAAAAAGGGAAAAGGGATAAAAGAATATTACTGATACAGGGACATTAAATACTACAGTACAATACATGTAGCGTGCATTATACTATATCAGTGATGGTTAACCTTTTCAACACCAGGTGCCAAAACTGGAGTGTGTGTGCGCACACCAGAGCACCGGAATCTGGAAGAGAGCAGCTGTCTGGCCCGCATGTGCACAACGGAACCCGGAAGAGCAGCTGGCGATGGTGCGCATGCCGACAGAGAAGGCTCTGTGTGCCATCTTTGGCATGTGTGCCATAGGTTCGCCATCACAATACTATATTTAGAGAAGTGATGGCTAACCTTTTCCAGACTGAGTGCCAAAAGTGTGCGTGCACGTGTGCAAATGTGCGCATGCGCCCAAACCCCCAAAATGCAATGTGGGCCGGTCCTTACACATGTGCCCTGCCCCTGCACATGCATGTGTGGCACCCCACATGCACCCTGCCCCCACGCATGCACGCATGCTCCCTGCACACGCTACACCCCATGCATGTGCACCAGGGACCCAATGACCAGCTGGCCAGGAGTGGCATGCGCGCATGTGCATCAGAGCTGAACTGTTCATGTGCCCACAGAGAGGGCGCTGTGTGCCACCTGTGGCATATGTGTCATAGGTTCACCATCACAGTTATACAGTATACTACATTCTACAATGGTTTTGTACTTATATAAAGTTTCATAATGATTTTTCAAGAACTTGAAGGTAGCATGAAATTATCACCAAATTGCTTCAGCAGCATTCTAGCATAAATGAATTTTCTTTTAACATTAATCTAGCATCTCTGGTACAGTCTGGGCTCCTAAAAGCACACACACATACATGTTTACTATGGGAACACTTTAAAAGGGAGGGGATATGCAGAAATATTTGCAGTTACTATATATATTGGTATTCTTCCTTTGGGTCTGTTTTTTTAATCAGTGTAGATACACTGGCATTTCAACTAAAGTTATCTATTTTTTTAAAAAAAAAATCTATAATTTTGAAAACAAGGTTAGGGGAAAGTCAAGAGAAAAATACCCATATTAATGAACACATGATATTTAGTAACCATTATGTAGAAAAATTGTTTGCAAACCCTAATTTACATGCCGAATATGAAACTAAATGCACAGTTTAGTGGAAATCATTTGTACAATATATGCAAATTTGAGAAACTTAATTGGACAGTGTCACAAAAACAAGAAACTCAAACTAGGTAGATTTGCATAAGTGAAACTCAGAGAATTTCACTCATTTTTCTGATAAACAATACATATATGGGTATTTTACTGTTTTTTCCAAGACAATCATGGAATTGTGTGGAGTTAATGGGAAGTATAAAATAGTATGCTTGCTGGAATGATGAAGTGTAAAAAGCTATGGAAGACAAAAAATACATATAAGACAAAGTTTTGAAGAATTTAAGATGAGAGAAAGCTTAAATGGTGTATACATTTAGAGAAAAGATAATTGCAAGGAATAGAGCATAAGAGAATAAGAAATATATAAAACTAACAGACACAAGGAAAATGGAAAGCAATTTCAATGTGAGTTAATTACATATTTCACAAGTGGATAAAGGAAGTTAAACAATGAACTTCTGGTAGAGTAAACTGAATTTTTTTTAAAAAAATGGTGAAGTGATTAAGGCATCAGGATGGAAAACAGAAGACTATGAGTTCTAGTGCCACCTTGAGCATGAAGTCAGCTGGAAACAGTAGCAAACCACTTCTGAAAAACCTTACCAAGAAAATTATTATATTATAATTTATAATAATTAATATTATTAATATAATATTAGAGAAATCCAGTTTTTAAAGTCTTAATTAACAATGAGGTAAGCCCCAGTGTTGCCTCTTTTTTTCCTCTTTTTTTCTTTTGGGCCATTAATTCCAGAATAAAGATTTATTAAGAATCCAGGCCAGGATTATTGTAAAATATTAATTTCCCCTTGAGAATTAGCATTGGATTTAAGTATCAAATTTAAATATCTTTAAAGCCCCACATCGTTCAGGACAGATATGGATTTGTGGAACTGCTTCTCCCTAAGAATAGAGGTTTGTTTCATTAGATCAGATAGGACAGATATGCTCCAGATTGGTTTCTTAAAACCCTGCCACTTAATGGGACCTTGGAAGTGTGCCTTTTCTATGGCTTCCCCCACCTTATGGAATGCATGCATGCATTATATCTTCTACATGGTTAAATTTTGAAGGTTTTTAAAAAAGAAAAGCTGGAATAGGATTTTGGGGGGGGGAGAGGTGGTGTTCCATTAACTATTTTCCAAAAAGCCTTATCTAAATAATTAGATTAAAATGCAAAGATAATGTCTTGTTCTTGCAAAAAAATAATAATAATAATTTACTGGAAAATCAAAGCCTTTATTTTGGTATTTGCTGATGAGGGGTTTTTTCTTGTTCTTAAAATGTAATTGAACAATCATTTAAGCTGTTTCAGGCATCCTCATTTAATTCTAGATTGCATGTTTCATAAAGAGGTGAATTATAGTTTGCCATCAGACTCTATGAAATAGTTTTGAAATCCTTTCTAATAAAAATAGAGAAAAAGAAAATAATCAAAATTATTTTGTATCTTATTATGATGTTTGCAATGATGTCACACATACAATTATCTGGGGTACAGAAAGAATATATTGATTTAAATGGCACACAAAAATAACATCATCAGTGCATTGATAAAACATAAGCAAATTTTTTATACACTCCCAAGAACATACCTGTAATATTCAGAAAAATGAAAGTAATTCAATCAAAAAATGAAAATAATACAGTCCTTGGTTGTATAAACAGAGACATAGAATCAAAGTGAAGTATTAGTACTATTTCAAAAATCTTAGTTAGGACCACAACTGAAATACGGCATTCAGTTTTGGTTACCACATTACAAAAAAGATGTTGAGACTTTGGAAAAAGTGCAGAGAAGAACAACTAAAATGATTAAAGGCCTGGAGATTAAAACATATGAAGAATGGTTGCAGACCACTTCATGGATGGTCTAAAACTGCTGTTTCTCCCTGTGACCCTCTGGAATCGCATTTCTTTCACAATTTGAAAGGGTTACTTCTTACTATTTGCTTACTATTCTTCCTTCTCCCTCACATTCTACTACCGTGTTTCCCCGAAAATAAGACCCTATCTTATATTTTTTTGAACCCCGAAATAAGCGCTTGGCCTTATTTTCGGGGAGGTCTTATTATTTTGGGGCACATGGAGCAAGATGGGGCTCCTCTTGCCATCATAGCTGATTTCCAGCTCTGCGTTTAAATATTTTCAGGGAGGGCTTATTTTTGGGGGAAGACTTATTTTAGCACATGCGCTCAAAAGCCCGATTGGGCTTATTATCAGGGGATGTCTTATTTTCAGAGAAACAGGGTACTACTTCAAAACAATTTCTTCTTGCTAGTTTTATTTCCACTTTTCCGTGATGCTCTGCAAATTAAACATTTTCTTTTCTTTTTTCAGCTTCAGACTATCAGCCACAAATACAATATGATGATTATATCACAGAATGATATTTAATATTTATCTTCTCCATTTTATCTCACTCTCCTTACAAAAATAATAAAATTTGTGGATGTCACAGGGGTCAATTTTCTTCCCCCTGCTGTTTAACATGCATATGAAATCAGAGCAGTGTAATGTAATATATTTTTGTTCTACAATTATTTATGTTGTTTGGATCATTGATTGAATAAAGGAATGATGTTTTCTTAAAATACAATTTAGCATGTTCATAAATCAGTACTAGTGATAAATGAGAATACATTTCTTTTCTTTATTGAAGAATGAATTCACTATATTCAGCTGGATACAGAAAATTAGTACTGCACTATGATACTGTGGTTTTCATTACTACATGGTTCTGGATTTCTTTGTCATTGCTGCATAAGAAACTTTAATTTTTGCTGACAGAAGAAATGTCCAATGTACATTCAGACCAGGGGTGAAATTTACTTACCTTCCCTACCTGTTCACAAATGTGTGCATGCGCAGAGCAAGGTTGGGTTCTACTTACCTTTATTACCGGTTCGCAGCAGGGCCGCATGCGCACAAGCATTTTTATGACATCGGGGTCGGTGGACGGAGCCTCCTGCCAGTTTTACTACCGGTTCTATAGAACCGGTACAAACCTGGGACAACCCACTACTGGTGCAGAGGCTGAAAATCATAGCAAAAAAGGTATACCATGATGTCCACACAGGTGGATGGGGCTTCATGCAGTCGGCCCTACAGTATTGTGCAATCCGGTAGGAACCAGCTGAATTTCACCCCTGATTCAGACACTACTGTATCAAGTATATTTTCTTCTCTAAAGCATCAGTTAATTTTCATGACAACATTCTTGTACCACTCAGGGTGAAATAAGATTCATGCTCCGGTTGCAGGTGTTCTTTCTGCTGTATTGTAGTTAAATACATCAGAAAGAAAAATATGCTATAGGGCAGGGATGAAATGTAAAATTTGTTACTACCGGTTCTGTGGGTGTGGCTTGGTGTGAGGAGGTAATGTGACTGGGTGGGCGTGGCCAACTTCTTTTTTTTTTTTTAATTTTTCAAAGCATTTTTTCTAATGCTTTGAAAAACTCTCTGCCATCAGGGAACTTAGCTGGGATCGTCAGAGAGGCTCTTTAAAAAATGCCTCTCTGCCGATCAGGGAACTCAGCTGGGATCGTCAGAGACTTTTCAAAGCATTTTTTTAACCACCTCTTTGGCCAAGAGGTTGCAGAAAAAAATGCTTTGAAAAGCCTCTGATGATCCCAGCTGAGCCACGCGATCATCAGAGGCTTTTTTTTTTAACTTTTAAAAGCATTTTTTCATCAGAAGAGGTTGTAGAAAAAATGCTTTTAAAAGTAAAAAAAAAAAAAAAGCCTCTGATAATCGTGCGGCTCAGCTGGGCATGGTGGGGGGGGGATGGCGCAGGGATTTTTGCTACCGGTTCTCCGAACCACCCATCACCATTGCTACCGGATCGGGGGATCTGGTCCGAACCGGGAGCATTTCACCCCTGGCTATAGGGCACTTCACACCAAAACAACTAGACACAAGGACAGTTTTTCCCCGAATGCCATCACTCTGCTTAACAACTAATTCCCACAATATTGTCAAATAATTTACTAAGACAGTATTACTATTATTCTTCTCTTCCTTACTAATATCTATTTCTTCCCACTTATTACTATAACTATGTTGCTTGTATCTTTCAATTATATTGTTTTTATTTGTTTCCTAGTACGATTTGATAGCTTATTAGTAACCTTGACTATCACTAAGTGTTGTATCTTTTTATTCTTGATGAATGTATTTTATTCTCCTTATGTACACTGAGAGCATATACATCTAAGACAAATTCCTTGTGTGTCCAATCACACTTGGCCAATAAAGAATTCTATTCTATTCTATTCTATTCTATTTATTTTATTTATTTTATTTTTATTTTATATTGGATTTCTATACCGCCCTTCTCCCTAAGGACTCAGGGCGGTGTACAGCCAGATTAAAAAACATGCAGAACAAATATTAAAAACAATTAAAAGATATATAAATTTGGCCCAATTAAAACTCATTTACCAATTAAAAACGTTTAAAACATTTAAAAACAGTTAAAAATTTCATCTTAAGCCAGCCCGGCTTGTTTAAATAAATGGGTTTTAAGGGCGCGACGGAAGGCACTGAGGTCTTGGATTCTCCTTATCTCTGGGGGGAGCTGATTCCAGAGGGTAGGTGCCCCCACAGAGAAGGCCCTCCCCCTGGGGGTCACCAGCCTGCATTGTTTGGCTGATGGCACCCCGAGGAGGCCCTCTCTGTGGGAGCGCACGGGTCGCTGGGAGGTCGTCGGTAGCAGCAGGCGGTCTCGCAGATAGCTAGGCCCTATGCCATGGAGCGCTTTAAAGGTGATAACCAACACCTTGAAGCGCACCCGGAAGACAACTGGGAGCCAGTGCAGCTCGCGCAGGAGCGGTGTTACATGGGAGCGCCATGCTGCTCCCGTCACTACCCGCGCTGCTGCGTTCTGGACCAGCTGGAGCCTCCGGGTGCTCCTCAAGGGGAGCCCCATGTAGAGAGCGTTGCAGTAGTCAAGGCGAGAGGTGACGAGGGCATGAGTGACTGTGCACAGGGAATCCCGATCAAGAAAGGGCCGCAACTGGCGAATCAGGCGAACCTGACAAAAGGTCCCCCTGGTTACAGCCGTCAGATGTTCCTCCAAGGACAGCTGCATATCCAGGAGGACTCCCAGATTGCGAGCCCTCTCTGTGGGGGCCAATGACTCGCCCCCAATAGTCAGTGATGGAGTCAACTGACTATATCGGGATGCCGGGAGCCACAGCCACTCAGTCTTGGAAGGGTTGAGCTTGAGCCTGTTCCTCCCCATCCAGACCCGTACAGCCTCCAGGCACTGGGACATCACTTCAAGGGCATCGTTGGGGTGGCCTGGGGTGGAGATGTACAGCTGGGTGTCATCAGCGTACTGGTGGTATCTCACCCCAAAGCCACGGATGATCTCACCCAGCGGCTTCACATAAATGTTGAACAGAAGGGGCGAGAGGACCGATCCCTGCGGCACTCCACAAATGAGAGGCCTCGAGGTCGACCTCTGCCCCCCTGCCAACACAAACTGCGACCGGTCGGAGAGAAAGGAGGAGAACCACCGCAACACGGTGCCTCCCACCCCCAACTCTTCCAGCCGGTGCAGCATGATACCATGGTCGATGGTATCAAAAGCCGCTGAGAGGTCTAACAGGACCAGAACAGAGGAACAACCCCTGTCCCGAGCCCTCCAGAGATCATCAACCAACGCGACCAATGCCGTTTCTGTGCTGTGCCCAGACCTGAAACCTGACTGGAACGGATCTAGATAAGATGTTTCCTCCAGGAATTGCGGAAACTGTCGTGCGACCACACTCTCAACAACCTTCGCCATAAAGCGAAGGTTGGAGACAGGACGATAGTTGGCCAATATTGCCGGATCCAGGGACGGCTTCTTGAGGAGAGGCCTCACCACCGCCTCTTTCAAGGCGGTGGGGAAGTAACCCTCACTCAACGAAGCGTTGATAACACCCTGGAGCCAGCCTCGTGTAACCTCCCGGGAAGCCAGTACCAACCAGGAGGGACACGGGTCCAGTAAACATGTGGCCGCACTAAGTCTCCCCAAAATCCTGTCCACATCATCAGGAGTCACAGCATCAAACTCCTCCCAGATAACATTCTCAAGACTATTCCTCGTCACCCTGCCCTGATCTACCCAGTCAGAGTCCAAATCCCCCCGGATCTGGGCGATTTTGTCATACAGGTATTGTCCGAAATCCTCCGCCCTGCCTTCTAAGGGATCCTCCCGCACTCCTGGATGGAGCAGGGCGCGGGTCACCCTAAACAGGGCAGCCGGACGATTCCCTGATGACGCAATAGAGGCGGAAAAGTAGTTAGACTTTGCCGTCTCTATCGCCACTAGGTAGGCCTTAATATGCGACCTTACCAGTGTTCGATCAGATTCAGCGAGACTGGCCCTCCAACCGCTCTCCAGGCGTCTTTTCCGGCGCTTCATTTCCCTCAGCTCCTCAGTAAACCAAGGAGCCGCATGGGATCGGCATCGGGTCAGAGGCCGCAAAGGCACAACTCGGTCCAAGGCCCCACCAGCCGCCCGATCCCAGGCGGCTACCAGGTCCTCGGCCGAGTCATGTGCTAGATCCTCAGGAAATGGCCCAAGCTCCGTCTGGAACCTATCAGGATCCATCAGGCGCCTGGGGCGGATCCATCTAATTGGATCCACCTCCCTGCGGCGAGGGGTCGCGGTTCGAAGATCTAGGCGAAGGAGTGAGTGGTCAGACCATGACAAGGGTTCCATGTCTATATCCCCTATAACAAGACCACTCAACCACTGGCCAGAGACAAAAATCAGATCCAGAGTGTGACCTCCCCTGTGAGTAGGGCCATGAACTAACTGGGTCAGGTCCATGGCCGTCATGGAAGCCATGAACTCCCGAGCCACCTCAGACGTTTCACCGACGGATGGCAAGTTGAAATCACCCATGACTAAAAGCCTGGGTGTATCTACTGCCACCGTGGCTATCACGTCGAGTAGCTCAGGTAGGGCTGTTGCCACGCGGCAGGGAGCCAGGTACGTAAGCAACAAGCCCATCTGAACCCCACGGCCCCACCTCACAAGGAGGGACTCACATCCGGCTATCTGAGGCACAGTGGTCTCCCTCGGACCCAGATCTATTCTATTCTATTCTATTCTATTCTATTCTATTCTATTCTATTCTATTCTATTGTAGTTCACTGTATTGTATTGTATTGTGTTCATGTGATGTGATTGATGTCCTGATGTTTAAGTCCTTTTTATTAAAAAGGCAAAGAAAAAAAATATTTTAAAGTTAGCAACCCTTGGGGAAGATTGAAGTTCAACATTTATTTCATATGCAGATTTAATTTATGCTTTCTAAAATCTTTTTTAACGTTTTCTTTTCTTTTATTCTTATATATACATCAACATCAATACATGAATAGTGTGGCATTTGGGTATCATTCATTTTGATACAAATAACAATACTGATATCAATAATATTATTACATTGCTTAGCTTATATACTCTTAAAATTAATACTCATATTTGCATTAAGATATAGTCCTTCATTATTTAGTTATTCAGTATTTCAATGTATCATTCTAATGCCAATTACAATATTATTTAAGCATGCATAATAATACTATCTTTCAACCTCTAATCTTTCCATTTAATTATTTTGTTTATTCTATTTAGTCAGGCCATCCTTACTAATCCTAATGTAATACACATATTGGATTAAAATATAATCCCTATACTCCATCTTGACATCAATCACCATATTATTTAAACATACATATTAAAATCCATATTTCAACCTCTAATTATTGCTTTTGTTCTATTATTTATTTCTACTTCTATTCTAACTTTTAATCAGGCCCTCATTCAGAGGTCGGATTCACTTACCTCCCCTACCGGTTCACAAATGTGAGCGCACGCTCACTACACTCATATATTAAGGCTTAATGTTGCTCCTCAAAGAATACAATAGTCACGGCTCTTTTATGTCCCAGGATTATTCAATCAGATGTTCAGATATTCCAGGAAGCTCTCCAAATATCCCCTTATATCCCCTCTATGAATTTAGTCATATATCTTTGCATTCAAATGTTTGTTTAACTTAGATATTTTCCTTGTTCTCACAGTTGAACGTCCCATAGTCATAGAGTAGATAAGTATAGAAGAGTTAGTATCACCACAGTTCTCCAAATAAATGTTGTTTATTTTTCTTATTAAAAATTTTCCAGGCTTATATATGGTATATTTTCATTTGTCAGGAGATGGCACTCTCAGCTTAGATTTCAGTGTTGTCTTGGTTCTAACAGGTATTTTATCCAATTTTAATTTGATTTTTAAAACCAAAGTCAATTATTAAAGTAAATAGATCCAGCATTTTAAAATGCCTTTCCAAAATAATGCCTGTCCAATTTAACCATCCAATTTTCTATGCTTTGGAATTTTTAACTTTTGCCCTCTTAGTTCCTTTCTTTGGGGTCTGTAGTTTTTCTCTATGTGGTTATTTGCTGCTTTAACAAATAGTTAAGAGTATCTTCTGAATTTTTCCCCTCTTTTCTTTTTAGGATTAGGTTTTAGGTAAAAACGGAATCATCTCACCCAGTTCCATTCACTGTTCATTTACACCGTTCCTGCACTTTCTTTGTTGCCTCGGCTGTCCCAGCTTCACAGCAGCCACTTTTGGTCTCCTCTTCATGAGGGAGAGGCAAGAAAGACCTGAATCAAGCGGGAGTGATTGTGACTCTTCACAATCTGCAGGGTGCCCTCTTTACCATCCCTCCGGGGTGGCTTTAACTTCTTTCGGAGCCCTCTAATGGGGAGAACTCAGTGTGGGAGCGCAGAAACCTTCTCCTCATGTCTGATCTCGCCGTGACATCAGCCGGAAGTTTGTTTTCTAAAATCTAAATCAGTAATAATGTCTCAATATATTGAGTTTAGGAGAAGGAGCTGTCAATCATCTAGCATTTGTCTAATTTTGAAATATTTTAGCATGTAAATGTTTTTGTACTTGATTGACTTGATCTACTTCTTAGATTTTATTAAGCTGTTGCAGTGGATGTTATTTGAACACTACAAAGTAACAATGGAACATGTTAACATTTTGTTAGCTAAATAATCTGCTTTAACAGAATAATAGGGTTGAAAGAGACCTTGGAGCTCTTCTAGTCCAACCCTCTGCTCAAGCATCCGTATACGAGGGGTGTCAAACTCAATTTCATTGAGGGCTGCATCAGGGCTGTGTTTGACCTCAGAGGGCTGGGAATGATCAGGGTCGGGGTGGGAGTGATCATGGTGGGTGTTTGACACAGGCTCAAGATGCATTTTTTTCCTTTGCATTCAAACAGCTATTCCAGACAAAGGGAGATTTACTTTCTGGCACAAATAATCTCAATTCCATAATGTAAAGATAAAAGACATGTAGAGTCCCCAGCTGCTCTGGGGTTTGACTCTTTTGTATAGGAGCAGAGCATAAATGAACTGACAATTTCTCCAGATGTCTCTAAAAACTGTCTGTCCAACAGTCTATCAATCTTTCTTACTACCTCTGACACAGCCCTAAAGGAGGATTTAATATTAGTAATAATTTACAAAGTTGATATATCACCCAATTCTCAATGACCCTGGGTGGCTCACACAATCAAAATATTTACAATTAAATCAATCACAGGTAAAAGATTAAGATAAAAAATGATAAACTCAGTGATACGAAGGGCTTCACTCTCTCTCATCAAAGACCTGGGTGAAGAGCCAGATGTTTTTGGCTCTTCTGAACAACAGCCATCCAGATATTGGACAGTACTTAGTTCTAGTTGGCATATGCTGCTAAAGACAAGGTGAACAAGGTGCTGTCTCCTGCAGCACTCTGCCAGCCAAAATGGTCCACGGAAATTGATGTATCTTCTAATGAGCTTCTATTTAGAAAATGATTTGAAAGATGATATAGACACCTTGCGGTATTGGGACCTAGTCAGTTTTGACACAACTGTTTTATGTCATTTATGTTGCTGCCAAGTGATTTAGACACCATCTTGGAGGAGAAAAAAAGAACAAATGTTAAATGAATCAAATATGAAAAATTAGATCAGCTTCAGGAGGCAGAGTCTCAATGTTTAGATACAATACTAATCTCAATAGTTCAAAGCTTAGCATCTGGTTCTCCTTATCTGGATTTAAAAGCTATGCAGAGTTAAGCCTAGTTAATATTTGGGTAGAAATATGAAGGGAAAAATAACCCAATCTTGGAGATACCTAGTTCTGGTTGGCAGATGCTGCTAAAGAGAAGGTGAAGAAGGTACTGCGTCCTGCAGCAATCTCCCAGCCAAAACGGGCTGCGAGGGGGCCCTGTGTTGCCCATCTTTGGCCTCCACGGCCTTTTGCAGAACTCTGCTGGCCAAAAATGGACTGCAGAGGGCCTTGTGAGTGCCCTGAAAGGCCTGTTTTTGGCCAGCAGAGTGCTGCAGGAGACTGTGGAGGCCAAAAACGGGCCGCAGCCAGGTCCTTTGATATTTCCAGGCCAGCCCCATGGGCCAGATCTAAGCACATGAGTTTGACATCCCTACCCTATACCATTTCAGACAAATAGTGTCCTATCTCTTCTTAAAAATCTGTGTTTGAGCACTGACAACTTCTGGAGAAAAGTCATTCCACTGATTAATTGTTCCTACTGTTGGGAAATTTCTTCTTAGTTCTAGGTTGGTTCTCTCCTTGATTAGTTCCCATCCATTGCTTCTTCTCCTGCCTTCAGGTGCTCTGGAGAATAGGTTTATTGATAGTTCTTCCTAAAATATTACCCGCCTTCACATTTTCATTTTTATTTTCTTAATGTTAAAAATGGATATTTAAACTTTTCTGAAGTGAGGGGATAAAATTGACACTAACAAACTGTTTACAGATTGCAGTATTATTGCAGTGCCCTAGTAATAGTCTCAGTTAAGCAAATTAATCTCCAAGGGATAATTAGGTACTCTTAAGTAGTAAGTAGTTCAAAATATAGTCAGAGACTTTTCTGTTTCTATTTGACAAAAAATGTTTTTAGTATTTACATTTTAGAATTTAGAATTATAATATCATTGCCACGGCTATTTTGCTTTCCTATCTTCAAAAGCAGCAGATTAAGCATAACAAGTTAGATTTTATTTTTCTTTTGTGTATTAATTTTTAGAAGTCCAGAAATATTTATTACAATTGCAAGTTGTGATGGCTTATGTGATCACCTCACTTAATGACCTGCTCTCCATGTTCTCCTCCATGGGCTCAGGTCAATAAGGAAACATGGGGTACCTTGGGATGGGAGAGGCCCTGGGAGGCCTAGCATAGGTCCATACCCACACTACAGCATCTCTCCAGCTCATATTTGGCCTGCCCTCGGTCTTCCAAGGGTTCCCCCACCACATGACAAACCCAAGGTCCACTTCCCATAGTCGCTGCAGGCTTTGGGTCTGCTTCCGTCCCACATTGGGTCTTCAAGGTATTCAGAACCAGATGAGAGGGAAATATGTGGGGGGAGGGAGGTGCTGCACTCAAAGGCAGACAGATTGGCCGCCACTCAAATTTTATTCACATGACCATAGGGGAGTTGCAGCAGCCATAATTTTGAAACTCGGTCAAAAATAGCTTTTGGAGGATTTGTCATAACTTTGAATGGTCATTAAGCAACCAGTCATAAGTTGAAGAGTACCTACTGTCTCTTTGTAGAGTCCTTATGAAATATAAGATTGACGAAAAAGCAGAATTTGTACAATTACAACTTTTTGTTTGCATCTTTCATGTAGGCTTTTTTAATAATTAGATTTTTATTTGCATTTTTCCCAATAAAACTCTAAAGGGGTTTGCCTAATATAATGCATTTTTGTATATACTGTTTCTCATCGTACTATACATTATTAGTCTATTTACATGACTAATAGCATTGCAACATTCAGAATACTGAGAACATGTGCATATAATATTGTTCTAATTATTTCCCCCCCCCAAAAATTCCATTTTTTAAAATTCCTAATTATAGGAATGGAAGAAAGAATTCTTCAAATGCTTCTTTTTGCATAGTAATTAAGTTTGGAAAACAAAGATTGTATTTGTGCATAAGGAAGTATTTTTATGAGTTTAATTACTGAGTATTTCAAGTAGGACTAAGGCGGAAAACGTGGCTGGGCATGACCAATGGGATTTATGATTCCTTGCTTGAAAATTAATTCCACCGATTTATACACTGCAATCATGCTGTTTGGGAAGTTGATGTTTGAGAAACAGCACAAAGGTATAAGTTTGTTTTTAAATGGATCTCAGCCAATATGTATATTTGTTTTTATGGTGGTATTAGCATTCTTTCCTTTTATGCACGCATTATCACATTAAAGAGAAGGATTCCCACATTTTATTTATGACATTTCTTTATCCATGCCATGACTTATTCACTGCTGCTTCACCCATTGTACAAGATATTAGTGGGAGCTTTTTCTCCCCTTCCGTTCTATCATATCTGATTCTCAGACACTGCCTGGAAAAAGGTTTTTCAAAAGTGGTTTGCTATTGCCTCTTTCCTAGGGCTGAAAGTGCGTGGCCCAAGGTAACTTATCAATCTTAAATACTGTATGTGGAAGCTGGAGATCTGAAAAAAAAAACAAACTTCACCAAAAAAATGTATAATGTCTGATGTAAATTTAAAAAAAATTTTAGAGCTATCAACAGTTGCATTTTAGTAGGAATTCTACTATATAGGACATAGATTTTAGCTTTTTAATGCTGTGTTTTTTATTTTATTTTCTTAAGGATTTAAGAAGATATGCTACCCTGTTTCCCCCAAAATAAGACATCCCCTGATAATAAACCCAATCGGGCTTTTGAACGCAACCCTGAAATAAGGCCAAGCACTAATTTCAGGGTTCAAAAAAAATATAAGACAGGGCCTTATTTTTGGGAAAACACGGTATGCTTTTCCTTTGACTACATCTTCTTTTCTCTTTGAACTCAGGAATGATTTTTAGGGCCCTCCAGAAGAAGTTGACTTTAAACCTTCAAGGAACAATGGCCCATGCTAAACTGAAGATAGGAAATTGCAGCCTGAAGGGTTGAAGGGACAAGAGAAAAAGCAGAAGAATTGTAGTGATTGCTGTTTTTGGTGTGTTTTCAATTATGAAACAGAAGAAATGTGTATGGGCCAGACAGGGACCACAGACATGACAAAGCAGTTGCCAACACTTGTAAAGTATACAGATAACTGTCCCTTCCTACCATCCATATAAAGATAAATGATACAAGACAATCTTAATATTCTTCTAGTCCATGGGAAAGAGGAAGAAAGATTCTGGCCGGACAATTCTGTTGCGGGAAGATATTTGGTTGCTGAAACTACATTTTTTTGTTTTGTGGATGAGAGATTTCTGTCACAAGATGGATTGTATGTTACAAGAACTGAAAGGAATTTGCTGGCCTGAAACAGGATGAGCTTGATTAGGGCAACTGAAAAATGTGGACTTGGACATGAAAACTCTGTATTAAGAACCCCCCAAAAAAGAAATGAACAAAAAGAATGTGAGAATAGTGCTATAAAGGACCTCTTAACCACTCAATTAAGGCATAGGAAGAACATTAATTAATTATGATAGGCTTCATTATATATACTAATATTTAGAATATGGATTACAAGCAAGATCATCTTAAAGCCTTAATAGAGAGGGGCAAATATGATTTAACAGTTACAATAGGTATCTAATAGGATAATTTATATGATTGGAATATGGCAATTAGAAGATACAATCTTGTTTAAAAAAAGAACTAAAAGAAAAGAAGCAACAGTATCTACACCTGTACAAAAATCCAGCAGGATGAATATAGTGGTGATATGAAAATTAAAATAAGTAGATGAAATAAAATGAATACTGTTCCTGGTTTCTACTGTCAACTGCTTATCCATGAAGAAAAATCTGGATGATGTTTTTCAAAAGCAAGATATAGATCGTTCAAGCAAGTAGGAATTAGTATTGATGGAACATGATCAACCTTGCCAAGCATGGTATTGAGAAAATCATACCTTTCCTCTTTATAGGATGGAATGAGAAATGAGTGTAGTGAGCTGAGGCAGTCATATTGGAAGCAGGGAAAGATATTTCAGATGTAGATGGGCATTTTTGATGCACCTATTGGGACATGTATGTTTGCACTTTCTTATATTCAGTATATCTTTTCCTGGAATCACAAAACAGCAGTGGAGGGTATGCATTGTAAATTACCATAGGAAATTGGATTTATATATCTTAGTACAGCCAGTTTAAAAATATTACAAACGTGAAATTTGCCTCCTTGCACATTCCAAAGCATCATTTTGTCTTCTGTTCCAATAATAGAGCAGAGGTCTAATTATATATAATTACACTGTAGGCACAGTACTACTAAAAAAGGCTAATAGAAGAGAAAAAAGAATAACCTGACTCATCCATTCTATAGCTATAAAATATTTAATGTAATTAATTATCCATTGTAAGATAGGCAGACAGAAAGACTGCTTATATACAGTATTTGTAAAGGACATGAAGTGATTTCTGAGGAAATATGAGACTATAAAAACTGAGCAACCATAATAGCAACTATAAGCCAGAGATCTAAGGGAAGAACAAAAAATAATATTTAACTCAGCAGAACCCTTTCCTGTCCCCTTTCCCCCTCCCCTATTTCTTTCCTCCCTCCCTCCCTTCTTTCTTTCCATGGGGGCTAAACCTGATAGATATCCATAGACAAAAGTAAATAAAATGAGTTCATCAAGAGACTATATCATGCTTCCAAATTGTGGCTAAGTAAATGCCTTTTCACTATCTGTTACTTTTTATTATATAACTATTTTATTATGTAATATTCATATACAGTGCCATCTAAATGAAGAGAAATTGCTTCACTGTATATTGATATTGCCAGGTCTCTTTATGTGCCAATGTCCCACTTTTCTCTCCACCCTCCCAAAAAAATGGCATACAAATTTTTTTGGAATCAATTCATCCACTATCTTCACATTCCTGCTTGCGAAAATATATACAACAAATGTTGTAAATTAGCATACATGTGTTTCTTATATCTATTTTACATTAATCTTGAGAGTGAATGAAACAGTGATTTGCAACTGGCAAAGAATATAGTTGTACTAAAAAAATAGAACATAATCTTGAAATGTTGTCAGGTTTAGTTCAATACATTATGTTTTCTCTTGCTTCATATTTCTGAGTTTAGAAAAAGCTATCACAGATACAAATATGATTTTAGTACTCATACAAAGTCACAGCCATGTTCAAGATAAGGTTGGAAATAGATTTGCAAGGGAAATCCTCTATTGACTCTATTGAGGATGGATCTATGTAACCTTTTCTGAACAAACTTTATTAAAACTTAATATCCCAAAGATGTTTCGCTTTTTATCCAAGAAGCTTCTTCAGCTCTGACTGGATAGTGGGGAATGGAAGGAGTTATATTCCTTGCAGACAGCTGGTTATTTACATCCTTTTAAAGAGCATTTGAAGGTTTATCTGTGTCCTCAGGGTTACCCGAGTAGTGCTAATGGTTCCTGTACTCTGCAATTTTTCTGGAAATCCTTCATACTCCCACACTATTCAAGGGTTTCCATCCCAAATTGCATAGCTAAAAGTCTATAGAGATTCTCAGTCATCCAGGTCCTGGTTGTCCCAAAGGTGCTTTTTCAGGAGGCAACTGGACTTCCTTGTTTTTTCTTTGAAGATTTAGCCTCTCCTCCAAGCTTCTTCAGCTCCTTGCACATAATAGTTACAATCTAATTCAAAATGTAGAATATACAGACATCCTTATAAACAATGATATTCAATAAGTAGAGTAAAAAGCATTGTCAGGACCAGGTAAATAGTTGAGCTTTCTAAGAAAGAAGTCAAAATTTGGAACTGACATGGACATAGATATGGAGATGATCCTGATACATGGGAGATTTTAAAATAAAATAAAATATAAAAAAGATGTTGAGACTCCACAAAAAGTGCAGAGAAGGACCAGGGGA
Source organism: Pantherophis guttatus (assembly GCF_059756535.1). Classification (NCBI taxonomy): domain Eukaryota; kingdom Metazoa; phylum Chordata; class Lepidosauria; order Squamata; family Colubridae; genus Pantherophis; species Pantherophis guttatus. The sequence continues at coordinate 47,306,411 of NC_142067.1, read as the reverse complement.
GACATGATAGCAGTGTTCCAATATTTGAGGAGCTGCCACAGAGAGGAAGGGGTCAAGCTATTTTCCAAGGCACCTGAAGGCCAGACAAGGAATAATGGATGGAAACTGATCAAGGAGAGATTCAACCTAGAAATAAGGAGAAATTTTCTGACAGTGAGAACCAATCAACCAATGGAACAGCTTGCCTTCAGAAATTGTGGGAGCTTCATCACTGGAGGATTTCAAGACTGCCATTTGTCAGAAAGGGTGTAGGGTCTCCTGCTTGGGTGGGGGGTTGGACTAGATGACCTACAATGTCCCTTCCAACTCTGTTAATCTGTTGATGTTTCAGTGCTTTACTCAGGTAGAGGCTTTTATTCTAAAAGATCTCAGTCTGCACCTTTGCCCTTTAGTTTTTGATGCAAAGATGGTGACGACCTTATGGATATAATATTACTGTTGAGATTTACAGGAACAAGGGTAGGAATGAAGTTATATGTTTATACATTTATACATGCCCCTAATGTTATAACCAGGTTCCTTGGATTCAGGTCTCCCAGGTCCTACATCCTCTCTTCATGTTGTTTTTCAGGGATGAATCATGCTTAACATTTGCTAGATTTGTATGAAAAGTATGAAAACAATATGCATCCTCAACTTACATCCTTTCCTACCTGGTTTCCCAGATTTAGTTTTTATAGTAGCTTCTTGTTTTTGTAAAGATTCTGTCAAATTTCTGGCATTCCATTATTCTTAATCTAATCCACAATGTGGCCTGATTTACACAATAAAAGCTTTTCCTCAAAACTATTTCTGGATTGGATTGGACTTTTCGGCTTCTCTTTCCCATTAAGTAGTTAATTTGATTCTGATGTTCATCAGATGAAGTCCAAGTGCGGATTATATATGTTGCTTGAAGAAAAAGTTGCCAGTGAAGAATTCTGTTTGCAAAACTGAATTAATCTGAAAATCCAAGAGAGCAAAAGAAGAGTGCTTTTATGTTGTTCCCAATCACTAATTAGAGGACAGAAGAAAGCAGTGCCCTGGTGTCCCTTTCCTTTCCAAAGACATGACGGGGCCAAAAAACCTTTATAGCAGAAGGCTGAAGAGAAATCTTTCCCAAACATTGGCCAAAGGGTTACCATTGGGTAGTTTCAGTAATCAGTGCAGCATTACTACAGTGTTCAGTGAAAGTTCCCACCCTTGGAGGTGTTTTGTGTATGTTGAAGTTCTTCCAGGCTTGTGAAGACTGTAAGCAATCTGAAATATATTCAGTTCAAGCATTTGTCCCTAGCATGAAGAGAAATGTGAAAGCAATGGTCTGAAGCAGTCTGAAGCCTCCTTGAACTGCTTTGTAGAAATAAATTGGCAGATTGAATTAGGTCACTTCCAGGGTTTGAATGATTTCACCAAAATGAACCCATGTCAGTTCACAAAAATTTATACAGTGTACAATACTATATAAAACAATCCTGGCCAATAGACAGGACAAATCTAGTCAAACTCCTCTTCTCTTCTCTTCTCTTCTCTTCTCTTCTCTTCTCTTCTCTTCTCTTCTCTTCTCTTCTCTTCTCTTCTCTTCTCTTCTCTTCTCTTCTCTTCTCTTCTCTTCTCCTCTCCTCTCCCCTCCCCTCCCCTCCCCTCTACCCTACCCTACCCTACCCTACCCTACATATCAGTGGTGGGTTGCTCCTGGTTCGCACCGGTTCTATAGAACTGGTAGTAAAACCGGCGAGAGGCTCCACCACTGACCCCAACGTCATCAGAAAACTTCTGTGTATGCGCAGAAAAGAGTGCGTGTGTGGCCCCGTTGCAAACCAGTAGTAAAGGTAAGTAGAACCCACCCCTGCTACATATGCATATTATATGTATATAATATTCCAATAATTAAAATCTGCAGAATTCATTTTTCAGAATTCATTTTTCAAATAATAGAAGAAGGACCTATCTTTGGGAAATGAAAAAACTGAGCTAATTTTTAGCATACATTTTTATTAAAAGTACTACAAAGGACATAAAAAGAAAGAAGGAAAGAAAGAAAGAGAAAAGAAAGAGAAAAGAAGAAAAGAAAGAAATAGAAAGAAGCATCCTATTTTTTTTTGCATCAAATATAAGTATAATTAACAAAATTATCTCTTACTATAGTATGTTATAGGGTTTTTCTCTTACTATAACATTCAATAATAAGAGAAAAACCCTATAACATACTATAGTAAGAGATAATTATAGTATGTTATAGGGTTTTTCTCTTACTATTGAATGTTATAGGGTTTGCACTAGAAGATCTCCAAGATCCCATCCAACCCTATTATTCTGCTATTCTATTCTTTTATATGATTTTAAAATTAGTTTACATTTTTCTCTTCCTTTTTTTTCAATAATCAAAACTAAAAATCATAATTGCAATTTTTCTATTGCATGCAAAAAGTCTATCAGGGTTTCCAGTCAACCATAAAGGTAGATATTGATTTTTTTCTCTAATCAAAGAAGTTAATTTAGTCAACTCCACCATTTCTATTTTCTTTATCAACCATTCCTCCATTACAGGTAGTACAATATTGAACCTGTCTAATTTTGAACATATAATAGTTTCATTGCAGTTGTCATATATAAAAACAAACTCCTGTGACTTTTTACCAGTTTACTAGTTAGTCCCGAAAGAGAAAAACTGAACTACTTTTTTTGTCTGCCAATCCATTCTGTTTTTAAATTAGCATAAAATTATCATTTTAAATTAAATATAATTAGTCAAACTGCCACTAGCAATTAAAACAAATACAATGTACTCTGCACCTCATGAAAGCCCTCTAGACTTACAGCATTGGGTCTTGATCAAAACTTGCCAAAACACAAAAGCTTCCACTAATCTATGCCAAACTATCTTGGACAGCAAGATCTTGCCTGGAGCATCCTTCTGGTGGCATTTAAAACACCTGGTGCCCCTGGTGAGTGAAAGAAAAGATTTTTTTTCTCCCATTCTGTTTATAACTACATACTGTATATACCAGAACTGGGTACTTTCATTACTGAGGGCAGAATAATATGATATTCTGGTCAAAAGTAATCCAAACGATAAATTAATAGTTCAAACTATTTATAAATTAATAATTTAAGAAAGCTTCAATTTCATGAAGAGACTTTTTCAGTGTGTGCTTCATATAGCTTAATATATGAATACGCACATAGTGCATTAGTTTAAATCTCACTGTATATTGTCAACGTCACAGATTCATATTTGAAGTACACTTGAACAGAAGTAATTGAAGCCACTGTAAAGCTCAATCTGCTTTCAAATTTAAATTTAAGTTTTGTTTTTATTCTGTTTATATGATTTCTTGTACCTGATGTTAATTAATTTGTACTCTAATAATCTGGATAATAAATGATTCTTAATTTCTTCTGAGACAGATTACATTGATACAATGAAACTGTCAGTTTGAAGGCAACTATGGATTGTTGGGTTTCCATGATTTCCTTGGTGTTGGAAAATTCATTTATTTTTAGTTTAGTTGCATTGTGTTTGTATGGTGATGATAATATCACTCTATATGCTATTTGAAGGTATTCTTGTCTTAACCTATTTTAGACAATTGAGATGATATAAGCCAAAGCTAATTTAACAGCTCCATTTGTAAAGAGAACATTTCAGCAGTGAAACTGACTGTTGCCCCATGATTTTCCCTCTTTTTTTCTTCAGAGAAAACAAGGAATGAGCATTTTCTTTTCATGTTCTATTCTTTTTTGGGTCTCCCTTTCTCTCTCTTTCTCTCCCTCCCCCCCTCCCTCCCTCCCCTCTCCCTCTCTCTTTCCCTCCCTCCCTCTCTCTTTTGTGTGAATGAGTATTTTTGTTGCTGCATTTGCAAACATGTCACCATTAATAGAATTTTTGCCTTCAAAAATGAAAAACCGCTGAAAAATATATCATGTTGAGTTGTGGACAAGCAACAAGTGCTTTTAAAACAAGTTTAAGATTAATAAATCTTCATCATAGAATGTATGCATAAGAGAAGATAAATGATAATAAACTTCTGGAAGAAAGTATTATTAATTGCCTGCATTAGGAAATCAGGCATAGTAAACTTAAGACCTTGAGACTATGATATTATGATATATCCTGCATTTTTAAGTTATAAGAAAAACTGCAACTGGAATACAAAACTGACCTATTAAGGCAGTTAGTAATGTATACAAAATTTTTAGCAATTATATTCTTTGTGAAGTATATATTTTTTTAAATGCACACACATTTATTCATTATTATTTTTTTGCTGTAAAATGGCTATAAAGCATTATAACTGATTGGGAGCAAAACTATGCTATTTTAACTATGCTAAAAACTAGATTTTTGACATAATTAAGTATATAAGTGTTGAGCAAGCATGTACTGCATTAGCCCCATCTCCTTTTCTTTTACTCATTGTAGAATAGACTATTGTCTTTTTTTTTTAATTTGATTTTTATTATAACATATAGTGATACAATCGGTACATTTTCGGTTCATTGGTGCAATTATATACATATATACATCTACATGCATTATTACTTATCTTTTATTTGATATTGTTTCTTGAAGCTAGATTTAATTTCAAAACACTTAAAGATAATAGTGCTCAACTCTCTAAGACTAAATATACTATTCATATAGATTTTGTTAATTAGTTAATATTTAATCTCTATTACCTTCTTTATTTCTTTTCCCCATCCATTCGTACCACATGTCCCACACGCTATAAAATTCTGAATCTTCTCTGTCATTAATTTCTGAAGTCAATTTGTTCATTTCGGCGCACTCCAATATTTTTCCAATAACATGTTCTTGAGGTGGTATTTGTTTTTCTTTCCAATACTGGGCAAAGGAAATTCTAGCGGCTGTCAGAATATGTATAATTAAATACTTTTTCTTTTTTGCATATTCAGTTTTCAAAAGAATAGAATAGACTATTGTCATGGCGTATTATCCAATTCATGATTTATGAATCTCACCAGTATGTTATCATTTTACCTACTGGTCTAATTTGGAGATAGCAGTTCTATTTCTCTTCAGATATTTCAAGCCATCCTTGAAATGTAAGGAGTGTTATATTTTGAAAAAGCTTGGTATACTTTTAAACTGCTGTGGTTTTGCTTAACCATTTTAGTGGTTAAGCTCTATTAATATACAATAGCAATACTTTTGTTTTAATAAGATCTACTTTTTTTTCAGAATTTGTCCTTCACTAGTGTACTGAATCTATCATAATTTCCCCAGGATTCCATATAAAGATATACTACAGATTCTGGCTTTAGCAATGTTTTCATATTTTACTATTTTTGCTGGTGATTGACCATATAGTTAGTACAAAATAGATAAAATAAAAATATTTTGTATTCTTTGAAAAAAGATAAAATATGAATGTTCATGAATTTACATCATTCACAATGAAACGAGTCTTACATATTTATTCACATCATACTGCATAATCTATTTATATTTAGGTAGGTGTATGTTCAGTAAGTAAAAATGCGGGGAATGTAAATTTAAATAGATAAAATTATTCTTCTGACTCATAGTCTCATATCAAGGCCATATGTAACATCTTTGTTCCATGAAGTACACTTTTGCCAGTTTGCTCCCAGGTCCAATTCGAAGTGTTGGTTATCACCTATAAAGTCCTATATGGGACATTATACAGGAAGGCTACCTAAGGAACCAACTTCACCCTATTACATCAGCCTGTCCCACTTGATCAGGTAGGGAAGGTATGCTGCAGACCCAATCAGTCTGTATAATAACATGGCTACTCTTTTCTTTGTTCAATTATTTAGATCATATTTTATAACATTTCTGCTACTTTTATAATAATAACACTTATATGATACCTAAAGTAGAGATCTGATTGGAAGGAACATCAACAAATAGTTAACTTTCATGGGTATAGCACAGTGGTGAAATCCAATTTTTTTTACTACCGGTTCTGTGGGTGTGGCTTGGTGGGCATGGTGGGGCATGGTGGGCATGGCTTAGTGGGCATGGCAGGGGAAGGATACTGCAAAATCTCCATTCTCACCCCACTCCTGGGGGAAGGATATTGCAAAATCTCCATTCCCACCCACTCTGGGGCCAGCCAGAAGTGGTATTTGCTCGTTCTCCGAACTACTCAAAATTTCTGCTACCTGTTCTCCAGAACCTGTCAGAACCTGCTGGATTTCACCCTTGGTACAGCATGATTATCTATACAAAGGGGTTGACAAATGCTTCCACAAAAGGTGGAACTCTATATTCCTTCTCTTCTTTTTAGAAAGTTGAAAGATGAATTACATTGAAGAAGTGGTTCTTATTAGAACTAACCAATTCTGTTCTTCAATATAATTGGAATGCCATTGGAAAAGTGGCATCTGATAATATAGTGGAATGATACTTTAATATGTATTGTATTTGTATGCCACTGTATGCTTACGATTAATAAAAGGGAAAAAGTGAAATCAAGGAATACATTGTGCACTAAAAATAAATTTTACTTTGGGCCTTCAGAGGCAAGTAAAACATTACCAAGAAAACTGTAGGAACAAGTTCAGACAGTAGCCAGGAGTTGACACTGACTTGAAAGCACACACAAACATGAAAGGGAAGGGGCAATGCCGAAACTATTTTTTTAAATTCTATCTCTTCAGGGTTTTTTGGCTGTATAAATCCTTTTTCTTTACTGATTATGCCTTTTGGCTTCTCAATTCGTTCTTTCCATATCGATCATGTTGTAAGGTTTTTTGAATTTGGCCTCAAAACATTACAAGTATAATTTTTATTCATGATAATCTGTTATTTCTTTTGGCCTCCAACTCCGACCACAACTGCAAAAAGAATATACAAAACAGAATATTTGTTTTAAAAGAACACAAAGGAAAATATTTCAAGATTTATAAAATATGTGTTGTTTACTTAAATCTCTTTTCTCTGATCTTTATTTTTTTTTCTAATTTGCTTTCTCTCTCTTTCACTAAGGTCTTTTTCCTTTGCCTTTGAAAATATAAACTAATGAAAAATTGTATATCCGAAATAGCAGAAAACTGACTTTGTTCAAGGACCATAAAGAATTCCATTCTCAGCTTTTCTAGATAGGATAAGAATAATCAGTATCAATCTTATTGTTTCAACATCTCAATTGAGAAAAGGTACTTCATCTACTTTTCTGGTTACTTCTTGAAACAAATTGTTCCATAGATTAATTGTTCTAACTGTCAGGAAATTTCTCCTTAGTTCTAAGTTGGTTCTCTCCTTACTTTCCACCATTGCTACTTGTTAATATTTTATGATGGCATTCCTACTAATTTTAATGAATGTCAAATTTTGTATTTTTTTTTATTTTGAATTTCAGAAAATGTTCACACAAAAATGATTATTTATGTCTGCTGGCAATTATTAAGTTACTGCTTAATAATTATTAACAATAATTATAAATTATTGTTACTGCTTATAAAAAAGAAGACTTACATAATCAAACTTACATGATAGGTCCAGGGATGATATTTTCTTGGGAAAAAATATAGAAAAACCTGAAAAAAGGAAAAAAGCAGAAAAAGGTTCATAATGAAAAAAGAAGAATGTTTATCTTTATAACTTTGCTTTACAAAGAAAAATTAAGAGCAAAACTAAGAAAATAAATAATTAAAAAATCAAATCAAATTTTATGAAATAAAGATCTGGCCTTTATATTAAACAATATGTTGTCACTTTTAATCATAGCCAAAAGTTTTCCAAATGTATATTTTAATTAAAGTACTGAGATACAGCCAAAAATTCTCTTTTATATGCTTTCAAATACAAGCATAAAGACATCTCATTATAAAGAAAGTCTATTCATTGCATATATTTTTATAATGATTGACCAATATAGGTCATAAAATATTTGAAAAATAGTCTATTCTTTTTTATCCTATTCTTGATTCTTCAGCAACAAGGGAATTTGGGGATGATGATCCTTCTGATCCTTCACATTGCTGTTGATATAATTGGTGCTTTGAGAAATAACCGTATCATTTTGTATAATAGCCATTCTCGGCTCGTCACCCAGCCAGCCTGGATTGCAACAAAAGAACCAGACGAAAGAGCGATTTGCAATGCTTTTTACTTTTGGTCGTTTCAGCAACACAGCCAGCAGAAAAGAACAAGCCGGATCATAAGTGTAAAGTCAGCGCTACACGCAGCCACTGTGTGGCGCTATTTATACATATTTCCCCACTCTAACCACCATCCGGCAGTTAAAGGCAAAACCCCTCCCAACAGCAGTTCGGCGGTGAAAAAGCCGGCGCTTCCCTGATGTCATAGGAGAGCACCGCGCTCTCGGTCTCTGCTCCACGCCGTCCTCTGTGCTGTGTTGCAACGCCCCGAGACCGTGTGACAAGCCGCTTTTCATGTAGACCTTTCGAACAGCTAGTAACCTCCTCCCCTCCAGTCCCGTGAGTGGCGAGACCCGGCTGGGGCTCGACAGGCGGCTCCCCCTCTACCAGGAGTCCACCTGAGGAAGGCAAAACAGACATATTAGTCACAGCGGATACCATTCCTGATGGTCCTGGCCTATCTGGATACTTGTGGTGAAATCGGTTAATTAAACGGGTGGCATGAACATCAGGTGCTGCCACCCAGGAGGCCTGTGCTAAAGGATAACCTTTCCAGCACACCAGGTAGTGTAGTCGGCCCCTATGGAGTTTGGAATATAAGACCTTATCTATTTCATATTGATCTGTATGGACCGGTCCTGGTGGTCTGGCTGAACTAGTATTCCTATCCACAGTAATGGGTTTTAATAAGCTACTATGGAAGACCGGGTGTATCTTACCTAGTAGTGAGGGTAATTTAAGTACTACAGTAACAGGGTTGATAACGCGCATTATAGGAAATGGGCCAATATATTTCGGACCTAGTTTCCTGCTTAGGATTTGTAACTTTAAATATTTGGTCGATAGATAAACTTGGTCCCTCACTGCAAATGGTTTTGGGTCTGCTCTTTTCTTGTCCACATACGTCTTATATTTCTCCGCCGCTTTTTGTAAAGTGGACTTAACACCTGGCCAGATTCAGTGGATCTTGTCTGCCCATCCAGATGGCGTATCTATATTCGTCGAGGGAGGTTCTACCTCTGGTATGGCTGGGAACTCTCTACCATAGACTATCTGGAAGGGGGAAAGCCCTGTACTACGGTGGGTGATGTTGTTGTATGCAACCTCTGTGAAAGGGATAAGATTGGACCAATCGGTTTGTTGGTATGACACATAGCAACGGAGATAGCGTTCTACAGCGGCGTTAGCACGTTCCGCAGCTCCGTTGGTGCTAGGGTGAAATGCTGAACTCAACCCCTGGGTGGATCCTATCCTGTGTATGAAAGACTTCCAAAACTTTGCAGTGAACTGAACACCCCGATCCGATATAATTCGTTTGGGGACCCCGTGCAACCGATATACGTGATGAATGAACAGCTCTGTCAACCGTCGGGCAGAGGGCAAACCACGACAAGGTACAAAATGGGCTTGCTTTGAAAATAAGTCCACTACTGTCCATATGATAGTGTAACCGTTGCTGGTAGGGAGGTCTACTATGAAATCCATAGCAACCTCCTCCCATGGTCGGCTGGGGTCAGCCACTGGTTGTAATAACCCAATCGGTTTTCCAGACCATGGTTTGGCTGCTGCACATATGGGACATCCTTTTACATATTGGTCGATGTCACCTCGCATCCGTGGCCACCAAAATTGTCGTCTGATTAAGTGAAGCGTTTTTAAAAACCCGAAATGTCCTGCTTGTTTGGAATCGTGACATCGACGAAGAACAGTCTCCTGAAGACTTTCCAGAACATATAACCGGTCTCCATTCCACCCTAAGCCGTCCCGCATGGTTATCAAGACCTGATTCTGTGCTAACCATGAATCTTGTTGGACGGCTGTTTTCAGCTCAGTTAGCAAAGATGGTTCTGATCGAATTGCTACTGATAGAGTCTGAACCGAGCAACCAGGCAGTATAAGAGCCTCTACTACATCTTCTCGCCTAATATTGTATTGTGGCACACGGGAAGTTCCTTCCTGCCAGGACGTATTTCAGTCGGAACGAAAACCGACGGAAGTATAGTGCCCATCTTAGCTGTTTTGGGGATAATCGTCTTGGTGTTTGCAAGGCCTCTAGATTTTTATGATCCATCCACACCTCAAACGGGAGAGTTGTCCCTTTGAGGAAATGACGCCACGTCATCAGCACCCATCGGACAGCAAATGCCTCTTTCTCCCAAATTGCCCACCTCCTCTCCGTGGGACTCAATTTGCGGGAGGTATAGCACATGGTTGTACACAACCCTGTTCATCCTTTTGCAGTAGCACCGCCCCCACAGCGACATCGCTAGCATCCACCTGAACGATGTACTCCCATGCAGGATCGGGATGCTTAAGAATCTGTTCCCTTGTAAACAGGTGTTTCAATTGGTTGAAAGTGACTTGACACTCCGTGGTCCAGTTCAACACTTGACCCGGCCTTGGTTTTGCCGTGGCTGGTTTAGTCCGTAAAAGGTTTGTCAATGGTAGAGCAATACTGGCAAAGGCGGGGATAAACTGACAATAAAAATTTGCAAACCTGAGGAAGCTTTGGAATTGTTTTCTCATCTTAGGGCTTTGCCAATCCACTATCACTTGTATTTTTTGCGGATCCATTTCTACACCATCGCCTGATATCCTATATCCTAAGTAGTCGATTTTTGTTTTGTGAAACTCACACTTAGAGAGTTTTACGAACAATTTAGCAGCCAGTAGTTTTTTCAAGACCTTGCGTACCAAAGAATGTTCTTCCATGTCGCGGGTATAGATTAGGATATCATCCAGGTACACCAAACCCCTCTGTATAAATGGTCATGCAGCACCTCATTAATCAGCTGCATGAACACAGCCGGCGCACCCTGGAGGCCGAACGGCATAACCCGGAACTGATAACTACCCAGAGGACAGTGGAAAGTGGTCTTCCATTCATCCCCCGGTTTAATGCGAACATGATAATAAGGTTCTCGTAAATCGAGCTTTGTAAAGACGCGACCAGTTGATAATGTGGATAGAAGATCTTTCATCAAAGGGAGAGGATACAAATGTTCCACACACACTCCGTTCAAATCCCGGAAGTCAACACAGAGACGCAACCCGCCGTCCTTCTTCTCCCGGAAGAGAACAGGGGCTGCCATACGGGACCTACTGGGGGTGATGAAACCTCTGGCCAAGTTCTTATCTATGTACCGTCTCAACTCAGCTAATTCCGGTTGTGTCATGGCATACATTCGCGGTTTTGGCAATTTGGCTACAGGTACAAGCTCGGTCGCACAGTCGGTGGACCGATGGGGAGGCAATACCTTGCACTCCTCCTCACTAAACACGGCTGCCAGGTCCTCGTACACACTAGGAAATCCTTTAGTATTTGAAGACTCTGTTGAGACACTGCTACTGTTCTTGTTCTCTGCTATCAGGGGCGTAGATGGGATAGGGCTCGGGGTGGTCGATTCCGAATCGAGTGGTATTCTGAGCTTCTGAAAAACCCACTCCCACCAAATGTTAGGCTGCCATTTGTCTAACCATGTCAGCCCCAATATGAGCAGTTCGATCATCGTCTCAATCACAATAAAACGAATGGTTTCTTGGTGACCTCCTATCTCCAATGACATCATCTCTGTCACATGGGTGGCAGGCGCCCCTCCCAACAATGTGCTGTCCATTTGTTCAAACCTGACCGGGACTCTTAGTCTTCTCACTCTCAGACCTAGAGCATCCACTACAGCCTTACGGATAAGGCACCGGGTACACCCAGTATCGATCAAAGCCCCATACTGGAGACCAGTAGGACAACGTGGGTTCCTCAATACCACCGGAATAACAAAGGGATAAACAGGATCGCTCACCATTGGGTCCTCTGGCTCCTCATCGTCACTGTCTCCTGACACCACTGGAAACCTCTCCACTGCTGATGTTGGGTTGATGTCTCGAGTCTGGGTGTTTACAGTCACTTTCGGGCCTTGGAGCGCCTGTGTTCGCTCTGTTGGTTGTCTCGAACATCCTCTCATGGGGGCTCCAGCAGTTTGTTTTTGGGACTGTGGTCGTGGTGGCGGCATGGGGCAATCGGCCACTCTGTGACCCACCTGATTACACCTATAACAATGAAAGATTGGCCTCTGGGCTCTGTCCTGGGACCGACCAGGTGGCACAAAACCCCTAGGAGGATCCCGTACTGTTGGGGGTTTTTCCAGTGGCCTCTCTACCGTGGATCGCCGTTGTCCAAGGGTGGCTTCTGGTTTGGCACAGAACTCTCGGAGGCCCACATCCAACTCTATTGCTGCCTTGAACCAAACAGCCAACCGCAGAGCCAGACCCCGGTACACACAGGCCTGTTTCAGCTCCCGGTCCAACCCCATACGAAATTGCTGCACCAACATTCGTTCTGGCCAGTCCACCAAACGACTGGCAAGCTTCTGGAAGTTTCATACATAGTCCTTTGCAGGGCCACCCCTTTGTTTGAGTGCAACTAGATCACCTTCCGCCACTTGCACACTGGACTTGTCCTCAAAAGTGGAGCGAAGGGCCTCCAAAGACTGTCCTACATCCACCAGTTCTTTAGCGTGATTCCGATGCAAGCTGGCCACCCAATCAGCAGCATCGCCAGTTAACACCACTGTGATGGCCACAACCACGGCCCATTGGGAGGGGTACCAACGCCCATATTGGTCTAGATAGCTTATCACCTGACTCAAGAACAACGCCACTCGGTCTGGGTTTCCATCAAATGTGGCTTGCAATGCAGGAGGACCCCAGGTGGGCTAGGGACCCCACATCCCCAGCGTGGGGCCCCACACTGGTACCGGATCCAGGGTTCTGCTCGCTCCAGCACTCCTCCACTCACTTCCTACCCTCCTCTCTGGCCAAAGTCGATCCATCACTGATCGCTGTGTCCTCCTTTCAGCCCCGACCTCCGTCCTCTGTGGCTGCTGTTCTGGGGCCTGACCAATGCTCTCTCCCACAGGCGACCTCTGGTCCCAGGATCCCCCATGGTCACCCACTTGACCTGGTTCCTGTCCCCTCTGGAACTTAGGACTAGCAATACGAAAACGTGAACTCGAACTGGGCAACCCAGTCTGCTGCCCGGACATGCTTTGTGATGTGTCCAGCCCAGTGGCCCACGGCTGCCAGGCATGGGCATCATGGAAACTCCTCTCCCCAAAGCGGTCCCGAAGGGTATCCATAGTACTGGGTCCGGTTCCAGTAGCAGCAAAACCCCAGTCCCCCTCTTCCTCGTCTGTCCAACGGGGCTCCCTCCAGCCCCAGAAAGATGGACCCATGGGGTGAGGGGTCGGCATCTTGGGACCTACGAGGGTAGAGCTAGGCCACCAGTCTCCACCAGTTGACTGTCCAAGGCGGCCAGGGTCCTGACCCTGCGTGCCATCCATCCCACGACCGTCATCCCCACATGGTATGCGTAGTTTGAGTCTAACAGCTGGTTGCTCTATGGTCTCCTGCGGTGCCTCCGCCTCTGCAAGCACCTCCTCTGTGGTAGCCTCAAACGCCAGCTCCGACTCTAACCCTCCTGGCACCGTCCCTTCAGCCATGCTCCAACCGCCAGTCAAAAAGTTAGAAAGAAGAGGGTAGCGCTGACTTTCTCTCGGCTCGTCACCCAGCCAGCCAGACAAAAGAGCGATTTGCAATGCTTTTTACTTTTGGTCGTTTCAGCAACACAGCCAGCAGAAAAGAACAAGCCGGATCATAAGTGTAAAGTCAGCGCTACACGCAGCCACTGTGTGGCGCTATTTATACATATTTCCCCACTCTAACCACCATCCGGCAGTTAAAGGCAAAACCCCTCCCAACAGCAATTCGGCGGTGAAAAAGCCGGCGCTTCCCTGATGTCATAGGAGAGCGCCGCGCCCTCGGTCTCTGCTCCACGCCATCCTCTGTGCTGTGTTGCGATGCCTCGAGACCGTGTGACAAGCCGCCTTTCATGTGGACCTTTCGAACAGCTGGTAACCGCCTTCCCTCCAGTCCCGTGAGTGGCGAGACCCGGCTGGGGCTTGACAGGCATATTGTGTTGTATGTTATGAAATATAACCAGCCATGGAGAAGGAATGCACAAGCATGTCCATGTTATTGTTAGATTTATGTGTCACTTATATTTTTTTTACAACTCAAGGCAACATACATAATGCTTCTACCTCCTAGTTTCTCCACATAACAACCCTGTAAGGTGGGTTGGCTGACATTGACTGTCCTGTTTCTGACTCACCCATCCAGGTTTGTGACCAAGTGAGGATTAGAATTCACAGTTCCCCAGTTTCTAATTCAGGACCTTAACCATTGCAACAAACTATTAAAATGGGGCAAGTGAAAAGGGGACTGATACACCTACTTTGGCACTGACCTTTCCACAATGCTTTTTTCACTTCCCAATATAGTTTACAACACTAACCTACCATCCAATTAGTAGCCAAATTTTTCCTTCCTTAACTTAAATGTCATTTATGTAATACAATCTGCTATGACTTTCTCCTATAGGCATATTTTAAAAACCACTTTAATAATTATATAAACGTGATACTAAGTGTGGTGTTTCTTCTGTAATTTTTTTTTTTTGCTTTAATTTATATGCCGTGTTTCTCCAGAGACTCGGGGCGGCTTACAATGTGTTAAACAATAGCCTTCATACTTTTGTATATTTACACAAAGTCATTTTATTGCCCCCACAATCTGGGTCCTCGTTTCACCTACCTTTGAAAGGATGGAAGGCTGAGTCAACCTTGAGCCTGGTGAGATTTGAACTTGCAATAATTGCAAGCAGCAGATGTTAATAACAGTGCTTTAGTCCACTAAATAATAGTCCTCCAAATAATTTGGAGGATCCTGCTTTTGTCTGAAATGAGTGATAGCCTTATAGGAATTTGTGTATATAGGCCTAGTTTTCAAATCCTGGCAATTGCCTGGAATATTCCCTGCAGTTTTTTTGTAAATGGTTTGCCATTGCCTGTGTTCCTTGACTGAGAGACTGGTCCAAGATCACCTAAATCGCCTTGTGCTTAAGGTAGGGCTAGAACTCAAGGTCTCTTAATTACAGGAAATACATAAGTAAAATACTGATGACATACCAGTCATTCAGTGGAAATTTAAAAGTAATATTAAAAAGCCAAGCCCGAAGATATAAGAACATATTGTTGAAATCAAATTTAATAAAATTATTACATGCTTAAAAATGCCATAAACAAAATAAATAAAGTTAACAATGTTGGAGACTGTCCTCAAATCATTTTTTTTATCTGTCACATTTATTTTCCATTACGTTTCTGCCACTTTCAACATTATTATCAATCATTTTTTGGCTAAATGTTTTTGAAAGCTCAAAGAACCATATAAATTGGTATTGCTGTTTGACCTCTCAGAATCAAGGTTAATGGAAGCTCTTTGCTGTCAGGAAAAAAGCTTCAAGCCAAAGTAACGTGTCAAGGGCAGCCAGTCAAGAGCTGTCCCAACAAAAAGAAAAGAAAGACTAGTTAATGTAATACAAAGCAGATCAATCATTTTGAAATGCCTACACTTGAGAATTTTACACTTCTGATTTAAGGGTTAATTACTTGATATCACTAAATTTTAATTCTTCACAGCATACCTGGAAATGATTTATTTTCAAAGATGGATATACAATTGGTGCTTAGGTAATGATGTTTTTTTTTTAAAAAAAAATTAGGCTGAAAGGAAAATATAAAACATTTACCTGATAACTTTTATCATGTGCCAAAAAAGCAAGCAGCATTGACATAGACAACTGCCCAATAAAATAAGATGATTTGGAGGTTTGTACTGGATTTCAGATATTTCATTGTAGGTGTGGGCCATATAGGATTTTTCAGTTATAAATCAGCTGCATTACCTGATAACTATATTGGTACAATACTATATTGTGCCGAAACAAATGTTTTATTTTATTTTGGCAAATTTTATATCCTGCCCTTTCTCCTTTTGGCTTGAATATGGGTAAGACTGATACTTAAGTTATACCCTGAGGAAATCCTGCATTATTTATCAGGTTGCAAATTGTTATACCAAGGCTTACATTACTTTACTTTGGTTTAATCTTGTGTAATCTTATTGAACCCAATCAAATAAATAGAGCCTGATGCCAACTTCCTTATATTAGTCATATCTGTAACCCATTGCTTATATGATAGCAGCTGTCTTAGCCATTTTTTCAGTCGCCCATATCTCAAGATGCCAGAAGTTTTACCTAAGATTTTATTCACAAAATATATGCTGCATCGCAGGGATTCTGTTCTAAAGGTATTGTACTATTGTATTCCCCCTTTAGAAATGATGCTCAGGATAACAACTTTACTTGCAGTTCATTTGAGCCTAAAAGGTCTTGCACCATCTTTTTTACATGGCAGCTGAAGAATATGTGTGGCTTATATCTTGTTCATTATGCATGTTTTTCTCCAGTCCCTGAAACTTCTCTGGCAATCCCAAGGGAAGATGCCATGAAAAAACTCTTCCTGTGGGATTTTTAAGAACAGGAACTAACCTGGGAGATTTATAAAAACGTGAAAAATTCATAGCAGAAAAGAGCATCAACAATGGCTGAAACTTCTACAACTTTTAAGGAATTTAGAGAAAGTTCAGCAGATAAATCAAGCATTCTTCACTGCTGCTGTTCCATAAAAGCAATATTTTACATTAGTTGTGTTCTAGTGTTGACCCATAGAATATTTGGCTATCCCAAGTTGTTGGGATACATACTTTAGGATTGCTAAATCCACAAAAAAGACATGATTGATAATTTGTACTTGTAGCAGGCCCACAGGATAATAACATTAATTGTCAGATCCATGTAGGTCCATCTTCCCCACACTGTGAAAAGTGACTTGCAGCTTTCTAGGATTTCATCATTTTACTGGAGATACCAGAAACCATTTACAAGGAAGACATATGCTTAATTTATCCCATGTAATAGAATGATCTGGCATCCGGCACACTAGATTGCCCCAAAGTTCCTGATATCACAAAGAATGCTACACAGTCATTGGGATTCATGAGATTGCTAGGCATGCTATCTCTGCTCTGAACTATAATTCCCACTTATAAGCACCACCAAAAAAATACCAAAAAAACTAAGATTAATGATGAGTCACCAAAATTTATAATTAGTGGTTCATTCATTTGATTGGGGTGGAAAGAATAATTATTTTTAATATACATTTACATAGTCCCTAAATTAAATGTAGGATATGTGCAATCTTCCAATGTTGCTAACTATAACTCCCAAAACATTTAATTATTGGTTATCCCAAGGCTAATAAGTTTCCAATTACCATAATAAAATTTCATTGTATATTTAAAAAGAAACCTAACCAATTACTTTTTTTTCTGGAAATGAGGCATATGGAAAATCCTATCACTGTGGCAAACTACTTGCCAGCTCTTCCTTTGGACTTCATAAAAAAAGAACAGATTGATCATAATGCCAAATTGCACTTGTTTGGCTTTAGGTAGGAAGCACTGCCTGCTCAGCAGCTCCTAGAGTTTTGGTGCCCTTGGGAATCCTTGTGTCTGAAAGGCAAAATATAAAATTAAGCAATTATTAATAGTAATCATTTATCATGACAAAGTCATAGATCTCTGCCTGCTACTGGAGACAGAAATCAGACAATATAACAGTTGATTATCTTATTGCAGAGTCATAATCATAGACCATATTGATTAAATGCTGATCTGAGAGAAGGTTGTGCCTAAAAGTGAGAGACTAGAAAACAATAACTATATTTACCACTTTGCATTCACCTTCCCTAGTACTGGGACAGCTTTCTACAGGCTTCTCTCCCACTGTGTCATTTATGTTCACCTTTTTTGATGGGGACTCTGGGTGAACATACTATCCATCATAGATGTTTAACAGAGAATGGGAGTCAATATTTGTATTAGGAAACAAATTCCTTTTCGATTACATTTTCTTATACATTACTAACAACTTATATGGCACTTTATACAACAATATAGTTTCTTGCTTAGGGGTTTTTGTTACTATCCAGCTGTCCCTTTAATTCTGTTCATTCTTATGAACAGCCATTTTTACTAGTTTCAGGTTTCCTGTGCTCTATGTAAATTTCTCCAATAGAATAACAAAATAATACATTTACCTAGTTTGTTGCAGAGAAATGCATTACTGAATAAAACTTCATCTCACCTCTCTTTTGGTGTTCTATGACATTCTTGTCTAAACTTCCTGTGATTGACTGTATCATAAAAAGGTTTCAGGGAGATGGATAATATCTATAGTGCTTGAATTTATATTTGTTTTGCCTTACTTCAGCCTGCTATATTTCTGCTATCAAATCAGACAAGTCATGCAAAATAATAATTGCTGCAAGAAGATCACATAGGCTGACTATAGACAATGGGATACAAAAAATAGCAACAATGGTGGAATATCTGCAGGAAATATCATTTGCCTGCAAGCAAGAATTGGTGGGACCACAAAATAGACAAAAACAGAAAATGAACAGGGGTCGTAAAAGTTCTCAAATGCTTTGGGACTTTAGAAGTCAAACAGACCAGAACCTGACATGTAACATTCCAGATTTAACAACTGTTTATAAAAAAAGGCAAAAGAATTGAAGAAAAAAAAACCTAGAGAAAATCACAAAATACAAAGATCTGCAAAGAGTAGAATGACTGAGGCAAAAGAAAGTAAAGATAGTACCAGTACAAAGATAGTACTATTAACAGGTACCATGGTGCAATCCCAAAATATCTTGAGCACCACCAATGCCATCAGTATTGACAAAATCACCATCATTCAATTGCAAAGCAACATTTGCTCCCCTGGGTCCTTGGTAAGGACTTGATAGGTGGACAAAAATACAAAACTGGCTGACTAGGCAACCAACCAAAGCATATATTTTATATGCTACCACAAATAAGAAGGAAATATAAGTAGAAATAAATTTGTATCCCTGCCTTCCTTTTCTTCCCTCACTTTTAGGATTAATAAAGTTATTTCAAACATCTTGAACTGAGTTGAATGTGCAAGGTTTTGTGGAGAATACTACATTGTATTTTTATTATTGTATTTTTTTCTGTAAGTGCTCAGCAATCTGGAGGCTGCCAATATTTTCTTCTATCCACAGCCATGGACATGTCATTCAGCTTGGAGGCTAAAGACGCAGCATGGCCTTCTCCAATTTGAAGAGACAGTTGTTCGGCAGGCTGGGGCAAAGAGGTCGTCCCGGAACCAGTGAAATCTGGGGGCTGGGCAGGGGACAGAATGTATCTGCCCTCAGCGTGGAAGGGATTGCCACTCTCGAATTGGCCTTTTTAGTCACACTAGATGCTGTTTAGGACCTCTTTCCAGAGCACAATACCATAGTCTCTTGAGATTGAAGGATGCCAATGCCATAGACATGGGTTTGGGTTAAGAGAAGATGAGTGCTTCAAAACTATCCTGGTGGACTTCTATGCCTGAGGATAGAATTGATAGCTAAATTGTTCTATTTCAGTCCAATTTCCAATTTTCTACACCATTCTCGTATACAAATAATATTTAAACTATATTGGTTAGTCATGATGAGTTTTGAATAAGAATGCTACTGTTTCATCTTAAAATTGAGACAATAAACAATTTTAACTATCTCTGACTCTATTCATTTCTAGAATATTTCATTGACCAATGGAGATATTGCCAGTCTAATTTATCATGTCTTATTTTCTGGCATGATGGAATTGTGTTATTTCCTGGGTGCATCCAATCATAATTCATAAACTGTTAACACTGACCCAGTGGTGAGTCATTTAATTGCAATTATAATTAGACCTGTGCAGGTCAACCCTTCATATTTTCTACAGTGAAGGTGACAACATTTCCCTTGCCAATTAATTTTGCATTATTTCATTCTCCATTGCCATGCACCAGCATCTAATTATTCTGCATGTGCTTTCCAGTAATATAAACACATGGCAATTTTTTGTCTTAAAACAATCTTTTGAATCGTCACTTCGTTCTGAAATGAAGAAAATACGAGGAAAAGTAAATCTTCTAATACTATGATCCTAATACTATGATCCTTTTTGTCAGGCCCTGAAACCCATTTATTTCAACTAGCTGGGCTGGCTTGAGTTAAATTTTAAACTGATTTTAAATTGGAATTGTTTTAATTACGGCCAAAATATTTAATTATTTTAAACAGTTTTTAGATTTTGTATGTCTTGTTTTTACTTTGGCTGTTCACCGCCCTGAGTCCTATATTGGAGAAGGGCGGTATAGAAATTTAAACAAATAAATAAAATAAATAATAAATAAATAATCCAAATCATGATTCTTTCATTATACAGTAAGTAAACCAACTAGCAAAGAATAAACTTTGGAGACATAAAAGATCTGCTGTAGTCCAGTCCAAAGCAAAGTAGACTTTTTTCACTAAAGTTATATAAATATGATTTGCTTAATCACCTTGAATCCACTTGGCGATAACAATTTGCATGGTCTCAAATGTCTCTGAGCCAATGCTTAAAAAAAGAAGAAGGTTTCTTCTGCCTCAGTGTTAACTGAAATACTCTCTGGCTGAGTGATTTCATATGCCATTCAGCATGCACTGGAGTCTAGAGTGCTAAAAATATGCCACCCCTTTTCTTTCAGTAATTTAAGGACATGTTTCTTATTAAGCAAAGAAACACCATAAATTATGAGTCAGGCCTCTTTCTCATCAATTCATTGCCTTTACATAGATTAAGTTTAAGTGCTTCTTATTTTATCCCTTTGAACACATCTTCCAGATTTTGGCTGAGGAGAAAATGTGTGGTTTCTGAATTGGCTAAGGAAAACTAAATACATTTATTCTTTGTCCCTCCAAATGCTTTGGGGATGGCAGGCAGGAATGGAAAACAATTGTTTTGGAATGTTTGGCTCTGGGATGGTTTGGAGCCTGACCAAAGCAGCTTCTAGTCATAGAAAATAAATCTTCTAACTTCAATCCCATAGCTAAAAGAATAAGAAGAAAAATCCTCTTAAGAGGTTCATTTTCAAAATGATGATTATAAATATTTCTTCTTGAACTTATTCAAAATGATCTAACAAAATTCATATTGATTTTAATTTCAGATGACATCAAAATGTATTGATCTTTGAGGTAAATATTAATCTCTTCTTTGGCATAAATCAATATTTACCACAGGTCAATACATATGGATGCCTGGTTCTACAGAATCAATATCAGCTTAATTTGCAACAAAGTTGATTATATTGTTACAATGTTTTACATGTCGTTCATACCTGAAACAGATTTCAAATATGTATTGTTTTAAATGCTTAGGCAAAGAAAATCTACTGCTTATGGTCACAAACTCCAATGTGGATACAGACATATAAACACATTTCTGACTTTCCTTTCAGTTGTGTAAATTTTTGCTACTATGGAAAACATTTCCTCTCTCCTCCTTCCCCTCCCCCCCAAATAATTAGAACATCAAAATTTTAGAAAGAACGGGAGCGTAAAGTATCTCTTAGTGAGATACATATGTTTGTTTAAAAATGATAGCTGTGATTAGCCAGTCTTAGGTTGTCCCAAATATGTCTCTTCAGGAAGCAACTGGATCAGAGGTGAAATTCAGCTGGTTTTCACCGGTTCGCCCAAACCGTTATTAAATTGCTTAGGCAGTTCGGAGAACCGGTTAAAAATAAAGTGCAAGAAGGTTTCTTTTCTCTCTTTAATAGCTCCACTTAACAGTTGCAGCTGGAATGCAGCCAATGCATGCTGAATCAAGTCAATAAACAACAGAAACTGACAGGATTAGGGTAGGGAAACCCATCAATCACCCATCTAGGGATGGGATTTACCTTTTCCCTTCAGGAAGAAGGACAAGATTACAAACATTTTCATTATAAAGAGTATTATGTAACACTTCTGTGATCAGCTGATACTCCCTAGAGTTTCCCAAGACCTTTTATAGCTGCTGAAATGTTGGCTATTTCTTGTTTCTTCCTGGAGGAAAGGATACCGGAAGGGACAATGATACAGCTTGATCATACAGGCTGTGAATTTAATGCATGTGTGGTCCATCCAGCTGTATTCCTTCGGCTGTGAAGCACCCAATTTAGAACATAGAGAACATAGAATAATAGAGTTGGAAGGGTTAATGGCTTTTGGCAGCATGTCCAGGCTTTCAATTAGCCTGAGCAGCTGCTCTTAGTTTCCCTCTCAGCTGTTGCGTTTGCTTTGGGGTTGACTTTTTTAAAATAGGGAAATGGCTGTTTTAAGTTTTCTACATTGTTTTAGTGGTTCCTGGCACTGTCCTTTTGGAGTTTACTTCCCTCACTCTTTTTGAAAGCCTCTAGTGATGGAGCACCCACAACTTCTGAAGGCAAGGTATTTCTTTGGTTGGTTGGTCTCACTTTAAGAAATTTCTCCTTAGTCCTAGGTTGCTTCTCTCTTTGGTTAGTTTCTATCCATTGTTTCTTGTTGTGCCTTTTGATGTTTTGGAAAATAGATTACCTCCCTCATTTTTGTAGGAGGCCCTCAAATTTCCTGACAGAACAATTAATCAACTTGCCTCCAGAAGTTGTAAGTGCTCCAACACTGGAAGTTTTTAAGAAGAGATTGGATAATCATTTGTCTGAAGTGGTGTAGGGTTTCCTGTCTAAACAGGAGGTTGGACTAGAAGACCTCCAAGGTCCTTTGCAACTCTTGTTATTCTGTTCTATTCTAAATATTGGAACAGTGCTATTTTATTGTGCTATTTTATTGTGAGTTGGACTAAGGAGAAATTTCCTAAGGATGAGACCAATCAAATTGGCCACGCCCACTCAGTCATATGACCCATTTCCCACAGAAAACACTGGGAGCCACAAAACCTGGGTAGGTGGGGGGGTGTCATGTGACTGGGTAGGAGTGACATTGAGTTGGCCATGCCCAGCCACTCACATGACCACCCAGCCATGCCCACCAAGCCATATCCACAGAACCAGTAGGGAAAATTTTTGGATTTCACCACTGAACTGGGCTTTCTTGTTTTTCTTTGAAGATGTTTCGCTTCTCATCCAAGAAGCTTCTTCAGCTCTGACTGGATGGTGGGGAATGGAAGAATATAAATCCTTCCATTCTCCATTATCCAGTCAGATGTGAAGAAGCTTTTTGGATGAGAAGCAAAATGTCTTCAAAGAAAAATAAGAAAGTCCACTTGCCTCCTGAAAAAGCACCTTTGGGACAACCATGATCTGGATGACTGAGAATCTCCATAGACACTACTCTGAGGTTGTTCCACTGGATACATTGTAATTTACTTCTCAGAAATATCAATGACATGAAACTATACATCTGTGTGGTCAGAATTATCTCTATACATTTTTATATTAGATGAATGTCCATTCAGTCAAGTGGAATCTAATCAAGTGCATACATGTATATTCACATTGTAACAGAGAGGACAAAAATAGAAATTGCTGTGCAGATTGTTTGGCCAGACTTACTGTATTTCCCTTACCTAATGTAAGCAATATTAGATTGTCTCTGTTTCTCTCTGTCTCTTTCCAGGATGAACACTTTTATGAGATTGTCAACCTGAAATCCTTATACCAGTACCTTAGCATGAGCTGGAGATGAGAAAGAATCAAATCTTTACCCTTTCAGGACTGTACAGCAGTTGGAATGAAAATAATGTAGGGAAGGAAAATTTGGTATTCTGCTTGTTTCAATTTTGCAACTTTCAGCATCCGTAACTTTGAGACTGTTGGCCGGAGATGACTCTATTTACCAGATACTTCTGGAAGCTGGCAACATCTGTGTTTTCTGGCCCTGTTATAAGAGTATAACTATTTCAACTATTTTACTTTTATATTTTTTAAAAATGATACTAGGCCTTGTTCAAACTAAGACAAGAAATCCTCCATTTGATATTCCAATATTCTGCTGTAATTACCAGAGAAGAATGGGATATACCGCAACAATTTTCATCTCAGCAGGATGCAACAGTTTTTACCTTCCTGGCACATAAAAAATTAAAATATATAACCTTCCCCTTGCCTCAATTTCCTTTCCTTGTCTATAATTTAATTTTTTTTTTGTCTCCTTGATGGTCCATTTTTTCCAAGTGAAGGAAACAAAAGCTTATTTTACTGGACCTTATTTATTTTTTCAACAGAAATGCTGGCCATCATGAACTTGAAAATTCCCTTAGGCTTTTGATATGTAAAGCTATTGCTGCATAAAGGAAATAGCTAACCATCAAGAACATTTCATCAATGTTACTCTTTCTATAAAATGGTTTTAAATTCAGGCACGAATGGCCTAAAGTCCTTCAAAGGTTGATACATAGAATTTCCAGCATTATTTAACATTAGCAATGCTGATCAGAAGTGCTAGGAATTGTATGTTGATAAGATTTGTAGGTCCAAAGCTTCCATATCATTGGTTCAAATGTAAAACCTAGTGGGCCCTATAGGAAAAAAAAAGTATGTATTTATAATCCAATAGATTTTGAATGTTTGATCAAATGTTTCTTTAATGCATTGCTGATGCATTAAGGTGTGCCAAGAGTATTATGCTTCTGGAATAAAAATATAATACATTATAAATTAATAGACATCAGCAAGGATATCAGCAAGGAAGTTCTCTTTCTTTTTTTTTTAAAAAAAGCTGACCATTTAATTTTCAGCTATGGTATGTCCTTCCTTCCTTCCTTCCTTCCTTCCTTCCTTCCTTCCTTCCTTCCTTCCTTCCTTCCTTCCTTCCTTCCTTCCTTCCTTCCTTTCCTCCTTCCCCCTCCCTCCCTCTGTCTGCCTAACAATAAAAGAATAAAAAACTCTCTTTTTGTCTGATATTATAAAATAAAACAAATTCAGTTGTCCAAATTATTGTATCTTAATTGCATCAAGTTAGAATTGCATCATATAAATGATATTTACTGGTAATTCTTAAATAATATAGCTCTGCTTCTGAATGCTATTACGCAATCAAGATGGTGCTCTATTTGAGAAATTCCAAATTCCTAATGACAGAGCCTTCTGTATTGCTTTCCATAATATAATGCTTTGGATGTTAAAACCTCTCATCATCCCAAGAAATGTAAAATGTGTTCTCTATAAATAAAAATATTTCTTCCACGCATAAAAGCCAAATACATTAGATAAAATTAAATAACAGAACAGATTTCTTGTTGAAAGTGGATCATGTATTTTGGCCTTTTATATCAAGCCATAACTTATTAGTAGGAGGATTTTGAGAAAAATAGTCACAAAAAGTTGCATATCTTTTATCAGTCATAGAAGTTGGTCCTAAATCTGGAGCTCAGCAAAATATTTTCCCACACAATGTATCTATATGTGCCAATATATTTGTTACCAAGGGATGATGATGATGATGATATAAAATCTCGCTTCTGTCAAACTTGATTCCTAGTGATTTCATGCATATAACCATGTAATTGTATGGCAACTCTATAGAAGTGATTTGTCATTAGCTTCATCAAAGGAGTCCATGCTTAGGTTATTTATTCATAATTTTAAAAAAGGTGAATTTGTAGTAATGATTTATTGTTACTGTTATAAGCTTTAGCTAAATCATGTAGAGTTATTTTGATCTAGGTGAAATCCTTTATAATAGTGTAGTCAGATGTAAGTCTGATGCACTTTACTTTGAGAATATACATCCAGATTTCAAGTATCTAAAATATTTTGCTAAATCAAGAAAGAGATTGGGAATATTTTTTAAGGTTCTAATAGTAAGGTCATAAAGCTCTGATAAATTGAGATTTCAATATTAGATTGTGAGATATATGCCAGATGCCTTCAAATAAGTAAATTATGGTCTGCAAAACCAGGATTGCACAGCAGAATCACAAACTTAGCTGCAATAAAATGTATATTGAACAATTTACATTTGACATGTTACACTGAACTGTCTATTTGTAAACATTTTATTTTTTTCAGGAAAAAGTAATATTATATAATACAGTAGCTATTCTTTGAAACATCTAGTATTTAAATTTACCTTTATCTCTTTATCTACTAAAGCTGCTGCCAGATATACTTTCACTACTATCTATGGCATTTGAAAAGAATGAACAGACTAAGGCATTGCAATTTAATATCCTGAAGACTTAAGTAGCAACCAACCAGTTATATTGCTTACTTAAATGTGCCATACTACTTTTCCATACTACATTTGTCAGGGCACTTTTAAAAATTGCTTTGCTATATTTGCTATACGTACAAGAAACCAGGAAAAACTTTCTGGTCTTCCCCAGCTATTTATTTATTTATTTGTTTAAATTTCTATACCGCCCTTCTCCAATATAGGACTCAGGGCGGTGAACAGCCAAAGTAAAAACAAGACATACAAAATCTAAAAACTGTTTAAAATAATTAAATATTTTGGCCATAATTAAAACAATTCCAATTTAAAATCAGTTTAAAATTTAACTCAAGCCAGCCCAGCTAGTTGAAATAAATGGGTTTTCAGGGCCCGACGAAAAATCCGGAGGTCTGTTATTGTACGTATCTCTGGGGGGAGGTTGTTCCAGAGGGTGGGCGCCGCCACAGAGAAGGCTCTCCCCCTGGGGGTCGCCAGCCGACATTGTCTGGCGGACGGCACCCTGAGGAGGCCCACTCTGTGTGAGCGTACTGGCCGGTGGGAGGCTATTGGTGGCAGAAGGCGGTCTCGTAAATACCCCGGCCCTGAGCCATGGAGCGCTTTAAAGACCACCGGGAGCCAGTGCAGCTCGCGCAGGAGAGGTGTCACATGGGAGCGCCTCGTCGCCCCCATAATCCCCCACGCGGCCGCGTTCTGGACCAGCTGGAGCCTCCGGGTGCACCCCAGGGGGAGCCCCATGTAGAGAGCGTTGCAGTAGTCCAGGCGGAAAGTGACGAGTGTCTGAGTGACTGTGCGTAGGGAGTCCCGATCTAGAAAGGGGTGCAACTGGCGTATCAGGCGAACCTGATAAAAAGCCCCCCTGGCCACAGCCGTCAAATGATTTTCTAAAGACAGCCGTGCATCCAGGAGGACGCCCAAGTTACGAGCCCTCTCTGTGGGGGCGAGTGATTCACCCCCAATAGCCAGCGATGGCATCAGCTGGCTATATTGGGACGCCGGAAGCCACAGCCACAGCCACTCGGTCTTGGAGGGGTTGAGTCGGAGCCTGTTTCTCCCCATCCAGGCCCGCACGGCCTCCAGGCACTGGGACATCACTTCAAGGGCATCATTGGGGTGGCCTGAGGTGGAGATGTACAGCTGGGTGTCATCAGCATACTGGTGGAACTCCACTCTGAAGCCACGGATGATCTCACCCAGCGGCTTTACATAAATGTTGAACAGAAGGGGCGAGAGGACTGACCCTTGTGGCACCCCACAAGCAAGGTGCTTCGGGGTCGACCGCTGCCCCCCTGTCAACACAGATTGCGACCGGTCAGAGAGGTAGGAGGAGAACCACCACAGAATGGTGCCTCCCACCCCCAACCCCGCCAACCGGTGCAACATGATACCATGGTCAATGGTATCAAAAGCCGCTGAGAGGTCTAACAGGACCAGGATAGAGGACCAACCCCTATCCCGGGCCCTCCAGAGATCATCCACCAATGCGACCAATGCCGTTTCCGTGCTGTGCCCAGGCTGGAAGCCGGACTGGAGCGGGTCTAGATAGACAGCTTCATCCAGGTACCGGGGAAGCTGTTGCGCAACCACACTCTCAACAACCTTCGCAACGAAGTGAAGGTTGGAGACTGGACAATAGTTAGCCAAAACAGCCGGATCCAGAGAGGGCTTCTTGAGAGGGGCCTCACAACCGCTTCTTTCAAAGCGGCCGGCAGGACCCCCTCACTCAAAGAAGCATTAACAATCTTCTGGAGCCAGCCTCGTGTCACCTCCTGGGAAGCCAGTACCAACCAGGAGGGACACAGGTCCAATAAACATGTGGTCGCATTCAGCCATCCCAGGACCCTGCCCATGTCCTCGGGAGCCACAGGATCGAACTCCCCCCAGATAACACTCTCAAGACCTGCCTCAGTCATCCCGTTCGGACATACCCAGTCAGAGGCCAGCCCTTCCCGAATCTGAGCGATTTTGTCATACAGATACTGCACAAAATCCTCAGCTCGGCCCTGCAAGGGGTCATCCCGCACTTCCAGATGGAGGAGGGAGCGGGTCACCCTAAACAGGGCAGACGGGCGATTATCTGATGACGTGATTAGAGCGGCAAAATAGCTAGTTTTCGCCACTTTTATCGCCACTAGGTAGGTCTTAATAGGAGACCTCACCAGTGTTCGGTCAGATTCGGAGCGGCTGGTCCTCCAACTACTCTCCAGGCATCTTTTCCGGCGCTTCATCTCCCTAAGCTCCTTGGAGAACCAAGGAGCTAGGTGAGTTCGGTGCCGGGTCAGAGGCCGCAAAGGCACGACTCGGTCCAAGGCCCTGGCAGCTGCACTATCCCAGGTGGCCACCAGGTCTTCAGCCGAGTCATGAGCCAGAATCTCAGGAAATGGCCCAAGCTCCATCTGGAACCTATCAGGGTCCATCAGGCGCCTGGGGCAGAACCACCTGGTCGGTCCCGCCTCCCTGCGGCAGGGTGCAGTGGTTAGAAAGTCCAGTCGAAGGAGCGAGTGGTCAGACCATGACAAGGGTTCGATGGCTATATCCCCTATATCAAGGCCACTCAACCACTGACCAGAGACAAAAACTAAGTCCAGAGTGTGTCCCCCTATGTGAGTGGGGTCATGAATTAACTGAGTAAGGTCCATGGCCGTCATGGAAGCCATGAACTCTTGAGCCACTTCAGATGTTTCACCGATAGATGGCAGGTTGAAATCCCCCATGATGACAAGTCTGGGGGTGTCCACCGCCACCTCGGCTATAACATTAAGCAGCTCGGGCAGGGCCGTTGCCACATGGCAGGGAGCCAGGTACGTGACCAACAAGCCCATCTGTACTCCACGACCCCACTTCACAAAGAGGGACTCACATCCGGCTATCTGTGGAACAGTGGTCTCCCTTGGATCCAGACCTTCCTTTATAATAACCGCCACCCCCCCCCCCCGCCCCTGCCCTGAGCCCTCGGCTGATGAAAGAATGAGATGATGGCATGGAAAATACTTGAAGAATATTGGCAGAGATGAGTTATATAAATCCGGTTTTAGAGAAAAGTTATTGAGATGAAGTTAGGAACAAGCCACTTTCATACAATGAACCTCAATTAAGCATATTTTATCTAAAGAATGATACAGAATGTTGTTTTCCTACTTGACAATCAACATTTTATTTGACAAGGTAAATAATGTTAACTCTACTTAGAAAAAACAAGGTGTGATTTTTCCAAGATATAGTTCTTTGATGAAACTGTTTCTTTAATAATGAAACATTGCTATATATCTACATTTTTAATGGAAGTCTTAGAAAAGAAGGATCTAATATCTATTTCAGTCCCTAAGTAGAAGGTCAGTTATGTTCCATAGTGATGTTGGCATCTACTCATGATTACTGATTCATCTAGAGTGTCAGGGTTCCGACACCCTAATTAAATCATGACCCTCAAGCTAAGCTTCAAAAAAAAAAAATCCAATTATTTATTAGGAGCTTCATGTTGGCACGAACCAAGTGAAGCCAACTCTGATCTCACTTAATTTGCGCCTTGGCTCTCAACCTATTTCCCCCTCCCCCCAAGATGTGTCTTCAGTCACATTTCCCAACGAAGCAATTTTGCTGGTTGTAGAAGTCACTCCCTCCAGCCACTGTGGGTCCTCCTGGAGATGACCTTGATGTTGCAGCTGGAATGTGCTTTGTTTTGACTGAAATGCAAGTTCCTTGATGCAGCTGCAAAGCTCGATTTTCTCATCCCCTGTCTATGGCAACTTGAGAGCAGATCAAGAATGCTTTGTGAGTTGACATACAGCTTCTAAACCAAATAGGAAATTTATCCAGTGAAACCAGATTAAAGTTCGAGTGAAGAGATTTTCACATCCTTGCCAGCTCTCAGCATAGGGTCAAAATACAAGCGAAGTTATATTTAGCAAGAAGGCCCAAAGCTATTTTAGAATAAATGGTTTTATGTTAAATGTAAACTAAATTTAACATGGGCATCAATCATCATTTTTTTTTTATAAATAACCCAGTGGGGTTTCAATAATGTTGGGGAAATAGATAGTGGTTTATCCTGAGAAGCAATAAAATAGATTCTAGAAATTTAGGTATTCTTTTTTCATAATGATAACAGAAAAAAAAGGAAGGTAAATGGGGAAATAAAGTAATTTAGATTACAGAATAAGATGAGAAAAAGTTCCTTTAACAAACTGAGAAAAACCTCCAACTAAAACAGAACTGAGTACCTTCTAAGGGGATGTTGTCCCCTCAAAGACTTGAGAAAGCAACAGAATTTAATGTTTAGGGAAAATGTACCAAACATATGCTGTTGTGGGTGATGAATTCAGTCCTGGGGATTCTGCTTGAGCCAAAGAGATTAAGACTAGATTAAAGTACTGAAGAAAAGGAAATTGTTAGAGTAGCAAGACTACTTGAATAGATTAAAAAAAAGGAGTAATTTAAGAAAAAAGATAACAATGATCTGAGACCAAGAGTGTAAACAGGTAATGGGTTAAATTGAAAAAAAAATCCTAGAATCAGAGGCAAATAAAGAAAATCAGCAGAACAAGTGATAGAAATATTTCCCAGGGAAAGGAATCAGCTAATGCCAGCTGCTGATTGAGGACTGAGGTCAAATAGACAAGGAGTGCCACTTTGTAATGATTAGGGAGAGGATTAGGACTGGCAGAGCCAAATTGCTGGCAAGGAGCTGTCCGAATCTGGAGGAATCCAAAAGTGTTCAAGCAACTGGGAGTGAAATATTTTTTTGCAAGACATCTGTACCTGAAAGAATCAAGGAGACATCTGTAACAGTTGGACTGTGCTATGTAGGTACTATGTCTTGAAGGAAATTGTTGCGTAATGAAGACTGTGAGCAGACTATGGATCTGGGATACTAATCTACTGAATAGATACTATTCTGTAAATTTATTCTTGGGTGTTTATGTATCTATGTAAAACTATTTATAGATCTATTGCATAGACCTATTGCATTAAATGATGACCTATGGTTATCGCTTAATGCAAATAATAAAGCTGTTCTTAGCTAAGACCCTACTGCAAAATAATGAACGTATTTGTCTGGTCATAAATAGAAGTGTATCCTGGGATCTTATTGGTTTTGTGTGGTACTAAGACATCCCTAAGAACCCCTGCTTGTTGGATAGTTGGAAGCAGAAGAGGTTAAATTATTATGGTTAGAAATTAGAAAATAAGGAGAATCACTTTGGCTAGAAGGTTCCTTGGAGGACAATTTCTCAAAATCAGTAATAGCTACTGAATAAGAAACAGAGGTCTCTCAAAATCCTACATACATTTGCATTTTTCTTATATTTCTTAAATCTTATGTACCAAATTTATTGAAAATATTGAAGCTTGGTAACTAATTCATATTTATGACGGTTGCAAGTTCTCAAGGTCACATAATCACCTTTTGCGACCTTCTGACAAACAAGTCAACGGGAAAACTAGAGTCACTTAGCAACCGTGTTGTGATTCATTTAACAACTGTGGCAAGAAAGGTAATAAAATGGGGCAAAATTCACTTAACAACTGTCTTACTTGGCAACAGAAATTTGGGGGTCAATTGCGGTCATAAATCGGGGACTACCTCTATAAGCAATTACATCTTGAAATAAGAAATAATAAAGAAGGGACAGATTTAAATGATAGAGCTCTGTTTTCACTAGAGGTCCACATTCAGTTCTTCTTGATTTGAAAGGTATCTCTATGAAATTAGACTAGTTTACAGGTAGTCCTAGAACTTATTGAGATAGTCAAGAGTGATGGCTACTGATCCTTAAGTACTATAGTATTTATAGTACCAGATCTATATTAGACAAATAATCTAAATATTTCTCTGCTTTTACTTACATTATTTGCTTTAGGAGGAATTACTATTTTCCATGTAAGAAGAAAAACAAAGGGTAAAGCAGAGATAGTCAAAAGACTAGGAAAAAAATTAAAATGAAACCAAAAGTAAAATATTTATTTATCAAATTTCTACACCATCCATCTCACCTAAGCATGATTAAAAACAAAATTAAAAATAGGGTTAAAAGTTACAAGTTAAAAATATGGTTCAAAATTAAAACAATTCACAAGGCTTTTCATTAGAAAAGTAGAGGAAGTGCCCTCAAGCCACTAGCCATCCACAGGGATACATTATATTGTTAGAGACCGATGCTATTGGGCAAAGCCAGGTCTTAACACATTTCCAAAAAACCAGAAGAGTGGGGACTCGCCTCAACTCTAAGGGTAACATGTTCCAAAGAGAGAGGGCAACAACTGAGCAGCTCTGTACCTAGAACCTGCCAGATGCCGGTATCATTTGTTATCCTAACTTCTGATACCAATGACTATTATCTTAATAATTGGAATAAGAATGTCTAATTTTTATAGAGCTGTATAAGGTTATGGAACAAGGAAAGCTAGCTTTTTGGTGGTTGTTTGGATATTTACTTGCTGGCTTGCAGAGTAAAGTTAAGCTTTTTAAATGGATTTGCAATTTCACATTTTATTTTATTTTTTTATTTTTGTCATTTGAGGCCTGGATGACAGCAGCAAAAGGAATGAGATTTTATTTTTTACTCCAAATAAAAGTTAAATATACAGTATATTGAATATATATTCTATATTCCAGCCATAAAAGCTGTTTTGAAACCCGATGCATGATTTCAGAAGGAGAGACTATGAATAAGTTATAATGTAATATCTCAAGTGTATCTTCTCAAACATCATTTTATTGGTGTAAATCTATACTGTATATGCACCACACATATAAATTTTCCACATTTTAATAAAATATTAAAAATGAGTTGCAGATTTGAACACTAAACAATAAGAATAAAACAGAATGAAATAATAAGACAGCAATAAGAAACTGCAAATAATAATAATAAAAAGCTAATGTTCCTTTGTAGGATATTAAATTTAAACAGGTGACAGGCCTAAGCCCAGGAAAATAGTTTTGATGTTTATTATTGTTTTTTTTCCAAAGGCAAGCAACTCTTGACGTTCTGTGCTTAGGGAATTCCTGAGTCAAGGAACACAGCACAAAGAATCAGAAACAAGCAGCATGTGAGAAGGAAATATGCACATAGAGTAAAATAGAATATACAGAAGAGATCTTTAAACTTAGCAGCTTTAAGACTTGTGGACTTCAACTCCCAGAATTCTTCAGCATTGTCCACAAGTCCACAAGTCGTAAAGCTGCCAAGTTTGAAGACCTCTGATATACAGTATTGTTCAGAATAACATGAATGTTTCAAAGATTTTCACTGATGTCAAAATGAGTTATTTTAGTTCACTAATATTGCACCATTATTTATTTTTTAAATAATGTGTGTTTTTCTTAAAATGTAATTTTTCTATAATAGTTCACTGAAATGTAAAATAAACAAAAATGGTTTGCAAATCCAAATATGCTTTATTAAAGAAAAGATTCAAAGATATATGAGGCATATTACATTGGGTGGGTGTGTGGGGAAAAATTGGAAACAGAGTCTGAAGTAGGCTCTATTGAAGTGAGATTAATTTCCAAGTAAACGTATGGATAAATTGACACAAAATTTCAGTGACATTTACATAATTTATACTGTATTGATTGTTGTCCATTGTTTCCAAATAGTTTTGTCATCCTGCCATCTTTATCCCACTTTTTTGTCTCTAAGTGCGCATTTTTATTCAATATTTCACACAATTTGTAAATTCTCCAGAGTTACTGGAAGTTAGGTGACATATTAAGTTTAGTAAATAATCATGATAATAAACAAGGGGATGTAAAGTGAATATATATTCCGTATAAATGTGCATTTCAAGAAAGATTGTCATCTCATACAATATTTTCTTGTCAAAGAAAAGTATTAGATTAATTTTTGTGTATTCTTCTACGTAATATTGCTCATTTAAGCAATAGGCCAAATATCACCAATTTTTCATAAAGATATTGGTTCATATGCACAGATGTATTCACTACTTTTCAAACAAATTTTGCTTTGAGAGATCACATGGCCAACAATATTTCTATGCAAGTGCAATGTTTTTAATTCCAAAAATCACCTCATGCCCTCCACTTGCTCTGAATTATATGGAAGGAAAGAAAATGAAGGGAGGCAAGCTTAACTGTGGTGCTTAGGGAGTCCCTTGATTCAGTCTGTCACACTCTTAAGCCTCCTTTAGGCCTCAGGGGAGTCTGGCTGCTCTGTGCCACTTCTGCCAGCCAGACAGTAACGGCCCACTGCTTTTATTCATTATTTTCAATGTATTGCAGGAAATTTAACAAGTAACACAGGCAGTGAGAATGTATTGGCCTTTTCCAGTATGACTGAAAGATGCACTGTGGCTATGGGCTGCAATTACTGCTGATCCCAGCAAGTAACTCCATAAAGGGTTTCATTAATTAATGAACATTATAGTTTTCATGAATGGAAAATCTTGGGTGAATGGAAGGACGTGTATGCATGCACACACACGCACAAGCACAAGCATACATTTCTTCTAAAAGTAATATTACAGTAAATGTAGGAACACAAGCAAAAATGGATTTAATGAAAAGATGTGAACAAGAAAATAGTAAACTGGTATTAAATTAGGTATGGGGCTTTTGATTTAGCATGCAAGAGCCAAGTGGGCTCATCTGTGAAGTACAGGAAGTTGATTGATGACTAGTCAACTTTAAACTAGGGTGTTACTACCTGAAAAACACCCTAGACCAGTGATAGTGAACCTTTTTCTTGTTGTGTGCCAAAAGTGTGTGTGTCTGCACGTGACAGTGCGTGCGCATACCAGAACCCATAATGCAATGAGAAACCCCCCACATGTGCATGCGCACATGACCTCCCTACACTCCTCCTGTGCATGCGCCCCGCATTGCGTATGTGCGTGCCCGGTGCATGGGCGCCCACACACATGCGCTTCACACACACTCCGCCACATTTTGGGCCTGGAAAGCATCTTGCACTAAACTTTGCTGGTGTGAACGACTTGCCAGCCTCACACTCCAGGCAGCGTCCAGCCATCCCTGCCATGCTGGATGCTGCCCGGAGCGCGAGGCAGGCAGGCCATTTGCGCCAGCAAAGATTGGTGCAACCTCTCCTGCCAGGGAGCATGACTGCTTCCTGGCTGGCATGCCTCTTACTACTTACTGTGACTGCTACCTGGCCGGTGGGTCTCCATGAGTGAGGAGCTGCGCTCTCTTCCAGTCCTCCTGGGGCAGCTCGCCTCCCCACCGGTGGCTTCTCCTTTTCCTGGTTGCTCCAGGAGCAGCCTCTGTCTCTTAGCTGGCGCAAATGGCCTGCCGCTGCAGCCTGCAGTGCCCTTTATGCCCTGCCAGCTGCTCTGGCGCCGCTGGGGAAGCGGCAGCATGAGAACCACCATTGCCAGGGGTGAGGGGGTGGCGGCGGCAGGAGCAGCAGGCAGGTAGGAAAAGGGCTGGCTGGGTGCCCGACTGGTGACTTCCCTCCTAAGGAGAGTGATTACAGGTCTAAAAGGAGACGCGGTGGCCAGGAGTGCTTTGAAGAACAATCTTGGCCGATTTGCGCAGCAGCCGAGATAAGGAAGTAAAAGGCGGCTCTGTGCTGCTTCCTGAAAAACTTTTCTCCCGATGGCTGTTCTTTTTTGCACGCTCAGAGCCCCACGCCTACGTAGCAGAGCTGCACAGGAGGAACACCGGAGACAGGCTGCTGTTGGGGTTTCCTGAGGTTAGCTGGTGAGCGGGACCTTGGAACTGTGAACTTCATGAGACATTGTAGGACTACACTGCTGCTAAATTTCCAGGGCCGCATAGCAGGCCTTCTGGCTATTTTTCTGGCTACCTTCTGCAATCTTGCGTCTGCAATCCTCTGAATGTTCTGTAATCGGGCCTGGAAAGGCTGCTTGGGGAATTCTGGGGCTGGAAGAGAAAGTTTAGTGAGAGGCAAGTGTGTTGGTCCTTTTCCCCCAGGTGAGATCTGAGGGAGAGGAGTGGCTCCCTGCTTGGTGGGTGAGAGCAACTGGACAGGGTGGCATTTGTACATTGAGTGAGCATGCGCAAGATGGCGGTGGTGTCTCTGAGCGCTGTGTGAGAATGGGTGGCCTCGGGGATTCAGGGGCTTACTACAGGGGCACTCGACCATCAGCGACCCCTGGTTTTGCCGGATGAGCTCGGGGCGAGAATTTTAAGACCTTCCTCGCCCCTCAGCGTATCAGTCTGGCTCGGCTTACCCTCGGGTGCATTGGGCGCATCGGGCTTGCTCAGCTGGCTCGGCTCGGCTGCGGAAGGCTGCGGAGGGCTGTAGCTGTGGCGGCCTTGGGCGTTGGCATTTGGCTGGGCGCGGCAAGGCTGGAAGCGAGGCTGGAGGCGCCAGGGGAGTACTGAGGAGTGCCGGAGCGCCGGAGGAGCCTGGGGGAGTGCTGAGCATGGGGCGAGGAGTTGGAGACCTCCCTTGCCCCTCGGTGTGTCGGATCCGGCTCGGCTCGCCCTTGGACACATCGGACTGGGCTT
The DNA here is from genome assembly GCF_059756535.1 of Pantherophis guttatus. Classification (NCBI taxonomy): domain Eukaryota; kingdom Metazoa; phylum Chordata; class Lepidosauria; order Squamata; family Colubridae; genus Pantherophis; species Pantherophis guttatus. Next base: position 47,269,877 of record NC_142067.1, on the reverse strand, counting down.
GGCTTGGCTGCAGAGGGCTGGGGCTGCGTCAGCCTTGGGCATTGGCTCCTGAGTGTGGCGGAGCCAAAGGAGCTGGAGGAGCCAGGGAGAATGCTGGCTTGTCGGCTGCCCGCTGGCAGCGTTCGTGGTGGCAAAGAAGATGAAGGAGAAGGCGGTGGTGTGATGAAAAGGCAGCCTGGTGGTGAGCGGGAAGATGCCCCGCTTGAAAAAAATTTTTCATCTGCCCCACCTGGAAATCTCCACAGCGGCCCCTTGGAACTGGGGATGGTGGAGTTGGCATCAGCGGGGATGCGAGATCAGCCCAGAGACTATATAGGGCCTCAGCATACCCCATTAGAAACACTGGACGCTTGGCCAAACACCAGCATGAAGGGGGCTGCTGTGGAGGAAAAGGAGAGGGGCACAGGCAGTTGCCTGATGGAGATGTGTGACCCCTCATGGAAGACCTTTAACGTTGCAGTAGACCTGGAGGCCTCTCATGGTATTTAAGAGAGGCTGGGGTCTGGAAGCAATTATGCTTCCCAAAAAACTGAGAAAATAGGGTTGGGGGCGATGGAGGGGCATCCCTCCGTTGCATTGATATCTATCCCCCCTCCTTTCCCCCCTTCCCGGGCACTGAATATGTTATGAAACGGGCTTACCAGCTGCCCTGAAATTGAAGGGGTTCTCCTCTCCTTCCCCCCTCCCCTGTCCTTTCCCTCTTTTCCCCTCTATCGGAACTATTACTTGAATGTGATCTGCGAGTATACCACTATGCCAGAGACTATTTCCATCTCTCTCCCTGGACTGATTGGCCGACTGATAGACTGATAGCTTTTGACTCTCCGACTGTGATTAGTCAATGAGGCAATATGTGAGGGGGACGTTATTACATCTTGACTGTACCACTGGGAGGAATACTCCGTTTTGATCTAAGGTCACTTGTAGGCCGCTCGTCATGTGAGGGCGAGTTGGATGTTGCTCTTATTGAATTGTATCTGTCAGAACCCTTCCCGCTGTCGTGAGAGGACAGTGGAAGTACCAGTATGCCTCATTGAACTATACCTGTATTTTACATCTTTTGTGAGACCCCGTTTATGCTCCGTGCCTCCATCGTTACACCTGGAGATGTATACGACATTGGACCTGTTGCGCTGCGAGATTCCCCCCTCTCGCAGATGTGGCCCTCCTCTCTATCGAGGGCCTACCTCAAGGATGGGTTTTGGGACCCGGAGAGGTGGCATGTGAAAACTAGCGGGTTGAGGGGTCTTTTACTCAAATTTTTAGTTAAATTTTTAAGGGGTTCTAGGGAGGGGGAGGGTTTGATTGGAATGCGGGTTGTGGGCATGGGGGGTAACCCACTAAGGGGAGGGGCAGGCCTGGCAAGAAAGCATGACGTGGGAGGTGGGGATCCCGGGGTCGAGGGGGGAGTCAGAGTTTGTCCGGATAGTGCTTTGAACATCACTACCGTGAGTGGGAGGGGTAGATATGGCAGGAGCAGGGGGCCATATCGAGTCAGGGGAGTGCACACCCGCTGTTTATGAGTGGTGGTGCGCTCCGGCCCCCAAGGCTCCACCCGTGCCCCAGGTTGCACAGACTCTCAGGGCCCGGCCCTCCGGCTGATACTGTGAAATGCCAGGTCCGTAGTAAATAAAGCCCCCCTCATCTGTGACTTAATTGGTGAGGGGGGAGTGGACCTGGCAGGTATTACGGAGACCTGGTTGGGCCAGGAGGGGGGGTTCCTCTTGTGGAAATGTGCCCGCCAGGTTTCCTTGCATTCCATCGGCCGAGGTCACAGGGCAGGGGCGAGGGAGTAGCGGTTATTATTAAAGAAGGTCTGAGACCGAGGGAGGTCACTGTTCCTCAGACAGCCGGCTGTGAGTCCCTCCTTGTGAAGTGGGGTCATGGGGTTCAGATGGGCTTGCTGATCACATACCTGGCTCCCTGCCACGTGGCAGCAGCCCTGCCCAAGCTCCTCGACGTTGATACCCCCAGACTTATGGTCATGGGGGATTTCAACCTGCCATCTGTGGGTGAGATGTCAGAGGTGGCTCGGGAGTTCATGGCTTCCATGACAGCTATGGACCTGACCCAGTTAATTCATGGCCCTACCCACACAGGGGGAAACACGCTGGACCTGATTTTTGTCTCTGGACAGTGGTTGACTGATCTTGAGATAGGGGATATAGTCACCAAGCCCTTGTCATGGTCGGATCACTCTCTCCTTCGCCTTGACCTTCGAACCGCTATACCCCATCACAGGGAGGTGGAGCCGCTAAGATGGTTCCACCCCAGGCGCCTGATGGAACCTGATAGATTCCAGATGGAGCTTGGGCCATTTCCTGAGGCTCTGGCACACGCCTCGACTAGGGACCTAGTGGCCGCCTGGGATAGGGCGGCCGCTGGAGCTCTGGATCGGGTCGTGCCTTTGCGGCCTCTGACCCAGCGCCAATCTCACCTACGTCCTTGGTTCACTGAGGAGCTGAGGGAGATGAAGTGCCGGAAAAGATGCCTAGAGTGTAGTTGGAGGGCCAGTCTTTCTGAATCCGACCGGACACTGGTAAGATCTCATATTAAGAATTACCTAGTGACAATAAAAGCAGCAAAATGTACATATTTTGCTGCTCTGATTGCATCATCAGATAATCACCCGGCCGCTCTGTTTAGGGTGACCCGCTCCCTGCTCCACCAGGAAGCGCAGGAGGACCCCTTGGAGGGTAGAGCCGAGGATTTTGTTCAATATCTGTATGACAGAATCACTCAGATTTGGGAAGATCTCGACTCCGACTGGGTAGTTCCAGGGGGGTTGACTGAGGCAGGTCTTGAGAATGTTATCTGGGATGAGTTTGATCCTGTGACCCCTGATGACATGGACAGGATTCTGGGTGGACTGAACGCGACCACATGTTTATTGGACCCGTGCCCTTCCTGGTTAGTGCTGGCTTCCCGGGAGGTGACGCGAGGCTGGCTTCAGGGGATTATAAATGCTTCGTTGGGTGAGGGTGACTTCCCTGCCGCCTTGAAAGAGGCGGTGGTGAGGCCTCTCCTCAAGAAGCCTTCCCTGGACCCGGCAGTGTTGGCTAACTATCGTCCAGTCTCCAACCTTCGCTTTGTTGCGAAGGTTGTTGAGAGTGTGGTTGCGCGACAGCTCCCCCAGTACCTGGATGAAATGGTTTATCTGGATCCATTCCAGTCAGGCTCCAGGCCTGGGTACAGCATGGAAACGGCATTGGTCACATTGGTTGATGATCTCTGGAGGGCTCGGGACAGGGGCTGCTCCTCTGTCCTGGTCCTATTAGACCTCTCAGCGGCTTTTGATACCATCGACCATGGTATCATGCTGCACCGGTTGGAAGAGTTAGGGGTGGGGGGCATTGTATTACAGTGGTTCTCCTCCTTTCTCTCCAACCGGTTGCAGTCTGTGTTGGCAGGGGGGCAGAGGTCGACCCCGAGGCCCTTCATATGTGGGGTGCCACAAGGGTCGGTCCTCTCGACCCTTTTGTTCAACATTTATGTAAAGCCACTGGGTGAGATCATCCATGGTTTTGGGGTGAAGTACCATCAGTACACTGATGACACCCAGCTGTACATCTCCACCCCGGACCACTCCAACGATGCCCTTGAAGTGATGTCCCGGTGTCTGGAGGGCGTGCAGATCTGGATGGGGAAGAACAGGCTCAGGCTCAACCCATCCAAGACCGAGTGGCTGTGGTTTCCGACGTCCCGATATAGTCAGTTGATGCCATCGCTGACTATTGGGGGTGAATTGCTGGCCCCCACGGAGAGGGCTCGCAACTTGGGTGTCCTCCTGGATTCACGGCTGTCTTTAGAAGAGCACTTGACGTCTGTGACCGGGAGGATTTTTCATCAGGTTCACCTGATTCGCCAGTTGCATCCCTTTCTGGATCGGGACTCCCTACACACAGTCACTCATGCTCTCGTCACTTCCCGCCTGGACTACTGCAACGCTCTCTACATGGGGCTCCCCTTGAGGAGCACTCAGAGGCTCCAACTGGCGCAGAGTGGGGCCGTGCGGGTGGTTATGGGAGCAACATGGTGCTCCCGTGTGACACCTCTCCTGCGTGGCTCCCGGTAGTCTTCCAGGTGCTTCAAGGTTCTGGTTACCACCTTTAGAGCACTCCATGGTTTAGGACCTAGTTATTTACGGGACCGCCTACTACCACAAGCAGCCTTCCACCAGCCGGTATGCTCTCATAGAGAGGGGCTCCTCTGGGTGCTGTCAGCTAAACAATGTCGACTGGCGACCCCCAGGGGGAGGGCCTTCTCTGTGGGGGCACCCACTATCTGGAACGAGCTCCCCCCAGAGATACGGAGGATCCTGAATCTATGCTCTTTCCGACGTACTCTTAAGATTCTTCTATTTCAGCAAGCTGGCCTGGCCTAATTTTCTCCCCTGTTTTAAAATTCTTTTACATCGAAATTTTAATTTGTTTTAAATTATTGGGATTTTTTAATTGTCTTGAGCTAAATTATTTAATCTGGTTTTAATTATATCTTTTAACTTTTGTATTTATGTATTTTATTTTGTGCCTGTTCACCGCCCTGAGTCCTTCGGGAGTAGGGCGGTATATAAACCTAAGAAAAGAAAGAAAGAAAAGAAAGAGTGGATGTATTCTGAATGTGTTGGGAGATAAGGGGGCTGGATTGACCCCTCTGCGGCAATTAGTTAAGACTTATGCTTAATTGGTTTTGTGATCAGAATAAGGGAATTTAAGGAAATAATTGGGAACTGTATTATGTTGTGAAAATTGAAATTTAGGGGTTCAAACTTAGAGAGGAAAAAGAAGAATTGAAGTATACCAAGATTAGAGATTAAGATGAAGGGTAATATTGGTTTATTAAAACTAGAAAGAATAAATACTATGGTAAAAAATGAATATATAAAATTATGTTAAAAATGAACAAAAATTTGTATAAATTTATGACCGGGCCAATATTCTGTTCAGAAAAGATACATTGTATGTTTGTTTGTGTGTTTTAAAAATAAAATAAAAAACTTTTATTAAAAAAAAAAGCCCTTCATGGCTTGGGACCAGGTTATCTGAGGGACCATTTCTTGCCGGTCACATCTACCCAATTTATCAGAACAGAGAGGCAGGGAATGTTGCGGGTTCCATCCCCAAGGGAGATACACCTGGTATGACCCAGAAGAAGGACCTTCTCCATAGTGGCTACCTCTGTCTGGAACATAATACCCACAAAGATTAGAATACTGCCCACTCTAATACTCTTCTGGAAGGCACTGAAGAACTGGTCCTGCCAGCGGGCCTGGGAATGGAGCCCATTAAATGGCTCATGTGATCTGCTGTCGCCGGGTGGGAGGTGGGGGGTGGTTTTGTTATATTGTACTATATTAATTTATTTTATTCTTTTTGTTAGTTTTTATTGTTTTATATGTGTCTCATTTATATATAAAATGTGCTATCCCAGTCTCCCATAAGTCACAGAAGAAACAACATAAAATGTCTGACAGGTCTGAAAGTGATGAATAGAGATTTCATCCCACCATGGCCATTTTAACATCTTTCAACATAGGAAAAAACCCTGATTGCAAAAATATCACACATTTATACCTATGAATCAAAAGAAATAAATATTTGACCTCTACAGGGAGGAGTCACAAAATATGGGTGTGTCTGGCTGAAGAGGTCTAAAAAGGCCGAAATAGTGCTATCCCAGTCTCCCATAAGTCACAGAAGAAACAACATAAAATGTCTGACAGGTCTGAAAGTGATGAATAGAGATTTCATCCCACCATGGCCATTTTAACATCTTTCAACATAGGAAAAAACCCTGATTGCAAAAATATCGCATATATATATATATATATATATATATATATATATATATATATATATATATATATATATATATACATATATATATACATATATATATATATATAGTGTTTTTCTATCTGAGAATCTGAGTAAGGGTATGGCTAGCTGATAAGAGCTAAATAGCTTGAAATAGATCTATACTAGTCTCCCGTCTCCCTTTATTTCTTTATCAGCAAATATAAATTACTGTGTGTGTGTGTGTATATATATATATATATATATATATATATATATATATATATATATATATATATATATATATATATATATATATATATATATATATATATGTACCTACTTCATGATATTGTTCATTGTAAGACTTTAAATCAACCACTATCTCTACTGAAAAAAACAACAGAAATTTCTCATGTAAGTTACTGAATTGTTGAATTTCCTGGGGAATAAACGTGTGATATAAAAGTATATATAATAATACTGTACTTTCAAGTTCAAGCAGAAATTTAAAAAGTACTGAAAGTACTTTTGCCCATGGAGGTACTATTTTTTCCTGCTGATTTGTTTAATGAAAATAATGTAATTTTGCATTTTCTTTTTACTTAAAAGATCATTGACTACATGGTAACTCCTGAGTTATGTTTATATTCTTAAGGAATCTCATTATGTACTCATTCAGTGCAGATATATTTTCCAATTCCTAGATTTCGTATTATCAGGATTCAAGCTAAGCCTGTTGGTATTGATGCAACCCATGAACACATACAAGCATTGATTAATGATTGGATGTAATCGACTAAGGCAGACATAAAGAGTAAAAGAGATGGATGTCATTAGCATAGTGTGATCCATCTCCTTAATCTAAGTCAGACTATGCTACTTTTGAACAATGCATATACACATTACTGGACAAACAATAAATATACTATAAAATTGTGGAGCACAACTTCCAAGGTGCCAATGCACACCCAGTGCTATTAACTGGGATCGGTCTTGCACCAAGGGTTGAATCAATGCAAAATACTGCTCCAAAACTCAGTTTACAAAGCTGGTCCAATAGAAAAATTAGATGCTATGATATACCTAGAAAACAGTGAGTTTGGTTTACTGGTTAAGACACCAGTCCCAAATTTGGGAGTCCATGAGTTCTAGTCCTGCCTTAGGCACAAAACCACCTGCCTCACCTAGAGCCAGTCACTCTCTCTCAGTCCTAGGATGGAAAAATGGCAAATCACATTGGAAATCTTGCCCCCCAAAATGGAAGGAACTTATCCAGGCAATCACCAGGAGTTGAAATTGACTCAAAGGCATATTGTAATAATAGCACTAAGAAATTCATTATGAGCAACAATATTTAAATCCCCAAAACACATCTAGAATGACAATTAAAATTATTTCTCTCCTTCCCCCCTCCATCATGTTTGAATCAACTAGGGTACGCAGAAATACCAATATGGAGAAACCATTCTTAGATTAACCTATGCAAACAACCTTTTCAACATTATATTTATATAAATTCACCTCTCCCCCCCAAAGGTTCTAAAGGCAAATACTTTTTATTTTGGCTTTTTCTGTCCTAATGAAACATCTGGTTGTACAAAAAAAAATCTGTTTTTTTGTGGGAAGAACTCCAAAGTGTAGAACTGGTTTTACAACATTTTACATTTTCTTCTTAGTTCATGTATCCCTGGACATTTGGACAAAGCATTTGTTAACAGGAAATATCTGGTTCTTCTTGATTTACTCTTCTTTGATGAATGAGTAGTTCATTACCTTTGTAAAGCTTAGCTTTAATGTGCATCTCTACAGCATGTGATTGTGAATAATGTTACACCTTTTTATTTTTAAATCTACATTTTTGCTTAGTTACTAGGTAAGACTGGATTTATCAAACATTTTTAAAAAGGTGGCCAAATGTTCAGTGTTACTTCTAAACATTACTTCTAAATCAGTGGTGAAATCTATCCGGATCTATCTGGCTTGCGCGATCCGGCTTGCGGCGGTGGGAGCAGTGGTGGGATTCAGCCAGTTCGAACCACTTCAGGAGAACCGGCTGTTAACTTTCTGAGCAGTTTGACAAACTGGTTGTTGGAAGAAATCATTAGGGCAGAGAACCGGTTGTTAAATTACTTGAATCCCACCACCCCTCCACCCGGACATCATGATGTCCCATTTTTGACCCTCTGTGCATGCGCAGAAGGCTCTGCGCACGCATGGATAAGGCATGCACACTTCGGTAGCGAAGGTAAATGCATTTTACCTGTGTTCTAAATATTAAAGCATTCTTATGGATTGCAGAAGGTTTTTCCATATAAGCACAATGATAACACACACCTGAGTTTTCAAATGCTACAATTTTTCAGAACCAAATATGGGAGACTAGAGATTTAGTGTCCTCAAAATCCACAGCTATTCAGTCGTATCAATGTTGACCTGAAGTCTGCTCTTTCCCATCCAGACACAGAGAAATGCTTCAGAGACTACTGCTTCAAATTATTCTTTTAAATTGGAAGGGCACTTCCATTCAACTTTCACAAATATTTATTTTGACCTTTGCATTTACTTGCTTCATTTTTTGATAGAATGAATAACTATATCGTTATGATGACGATCTGATTTTTATTCTTATAAGAAGTGAAGAACCAACAGTTTGTACACATGTCAGAAAAGGGATATATAAGTTGTTCATAGTTCCTGAGGGAGAGTGCAATACTCTGTGTGTGTGTGTGTGTGTGTGTGTGTGTGTGTTATGTCAATAATAGCTGGCTACCCAGCTGTTATCTACTGGCAGAGTTCCATAATCATTTTGATTCAAGGACAGATGTCCATTCCCTTCTTCTCATTTCTCCCTTATTGACAGGTCATGCAACCATGGAGCTTCTGTGTGATGCTCAAGCAACTCTTCTTTATGTAGTCTACCTTGGGAATACTACTGTGATTTGTCTCCCTGCAAGTTTGGGATTAATCTAACAAATGAACTGGGAAATGCTCCTGCCTGATTAACTAAAATGCTGCACCAGTGATTGCAGAGAAAAGGCTGGTAAGAGACACAGACAGCTGCCAATAGGACAGGAGAGGGATGGAGACACTGAAGGGTTAAAAGTTTTGCCTGTGACACTGAAATTGAGGCCAGCTGTAGGTCATATTCATGTCCCAGCCACAGGAAAATGAACCTGTGAGACAGAACCTAATTATCTGCTAAACCAAAAGCCAGTCTCAGTTCAATAACTTACAACAGAGCTGGCAGCCAGATATAGGGTTGCCATGACAACATTAAAGTTTTTTTTTTTAAAAAAAAATCCCATTGCTGCTGAGAAGAAGAGAAAAGTCTGTAACCCTAAGTGTGCTGTAACCATTTGAACTTGGACAGCTTTAAGATCCAGGCTCTGCCAATCGACTTTAATAAACTTCATCCTTCCTTACTAAAATGAACATAATGTGATTATAAATCTCTTAAAGCTAAAAATCTAGTTACAATCAACCAACCAAGAATTATTTTGTCATTGTTGTGATTGTAGAGACTTTCATTCATGTAGGCTTATAAAATGTGAATGCAGACTAAAAACAAGGTCAAGTTACATGCTTCCCTAAAATGACTTCAGGCCAATTAAATCTTTGGTTTCACTTTGGTTCACATTTCTAAAATTGAAGTTATCTGTAAAGAGTAAAGCTGTTTTATGGAGAATAATTAGGCAGTAATTCAAACTACCAAATAAATGACATTGGAGTTACCAGTAAGGGGAAAAAATGAGTTCTAATTAAGGCCAGATGTAAGAATTATAAATACAACGAACATACTTAAAGTAGTCATAGATGCTCATGTTTGCTGATAAACAAGCAATTAATTGCTCATTAAACAATTAAACAGATCAGTGAGTCATAATAAAGATATAATACAAAGATCACTAACCTAAAATTACAAGTTTATCAAAATGCCAATGAAGACCAGTGAAAATAACTGCAGTTCGAGAATCTGGTCTTTCACAGTTATAATTCTAACACAATAATTAACCCTTACATGCATTTTTGTGTACTGAAAAGTACTTGCATTTCAGCTTTCAGAGTGTGATAGTTACTTGTACTATGTGCTAAAGTTTTGATATTTCCAACTTTATTAACTGATTTCAATGATAGTTACATCTGCCTTGATAACATCACTGAATCATTTCACTATGTCCAAATCAATGGCAGCAGCGTGGAAATATCACAAATTCAATATCTCACACTGACCGCTATTTTTTCTTCTTGAGAAATGAAGATGATTGGAGCAACTGCAGCTTTTTTTTCAATATTACAACTCTGAAGGGAAAGATTCAAATGTGGGTTTTGATTTCTCTCCCTCTCCTTCCCTCCCTCCCCCCCTCATTCTCCCCATACATTTGTGTGTATGTGTGTGTGTGTGTGTGCATAATGAAAAGAAAAATGAATGGTCTTGTGTCAGTGGGAGGACAGATTAAGAGGAGATATAGAGTGCTGTCTAATAGTGCACAGAGGTCATTTTGCTTTGGGTCCTTTCCAGTCTGACATAGGTGAGAGGATGAATAAAGATCTGTACACAACCTACCAATATACATATTTCATGAAAAACCAAATCAGTTGAATCCAAATTATTGGACTCAATTCATTTCAATTCAGTTCAATAATTCCTAGTAAATTTTAGCCATAAATTAGGACTAACATTTACAAATAACATGACACCATAAATCTCCTTCTAAATCATGTAAATGATCAAATAGGGCAGATATGAAATGATTGAATACTCTCGTATGTGTGTGTATATAGTCAACTCCAACATGGTATTTATAAAATTTCCGTTCTTGATAGCTAATTTATAAAATAGACTACTAGAACTGCTTCCTTTGACAGAAAGAAGAGAATATGATGCTTGAAGATGATTCCCAGTTGTAAAAGATGTTTGCTTTTGTGAGCAGTTTATACAATTGAAAAAGCTGTTTGTTTTTTTAAAAAAATAAGGATTAAGGGAACTACAATACAATTAGCATAGTACTCTTTCTTAATTTTGAAACATGGTGGCATTTCGTATGCTGTGAGAATGTTCTCTTCCCTTCCCCTATCTAAATATTTTGACTTGGATTAAAAACTAGGCTAGTGCGGCAATTTTTGTACAGAACAAATCTTGGTTCTATCAACAAAACCTTTGACTTCTCAACCTTAATAGCAGACTTTCCTGATTCAAACAGTGGTGAGTTGCCCCGGTTCGCACTGGTTCTATAGAACTGGTAGTAAAACCGGCGGGAGGCTCTGCCCACCGGCCCCAATGTCATCGGCCCCATTGTGAACCGGTAGTAAAGGTAAGTAGAACCCACCCCTGGATTTAAGTATTTTCTCAACTACTTTTACATAGTTACCTACGGTAAAAATAGATTATCTGCCTCCTTACTATGATATTGTCAAATTTCATGCTTCCTCCAATACTTCGCAATTTCATGTCCATCAGTCATCTTCTCTCTGTATCTCTCTACCGAAAGACAGACAGGAGAATGGCATCACCAAGATTGAGGTTGTTCATTTAATAAAACAACATATATCTTAATATAACCCTTGCTGTGTGGTAGCATGCTGGAAATTATAATCATGAGCACTCGTAACAGGATTATTTTTCTGTTCATAACTTTTTACCAAAAATATTTGCAACATCTGTGATAGAGAAAAGGGATAGCATTTGTTTCATTGTATAATATAGGTTGTAACATTATATTTTACTTTTACTTGGCTTGCTTGTTAAAAAAACAGCACTGGATTTACTCAACTTTAAAACTGGAAGGACTCTGAAATAGCAAACTAAGATATATTTATAAATTATAACCATGGTGAGAAGTAACATTTTGTACTTTTCACAGCTATCATTAAAAGCCATATATAACACTCAGAATACATATATAAGAAAAATAACATTGTGATTTTTTAAAAAACTAGATGTTAAGAATCTCCAAGGCCTAAAATTCCTGCTGAAAAGGGAAGTTTTAAGCTCATTCCTAAACTGTTTAAAGAAGACGAACTTAATTCCAGTGGCAATTTATATTACAGCATTGGCCTTGCTACAGAAAAAGGAGGGTTTATGGTTAATATTAGATTTTTTTCATGATGAAACCTGAAAAAGGTGGTCTGTTGAAGACTAAGAATGTGGAATCGACTCTAGAGCATTACGTATCGCTGTAGCTCATTTGTGCCTAACCCAGGTAAAACTTTATATATTAAAAATGAGCATCTTGAAGTAGGCTTTTAAGGTAAATGGCCATATATAGCCAAAGTAAAAGTCCTCCCTTGCCAATGTAATGTAATTTTCCAGAATCAGTGCTGAATTCAGCAATTCAACCAGACTATGATCCTATTTCTTAATGGGAGTACAACAGTTATATTACCTAATTCTTAGTCAAAAGTTAGACCTTGAATTTGAAAAACATGAGGTTCACATTCAGTTTTAGCACTTTTTCCACATCCAGCCCTGCATCACATCACTCTATGTAGTCCTTTGAAATAGGTCACTTAAACAATTTTGCCGTAGTGGCCTTATAAATAATTAAATAAACATTTATTATGACTTTATTGTTAGTATTATTTTTAAACAATTATCAATGTTCAGATTTTTTTTTTGCAGTAAAGATCTGTAACATTTTTAATAATTGTGCCTGGAACTTACTAATAGTTTTTATTCCTGCTGTTTTATTTTGCATCCAGTAAACACATTTTTCATGATAGAAATTCCAGTTCTCATTCATCTTTCCTAATGGGCATAATTTCTTAATGATTTTATTCAGCTATTTATTTATTAAATTTATAGGATGCTTAATTCTATCACAATCTTAGAAAACACACTGTGTATATTTATAAGAATACAAACAAGAAGAATCCAGAAAGGACAAGCCCATCATTCCAGCAGGGTCTGTTTTGTGAGCAAATTCTTTTCTGTCACTAGTCATAATAAATGACTAGTGGTGTCATTTTATTATGAGGTGTCATAAGGTGTCTGAGGTTTGGAATTTGCTTTCATATACCATTATGGGCAGAGGTGGTATTCAGCAGGTTCTGACCAGTTCTGGAGAACCGGTAGCGGAAATTTTGAGTAGTTCAGAGAACCGGTAAATACCACCTCTGACTGGCCCTGCCCCCATCTATTCTCTGCCTTCCAAGTCCCAGCTGATCGGGAGGAAATGCGGATTTTGCAGTAACCTTCCCCTTGTGTGGGGTGGGAATGGAGATTTTACAGTATCCTTCTCCTGCCACACCCACCAAGCCACGCCCACCAAGCTATGCCCACAGAACCGGTAGTAAACAATTTTGAATCCCACCACTGATTTTGAATCTTTAAGGCTCTCCACAACTATAATGCAAAAGGGCCCATTCCTGTATTGAATGTGGCTTCCAAAGGACAATAGGCTTCACTAAGAGCCGTAAGAACAAAATTTCCAAAGATGTTATTGCCTTGACAAGAGGACATTTAACATACTTGTTTTTCAAGATATTACTGGCAGGCAGAGTTCATTCAGCTAAAGTAGTTCTAGTACTAAGGTATTGCATATTTTAATTTTGGCATATCCATGCTGAACCAGCTGCAGCTGCCAAATTGTCCTCAATAGCAGTCTTATGAGACCCAAATGTGAGAAGACAAGGATGTATAATAACCAAAACTTCCTTTCCAGGAATGATTACAACACGGCATAAAGCTGTAGCTTTGTAATAGACTGAAAGAATAACCCTGAGAAATAGGACAAAAACCCACAACCAACAATTATGGTCAGATAAAGAAATATGACTCTGGTCAAAACTGTAACCTGAGATATCATCTCATTCAAGTTCCTCCCTTGTTTTCACAAAGATAAAGGTGGGGGGTGGGGGAAGTAAAATGTAAGATTCTATATAAATATGGGGGGCTTTTTATCAGGTTCACCTGATATGCCAGTTGCGCCCCTTTCTGGATCGGGACTCCTTGTGCACAGTCACTCATGCCTTGGTCACGTCACGCCTGGACTACTGCAATGCTCTCTACATGGGGCTCCCCCTGAGGAGCACCCGGAGGCTCCAGCTGGTGCAGAATGCGGCCGCGCGGGTGATTAGGGAGCGACGTGGCACTCCCACATAACACCTCTCCTGCGTGAGCTGCATTGGCTCCCGGTGGTCTTCCGGGTGCGCTTTAAGGTGTTGGTTCTCATCTTTAAAGCGCTCTATGTCTTAGGGCCAGGGTATTTGCGAGACCGCCTGCTGCTACTGATAACCTCCCACCAGCCAATACGGCTACTGATAACCTCCCACCTCACAGAGGGGGCCTCCTCAGGGTGCCGTCGGGCAGGCAATGTGTCAGGGGGAGAGCCTTCTCTGTGGGGGCAAATGAGCTGCCTCCTGAAATACGATTGATCCCGGACCTCCGGACCTTCCGTAAAGCCCTGAAGACGTTTTTATTCCATCAAGCCGGCCTAGCCTAAATGGTTTTTAATTGGGATTTTAAATTTTATGGATTTGGGGGTTTTAAATTGGGAAGCTAGTGATTTAATTCTTTTTAATTATCTTAACTTTTGTATTTGTATGTTTTTTAATTTTGGCTGTTCACCGCCCTGAATCCCTTCTGGGAGAAGGGCGGTATACAAATTAAATAAATAAATAAAATAATAAAATTAGCATTAATATGCATGATTTTGGTTTCTGCTCCACTGTGATAGGTTGACAAGTTGGCTATAGCCTCCAGCTTCTGACTCCAAGAGATTGTGAGCCAGCTGCAGCAGGAAAAGCATTACCCATTCAGAGCTAAGAGCTATAGACTGTCTCCAGAATTAGTTGGCTTCCAAACCACATTCATTATGTCTTGGTGGGATGAAGCCTAAGCTTGTCTTACTCCATCTAGACCCTAACAGCTACAATGCATTAATAGGAAATCTGAAATGTATGTTCAATAAAGATTGTCAATAGTTGCCAAATATAACATTTTGAATGCCACCCATTTAAATTATTAGTCAAAGAAATGGACTCCATTCAATAAAGCATCTACTTATTAGTTCTATTGATAGCACAAATCGAAGAAGGAGTTTCTAGGATATGCAGTGTATTTATTATTTCACATTTCCAAATTCAGTTGTGCAAATGATAGTTGCCAAGTTTGAACCATCTGCTATAGATGAGTCATTGTTTTGCATACATTGAAGCTTTTATTTTATTACCTATTTAAAAATATGGGTTCTATATTTTGTAAAAGTTCATGCAAAGCTTGAAAGAAAGGGCACTTTCTATATCTTTTGCTTTAATCTCCATGCAATTGGGATTCATATATAACATATGCAATTAGGTACAGGTCTGGTAGTGCAATATGAGCTTAAACAAGCAATCCAAAAACAATCCCTTATCCCAAAACAAAGAAGAAAAAAAACAAGAATGGATTTGAAATAGTATCTAACTATTTGTGAAATGAAATTGATTTCCATTCCAATCAGGTCTTTTACTCTTCTTGAAAAATGTCAAAGTGTCAGCCTTGGCCGTTACCCGCCTGTGATTTATAGTTGAGACAAAGCAATAATACTCAGGTGACTGTCTGGAGCTGTGCTATAGTGTCTGTGTCTAGAAAGACTGCAGATGGCTGGCATCTCTTTTCTGAATCAACTTGCATTGCTTATTTAAGATTTGAAAAGCTTTGTTTTTCCCATTGAGAAAAAGATGGTAACAAATATAGCTAGTAGTGATCTAAACATAGAAAAAGAAACAAAAACTAAAAGGAGACAAGTTGATAGTACTAAAAATTTTTTAAAAAGTCTTTATGATCAAATGTTTTCTTTAAGTTATATAACATTATACTATGCAGTCCTGGAATTCAGAAGTCATAGGAATAATTTCTGTTTTAGTTTATGCCAAAAATAGGTATCAGTCATTTACCGTCAAGTGCATAACATAGTTCAGTTAGACAAATAAGGGTATGTGGGCATTTGCAAGCCAATGAGATTGAACCAGGTTGCAAATTAATGGCATTCCACATCATGTTAAATAAACAATAGTTGGTGAAATAAATTTAAAAAAACCCTTAAAAATGCTACCACAATCTGCACTATTTTTAGGAAATATATTTTATTGTATAATTATTACACATAAGTTGTCTTTTATTTTAAAACACAAATAAAAATGTATTATTTTGATACAATCGTATTTATGCAATGTTGACTGGAGATATTAAC
Source organism: Pantherophis guttatus (assembly GCF_059756535.1). NCBI lineage: Eukaryota > Metazoa > Chordata > Lepidosauria > Squamata > Colubridae > Pantherophis > Pantherophis guttatus. Next base: position 47,253,907 of record NC_142067.1, on the reverse strand, counting down.
ATTCTGATGGTTTAGATCAGGGCTGTCAAACTCTGAATGTGTCACGCGCTGGCCACGCTCATGCCCGGTTTTGCAAAGGGGAAAAAAGTCCTGATACGTAACGTGATACCACTGTGACAATGTGAGTTTGATACCCCTGGTTTAAATAATATAAATCTTTAAAAATAAAGAAACAAGTTTATATCAATATTAATATGCTTTCTAAAATATTAATGTTGATAAACATATTATTGCTTAGATTTTTTGCTTAGATCTAAAGTTTACTGTGGCATAGATAAAATACTATAAAATATATTAAATTATTTGTTATATATTAAAGATTTATATCCTTACTTAATGCTAACATCTCCACTATATTGTTATTTATTCTTTTAATTTTAAATATTAAAAAATTTAAAAAAACAAAAAAATTCTAAAAATAAGCTATCTGGTTTCTAACTTCTCCTTTCTTATGGAACTATACATTTACTAGATTTGGATCTCCTTATAAACCATATTGTAAGTGTTTATATTTGTCATGCTGCATTATCTATTGTATATATGGAATCCATTCTTGTTTGAATTTGGTTATAACTCTGAATATTTAATTTAGCCATTACTGCATCCTACACAAATTCTCAATCAGAAATCATCATAACTGTATTTTATTTCCAGTGCTGGGTAAAATATATTCTCGCTGCCATGTATCAAACTAAGTTACAATATTTCTTGTTGGTATTTTCTGTAGACTATACCTAACCTCCCCACCTCCAAAATTGTGATCTCATTTTAAATTTAATTTCTATCATATCTGTATGTCTGTCCTCTGTTCTTCTGTTTCATGACATTTCTAACATTTATTAATGTATGAGATATCTATTTTGGAGATTATTGATCGAGTTGTGTGCCATCTGTAAGACATTTTGTTGTAGCTTGGAGCAAATTTTATGGAATTTGTGTATAATTTTTCTTATTGCTGTATTGTAACTGCTTCTTAAAACTTTTGCATTCATCTTGTTATACAGCTTTTTAATTTGTTCGTTCTCAGCATTGCATAAAAATAGGAATTTTTTTGTGGTGGTGAAATCCAAATTTTTTTACTACTGGTTCTGTGGGAGTGGCTTGGTGGGCATGGTGTGGCTTGGTGGGCATGGCTTGGTGGGCGTAGCAAGGGAAGGTTGCTGCAAAATCTCCATTCCCACCCCACTCCAGGGGAAGGATAGTGCAAAATCCCCATTCCTTCCCACTCCTGGGGGAAGGATATTGCAAAATCTCCATTCCCACCCACCCCAGTCTGGGGCCAGCCAGAGGTGGTATTTGCTGGTTCACTGAACTGCTCAAAATTTCCGCTACCGGTTCTCCAGAACCTGTCAGAACCTGCTGGATTTTACCCCTGCAAGACAGTCTTTTGAATCTTGTAAAATTTTTAGAAATTTGACTTTCCCAGTCCATATACATGACAATTTCTTGCCATTCTGGTAAGGTTTTCTCTGAAATGGTAATTAGAACCATTTGGATGATTGCAACATATCCCAACAATATGACTTTAGATTCCCTCCCCCCCACTTAGAGATTTCTTTTGATATTTTGCCATTGTTTAAAATTAGTTAAATTTTGATACATTTCTTGATTGTTACCAGTCAAATGCAGCAGAGAGAATTCACTGAGTGTGCTAATCTGACAGCCAGATTTTTCCTGCAAAATATTGATTCATATATTGTCTTATGATAATTTTTGATTTATGGGCATTCATTTCAAAAATTCTCAAAAACTATTAATTGTGATTCAGTAAGAGTTAGTACTACTTCATCTGCGTAACATTTGAGCTTAGGTTTCTCTCCATGGATAAACAAATCAATATTTGTATATATATATATATATATATATATATATTTCATCCAATATTTCTAGAGCTTTAATAAATAATAAGGGACAGAGTGGACATTATTATCCTCTGCCTTTGCTGATTTTAAAATCTTCAGAGAGCATTCCATTAGCCATAATCTTTACTTTTTGCCATTGATAAAGGCTTCCTACCTAGGTTGGGATCTTTTATTCAGGATTCATTTTGTTTAGTAAAGTCAACAAGAATTACCACTGTAAATTATCAAAAGCTTTTTCTTCATCAAAAAAGATTAATACCACTTTTTGTTTCTTATTGTTTATCTTTTCTATTATTTTGATTATGAACATACTGTTGTCCTTATTCTGGGATGTAACCTGATTGATCAATGTGTATTAAATGTGAAATACATTGTTTCAGTCAGCTAATATTGTTAAAATCATTTTGTAATCTACATTCAGCAGGAAAATTGGTTTATATACATTTCCTTCTTTGTAAATCAGTGTTATATACAGTATTCTTCTTCTTATGTTGATGGTATTGCTTTTGTTTCTTTAATCATAATGTTAATCAATAGTTTTAATGCTTTCTCTTCAAGTTCTTTGTAATATTGAGCTATCAACCTATCTGGACCGGACACTTTTCCTAATTAGCTTTGTTTTATTGTTTTTTTATTTCATTTCATGGAGCATTCTAGGTATCCTTAATATTTGCCCTTTAAAAAAAAAACTTATTAATTTGATACCTTTGAGTCAGTGTTAATCTTCCAACTTTCAGCATTAGACCTTACAGTTTTCCTGGTAAAAAGTGATGTGCAATTGGCTGAGAGTGATTGACTGGTCCAAGGTTGCCCAGTTGGCTTGTGCCTCAGGGAGGAATAGAACTCACGGATTTCTAATTTATAGTTTGGTGCCTTAACCACTATACTGAACTGGCTTTCAATATTTGCTTATATTGATATTAAATTCTCTGATAACTGACTTTTCATTATATTTGTTCATAGGAACTTCACTGATATTGATCTTAGAATTATTTTTAAAAATGAGTTCTTTTATTATTTCTGGTGTAGAATTACAGGTATAATTACAAAGACAACAATTGGGACCCTTTCTTTAATAATGAGATGGGCAGCATATAAATTTAATAAATAAATAAATAGCAGTTTGTGATAATGAATTTTAGACCTATAGAATAATTAAAGATGGCTCAAGAAAGTGGAATAATAAATTGCAGTTTAGGATTTTATTTATTTTATTAAATCTACAGCCTAATTAAGTACAGATTATAGAATGTAATCTGTACATTCTAGAATGTACGTTGTAAGATAAAATATTAGCTGAACTTGACATTTTAGCAGGGGCCACAGGGAAGATCTTCAGTATCTCACATTATTTTCTAATGTGAATGAATATGAATGAATCCATCAAAACCAAATATCCTTTTTCTACCTGTCTGCAATTCTATCCTCAAAGATTATTTATTGATTTTTACATATCTATCTATCTATCTATCTATCTATCTATCTATCTATCTATCTATCTATCATCTATCATCTATCTATCTATCATCTATCATCTATCATCTATCTATCTATCATCTATCATCTATCATCTATCTATTTCTTTCCTGCCCACCTCCCTTAAAGGAGAGAAATCCAAAACTAGGATATATCCAATAGTACTAAAAGCACTGAAAAAAAATAAAAGAAATAAACTTGCATCACTCCTGTTTTCTCTGAAAGCATAAATTTCCAAGTGCAGCACCAAGTTTGTTTCAATTCAAAATTAAAGCAGTTAGTTTAGCATTGAATTCTGCCAGCAGCTAGCCCAAGGAGAAAGATTAGCAATCAACTGATACTTATGTCTTCAGCATCTCCAGCAAAATGAGAATGCCTGTTTGAGAAGGGTTGTCATGGTTTTGCAGAATTCAGCAGAGATCATTCTGCCTTTGAAAGCTGCTTCTAAATTCACATTATCTTTTCCCATTTTTATATAATAAACTGGAAAAAGTGAAAAGGATTTTCTAATTATGATATCTGTCCACACCACACTGTTCCTAAACTTTGATCATTTATTGATGGTTATTGGAGGAAGTGTCGCTTGAGTTTTGCGTTTTTGGTTTTGGAGCCATTTGAAATATGGCAGATCAATATTTGTAATAAATGACAAAATAAATAAACAAACAAATAACTTGCAATACTCAAAGCAGAATTGGGGTGATGTAGGGAACTGCAAGAGAAACAATTCCAAAAACCCAAACCCTCATAGATGAACACAAATGTAAAATACAGAAAAGCAGAAAAGAAAAAAAAAATTATTAGAAGATTTCAAGGAGGGTTACACAATTGATTCATGTAAGGATATTGTACTGAGGTAGAAAAAAGCTTTATGGCTCATCAGAAGTCAAACTATATGGAAAACACTAATGCTATCTTATGCTAAATCTAGATTTTTTTTCAGTCCAAATATAGCATATATAATTCATAAATTCATAAGTTTCTTTTAATTTTTTACCAATCTTTTGTGCATTTTTATAATTCACTTTCAGTGAATCAATCTGATCAACAGAAATTTCTTTCAATTATTTCCTTATCTCCAGTGGTGGGTTTCAAATTTTTTTACTACCGGTTCTGTGGGTGTGGCTTGGTGGGCGTGGCAGGGGAAGGATACTGTAAAATCTCCATTTTCTCCCAATCAGCTGGGACTTGGGAGGCAAAGAATAGATGGGGGCGGGGCCAGTCAGAATTTCTCCGAACTACTCAAAAGTTCTGCTACCAATTCTCCAGAATTGGTCAAAACCTGCTGAAACCCACCTCTGCTTATCTCCCACTCAAAGAAGAAGAAAAACTGGTTGCAACTGTTCACAAATTTCAAATGCTGAAAGGATAGATTTCCTAATTGCCAGTAATTTTTTGTACACCTGTAGTCTTTCTCACTTTCCATTAGGGAAATTTGATTGGTTTAATTTTATTTAAATAGGTTTAAACCAAATTTTCAAAGGTCATCCCCAGAAAGGTGATTTGGAAATACAACAAACTTTCTAGTGTTTCTGGTTTTACAGAATTTCAGAAGCACTGTAGTAGATTTTATTTCATAGATAAAATTGATTAAACTTCTAATATAACAGACATATGAATTAATAAAAGATGGATATAATTGATTAGGAAAGAGGACTGCATGATGTGATGGGCTATTTGATGATATCGTAAGCATTTATACACTATAGGATGCTATTCTGTGACTAATTCTATTCTAATTCCTCTAGAATTTGTTCAGGTAGGTTGGCTGGGGTGGGACAGGCAGAAAGAGAAAGAAGATATAGATGCAGCTTTTTAGTGCCATTCTTTTTTTCATCTATTTTATTCTGTGTAATAGGATTTTATTATTTTTCCTCTGTCAATATCAAATCCTTCATTACCTCTTAATCTATTTGTCTGATGTCTAGTATAGTTCCGGTTAGTCTTGAGAGCATTATGTCTGTAGTATTACAGCTTACAGGTTTTCTGCTTTTATTTCCTTCATTTATCTATCATACTCATTATTCAATTAACCAAATTAATCAAAAAGCAAAATACTGTTTTATTTCTTATTTCTGCTTCTTACCCATCGGTTTATTCATTTAGCATATGCGAAATACATGCCCTTATAGTAGTTCAAATGTTAATGTACAATCCACCCAGTCATTCAAGGACAGGGTCCATCAGTATTTTATCTTGACTTGAATGATCCTTTGTTATATGCCTAGATACGAAATAATATATTTCTACATCTTGAAAAAGAAACAGAGAAACCCTTGAAACTATCTAATTAAAACTTTTCCCCTAAATGTCTACCATCCCTGCCAGCTTCTTCCATCTTACCAAAAAAATGAAGCAGAAGAACAGAAGACCTACATCAAAACAGCTGATTATCCAACACTTCAACATAGTGAAGTTGAAGCCGCTCTCAAAACCTGAGATAGAAAAACTACATATTACATCCCAGACTCAAAAAAATCCAGAAGAACACCTGGTTATACAGCCTCAAGTTGGAACATCACTAACACTATCTCCATTATAAAGCATAGCAGGTCATATGAGCCCACCCCTCATAGACTAGTAATCCTTAAACTTCCATCCATAAAATATTTTCAAATTCTGTAAAAAGTTTGAATGAGACACTGTTTTTTTACAGCAGTGATTTGAAGAAGAATCCATTAAGTTACAAATTAAGTAGCAATTGTGTAACTGGGGAGCACTTCGTTTTTTAGACTATGTTTAATTGATTATTGTTTTTATAGGAAAAACATTCTGGTAAAGGTATAGTAGTCATGTAAAGTACAATATTGAACTGAATTTTTAAAGGAAATGCTTTTCTTAAATAAGTATATTTCCTTTTCTGGCCCTGCTAAACCCTACTTCAGACTTTGCTCTCATTGTGTACTCTAAGCTTCACCAGTGAATTTTAATAGGTTTTCTTATATGTTTTGTGCATTCAGGATTTCTTTGTTATACTTCCCACCCTGCTGCCTTATGTGAATCCTGGCACGGAAGTCGAGCAGTCAGTTTGTTTTCTGCATTGATAAAAGAATCTACTTTCTTTCAGTTCTTTGAAGATGTTGAAAGGGCTACATGTGAGGGAGGAGGGGAACAGGAACAGATTGAAGTATAATCCAACAAAATGTGCCTAGGTAAGAACTGCCCCCCACACTGTCTCCTCCACCCTGGAAGAAAATGTATGTGGTCAAACTACATTATTTTCCATTAGGGAAAACTAGAGCCAATATGCATGGGACATAATGAGTTTTGATTAGCACTATGGAAATTAATAAATAAATAAGAATAATAACAATATATTTTCAGATCCTAATCTTGGAAGTGATGCTTCTCGTGTTTGTTTAAATGATTGCTCTGCACTATTGTTAGTCAAAATATTTCATTGTGGTAGAATGACCTAGTATCAGTCAGATTTATAATTTTTAGCAATTTTTTTTATGGGACAAGCTTATTTTAAAGAATTTGAAATTATTCTAAAGAATAGTTTTCTCTTTCTTAGGAATCATTTTTCAAAGCATATGGAAATGGAAGCAATAATACTCAACAGAGTAAGGAAAAACATTAAGTTTATCATTAATTTTGTGTGCATGTTGACTTCATGCTTCACTCCAGTAAAGTTTTATCAGTGCAGCTTCCTGGTGACACTGTAATAAAGTTCATTCCTAAGAGAGATAAAATAGTAATGAACACAAAATAAGCCAGTTTATGAAAATTGATGGCAGTTGTAATTAAACAATATGAAGGAATTCAATGTTGTTTAAATGCTGTTCACTGATTTCAGAACTGCATTGCAAGCTGTTCTAATGCTATAAAACACACATTAAATGCTGAAAGCTAGAACTACTTTTCCTACTACAGAAAGTTATGTAAGTTATTAAATTCTACTATCAATGTAAGTAGATATATTAGACAGAAAATGAAATTAAATATGAACTAAGGCATATTACACATAAAAGGCACAATAAACAACTCCCAAAGAAAGTAAATAAATCAGTGTATTAAAGATGGAGAAATTAATGGAGAAATTTTAAAATGTAACATGTGCAGACATTAGTAGACAGGTATGTGATCACAGTATGTGATTTCATATAGCAATAAATGTCAAAACTTGCAGAATGCATTGTTATAAGACCATGATTTTTCACACATTTGTATACAGAAAATTTTGATATATCACAGGAAATTAAAGCAAGAGAGACATGGTTATTTAAAAAGCATGTGTGGTAAAAACAAGATCATGTTAGGAATACAAAACAATATACAGATTAATTTAATAAATTGAGGTCATACAAGCAGGGATAGTTTTCAAGCACAGACAAGTATGGTCAGATGTAGATAATAATTTTTATGTAAACTAGATTAATTTTTCTTTTTTCTCTTTTTTCTGTCTTTCATTTGATTGACATATCATCAATCTAAGACACAATTCTCATATTATCCCAGACAAATGGATGGCCAGCCTTTGCTTGCACATTTCCGGTAATGGGTGTTCCAAATAGTGACAAAACAAATTTTATATGATTTCTATCCTCTATATATTAAGTTAAAACAACCACATTAGTTATGCTTCATCTTATAAACTTACTATTGCATTTATTTGATGATCAGTTGAATTGTAGACATGCCAGAGCATGAAAACTTTAATTTTCTATGGTTTTAGCTACAATTATTATTTGGGAGGCTAGAAGTTGCTTCATTTATTATGGTTTTAATATTTTAAATAAATAAACAAATAGTGGTATTCATTATTTTGGACAGTTTTGTTATTAATATTTTATATTTGAAAGCCACATTTATGTGCTTATTATGGTTAAATAAATCCTGTTTCAGAATTCATGTTAAACATTAACATAACATGATTAAATGCATATGTTAAATATCCTTTCTAAATTCTTCCTGAAAAAAATACTTGTATTGCTGTTACTCCAATATTTTTTTGCTTTCCTGGGTGGGAGACTTTCACAATGAAAATAGACCAAGTGTTGACCAACAATGAGTAGATTATCACTAATATTAGGAAGATGAGTGTAACATATAAATTAGCATTACTGATCTTGCTGTTTTACTGCAGTGAAAACAGAATTTATAGTATTAGTGGCTGAGAATTATAGATATTGAAATTTACCACATCTGGAGGGCATACATTTGGAAAAGCTGTACTAATTGTTAATGCTACGGAAGTTAAAAGAAGCTTTTAGCAAAAATGCTTCTTTTGCCCACAGCATAAGTATATTTTATCCTCTATATCCAATAGAAAGTATTGCTTTGACTAACAGTTAACATGACATTTGGAAAACAGATGTTATCCTCCTATGACCATTTGAAATTGATTCAGATCATTGTCATGATAATGTATAATTACTTTCCACGTGGCAGACAAAAGAACAATTATTTTTAGCTTTTGTACACATGCATGTTAAGAAATAGCATTCTTGGATGACAATTAATTAGGAAGTGATATAAAGGTATATGGGAAGAAAGAAAGACATGCATGCAAAACCATGCTATTTCTTTTAAAGTGTACAAATAAGCCAATGTCAGAAACTAGATGATTTTTCATTTCCACCACATTGAACACAGCTCAAATCAGCAACAGCCAGCCATTAATGTGTACATCTGGCTCTATCTGTTACCAAGTAGGAATTCAATGAATTGTTAATATGACTTTTTTTGTATGCATTACACATTATTTTCTCTCTCCTGCTTTCTTGGTGCTGTGAAAGGTGACTGTCTAAAAAAAAGATATACTAGCTGATCTGATTTATATGCACATATAATGTATGATGCAAGATTATATTGTAATAAAAAAAACTAGCATGGAAATGGACATAATCAATATAAACTTATATAATTAGTTATCCAGCTATAGCTGGACTTTATCTAGAAAAAATATTAATTTGCCATGAATGGTCTATAAAGTACTGAATCTTTTATTTTACTTTGTTTTGTACGCAAGTTTCATTTTGCCAACTCTCAGTATTTGTTCTGTCTGAATAAATATTCGATAACATTTTCTTTAACATGTGTTCATCATGTCCATTTTGTGTTATACATGGCTGTAAAAAAGTAAAAGCTCACTTCAATACTTTGCTCCCTAAAATACAATTGCACCTGTGGAATATATATCAATAAACTATAAAGGGAAGTGTGAGGGGAGGATAGCTTATTTTACATTTTTAATAAAAGTAATGTATAAACTGAAGTATTTCTATATTGACCTTGATAAATCTTCTTGCTAAAACATCAGTGCTGCTGTTTCCTATTTAATAACCATTAGAAGCAGCCAAATTTAAAGAAATTTTGTCCAGCTGAACCCTGGATTCGGTTTCCAGAGAGACCATATTTGGAGTGATCCAGAATGATGGAGGTTGCCAGAGAGCATGGATGTAATCATATTCATTGTCCTATTTCTATGTACTTTGGGGAAATTGTGACGATACCAGAGTCAAATAGTAGGCATGCAAAAGAAAATGTTTCCACTGAGTTCAGTTATAACATTTTTGGATATCAAGGGCTCACTCATTTTGCACTTGTGACAATTTCATTTACATAAGAGATTTCAAAATAAAAGGGAATAATGGGTTCATGGGCTCAAACTACTTATATTGTAAATTCCAAAACCATATCTAATAATACCAAGCTCATAGGTAAATGACATACTTGGCATTTATTACCAAAACCAATGCATACAAAAAAAAGTGAAAAGTGTGATATCACCCTTTCATAAATCTGACCTTCTGGCTGCTGGGTCCTAGGTTTGGTCAAACTGGAATTGACTGCCACCTAATACTTCCTCAGGCCTGAGGGTATAACAGGAGGCCCAGAAGAGATGCTTCATGGAATCAGAGATTGACCAGGCCATTTCTGTAAATTACCTGGTTAGTCTCTGATATTAGGAGGTAAATTGAACTTTCAATGAGTTTGCTCCCAAATGACTTGTCCCTGTGCAATGAATTTGAGATGCTCCTGGATCTTCTGAGGTTCTGCAAGTTTTGTGGTGATAGAAGCAGTTCCTGGATCATCACTGGATGAGGACTACAGGTGACTAATTGAAAATGGATACATAGTCAGCCTACGCAGTTAATAAAAGAGGTGAATTATTAACTTACAGATTTCACAGCCTTTTGGTTGGTGACAACGTTTAGGTGAATTTCCTTTTAGAGAGATGAGTACAGGAACAAATCCCACTGGCACGTTGTGATTGTTTTGCATAGGATATTGTTGCTGGCCACTAACAGTACATCAAGGTGGTGGTGAAATTGAGAGATTGTCCAAGTCAATCTTGCATGGGATGCCAAAGGGATTGGTCTTTCCTTTCCTTTTGTTTAGCATTTACACAAAGTGCTTTGGATAGTTTATTAATGTAAAGTATTTGTAATGCAGTATTATGAGTGTATGAGTGATATGCAATCATACATTGTCATCCAGTGTGATGGAGATGCTGGGAAAAATCTTGTTTTGGTGTCTGAAAACTGTTAATCTAGAAAGCAGAAAACAGGCTAAAGTTGGATGCCACCAAGATGAAGCTGTTCTTTGTCTTTTCTGGCTAATGGCTTCAGAGAACATTGCCTGAGCGACCAGGTCCACAAATCAGTGCTCTACTACTGAACGGGCAGATGGAATTCATGGCCAAGATAGCCTTTGTCCCATTCTGCCTAGTTTGCTAGTTGTGTTTCTACTTGGACAGAGAGTGCTATGGTGATTCACTCCCCCACTGCTATGCATCTGGACTACTGCAGTACATTCTACATGGGGTTGAAGCTAATACAGAATAAGGTGGCTCTGTTTTGTTAGATGCTTGAGAAAATTACCATGTGACAGTAATTCTGCAGGCCCTGATACTGGAAACCATGTTATTGAAACAGATACTATTATAAATCTATACTAATCTAACTTTCAAAATGAAATAAAGTTCTACTTATAGCTCAGGAACACTTCATAGAATCTTAGATTAGTCCCTGACATTTCCAATTGAAAGGATTATGTAGGAAGTAGTGAAAGATCAGTTATGTAATATGAAGCTAACAGTATAAGCATCCAGTACAAATTGCAAGGTTGCAATAATTGCACTGTGTGAATTGCATTGTCATGATGTAAACTCTGGTCTTTTGTATTTGTGTCTCAACTTTGGACCCAAGAATGAAAGTCACATTGTGTGATTTTTCTCATTAGTCTCCTTTGCCACTCTTATAGTCACTTATGCTGAAGTGCTAAATGTTTTTTTTACATTGTTTTACTGTTCACATAGTTGTTCTGTTTGGCTTATAATAGACCATATTGTTAGGATAATTCATTTTCACAGTAGGAAGTTTCCGTTAGCTATAGTCAATTATGTTCATCTTGTAGTCCCTCTCTCTCCAGAAATGAAACAATGTTTAAGCAAAAGCATTTACAGGGCAACTTCAAATTGCTTAAATAAAATTATGAAAACTGTTTGTGAAATCAAGTGGATTGTGATAAAGACATGAGGATAAAAGTGACAAATAATTCTTACACTTCTGTTTATTTTGCTGAATGCTAAAATTGGCATCCATTCGAAAAATATTACCTGATATTAAGTTCAGTATAAATATGAAAACTAGTCATATCTTGTGATAAAATGGTTTTGTCTTCTATATAGATCTAGAACAATTTAATTGAATACTTTAGTTTGGGTTAAATTAGCTGCATTATGAATCAGTAGATTCATAGCTGGCTGAAAAATCATAGCCAAAGATTACTCATTAATAGCTCCTCATCAAACAGGAGAGAGGTATCAACTGAGGTGCCACAAGGTTCACACTACACCCCTTTTTAAATTAATTACTTAATTAAGTAAGACATAAGAGATTTTTAAATCAAATTTTGCAATTGGCACAAAATTAGATGTAATAGCTAATATCCTAGAAGACAAAAACAAAATTCAAAACAATCTTAATAGGTTAGAAAAATGTGCTGAACATAACAGAGTGATATTTGATAAGTTCTTCCTCTAAGAATCATAAAACAAGTACCTTTGAGGGTATCACAGATGATGCCAAGACTTGTTGTATCATACCAGAAGGCAGAACACAAAATAATATATGTTCCAGGGAGGCAGATTTCTGCTAAACATGTCCTAACAGTTAGAGTAGTGGAAGCAATTGCCCGACCTGTGATTGGCTCTCTGCACTGGACTTGTCCAAGCAGAGGATGAATATTGCATAATACATTTAGATTTTTGTATGCCACGAGGTCGACTTCTAAGGCCTAAATGGCCTCTTCCAATTTTTCAAATTCTACGTCAGATATCTTTAATATAAATACCCTGTATACTGTGTAATTATGGTTGGAAGGAAGTATAACGATATACTGAATCACTCTGCAGGATAAGGACAATAAAAGAAGAAAAAAGATCAACTGTAATCAAAAATATTCTTGGAACATTTTCATTGTGTAAACAACTCTTTGTTTCAGCCTTCAAATTTAGGATTTTTCACAGCAGTAGTTGGGAAAAAAAAGTAGAACATAGGAAGCTGAGGAAAAAAACCTATAAATAAAGCTGTATATTAACAAATAAATTAAAAATACTGGTTATTCTTAGCACTATTAAAATACAAACTATGAAATAGCATAAATTTCTAATTCAGACTGCTAAATATTCCACTCATTTTAGTACAATAAATAAAAATATATATCTATGCAGCACATGCTATCATATCTATGCATACTGCTGTTTTCTTTGTAAGTCAGAATGTTCATCCTTTTCATAAAACTTCCTCTTTGGCCAAAAAAACAAAACAAAAAGCAATGCAGATAAAATTAATCAATAAAGTCCAAAGCTGCTGGTTCCTCTCCGCCTAGGTCCCAAGAGCCTGACTTGTGATTGTTACTAAAAAACCTCACAAGTTAGGGTCTCAGGGACTAGGAAAAGTCCGATAAGATCCAGTCGAATTCTTCTTCAGTTAATCAGAATGGGTTTTGTAGTGATTTTATTTCAGTAGATTTGGAAGATATAACAAGTAGTTTTAATATTGTCAAAATACACTTTCAATTATTTTGGAAATAATATATGTCTATTGCATAGAGGCAACAGATATTATATTTTTAAGGCATAAGGCTTTCAAATGTGTATATTCCAAAGAAGTCAAAAAGAAATAAATACAGGTTAGAATCTGCTTCCTTTTCTTCCATAGCTTAAACAAAGCATCCATGGTTCAGCCTTATTTCTCTAGTAGCATTTCTATAGTGGGCCCTGAATATACGTATTCTGATCTTAAAAGGCATTCTGTAAGAAGAATGTGTCTGGAATATATTTAACTCCCACCTTCTCGCACTGAATCAATTATCTCAGATTATTTTATAATAGATTTTTTAAAACTAATATAAAAAAAGTCATCCACCCGAGTATTTTTCATCCCCTAAATTCATAGTGACTTTCAACAACTTGTTATTCTTTGTGCCAGATCACTTGAATAACATCTGATCTTTAAAAAAAAAATCTTCATGCAAAATAAAAATAAAAAAAATACTCCCTTGCTTCCCATCTCTTTTTTTTTTGTCCAAGTCCAAGACTTTTAATGACAGAATCAGAGCACTGAAAAGATTCGCCCTTGCCATCAGCATCTTAATCTCATCTGAAGAATGAAAAAGAGTATGTGTACTTTAGGAACAGATCCATGATGTTCGGCAGATGAAATAAAAACCAAAGAGAAGCCACAAAGGTGCTGGCCACTTAAGTAGAGTCTGGTGTATGTAACTCATTTAGCCTTGTTTCAAGATGCAGATAAGCTGGGAGGAAGGGAGGAGAGAGAAACATAATTAGAATTACCAAGTTATAAAACAAGCTATACAGAAAAGAAATCTTGAGAAATATTTTTAGTGATTAAAATCCCTCCACCCACCCTTCAAGCTGGTTCTCTATACCCCGCAGCCCCCTCTTCCTGTTTCCACACTATGTTACTTAAGTGTTCAATTACTGGAAAAATTTGAATGAGGACAGAATCTTCTGTTGCAAGCAACTCTTTCTCCTTTGCTCTCCAGCACAGCTTGGAATGCTTATAGTTCAGGTGTGAAACCGTTAAAAAAAACAAAACAAAACAAAAAACAAACACCAACAGCATTATGTATGCTTTTTGTTATGAACTGTAATATGGTTTTCCCAATACCAATTTGACCAAACCAATAATTAGGAAGGGGGGAAAAAAGCTACCTCTCCATAAAATAGGATATTAACATAATTGCACCATCCCTATCGCACAGACCCATCCTCCTTAGGGGATACATCTGATGCTCAGTAGATGGAAATCAGTCCAGATTTTAGCTCTTCTCCAACGTACCTTCGCTTCTCCCTGACTGACTGGGTTTTACCTCCCATGAATATGCACGCGCACATTCAGACCAGACAGGCTTTCCTGACACCGAGACGTGAACGCGCGCGCTCTCCAGTACAATCCCCCGCCCTTCCCAAAAGAGTACACGCGCGCGCACGCACAAAGGCAGGCAAGGCAAGGCAAAGCCAAAGAAGGGCTACTGACTCAGAGAGGTTGCACGCGGGGCGGGCGGAGGGGTGGAGGGGGAAACGGCATTCAGCTGGCATTTGCACTGCGCTCCTGGTGAATAGTGACATTCCGGCGCGTGGTCTCCAAGCATCCACCCTCCGGCAGACCTGCTGGACCGCAGGATTTGTCTGACGCCAATCCTCTGGTCCTTGCAAGAAGAGGAGGAAGAATTAAAAAAAAAAAAAAAGAGGGGGGAGGAGAAGTAGCTCAAGGATACCCCAAGCCTTCATTCCTTCCGAAGGCTCCTTCCCTCTTCTTAGTTTTCCATCTTTTTACTTCCTCTGTCGCAGTATCTCAGTCGTTGGACATCTTTCCGGAAGAAAACGTCTTGAGCTGCAATGAGCCAGTTGCCTGACGGTCCTCCCATCTCTTCGCAGTTCTATTCCCACCCCCTTTTTCTCCCCCTAATCAATAATAAGACAGCTTTCCAAATGCAGTTTGAAAATAGGCTCTTGCATTGATGGTCCTCCTCGATTTTCTGCCTCGGGAGCAGCGGGCAAACTCGGCTCTCTGGCTCTCTCTCTCTCTCTCTCACACACACACACACATACACACGTGATGTGGGGAGAAATAATGCCAGCAAGGCTTAAAACAGACTTAGAAGTTATCCTGCGCCTTCTTCAGCTTTTCCTCTCTTCCCTCTGCCGCAGCATCCATCAATGGAAAGGATTCCTCAGTTACACGAGGCTTCTCCCAAGCGATTAGCTTGCAACATTTTTATTCTGGTATTTTAAACCAAGTTAATAAGAAATAGAATCGGGACTTTTTAAAAAAGCACTAAAGAGGATCTTGGGGGTTGTGTTTTTTTCTTTTTTCTTTTGATAAGTTTGAAATATTTAACAGCAGTTCGAACCTTACTAAAACGAAGTGTGTAATTCCTTTGAGCCTGAAGAAGTCCGTTGGTCTCTGTTCCTGTGGGTGCAGTTTTTATGTGAGAGGTGGGTGTGGGTGTGGGTGTGTTACACAGAACAACTAGGAGAAAATATATTATACCATAACAGTATATTGGTGTGTAGTGTTTTCGAATTGTGTAGATGTCTTCAGCATGATTCCATTTATGAAAATACTGAGTCATTTGGTATAAATAAAATATGCATCATCTCAGTTAAACTCAGCAAAAGCTTTGCTAATTGAAATGTGATAATAATACGTGCTAAAACAGTTCTAAAAATAGATATTTGTTTCTCTTTAAAGAATAAACTGATGGAGGCTGAATAATTAGCCTCTTTAATTGTTACCGCGTGACACATTGATTTCAATGCAGAAGGAGCACCTTGCACAGGGATTTGAGGCTTTGTAATCCATGGGATAGAGTGTAATACTGTTACTTTACCATGACTAAACTATCAGTTCACTCTAACCTTTTGGTACACAAACAGATCTCATCGTTCAGTGCGACAATGCTGCAGCAATAAAGAAAAATAACTGGCAAAGAGAGTGGGTGGGAAGCAACGTAAAGTATATCTCTTGCCACAAAGTGAAAATGAAAATATTGCAAACAGTTATAACAGAATGATGGTGCATCTACAACAGAAAAAAAGAATTACATGCACATTCCTGAACTGGAACAAGAGTAATTTAAAAAAAAAAACAACCTCATAAAGCAAGAAGGAACATTGCAAAAGGAAAAGAAAAAAATATGAAAGGAATGAAATAAATCAATGCAGAAAGGTTAAATTGAAGTCAGACTTGATTCTAATTAATACAAATTATGGGAGCATTGTAGCATTCAGTGTTATATACTTCTTTACTTGAAAAAAAATCCATTCAAAATATGTCTACAGCATGACTTAAATTGCTTATTGCTAACAACTTTGTCTATATATTACAGTGCTACTTTTTGCCTTGAAATCCTATGCAAGTACTGAAAAACAAATGAGCTGAAAACTAGGGAATAAGGGTCTTGAAAATATGTGCATTCGTCAAATAAGCAAACATGGAATATAGCTTTAAATCTCTTTGGCTCTGCCTCACTTATTTTCTGTTACCATTTTTATCTTAGTTGCTTTTCTTTTCTTTTTTCCTGTATCTGCATTACCCTGAATAATACAACTATGTAGCAGTCTTGGAAATTGCCAGCTGAGCATGTGTCTTTTGCAAATAATCTATCAGATACCTTAGGGTTTTTTAAAAAACTTTTTCTTCCAAAACAGTCAATGCAGCTTTGCAATTCAGAAACAACAGATGCACACACAGACTAAATATTGTTCCTCTCCTTTTCTTTCTGACTTACTTGTTTTCAATATATATTATCTTTCATTCGTAAATTTTGATTCCTTGTAATCTTATTGAATAGGAACACTTTAACAAGAACATAATTTAGAAAAAGATGAAACATAAATATATTTGTTTGAACGTTCTTTTATAATCTTTTATGTAGTACTTCCATGTACCAAAGCTACATTTTGGGGCAATGGAAAATTCCAAGTAGATAAAAATCAGTAATTTAGATGTCATAATCAGCTCAAGGGCCATTGTCATACAACCAGATTTAATGTTCTTCCAAAGTCCTTTTTTTCCCAACTTTAACTTTTAGACATTCTAAATGCTCGGTCACATTACTTTAGGAAGTGATTAAATAGTGGACAGGAGCTTTTCAATATTGTTCTCTTTAAACAATGAAAAATGAATTATATGCTTTCTTCTTATGCATAATTGTACATTCTTTAAATGTGTTTTCCATAGGTGGGTAGGGAGATAGGAAGACAAATGAATGGATGTATATAGATATATGGGAAAGGGTGTGCAAATGGGTGTGTATTGTTATGGCTGGAATAGGAAAGGTAGCTGAAATAATAATGTTTAACTAACATGAACTGTAGCATTTTTTTAGAAGAATACAAAAACAAAGGATCTTCTCTTGGATAAAGCCTTGGAATCAGCTATGGCTTTGTTCTAACAGTATACAAAATAATTCATCCTCTGCCACTTGTTTTTTTTTTTTTTTTTTGTACACACAGCAACATATGTAATAATAATATGTATGCAGTAGCATAATAAGTAAAAGGAATTCCATTTTATCTAGCATATCGGTTACAGAAATAAACAAACCCCATGTTTCCTTGCACAATGGATAGAAGAAATAAATCTGTAGAATAGGATATTTCGCATATTATCTTTTCTAATTTGAATTCAGTTTTGTGGAAAATATTTTCATTTATTTGTCAAAAAATAATATCACTTCACATGAAGCACTTCAACTTCTTTTAAAAAATATACAATATTCTTAAGCAACACAATATATAGTTTATGATTTCTGAATCCTAAATGTTCCAGAACCAAGCAGTGTCAACACTTTTTGTTAGCAGTGAACTACTGCCAAAGAACGAAGAGTGTAGTGATGACAATAGAAATAATCCAGACAAAATGTAAGCATTTAAAAATAATTATACAAAAGGAAACAAATGTGACTATGCATATTGAATACTAGTTTCAATCATTAATTTGGTTTGATGCTAGAAAGACACTGTACTTTAAACAATCATATAGATAGATCATTAACATAATATAAAAAGAATACACACACACACACACACACACACACACTTGCCTATAAAGTTGGAATATTTGTTGCATATTCCTGAAAGAGAATTGTTTTAAAGTGATGTTTGGAGTTTCTTATATCTGCTGAATAAAACTTTACTGAGGTAAATATAAAGGTTTTTCTTCAGAATCCACGTATTCTTTGATTATATTTCTCAGTGAGGCAGAAGATTTGGCAACAACTTCTCTTCATTTTCTGTCTCTTTGCAGACTTTCAACTTCCGTAAGTAGAGGACAAGGAAGGGTAGGTTACTCCCATTCAGCTCCTTTTTGAATGGAAATAGATTATTAAAGGATTCTTAATGTCTGAACAAGGTAAAAAAAATATGAGTAAAAACCATCAAATTATGTGGGATTTATTATAAAGTGAGCTCTAGGTTTATGCTCACTGTTCTTTGTTTAACTATAAATTTAGGTTTCGTAGCCATTTTTCCCTTTTCTGTCCACTCTCCTATCTGCCGCATCATTCCCCTTCATTATTCCTTCCTTCCTTCCTTCCTTCCTTCCTTCCTTCCTTCCTTCCTTCCTTCCTTCCTTCCTTCCTTCCTTCCTTTTTCTTTCTTTCTTTCTTTCTTTCTTTCTTTCTTTCTTTCTTTCTTTCTTTCTTTCTTTCTTTCTTTCTTTCTTTCTTTCTTTCTTTCTTTCTTTTCCTGTGCAGCTATTTAATTCTGTTATTTATCTCAATCTTCCATGTTTCTTTGCTATTTTTCCTGGAAAGAGAATATGGGTATGAGAAAAACTGTATTTTGAGCATTTATTATACAAATGAGGAATCAATTCATTTTACTAATGGGTGCTTTAGTTTATAGGCAATTAATTTAGAAGCAGCTATTTATTCAATTAATGTTAATTCAATTGTTTTTCCTAGCCTTGTTTTTTTCCTGAAATGTAGCTGTTGAATTATGCACACATACACAAACACATACATATATTTCACGGAAATAATTGTGTCAGAAACATATTTGGGTGGAGGGGCAATATCTAAGTGTGATTTAACTCATATTGTAATAATAGAGTAGGAAAGGTGAATGTTAAACTTAATTTATGTGTAAAAATCTAGAGAGACAGGAAGAATGTGTGTGTGTGAGAGAGAGACAGAAAGACAGATGAGTCATTCAGTGATACTTAGTCTGCCGCAAATCAGAGTAGTTTTTTCTGGTCACAACACCATGGGTTGTTCCAATCACACTATTTTGCCAAGAGGACTTGGTTGGAAAGGTTTCAACAAGATGCTGCAAGCAATCTTTACCATGCACTCTATATCTTTATCTCTTGTTCTGAGAAGCTGTGTGATTGTTTGTATGTTGCATTTGATTGCTGATAATAACTCAAAACCAATTTATTTTGTGAAATGGAACACTGATAATACTTTGACCTCAATTCTGACAATTTGCTCCATTGGATTGAAGGGAAAATATAATTCCATACAACCATAATTTAACAAAAAACCTTCAACCACACTATATTGAATTTGGCAGGGAAATATTGCATTATCATGATTAATGTTGTTACAGATGTTTTTAATGGTATCTCACAAAATAATGGAGTGATATCCACTATATTATAGAAACTTCAAAACCTTTGCACTGATTACTGTGATTTTTCTGCAATTTATGCCATCATATGGTTTAGTTTTCCAATAATTTTAATCCCATTTCATAGAAAAACAAGAAATGAATGGTCATTTGGGTTTTATTTCATCTACTGTAAATTATATGGGCACGTCTATATAGAAATATGTATGAAAGTAGGATTATTATTGCTACATTAAAGCAATGAAATGTCAGAATACTAAATATATTTTTATTGGACAAGACACGGTATTTTTGAAAGCTCATATGTATTATTGAACTGTACATTGTATAGATATCAATGTGCTTAAAATTAGATATAAATCTCATATTATGATACTTATTTTTGGAATAATTTAAATTTAGAGTTAGGGTTAGGATTAGGATTAAAGTATAAATAAATACATTTTCAATCATGTCATAGTTTGGAAAATAACATATTATAGCGTTATATGTAAGTTATATATTAAACTGTGTTAATTATTAAATAGTAGGGTTATATAAGTGCATACATATGTAGAAATTAGCTCCGACAGGTTTGAAAATATGTATTTGCAATCCATTTATTTCTTCATTCAAGATGGTGCAAAAGAGCCATCTTTTTTAATACAACAACTGAAAAAAAAAAGGTTAACAACCAGAAAGTACAAGCAACCATTTTTGTTTTGAAGAATTAAAAAATATGGGGAAGGTAATAAAAGCATTATTTCAACAAGATAAATGTGAATTGCAGATAGATTGAGAATGAGTGTACCATTGTCGAACAACATGACATAACTAACCCTTAAAAATATTATAATCATCCACAAGGGGATTGTGTTCCTAAAATCTATATATTTTAACAAATAAAGATATAATTTGATACACACCCGTACATATGTTTTAGGAATTTTTTGTTTGTTTGTCCAGTTTTACACGTGATTTTTTTTCTTTTCTGTTTTTCATAGGTTCACAGCTATTGTTCGAATTTTGAATTACACTATACTATAAATTGAATCATGAAATTACAGACATTAAACTTTGTACAAAATGTTACCCAATAAATACTAATTACCATTCATATCATTAAACATATCCTGAAACAAGATGCAGATTTTGTCTTCCTTCACCCAAATTAAAAAAATAATTATAATATGTTAGCAAAACATCATATAGTATTCAGTATTATTTCAGTATATTGTGTTCATTTTTGTTTGTAACTGGAAATGCAAATTAAGTTTTTCTAATGTGCAAAAAATCATTTCCATTTTTCAGGAAAAAAAGTCAATATTTGAGTTTAAATCGTTCTATTCCAGTAAAATGATTAAGATTCAATAATTTCTTAAAATGAGTATCTGATTTGTAGCCAGTTTTAAACAGTGACACTGCTTCATACAATTTAAAGAAACAGAAAAATAAATAAAATTATTAATCAACTTTTTAAAAAGATGAACAAGATTAAAATTTATTTATATTGAAATTAAATTATTTCTTTTCATCCTATTCTTCATGGTCATACTTAGAAAAATTATATGTTCCTATATCTATGTACTTAAAAATTTCCTCAACAGTAGTATAATAAATCTCTGCATTCCAACCTTATTTTTTCTATACTAGAACAAACTTGCCTCTAAGCTCCATATCAAGTGTAATATATTTGGAATATTTATAAGGCTGATGTACATTAAAAATGTTATGAATATAACTCTAGGTAAGTAAGCATCTTCACTGTCTTCTCCAAAGTTTTATATTATGGGGTGTGTGTGGGGGGGGTGAGGGGGAAACTTCACAAGCTGAATCCGAAGCACCAAATGTCATTATTTGTAATAATAATGTACAGCTTTGTAAGGGTCTTTTTAAAGACCATTGTGATATTTAAACAATCTTATATAAAACCTTTATGTACTAAGTACATGCATACAATTAATATTTCAAACCTTTACATTTGGTAAAGGTTAAAGCCTATTCTGCATTCTCATGGTTTGTCTTTCCATCAATTCCATTGATTTTTAGGGTCAGAGGCTTCATTGATCAAAGAAAAAGCCTGACACAGCGAAAGAGTCTGCCAATTCCAGACAGATCAATCACACCTTTGTCTGCTTTCTATATATAATGGTTATTTATTCTACATCTTAGTGGTTTTCTGTCAAACAGTTTTTAATGCAGTAATGCTACTGAGAAAAATAAAAGGGAAAATATTCCACTAACAATATTATAAGCATTTTTTCTGGACTATCTGAGGTTGTATTACAGTGAAACTTGGCCAGTACCCTAGATTTAATTTTTGCATTGATTTTTGACCTGGTATTTAAGTTTCTATCATGAACATTTTGTAGGAAACAAATTAAAGGACAGTCATTGTAAAAACTGTGAGTAAATATATATTTCAATCAGTGATTTGATTGGATAGAACAATAGTTACAACATATAATTTGAGCATTCGGTAACCCAAGGTCTTAATTGGTAAGATAATGGAGTTACTAGAAGTTTCTATGTCCTACTGAATTTTTATAGCATTGCTTATTCATAGTAAAAAAAAATGAATTTTTTTCTTCTAAAGTGTATTTCTACCAATTTTAAAACATATTATCTGCCACCAGAAATTACAGAGATTCATTTCCATTGCTGAATGTAGTCTTGTCCTTGATTCTATAACTGCAACTTCAGTTTCCTAGAAGCTGGAAAGCACATGCATATGAAGTTCATGCAACACAATTCTGCAGAATAAAGGTTGCCATTTTCATATAAATTCTGTATGTAGTTTCAGATGTATCAAACTATATGTTTTCCATACTTAAGGGTTAAACTGAGCAGCCTCCCATTGATAAACTACACACCACAATAATACATTCTTAAATATTGCAAGGTAAGACGAGTATTCAAACACATACAGTTACCACTGAAGAAATGAAATTGAATTCATAATATTTTGGAAAACTTTTGAATAAGACCGTTGTCTAGCTTACATTGCAAGGCTATGTATAAACCATAAACACTTTCAATCCATACACAAGGGCTACACAAAGACTCTTCTTTTAACCATTTAATCTGGTAATTTATTTTTTCAACTATCAGATAAATCGAAACACAGCTGTAACCAATGACTTGCAGATTCACTTCCCTGCCAGCTGGATTTTGTTTTGCTGAAGCAGCAAGATATATTTTTATATTGTTCCCTTCTGTGCATCTGGAGAAATCACTATTAAAGGTGAACAAAATACTTACTGAAAGAAACTCTACCAGAAATTTCAACTCTATCATAGGCAGAATTATTATGCCACACCACATAGTTCTTATTTTGTGAATTTCAGAATCTTTAGAAATTTGTAATTTATAATTTCCTTTAATAGAACTAAAATGCAGCTGGGTTTTTTTTTTCTGTTTCAAATTCTTGATTCTTTGGAATCCTTTCCTACATAGATACCCAGAACTAAACGATTATCATTTTTATCAGAGTGAATCAATCTACTGAAGATGGAGACTTCGGCACTGAAATGTATGGACCATAATTAACCCCGGTGCTCAAAGTTGGGTATTAGACATTAGATAGAGGTTTTTTGTTTTTTGTTTTTTTAACTTTCTGGTATATGGTACATTTCAGTGAAGAAGTCTCCATCTTCAGTAGAAGGGTTAGTGGTCCAAAAATCACCAACCCTGCCTCCATTCCTATGGAAGAACTGTCTCTCCTTCTATCCTAGCATTTGCATGATGAAAAACACACAATGGTTCTCAGAGTAGAATGATTTTCCATATATTCAGCTCAAGGGAAAATTCTTAAAATTAAGTAGCTTCTAAAATGCTCCTCAAACTCAGTTCATTCTTCCACAGAGAGTATGCTAGACTCTGAAGTGAAAACAAAACGAGATTTGCATAATGAACAGTTTTATTTAAAAATGATTTTTGTTTGTGTGTGTGTATATGTGTGTGTGTTTTATGTAGGCAGGCACTGGTCAGAAAAATGTCCTCCATTATCAAGTTTTATTTGGATGCAAGTATTGTTATGCACTATTTTAATGAGTACTATCAAACATTAGCAGTAGATTTCCCCAGTTTTTACCACACTCATTCTCTAGAGTTAGAGTCAAAATTGTTTTAAAATAAAATTTTAAAAAACCATATATAAATCTCTCCTGGGGAGAATATATATTTCTGAATTAGATGTAGGACTGTTCTATAGTTGATCTCCTATCCTGAATCCAGATTACTCTTCCTCAGTCAAGGTCTCTTCCAACCAGTCCATTTATGTCCAGTAAAGATGTTTACTGATAATGCTTACTTGGGTATAAGGGACATAATGGATGGATTAGACTTTGTATCTTTTTAAATAGAAAGACAACAATATTCTATTCTATTCTATTCTATTCTATTCTATTCTATTCTATTCTATTCTATTCTATTCTATTCTATTCTATTCTATTCTATGGACATTTGTAATGTACAATTTATAGTTGTAAACACATATGCTGTTTACCATATTGTAAACTGTGCTAGAATCTGTGTTCAACAGTTAGTGCTCAGTTTAATCAGGTCTAGTGAAATAACATCTCTCCTGAAGGCTTTGCCGTTTTACCATTATGCTATTAGTTTGTAGATTTAATTTGAATTGACAGGAAGCCAGCATGGTAGGTTCTCTAGAATCTCTTTAATGATTATAGAATTACAACTTTCAGGAATGATCAATAATAAACCTCCTATGTGGGAGACATAATTGGAACCTAATTTAGGGCTAGTTTCTCTTATATAGTCAGATGATATACAAAACACGGAATTATTTCTGATCTTGGAATCCCTAACTGCTTTTTTCCAGAGGGCATGTAAAGTGAGTCTGCATTCTAGCCCCCTTATTATTTAAACTATATATTAACGATATTGTGGCAAGATTCACAAAATTAGGACATCATTCTCCAAACCTGGCAGGAACAAATCTTTTGTATTCAGGTGATGTGGTCATCATTTCTACTTCACCTATCAGTTTGAAAGAAACCCTAAAATCAATTGCCTCCTACTGCAAAGACAGTAATTAAATTATTAATCATGAAAAACAGAATCTTTTTTCAGTCTTCTAGAGAAAGAAAAGATAGACTAAAAACAGCTTTGTCAAAAGCAGAGCCAACAGCCACAGTGGATGAAGAGTTTGTAAATATACTGGCTTTTCAAAACCAGATAAGAGGAGACTTAAGGTTGTCCACAAGTGCTTCAGATAGCTGCTTCTTGCAAGGAGATTGCAAGAAAGTGGTCTCTAGTGGGTTTTGAACAGTGGGGGAATAGCTATATTGTTCAAACCACAGTCAATGTCTTTGGAAGGACAGTATTGAATATTTCCATTTCTAATCACTTTTGGAAATTCATTATTAACTGCTTTTCAGTTTTTGAAACCTGCAGTTTGGATCAACCAATTTGAAAATATCACATGAATTTCTTTTTAACACACACACACAAAAAATTATGATATGTTTGGAAAAAATATTGGGAGGGGGAAATTAACAGCAAAAGCATAGTTAAATTTTTAATTTTAGAAAGCTACAGACAGAATAAGATTTAGAATGAAATAAGATTTAGGAATTAATTGTAAAGAGTTCTTTACATGGGGAAATGCTTTTGTTTTGTTTTGTTTTTTTTAATACTTTTTCCTTAGTTTTTTCTTAGCTTTCTTTTTTTCCTCTCTCTCGCCTTGTTTATTTTCTGCATCTTATACTCCTTATTTTTATTCTATCATTTTTCTAGTTTGCATTAGTTTATTGTTGTCATTATAACTTTTAATAAAGTTATTAAAAGATGCTGAAAATAATAAAATAAGTTTTCATAAGTTAAGTTAGATCCACTGTTTTTTTACAGAACTTCAGTAGTCTCTTTCATAATTTATATTAGAGCATTAGAGACTTTCTTTTCAACCTGCAATTATGGGGAACACAAATTCCCTATCAAATTCTTCTGTGGGTATTTCTGAGGAATAATGCTACATTTATCTCATAGCCATAGATTTATATGTGTTATAATCAGTTATTAGTAATGAAAAAGTAAGAAAACAGATTGTGCTATTTTTCAGAAAACATGAGAAAGCTGTTTCTATTTTTTTCCCTAAAGAAATTGAGATTCTTTTTTTTTAAAAAAAATAATAATCTTGATTGTTAAACATGGAAGACGTACATATGTTTGCTTCTGTTGATGCTGTTAATTTCTTTCATAATTTTTTTCCACTATAATGAAGCTACCCACCTCAATAAGAGACATCCATCCATCTTCCTAATATTCAACAGAAAAGGAAGGAACTTGTAAACTACTAGAAAACTTGTAACACATGTATCTATTCTCAACCACATTGATGTTTATGACATTTACTGTCATATTTATGTTATGACATTGAAGATAAACAGGTAAGCGGTGGAGTTCTCATGACAATATGACTATACATATTTGCTCACTTGTCTAGCCCTGTCCTCTCCTGCAAGATACATAGGTCTTCAAACAACAAGACATTTTGACTTGTGGCCAACTTCTAACTGAATAAATGTAACAGTTTTTTATTCCAGATATGAGGATTTTATTAAAAAAAACCTCTTTTGAAAGAAATTTGAAAACCAATTTTCTTATTTCAAAAGAAAGAATAAATTTGTGGATAATATTGTTAATTGTTAATAATATTGTTAATTTTTCTATATTGCTTTATTTTAAATTTTTCAGATCAATGGATCTGCAACCATATTCTCAAAATCATGGCATCTTGATCCTAATGAGCAAATTTGCAAACATTTCCAATTTTAACAATGCTTTTAAAGGTGAAAAGATGAATGTAAGGTTGGCAACTGTATATTAAAATAAAAAAATGACTGTTTAAAAAAATGAAAGGAGGAAATGAGTATGTTTTATATATCTGCAAGATATCTATCAGATAATACCAGGTAATTATTGTTGTAACATATGCAACCCCCCCCCAAAGTCTTCTAGTTACAACATTTACTTTTATATAGAAAATATACATATCTGGAAGAAAACATTTAGTTTGCTTCCCCCAAAGTATGGTAGCACGAGCAAAATAATTTGAACCACGTGGCAAACTGTTTTACATGAATGATTTGACTCATTTGCTAGTCCCACATGGTTGTATTTAGTGTGACATTATAGGCAAGATTTTCCTATAGCACTACAACCTTATCCTTCAGTAAATATATATTTTTTAAAAAGTGTTGGGTATGTGGGTTCACATATGTATGTTTTCACTCCTAATATAATGCTTCCTAGGCTAGATATGAATTTGTTTAAATATAAATTAATGCACTAATAATACAAGATTACAAAAACATGTTGCAATAATTACAGAAATAAACCTCTTACAACTTTCTTGGTCTTCCCCTTCTTCCCCACTAAATTAGCTGCAGAGTGGGGAAGAAGGGGAAAACCAAGAAAGTTATAGCAGGGTGCAATTAAAAAGATATTCAAAATGAGAGAGACTTTAAAGATAAAAGGTCTGGGTATGAATCAGTATATATGGCTGATAAGGATAGGGCCAAGATTGGACAGGCTTTCAATGGATGTTTACCCCAATAGAAAAATGAGGTAATGTGCATTCTAGTGTGAAGAATGAATATTCACCAAAAGAAGCAAAATTATCTAAGAGTATTCTTCTGCCCCTCTTGCTATATGGAAGTGAGAGCTGAGTTAATTTTTTGTAGTTTCAAACAACATTCATTGAAAGCCTTTCCAATCTTGGCTTATTCTTGTTTTCTTTCACATATATTTTTAAATAACTTTTCATATAGTTCCATCTTGCAGACCATTGTTCTTTACATCACATCCGTATATCAAAATTATATTCTCCACTAACTTTTATAATGCATTTCTGTTTTCTTGACATATTAACTGAACTATCAGTTCCAAGATGGGCAGAAGAGTACTCTTAGATAATTTTGCTTCTTTTGGTGAATATTCATTCTTTACACTAGAGTGTACATTACCCTATCTTTCTCCCATTAATTGCACATCTTTCTACCATTAATTGCATATCATATTTTAACTGTTTCTTAAAACACTCTTCCTATTTCAACTTTTCCCACTGTGCCCAGCAGCTTCATTTTTGGCTTTGTACTCAATCACTGCTTTGCTAATAGCTCCCTCATATGTCAAAAGCCACAAATGATGTGCAATTAATCCACATTGATGATATGCTTGGCTTTTCATATACATTTTGATTTTAAGGTCAAAATGTATTCCACTATACGCATCAATCCTTTTTTCATTCCTGGAAAGTCTTTATTGTGTAGTCAAACTCATGAATATATGAATATGTTCCAAGAAAAAACATAAACTACATTTAAAAAGGACAAATAATTTAAATTATAACTCAGATCTCTTCACAAATGTATCAGAAAACAATAAAAATTATATGAAATAGTGCTGGAAAATATTCAAATCCTAAAATTTTTCACATTGTTACCTGCAAGTAAAGCAGAAACTAACAGAAATTGCCTGCTAATGCATTTTAAATTCTTAGACTCTATGCAAAGGGATCACAATTGTATTCACTAACACAGTTGTGTTGGAATACCTCCTATCACTATTGTAATGCACAGATAGCAGATGACATCTCAATCCACACGAACCCTATTTTCATCACATATATGCCAGGTACACATATTGGTGTACATTAGTCTGGTTTCAAAATGGTTTCAAAAATTTGGTGGAGATTTTCCTCAATGGATAAACACCATACATACAGCCTATGCTTTTAGATCATCCACAGAGTGATTAGATTACTTAAAGAGAAAATAGAAATAGAAAAAGGAAATGTATTTGTAGGGTCAAACCATAACATTTTATTTCAGCAAAACATTAAAATAAGAGATCAGCAGATTCAATAAAGATAGTCATTGTCCTGTTTTTATAGCATTTATAAAAGCAAAGCTTTGTTTAATGCCAAATTGCAAATAGCATGAACATTCCAGACAAGCCCAAACTAACAATCAGAAAATACTTATGAAAAATAGAGAACACATCATATTTTAACTGTTTCTTAAAACACTCTTCCTATCTCAACTTTTCCCACTGTGCCCAGCAACTTCATTTTTGGCCTTGTACTCAATCACTGCTTTGCTAATAGCTCCCTCTATGTCAAAAGCCACAAATGATCCTAACGATTAGTGCCTTATACTATTTCAGAAGTGTTTGGATGCTTTATACTGAAAACACCTCTCAAAAACTCTGATATATTTCTTCACCTAAAATAAGCAGATTTATGAAAATGTTCTTTTATATTTAAAAAAAAACATTAAAATGTACTTTATGGAAAAATAATTGATTTTTTTTCCAAATACAAATAAAAATGTACGTGTTATAACTATAATATACAGAAGCGTGCCCCTTTGTTTGTGAATGCAAATATTCCAGATAATGTTCCTAAAACATTTCCAACTTTACTATAAATATACCTAAAACAAGTTGTCATTCTTTCTCAAATAATATGATGTGTAATTATAGAACAAGAACATTAGCTTCTTTCATAACATTGTAAATAAAATAGTAATTTGAATATCAATAACACTTCATCCATGTAGTCCTTGACTTATGACTATTTGTTTAATGACCCAAGCTAGGACAATGGTGGAAACCACAGCTTGCACTTATGACTGATGCAGTGGCCCATGGTCACATGATCAAATTTTGAGTGCTTGACAACTGGCACATATTTATGATAGTTGCAGGTTCCCAGAACTGTGATCACAATTGTGAGCTTTCCAGGGTGTTTTCAACAAGCATGGTCAATGGGGAAACCAGATTAATTTAACCGCTATATGGTTTACTTAATGACCATGGCAAAAAACTAATAAAATGAGGTATGACTCACTTAACAATCACATTACTTAACAATGGAAGTTACAGTCTGAATTATGGTCATAAGTCAATGACTATCTATAATATTTATTCTACATTTACTACATAATGCTTGGATAGATTAAAAAGATGATGAAATCTTTGAAGATTCAAGTGTGCTCCAAGGAAAGCTAGAAGGTTGTACAGTTAACTCCTGGGTGTAACTCTAAACCATACAACCTACTACCTCAACCCGGATGCACACAGCTTGTAATGTCTTCTGATCTTCTTCTGTTTAAGAAAAGTATTTTCATAGATTGTCATGTTTAACTTGAGTGTAGAAGGATCATTGAACATTTGGCATCTGCATTTACTTTTGCACAATAAGATAAATTATGAGGTTGTAATAATTCAAATAAATCATACTAAACACATACATTTTAAATGCTTTTGCAGAACAATAAACCTTAGGGCCACTTTACATTCCAGCAACAAAATATTTTTGTCACATATTTTTCCATGATGCGCTTAAATGTATGCATCATTGGTCTGGCATGTAGAAAATCTCAGATTTCATCTGTTGAATCAAATATATTCTTTCAAATATAATGATAAGGTACCAGTTGATCTAAAAGATCTCTGTTTAGTTTCTTTCAATCACAATAGATCTGATAAATATATAGGAAAGTCCTGTATACAGTGGATATAAAATGTTTATATATCCCTGTAAAAATGCCCTGTTAAAGTTTTTGAAATATAAAAAAAATCAGACCAAGATAAAGCACCTCAGATTTCTTTCCACAGTTAATATAACATATACAATTCAATTGAAAAACAAACTGAAACCTTTTAGGGGGAGAAATAACAATTTAAAAAGTACAATAACATGGTTGCATAAGTGTGCATACCCTCTTATAAGTTAGTATGTGGCTGTGTTCAGAATTTTTATATTGAAACTGTCATAAATAGTAGCCAGTACATACTTGTTATTAATTAAAGTAACTGACCAAGCCCATATAAAATTCAGTTGTTGTAGTTGGATTTTCTGACATTTACTCAGTTGCCTCTTACATTAACGGCATGGTCTGTCCTTACTTACAAAGCATCAAAGGGATCTCATTGTTGAAAATTATCAGTCAGAAGACGGATAGAAAAAAAAATCCAGGGCATTGGATATACTATGGAACACAGTGAAGACAGTCAGCTACAAGTTGAGAAAAATATGACAGGAGTAATATTATCAAGAATTGCATGTCCCTCTAAAATTGATGAAAAAACAAGAAAAAAAAACTAGCCCAAGAGGCTTTTAATGGTCTACAACAATATTAAAGAAGCTGCAGGAATTTCTGGAAAGTACTGGTTGTGTACTACACATGACAATAATCTCCCATATTCTTTATACTGTATATCTGGGCTGTGGGGTAGGTTGGCAAGATGGAAGTCTTTTCTTACAAAGAAAAACATAGAAGCCTGACTATAGTTTCCAAAACCTACATCAAGTCTTGACAAAAGCATTTGGAAAAATGTGTTATGGTCCGATGAGACCAAGGTTGGACTTTTGGGGCATAATTCCCAAAAATATGTTTGGTACAAAATCAACACTGTTGATCGCCAAAAGTACTCCGTACCCTTTGTAACATTGTAGTGGCAGTGTTATACTTTTTGGCTGCTTTTCTGCAGTTTAGTCAAGATAGAGGGAATTATGAACATTTCCAAATGTCAGTCATGTTTTGCACAAAATGTTCAGGCCTCTGCTAAAATGCTGAAGATAAAGAGGAATTTGACCTTTCAACATGACACAGCATATCTCAAAATCAACAAACAATGGCTTTAGAAGACCGAAGTTCTGGAATGGTCCAGTCAGGACCCAAACCTGAATCCAATTGAAAATCTGTGGGATGACCTGAAGAGGGTTGTGCACAGGAGATGTCCTTGCAATCTTACAGATTTTTCAAGGAAGAGTGGTCAAAGATTCCGAAGCTGATTGGCTCTTACCAAAGAGACTGAATGCTGTCATAAAATCAAAAGGTATTTCAATTAAATATTAATTTATGGGTGTGCACACTTATGTAACCACTGTTAAGCTTCAAAAGACATCTTGCTGTTGCCACTATTATTATATCTCAGCTTGCCAACAAGGGCAGAGAGAGCGGGAGATAGATCACGGCCAGACATCAAGATGTTGGCATTAGAACCAAGGACATTTCGGCAGGTATTTACAAAAGCCAGAAAGACTTTCCCACAACAATATCCAGAGACTGTATTGAGCAATGTGACCTGAGCTAATTGGGAGGGTAGAGTGGAAGAATGTGAACTTTAACTATGGGGATTAGCACAGAAAGATCTATATCTGGTTTTGCCTTCAAAAGTGCTAAAGTGATGTATTCAATAAAGGCTTTGCATGAAGAGTATTGGATCATCTCGGTGGTGCTTGCTTTGGTTGGATTCATCAGTCGGAACCTTGACAACCATATTACTGTAAGTTTTTTATTTTTACATTTCATCCCTGAAAGATTTCAGTTTATTTCCCATTGAATTGTACACCTTATGTTATATTAAAAGTAGGGAAAAATCTTAAGTGCTTTAACTTGGTCTGGGTTTTTTTTTTTTACATCCCAAAATTTTGATATTTTTATATCCACTATATGAATGGTGTGGGTGTGGGTGTGTGTAAATGTGTAAAAGAGTGGGGACCCATTCTGTAATGTAACCTTATTCCATAATGTTCAGTAGCTCCCAATTTGCCCTTGGGCTAAAATAAGTTATCTATCCTTGCTACAGGGCTTAACATATAAGGAGTTTGGCCAAATTTTGTCTCCACAAGTCAGATATTAATATTTATTTATTTATTTGTCATATTTCTATACTGCTCAGAATGTTCATCACCAGACACTCTACAATATTAGCACATTTTATGATTCTAAATGTACAGGTAGTCCTTGATTTAAAATTACAATTGAGCCCAAAATTTCTGTTGCTAAGTAAGACAGTTATTAAGTGAACTTTGCCCCATTTTATGACCTTTCTTGCCACAGTCGTTAAGTGAACCCTTGCAGTTGTTAAATTAGTAACGCCATTGTTATATGACTATGGCTTCCCCATTAACTTGTCAGAAGGTCGAAAAAGGTCATCACATGACGACACGACACGATCACGACATCAGGAAACTGCAACCATCATGAATCAATTACCAAGCAACTGAATTTTGATCAAGTGACTATGGGGATGCTACAATGGTTGTGTGAAAAATAGGCATAAGTCACTTTTTCCAGTGGCATTGTAACTTCAAATGGCCACTAAAGGAACTATTGTAAGTTGAGGACTACCTGTACAATATATGCTTGAACTCCTACCATTAATGCCTCTAGGTATTTTTATGCTCCCACCTACATCTATTCATCTCTTTCTCTCTTTATTCCTCCACCAACATCATTTACAAGAGTATAAATCCCAATGGGATGCAATCACTTGCAGTTATTATATCTTATAATCCACAGACTTACAGTCCTGTACAATTTTTATTGCTAGCTGTGGAATGGCCAATTTTGTATTCCCAAATTACAACATTTCTATATGTACTAAGTACTAAGAAAGCCAACTTCATTTTTTATCATTAGATTTTGTTTATTGGTTGTAATCATTTAAAAAATAATTTAAAAGCATTTTCCCGGTATGTATGTATGTATATATGTATGTATGTATGTATGTATGTATGTATGTATGTATGTATGTACTGCGGCATAAATACTGACTGCTTGAAAATAGTTGCCTAGAAATCAGTAATGATGCTTGATATACCTTGCTATGTACACATCTGTTAAATCACCATACTGACACTGACCCATAGAAACGAGCTTGTGCACGGTATTTCACCACAAGATCGGATCTACGGGTTTATGTCAATTGGCACGCATGGAAATAAATTTGAAAAAACAATTACTAAGCATTTATGAGGCAAAGCAAATCTCAAATTCATATTTGAAAAAAATAATACAAATCATAATAAGATGGTTACAATCATGCATGTTTTAAATATTGAAAAAGTACTCAAAAAGTATATTTATCTAACAGATCTATGACAAAATCATTTGCAGAAATTTAAGAATAAATTTTGGCTAGTGAAATACTGATACAGTAGTTCCTCGGTACTCGACTGCTTCAAAATGTGGTACTCAATGCATTTTGGTGCAAAAATGTTATCCTGGAACTCATTGTTTGTTTGGTACTTGATGTACTGCGATAGGAAAAAAGGGATGGCCAAAGGGAACAGACAAGAAGTCAGCCCTGCCAGGAAGGTCACTGAAAAAAGAAGAAGGAGGCAGCCGCAGAAGGTGAACACGAAGTTGCCCATGCTGGAAAGGTCACTGACATAGGAAACGGGACAGACAGGAAGCTCTTCCCAACCAGAACAAAGAGCCATGTGGTAAGTCACATGGTTTGTTTGATACTCGTTTTAGTGCTTATTGCTCCTCTCAAAACCAATTAATGACGAATACTGAGGTACCACTGTAGCTCACATTTCATAATTCAAAAATAAAAATGTGATGCAAATTTACCAGTAAGAATGAAAAATCAAACTCTCAATCCAAAAAAAGCATTTATGCAAACAAATATCTAGCCAGTCTGATTAGCTTCTTAAACTCAGAGAACAAAACAGATTTCTTAAATCAGCATTGAGATAGTAGCAACAAATGTAAATCAGTTTGTTGTGTATTCTTTAAAAAAAATCATATTAAGCAGGAAAGATCATGACAGAAAATGAAGTGATCCACCTACATATCCCCATATAATGTCTTCCATTAGAAGAAAAAGATGGACATGCCTCATGATCTATATTGGGCTCCCAAAGTGCAATGAGCTCCAGTATCAGTAGTTAGGTACACTATGTTTCCTTTAATAGATTGTACTATAAAGTCAAACACTGCAGGACACTCCCTGATTTATTAAACTTGATCAATTAAAAAAATCTTCATTATTTGTCACTTTCATCATCATAGACTTTGCTTTAGAAATATTAATTCTTTTATTCCAAAATATTAGTTTTCCTAAAATGTTTTTCCAAACAAATCTATGGTAAAACGTTATAATGTTATCATATTTCATTCCTAGAATGGAATACGTATTCTGTCCGGGAAATATAAATAGGATTCTCGACTCAAAGGATTACTACAGATAAAGTCATTGCAATACACATTATTTGTGACATTATTTCACATACTTTAAATAAGGAATTCAATTTGGTTCTCTTTCAATGATAAATCTCACTTTCATATAATGAATCCAAATATTTAAATAAAAGATTATGGCAAGATAAACTTAGACACTGTACTCATATAATTAGTTAAAAGTTTGCATTGAAACATTACTTAAATAGCATGTATGAGACTATATAAAGATATATTTAATATTTTATTACCTTATTTAGTTCTTATATGATCAAATTCTTCATCTGATTTTTCCATTTATTTTTCACAACACTATAATAGAATTAAGAAATACAGCATGAAATAGTTCTCTATTAAGAAACCCTTAAAAACTATATCACAGGATCATGTCATTCTCCCCTGATGCATCTCCTGAACTCTTTGGCAGGATATACTTAACTATTTTTTTTCAATAATTAAAAGAAAAGTAATAATATACTTTTACCTTAAAATAGTAATGGGGAAAATATTTTTAAATGGACAAAACAGACCAATATGCTAGTTAGCAATGAGACTAATGCTGCAAATCTATGCTTGATGAACCTGTTAAATATTGTAGCCTAAACTATGATAACTTTTACTATAATAATTATCATTTTATAAAAGCAGTAACTTCCTGTTTATGAAATATTTATTTTTTCCACTAAAACAATTGGTACCAAATTTGGGTGTAAGTCCATCCCATCAAAAGGGGAAATGATTATTTTCTACTGCTATTCCTATTGTTTTTACGAATGGTCATTTAATGAGCAGTTGCTAAACAAGAATATTTTTTTTGTTCCCTTTTGTTTTTGTTTTTTTTAAATCCTGGTGACTGCAGCTTTCTTGGAAAGCTTTCAGAAGTGGTTTGCTATTGCCTGTTTCCTAGGGCTGAGAAAGAATAAACTGGCCCAAATCACCCAAGTGGCTTCATGGGTCAGGCAGCACTAGAACTCTCAGTCTCCCAATTTACGTAATAATTTAGCTAAAATACTAGTAAAGGGTTTATGGTTGTGAAATGTGAATAATGTTTCACTTGGCAGTAACTGTGAGCACTTTTCAATCAACAGACAAAAATAGTTCGCAATAACAGAATAAATTCCATACATGAGAGCACACAGTGAACTATTAGAAATATTAACTGTTTATGGAATGATCTGTACGCCTGTAAAAGTACAGATCTGTACGCCTGTAAAAAGTAATAACTATTACTTTTTATCAATAATGTTTAATTTAAAATATATATAAGCCTTCTTAGAAGTTCCATAAGAATCAGCATTTTGTTTTAGGCACTGACTAGAAAGCTGAGTTATTCTATCAATTTCATGGAGCTTGACCCACTCTGTTTAAGGGAAAAAAATTGAAATCCTTAGCAGCCATCCCCATATAATTAATGTCATACTGATAATCAAAGTTAAACTGAATAGGAAATTGACAAGGAATATCTGCATTATTTCATCACTTTATTAAGATTAAATGTGGCCCAGAATTAATCATAATATTCTTGGGTTTTTATTTTTGCATTTTCAGCAGTATTCTAACATGAATTAAAAAGTCCTTAAAATCAATGCAACTAGTTAAGCAATCAAAATTAAAAAGAAAAAGAAAAGCATTGACTTAAAAGTGCTATATATCTGTTTGGGAAAAAAGTCAACACATAATACATTCATCTTACTGGACTATGTCTGAAGTACCCTAAGCATGCCTTCATTATTTTTGTGAACAACTGCAGGAACTTCATTGCCAAAATTAGGATAGATATCTCCCTGGGTACTGATCCAGGCTTAAAACCATAAGGTCTGTTGTATTTTTGCTATTTCTCTGAGAATTCTAGTCACACACAACAACACCCAAGAAATTCTTGTGATTACTCTCTGTGAAGAACTAGAAGCAAGGCAAACCAGCCCCCGTATAAAAATAACAACATAATCATTGTGCTGATTTCATAAATGTGGATTGCAAAACTTGCCAAGGGAAAGGGGCAAAAAGTCAGAATGCCAGCTGAATACACAGTGCTTATAATGAACTCATGCTCAGGGAGTGCTGTTGCTGGGTTTGCGCTTATCAAAGGCCTGTTCAGCAAAAGTCAAGATGCTTGTATTTTTCAGCAATCAGAATTGGGGGTATAAGCTTTCCTTCCAGCAAAACACAAATAATACATGCAAATATAGACACCTTCATCTTCTTTGGAATGGGAAATCCTTGGTGGAGGGATGTTTGTTTGTTTGTTTGTTTGTTTGTTTTATTTGTCAAGAGCATATTTGGTAATAAGTATAAGCATGGATTGGATATATAAAATCGGTACAAATAGAAGAAACATTAGGGCAGGGATGGTAGGCACACTGTTGCTTTTATGCACACCCCTTACAGACCTCTTAGGAATGGGGTGAGGTCAACAGTAGAGGTGAGGTCAACAATCACTTGCAGAATTTATTTGAAATAGGATACAAAGATTCACTATTTTCTGACACATTCAAGAAAAAAAGCAATAGGCGAAAAACTCAGGAAGGTTGTTTTTTTTTTAAAAAAAAATCTCTGTTGTATAATTGCAAAATATCATCGGTAAAAGTTGCATCCTTTTATCCAAATATTGAGTGCATTCTCAAAAATCATTCTGTGAAGGCAGCTATTGTCTACTTTATATCTAAAGTTCAGTCCACTCTTCATACCGGTAGCTAAAAAAATGCATCACCACTGAGATTAGGAGTCATGGTAACCTGTACCTGGCTAGCTGCCCACCTTTTCTGCCCATTAGCCAGAGGCAGAATTATGCTGTGTAAATGTAACAATGTCTGGGGAGTGGAGCGTCCTGAAGTGAATCTGATCTTTGCTCATTCTTTCATTTGCTCCTTGGCAGATATAGGTGGGCTGGCTGGGACAGGGGAAAGAGAGGAAAAGAAATAGGGCAGCTTCTAAATACAGCAGTTAAAATATTCGTACACTTGCATACTTTAGAGCTTGCCTCTACTGAGTTACATTCTTAAAGAATTGAAATAGTTTTTATTGCACATATTTAATGTTTAAAACAGTCTTATTTTTTTTAATTAGTTAAATGAGGATTGTATTTTGTTTTCTACTTTTTTTCTGTTTCAGCTAGCTTTGTCAGAGGTCTATTCATTATTGAAGCTTATAACCAAAATTTATTTTCAGCTGTGTCTTGTTTTAGTTTCATTTTTAAGTCAGTTATACTTTTACATAACTGACTTATCTTGTTCTTATTTTAAAGTTAAAATTTCTTGTTACTTTTTTTTTAAGTTAGTGGTTTAGTTTCTAAATCTACAAGTATGTGGCTAATGATTTGTTTTGTGAAGATTGATAAGGCTAAATGTATAATAAACTTTTTCACACATATTATATATTTCTTAGTGGTGTGCTGAAAAGCACACTATGGCTTTCCCAGCATAAAAGTCCTGTATCTTCAAAGTTTAACTTATTGTCATGTTTTATATATTTTAAGTTCTACTCTGCATTTTGTATGTGGTTTTTATATTAATTCTTATTTTCTTTCTTTTTGTATAGGGGAAAAATAACCACATTCTTCTAATCATAAGGAATTACTGCAGCCTTCATACATAAATTAAAGAAATTGTATAGCCACAATATAAGCAAACTACACCCATAATTTGACATTTCTCCAGTTATATCATTTACACTTGTGGTCTTACCATTGCTCATATCTTTAATAACTTCCTTTATATTATATTTTGAAACCTATCTTTAAGCCATTTTTTCAATCCCACTCTTGAACATTTTGTTCCCATAAAGATCTATAAATCATCTTTCTGACTTAAAAAGTATTTTTCAGAAACAGAAATAATTATTTCCTCATTTCATTTGCATGCCAAATTATTTAATTGTGAATAATTGTTAATTTTATTAACGCCTAGTGGTATTTTCAATTTTCTTCATCCATTTTTGAATAAGATTGTACAATATTTTGAATTATTGAAAACCCCCTTTTTTAAAAGACGTATATATTGTACATGTTCAATATATAACAATAATTTAACATGTTTAGGAATATATGGGGTTTTCATGCTCTAATAATAACAAATGTGTGTGCGCATACAGATAGATAAATAGATAGATAGATAGATAGATAGATAGATAGATAGATAGATAGATAGATGATATGTTAATATATTTTGAATTTACAAAAGACAATAGCAAGTAAAGTTGGGATATAGTTGCAATTAGGAGTGAGAATTATTGCTTGCTCATTTATGAATTTTATTATATGTTTGATTTTTGTGTATGGAAAACTGTTCTTTTCTATTTTATTTTACATTATTTTATGTTTGAACAAGGATTACTCAAAACTATCTGGTAATAACTTTATTGAGTAATAAAGTTTAAAAAAACTTTATTGTTTATTTCACAGGTATATTTTGCAGTGTATATATGATAATGTACTATTTTCTGCCTTCTTACATTTTGCAGGATTCCTGTCTAAACAGTATTTCTTATCTATACTTTTTTACTACATACTTTTACCATGTTATCCTGTAATACCACCTATTTTCCTAGCACCATGTAACAATTATTTTCACTCTTATTTTCAAGCACTCTCTGCTTTAGCCTTTCTTATATTCACTTTTGGTATATTTGAATGAAAAATTAATCTGTTTTCTACTTTTTATAAAGAACATTTACTTTTTCTTGCAGTTGATCACTTATTGGAGTTAGTTCTCATAATAATAGAAGGAATATGGCTACAGAAACAATGAATATATGTACATTGTCCTACTTCTATTAAAAAGGCAAGTCTATGTACAGAAAAAGCATAAGGAAACCCACAAGACATTTTCCAGATTATACTTCTTACAGTATATATCTGTTTTTCTTTTTTTAAAAAAAATTTTAAAGTTAAGAATTAAAATGTGAACTCACAAATGAATGACCAATTGCAGAACAAAACTAAATGGAACAAAAAAGTGCATTAAAAAAGAAAAATATATACATATATTGTATATTACTTACTTGAATATTGATAAATATATTGCAATACTAGTAGTTTTCTTCCCTTGCAAAACAGGTCTACAATAATCTGCTACAACTCTATTGACTCAAACAATTTGATCTATCATTACCTCTTGTACAAAGAAACAGTTAACAGGCGAGCCCAAGAACAGAAACTAACTTCAAAGCCCTTTGTTAACAATCCACTACTTGCCGAAATCTGCAACATCGTCAATTTCAATTTCAACTTTAACCATTACAGTTATTGTCTCTGGTCCATCCAGGATCAAATATCTTTGATTGATTCTTAATAATAGAACTTTTCCTTAAAATTAGAACTAAGGTCTTTCCATATAATCACATTTCAGTCCCAAA
Source organism: Pantherophis guttatus (assembly GCF_059756535.1). Taxonomy (NCBI): domain Eukaryota; kingdom Metazoa; phylum Chordata; class Lepidosauria; order Squamata; family Colubridae; genus Pantherophis; species Pantherophis guttatus. The sequence continues at coordinate 47,213,618 of NC_142067.1, read as the reverse complement.
AGTCATAGATCTCTGCTGTAGGTATATCTACAGCATTTGCTGTTCAAAAGTTCTATCTCTGTTTTTCATTGGAAAGATAAGTTATTTGCAAGTATTAGAATACAATAAAATCAATGATTAAATAGTATAAATTATATTTCTCAGATGGCCTGCTTATTCAAATTTGACTTCCTACCACTGATGAGAAGAGGAAGTTGATGAATGTTATGATCAATTTCAATTTGAAATTGAGAAAACATGCAATCAAAGCAGATGTGCTGTTTTGGTTTAAGATAAGACTGCCAAAATTGGATATAGTAAGGAGACGAATATAGGTTGATTATTCAGCCTAAAAATTGACATTATGCAGGAAAATGACTTAACAAATTTCTGCTACCTACAATAATTTCTTCATTACTAAATATTCTTGTGAGTTCTGTTGCATAATATTACAAATAAATCTAGAGTTACTACTTGAAACATAAATAACCAAGTTAAAATTACCATATTTTGGACAATGCTCTAAAAGGTAGAAAGAAAGGGGAAAGGATGACCAGCAGCAAGATGGATTGATTTGATTACAGCACTTATGAGTTTACTATTGGAACAAAAACAAGAGTTGGACAGATCATCCTGGAAAATTGTGTGAATACTAAGGGGTGACACTGGCTTAAGTTAATCAATGAAAGTAATAAACCAAATTATATCTTAGAATAATTCCACCATTGTTCCATCCTGAATATGCTGCTTTATATTATTCTAATTCTTTCTCTTTTATGATTATTCTAATTCTTCTTTATACTCCTCATGTGCCCTTTTCCTATTTCAGTAACTACTCAACAAGTATTAAAATTTTCAATTTAAAGCATGTCAAATAGCATAGTTCAGTGATCCGAGGCACTGATATTCTTTTTAGAGTACTCCCATTAACTGAACTCTAAATATATTCTGTCTTCTTTTACATTCCACTGATTTATGCATCACACAGAATAGAAATCTCTTTCCCCTTTCTCTGTGTTCTTGGAGCTCAATAATAATGATGTTTTTCTAGATAGAACACGAAAATCTTATTCAGTCACTTCCATTCTTGAATGGGAAAGAATGTGGGATCCAAGTATTGCTGGACAATAACTCATAGCATCTCTCATCACTGTTCATGCTATCTGGATTTGCAACTGTCCATGTTGGTGCTTGCTCATGATAACAGCTAATCTGATCTAAAATGTTACAAATGTCTCTGGCATTTTTCTTCAGGAAAGAGCAATGAGTGTTGATAGCCTCAAGTTTAACAAGGAAGAACATTGTGAGGACTACAGAAAAGAAAATGTTTAGCAGAAAAAACATTTGAAAATATCTTCTGAATTATAGCTTTATCAAATATTTACTTCTTCAAAATAGCTTTAAATAACATAAAATCCAACTAAATTAAGGGGTTACATTAATTTCCCCTGTAAGAAAAGTTATTGTTTTTGTTGTTGGTAGGTTTCTTCAATTCATTGTTGAAAAGAGAAAAATATACTTAAATATCCAACTTGTATTTTCTGATTTGTAGTATTTGCAAAAGCAATAAAGAATAAAAGCAATAAAGAAGAAACTGGAGAATAATAATTATGCCAGTCTAATATTTCCAGACACCATAAATAAACAAGGTTGCAAAAGGATGGAGAAATGCGTAATACCAAAGAACCCACTATCAACATTGATACCATCACAACACTAAGATAAATTTAAGAGGACCAGACCAAAAAATGTTTTTCAAAACTGGCTCAAAGGAAAGGGAAAAAAATGGAAGCATTTTTCATAGTCGGATTTTTAAAAACATTTAATTTATGCATAGATTTTGATATACTTTTGCAGATTCTTTTGATCTTAAATACGTTTCAGGAAATTATGGAATTCCACAAATGGATCTTGTGCAGCCTCAGTGACTGACCAAAATATTTTTCCTTTTTTTTAAAGCAGTGCAAAGTGTAATCAAATAATTTTTAAATAATCTTTTAAATTATACTTAAAATATCAACTTATTTTCATCTTTTTATACCTTTGAGATACTTTTGAAAAACAAAACTGTGTGTTTTGTTCTATTTTGATTGAGTCCCTTTGACTGAGCCGCAATGGTCTCCCCTTAGTGAAAGAGACTTGACCCTCTGAATAGAAATGATTTTGAACAATGTTGAGGGATATGGAAAAGTTTTTGTGTACATTTTTCAGATTCAAGAAGACCATTTCCGACATTTTAAAGTTTTGTTCTGACCATGAAATATATGGTTTCATTCTCAGGATGAAACAAAGATAGCAACCTGACCACTGCATTTAACCTGTTTTGTGAGTTGTGATTTTGAAGCTTCCCACCCACCATAAAAAAATCTTTTGCAGGCTAGTCCATGGTGCAGCAGAGACTGATCTTATCATTATTACTGATCTGGACTAGATAGCAATAGCAATAGCACTTATACTTCATTGTGCTTTACAGCCCTCTCTAAGTGGTTTACAGAGTCAGCATATTGCCCTCAACAATCTGGGTCCTCATTTTACCAATGTTGGAAGGATGGAAGGCTGAGTCAACTTTGAGTCGGACAGGATCAAACTCCTGGCAGTGGGCAGAGTTAGCCTATGATACTGCATTCTAACTACTGCACCAGCACGGTTCTGGATGGGTGATAGAGGAATGAGGGTTTTAGAGGAAACCCACAACACTGCTTCTACCCTGCTAATTTACCTGATAACGTTGCTGATTTTGTTTTAAAATTTGCTGTGATACAGAATTTATGCAGCTGGATAGGGAATTTCATTTCTGTTACCCTGCCTTATTTTAAAGATAGCTAATGCAAAGGGGTGTTTGCCCTTTACACAAATGTTGCTAATGCTGCTGAAGTTATATATAAAAACAAAGGCTGCTAGGATATAATGCCTTTTAATGGTACACATTTTTCATACAATTAAGAAGCAGCATTTGCTTTTTTTTTGTTTTGCTTTGTTGTGCTTTTGTTCAACAGCCAACAGACACCCTTATGTGCAAGCATAAACATCAGTTGCTTTGCTACAGAAAATTGGCAAAACAATGAAAATAAAATCCCCAAACAGTAAGAATAAGTTATGGCACATTCATTGAGACTAGATTAGCTTTCTCATTGTCCTGCACCTTGCTGATTGTATAAGCAACATGCTACACATTTAAAGACATTGTAAATACTTCTTTCTGTTCAGAGTGGAACTTTTTATATAAAGTATATAAAACATACTTATCTAAACAAATGTCAGTTGATAAGAACAGAATTATATATTCATTGTTTCCTATAGGGATTTATTATAATTTAAAAGCATTGTAAAACCTATGGCCTTGATCATATTTTATGGAAATTGGTATGTGGATTGTTTTCAGAATCAACAATGGAATTCAACTGTTTTGTACAGCTGAACTCTCAAAATTGTATGAAATGTATTCTAGTGGAACAAAGAATATTGAAGCTCTATTGAGTGTTGTTGGGTACAAAGCTGCCAACTCAAAACATTTTGAGTGGGGTGCTTTAGTATTAACTCAAAAATGATTTTCCATTTCATTCACACCCCTTTTTATTCCTTCCTTGGAAGCTTCCTGTGTCCTGGGCATATATGGCTATGTGGAAGTTTGTGAACTGTCTTATTTCCTACCCTTTCAAGCAGTGGTGGGATTCAAGTAAGTTAACAACCGGTTCTCTGCCCTAATGATTTCTTCCAACAACCAGTTTGCCAAACTGTTCAGAAAGTTAACAACTGGTTCTCCCGAAGTGGTACGAACTGGCTGAATCCCACCACTGCTTTCAAGCCAGTGAAAAGCACATGAAGTTAATTAACTGTTTCTTGACCTTATTTTAAAATCTTAGACCTCATACATTATTTAAGGAAAACAAATATTCTGGGTTATATCATCGATTTATTTTGGTAAATAGAATTTCTTCTGAATGAGTTAAGAATAATATTTCATTGATCAAATATATCTAATTCTTGAAAACTATGGAACTAATATTTTAAATGTAATGTGGAACATTGTGATTTAATACTTTTACAGAAAAGCACTATTTATTTATTTATTTATTTATTTATTTATTTATTTATTTATTTATTTATTTATTTATTTATTTATTTAAATTTATATGTCATCCTTCTCCTGTAGGACTCGGGGCAGTGCACAGAATAAAAACATGTAACAATAAAAAATCCTTAAAAAAGCCAATATAAAACCCCAAACAGACTAAAATCTTGTAGCAGATCAGGGAAATTGCTGAAACAGCCATGTCTTCAGGTCGGTGCGGAAAGTGCGGAGGTCAGGGACCATCCGGAGCCCGATGGGTAACCCATTCCAGAGAGTCGGTGCAGCCACCGAGAACGCCCTCATCCTGGGGGCCACCAGCCGACATTGTCTGGCCAATGGCACCCGGAGGAGGGCAGCCTTCTGTGACTGCACAGGGCGGTGGGAGCTGGTAGGAGATGGTCCTGCAAGTACCCTAGGCCCATGCCATGTAGGGCTTTATAGGTGAGAACCAGCACCTTGAAGCGGATCCAAAGGGCAACCCGCAGCCAGTGCAGCTCATGCAGGAGAGGTGTTACATGGGAGTAACAGGAAGCTCCCGTAGCAACCCGCGCAGCCGCATTCTGGACCAGCTGGAGCCTCTGGGTGCACCCTAAGGGCAGCCCCACGTAGAGAGCATTGCAGTAATCCAACCGAGAAATAATGAGAGCATGAGTGACTGTACGGAGGGCATCTCTGTCTAGGAAAGGGTGTAACTGACGCACCAGGCGAACCTATGCAAAAGCCCCCCTTGTCACAGCCATCAGATGATCCACCAAGGACAGCCAAGAATCAAGGAGGACGCTGAGATTACGAACCCTTCCAGAGGGAGTCAGCGACTCCCCTCCCATCTGAAGTGATGGGGCAACTAGATCAGGAGATGCCGGCATCCACAGCCACTCAGTCTTGGAGGGGTTGAGTTTGAGCCTGTTTCTACCCATCCAGACCCGTACCGCCTCCAGGCACTGGGACATCACGGAAAGGGCATCCCCTTTACTTTAACATTTTAATAAGAATTCACACTTGAATAACAAATGTATCATCTCTCTCTCTCTCTCTCTCTCTCTCTCTCTCTCTCTCTTTTCTCTCTTTCTCTTTCTCTCATCTGTCTTCTTCTTTTTCATCATCATCATCATCATCATCTAAAGAATAAAGTAAAAATGTGTAATTATCCATTCTGGAATTTGTAAAAGTTTCTTACTATTTGCTAAAGCAAAAATTCAAAACTACCATAAACATGTATTTTTAAAAGATGTGTTCATAATTCTTGGTTTCTGCATAAGTTTAATACAGGCTTTCATTTTTATTAGAATAGTAGAGATTTTGTGAAGTAAAAGAATTAAATCAACAAAAATCAGTATCTCCAATAAAGGGAAACAAAAAACAAATTGGGTTCACTATGTGTCTTACACCGAAGGGATGCCTAGGGAAGGTTTCTGATGAAAGAAGAGGTCTTGTTGTTTCCGGTATCTGCTACAAATCTGTATGTACCCTGAAACTTTACTGTATAGAAGATTTTAGGCAATAGTATACTGGTGAGGCTCAGGTTTCAGGAAAAGAAAACCAGCAAAAATTCTTCTATAAGAGTTAATTGGAAATCTACAACTAACAGAAGCAGAAACTAATCCAACTTTATTAAAAATAATTTCTATTTTTTTAATATGATTTGCAAATTTTATTGAGAAGCAATTTTTCAAAATTTTATTAATAATGCCAAACTTCTGTGAAGTACTGTATATACTTTTCTTTTGCAAAAATCAGATTAATCATTAGTTTAGAATGTATTAAAATAAATTCTGAAAACCATATCCCTGAGTCAGTGGCAGAGACAATTTATTTGTCAGAATCAATAGGAAAGACAATGCAAGTCTCAATCGTCATGGATTATGAGCAACAGAAATATTGTTAAACAATATTAGCTTGAAGCTGCACCTAATTTGAACATGACAGCTATGTCATCATCTAGATTACACTTAATTAAGTACTACTGCTTACATAGACAAGCTCATGAAAAATGAAAATAGTTTCTTGTGTTCAGAAGAAGGTAAAGATGAAATTGAACCTTAGGCAGGATGAAATTTGTTAACCAAACCTAGATTAACCATAATAAATCTGAGAATGGACTCCAAAATTTAATATACTGTCAGCTAACACAATATAGCTTTATGATTAACAAAGCCTGTTCATATTCATACATACATGGTATTTATATAAAAATGGGAGATTGCTACTGTATCCTTGATGACAATGTATTCATTGGCCTTAATGCTGAGGGAAGCAATAGAGCGGACAATGGCTAAGCATCCTTTCAAATAAAATATATTTAGAAATACCTATTTGAGGTGGGGGGTTTTCTAGAAAAAAATAATACAGTATATATCTTCCTCCCCCACAAATTTCTTCCTGCCTGTATATCTGACTCAATACCTTGGACATTTTTTAATCGTCCTATTTGATTATATTGTTTATTTATTTGGTTACAGTTTTCTACATTACAATTCATGCTTTAAACTAGCAATATTTTTATAAAAATGCAAATTTAGAAATTTTCCAAAATTTTGAAACATATTTTGCCATTTTTACTTCTGACTCACTGAATCAAGGTTGTTTAGTAGTAGTTTGTATAGTTTCTCTCCTTTGATGATGTAACAGTTGTATATTATTAGATTTTAAACTATAAATATTGAAGGAATTATGTTCCAGAATTATAAATTTCCAAGTACAATTTTCATTTTTTAAAAATTACACTCCTACTGAGTTTTACACATATTTATCATATTTTCAGAAAAAGGACAATGGAAATCTCACTTGCAGTTGTATCACCATAAAAGTGACTTGAATTCTTAACATTAACAAGACTGATTAAGTCTTACTGATTTGTTCTTTAATCCCATCATTGCAACACTATCCATTGCTGTTTGGCATTTGCTTATGTCACTGTATAAACATTCATGTTTGATTACAAAGCAACCATATCTGTTTTTTTTTTTTAACTGACATGTTGGAGATACCGGTGAAGCCTGAAGTAAAAAGGAAGAGTCTGAGAGTCAAGAGAGCAGTGAAAAAAATGAGGAATTGAAAATAAATGTTCATATGTGGGAAGAAAGTAGTTAAAAACAAAATTCCAATCAAAGGGAGTTGGACAAGGATGATAAACGAAATGCAAAGAGGATTCTTTTGTGAGGCTGTTATAAGAGAAGCTAGGCTAATGGTCCTATGAAAAAGCATATTTATTCTACTAGAATTTTAAATAAAACTTTTGTGACTATAACCAGGAGTAGATTAGAACAATGATTATAGAGCACTGTTCACAGAACACAAAACATAGTTATTGTTATTGCTTAAAAAAAGTAACACATGGGATTACTGACATTGTGGTACATGACATGACATTGCAGCATAGGAAATGGACAGAGGATAAGAAGTACAAAGCTTAAGCCACTAGCTTCTCACTGTGTTTCTTCTTCTAGCTCCTAACCAAGAAGTACAGTCATGCAAACATACAGAGCAATGTGGGACAAGGCATGAATTATTTGCACATATACTGATAGCACAACTGAAAGTTGATTTTGGAATACTGATGGGGGATATAATACAACAATGCTGGTAAGAAGAAAATAATTTGATTTTGGCAGAATTTTTTTAAAAGTAAAATTGCCTTCAAATTGACCTTGATTTCTATTGGCTTCATGAACATGTGCATATAAGAGTTATGAAAATAGTTTGCCACTGCGTTAGTCCAAGATGTATTTCTGGTTTCAGAAATGTGTAGGTTTCAGCAAAAAATGGCTTTCAAATTCTTCAGAAAATAATTTGTCCTTTACTTTAAAGTTAGGAATACACACTTCCATCCAATTCTCTTTTTCAGACAGTTTTGGACCTAAGTATGCATACATGTATAAGCATTATTTTACTATTTTTGGTAATTTTTGTGTAAAATTAGCTTTTATTTGAATTTTTCAGCTCTGTTTCTGATTCAACAGTCTTGCTGAAAATGTGAAAGTTAAGAAAAATCATATTTATTTTACTGTTTGTATCAAAACTGTATTGAGAGAGTGTTCCCACTAGTGTCCCCCCTAGGTTTTTATCATTATCATTATCATTATCATCATCATCATCATCATCTAATTTAAAAAATGTTTATGTTTGCAAGCTCTCAAAACATTTTGCTTACATTTTACATTAATTTATGCAAATTGTCATGGACATAATAATTATTTTTCCTTTTTTACATATAAATTTCTTTGAGGTAACTTTTAAAGTTATAAATACTCCCACTGCAAATGTTTTAGAAAAGTATTGCAAACACTCTTTCCACATAAGTAATTTTTAAATGGATCTTATTTTTATCATAGGAAAGCAAGCCTTGGAAAGCTGTGCTTGATGCTAGTGAGAGCTAGCGAATATGTAAAGGAAATGAAAAACCATCTTGCTGTTTTTGCCTCTGTGTCTGTCCTCTTGTATCCTTTTTCTGAGATAAAAGACAATGGTTGAATATTGGCTTTTTCGAAACCAAAACAAAACAAAAAATGTGTCTTAACCTGACAAGATAAGAAATAGCTTAAACAAGCTTATAGATCTCTGCAAGCCAATTGTTTTCTAGTAAGGAAGATAAGGAAGTACAGTAGCAGAACTCCTGTAATATGTCCCCAAAGTGACTCAGATTATTGAAACTGTAGAAGTATCTATGTAAAGATATGATCGCCATAGTTTTAAATGAAAGAAATATGTTTACTATTCAGTGTCAGTTGCTTTTATGACAGCTTTAAGGTCACTTTCTCTCTCTCTCTTTTTTTAAACAAATCTTGACTGAACTCATGGAAAAAATTGAAGTTGATTTAAGATTAAAATTTTAAATTTTGAACATAAGCATATATTAATTAGTTGATTAAAATAGTATTTTAAATATTTACTTATTTATACTTTACAATATAAGTATTTATAAATAAATACTTTAAATATTTTTGTAGACAAGAGATGATACAACTAATTCATTAACTTGACTTCATTAATATCAGCATTCAAAAGGTATATACAGTGTTAAATTAATAAATTAATCAGGTCAAAATCCATAGGCATTGAGAAGTCCAGATGGGGACACAACAGAACAATTTAATCCCACCTTTGTTGTGCTATTTCAGATAGTGAGTTATAGTGAATTAGTTACTTTAAGGATTAAGAGCTGTTTCCTTAAGAGATTGCATTACAGGAAATGTAGTCCATGACATGTGACCACATCTGAGTGTCTGATTGGCCACTGAGGCTCTCTGCCTGGTGCAGAACAAAAACCCGGCCATTTTGAACTACCACAGAAGAGAGAAGCATGCTTTCTGAACAGGGGGACAGAACTACTGTCATTTTATACTAAGAAATGGGATAGATTATGAAATACTTGGATGAACCTCACCTTGACATTACTTGATTGTAATGTGTTTGAGGATACCCGAAATAAATATAATCTGCATGAAAACCTTTATCTGCTTGTTCCCAGTGGAGCCAGATGCCTGGGGAACAGAACATTTTTTATACACATGTGGAACAGGTACCACTGTTTTATCATATCAGTAAGACCTTAGTATTTGCTTTAATCTGCTTTACATTAAATTGATCCTTTTTAAAATTCCCTCTCAACAGGATTATATTTTGGAATATCTTCAAGGCACTAATTTACAGTATTAACTATCCTTAGATACTATGATGTCAAAGCATAACAACTACTGTAGGCTTTGGAATCATAACTACATTCGAATCAAATATTTCATTCTCATTAAATTAAAAAGTATAATTTCTCTATTTTTATATACTAGGATTTCTGCAATCAGCAATTCCTGATGATTTGTTGGATGGCTATGTCCTTATTTTCAGTTGCCTTGATAAAGAACAGAGTCCTCACTTAATGTCCACTTGTTCAGCAATAATTCAAAATTATGATGGTGCTGAATGAATGGGACTTACAATGGGTTCTCCTAGTTGCAGCCAACACATTGTCTCCATGGTCATGTGATAACGCTCCATGGTCATGTGATAGCGCTTCTGGTGCTCAGCAACTGGCTAGCAGTTATGACATTGAAGTGTACCATGGTCACATGATCACCATTTGTAACCTTCTGTGTTGGCTTCTGACAATTAAAGTCAGTGGAGAATCTGGCAAGAGGTTTCAAATTGCTGTCATGTAACCTCAGAATGCTGTGATTGGGCAGCTAAGTAGCAAAGGCAACTGGGACTACCATTATAAATTGGTGTGATCACATGACATACTGTTGCTTAGTGACAGAGCTCTTGGTCCCAATTACTATTGGTAAATGAGGTTTATACGTAAAACACTTCTGTTTTTAACCAGAATGCAGAAAAAGTTACAGTTCAGAAATATTTCTACCTTTTGAAAAACAGCTCAATAAAAAAGCAGAAGTGTTAGTAGAAAATAAATGTATCCCTATTATGATATTTCTGAAGAAATTTTATCTTCTGCAAAACTGCTGGTCACAATAAAACTAAACTTGCACTAAGTGATGCAAAGCAAGGAAAAACTGGCATAGTTTAAGCATGTTGAACCACTGCTAACCTATTCACAGGGAGCAGCATTGTTACTGAAGACTCATTGTCATTTAAATGTGTTTGGCTTTATGGCTATCATCATGTTTTTGGTTGCCATAAAGAATTCCAGAAATAAGAATCAACAGTTGACAGAAACAAAAACAAAATATACCGTATTTTTCAGAGTATAAGACGCATCGGAGTATGTATGTATGTATGTATGTATGTATGTATGTATGTATTTATTTATTTATTTATTTATTTATTTATTTATTTATTTATTTATTTATTTATTTATTTATTTATTTATTTATTTATTTATTTATTGGTTTGATTTATATGCCACCCTTTCTCCGGAGATTCAGGAGAAAAAAGCTGATTGGCAGGTGGATCAGCCTCCCGGAATATCCCCAATCACCTGCTCCCAGAGGTGAATTTTAGCAACAGGTTCCTTGGTTGTGACGTCTGTGCCTTGCTTTTTTTTTGCTTTTTTTCCTGCCTCTGAAACTTCTAAAACTCTGTTTCAGAAAAAACTTTTTCCTGCCTCTGAAACAGAGCTTCAGAAAAAAAGCCTCTGAAGCTCTGTTTGTGGGCTTTTTTTCTGAAGCTCTGTTTGGAGGCTTCTTTTCTGAAGCGTCATTTCTGATGCTTTTTTCAGCCTCTGAAACCTCTGTTTGAGAAACTGGGTGAGGTTACATTTGGAGTATAAGACACACCCAGATTTTCATCCTCTTTTTGGGGGGGGAAAGGTGCATCTTATACTCCAAAAAATATGGTACATTGTGAACCTTTAACAGTTCCAGAGCAACTACTTAATTCTATAAAAGATATTATAGGACAACAGCTTACACTTCCTAGAATAACTGGAGAAATATGACATACAGTTCTTAGATGTCATCTATTAACAGTATCCAGAATTAAAATAGTTAGGGGACCTATCCACAGCCAAATTTAGAACATTTAATAATGGGAAAATTAACTCACCTCAAGTTTCTTATAACTTGGCTACAACATCTAAGTTTTATTGTTCGATTTATTGTAGTTTGCTTATTTGTTTTGCTACATAGCAACTTTTTGTAACTCATGTATTATATATAAAAAAAACACTTACCTCTTGCTGAACCAGGAAACAAATAAACAAGTAATTTAAGGATGTCATCTAAATCGCTTGTTAAAGGATAAAGATTTGCATTGTGTGATGGAATACATTTCAGAAATACTTTGTACTGAGCTCTTTAGGATTTTACCACCCATATAGCTTTAAAAAATATTTCTTGTTTCAGAGAATCAGAGAATCATAGGTGGACTTCCAGTCCAACCCCCTGCCCAAGGAAGGAAATCTTATTGCAACACAAATGGTTATCCAAACTTTCTTGAAGACCTCCAGCAATGAAGCAACCAAAACTCTGTTCCATTGGTTAACTGATCTTATTGTCAGGAAATGTCTCCTTAGTTCCAGACTGGATGTCTCTTTAACAAGCTTCCTCCCTTTGCTTCTGTTCTGTTGTTTTTCCTTATTGCTGATATATTGTAGATTTATTTTGTTTATTATCACGACTTTTCTGTTGTTTCAGCCTGACTCCTAGCAGCTCACAAAAAATATCAATTCAACAATATAGAAATAGAAATATATAAAAATATTTGATATTTTTACAATATTTTTCTAATACCTGATTTTATTGAATATAAAGAAAGTTGTATATGATTTAAAATTAAAGATAAGCAAAAATGGATTATGAAAGTTTTGTTGTCTTTTATTTTGGTTGAACTGTAGTAAGTCAATTAAGAATGCTGTGTGATCTCTTCTCTCTCCATCTTCGCTGAGTCTTTGTGCCACCCGAGGTTTAGGTCGGTGCTGGGGCTCAGCACCCTAGACAGCCCCCTTTTGGGGTGCTGTTAAATTTTTGAGGGATTTGGGTTACTTTCAGCGTTCTAGAACAACCCACTCCAACTAAAAACTCGGAGACAAGCATTTTCTCAAAGTTCCCATTTATTAGAATAGGTGTACTGGCTCATCTGGGAAAACCCGAATCTGAGAGTTCCGGGTTTTCCCCCCAGTAAATCAAAATCCCAAATCCAGCCCCCTGCACCCATCCGTACCTCACATGGCCCAATCACCATACGTCCCAACTTGAGCCATTACTGCAATCACTCCTCCTCCAGATGCAGGAACACCATGACCTTGACTGAAGGGAAGAATGCTATTATGCCTAACTACAATCCCTCTACTAGATTCCCCCCCTCCTACTTTCCCAAGCGCAAGAAGGTGGCAGCATGGAAGTTTCCGAGGTTAATATGGCTTCCAAAGCTGACAAATACTATGTTGACAGTCATGTTTCAGTTTGATACTCTCCCACCTCTACACCCTTTTTCAGCTTTAAATATGAAAAATTAACTCTTAGGCCACCCAAACATATCATTTTTTGTAAGAATTAACATACATCTTAGTCTCATGCCTAACCACCTATATTTTAAGAAAAACACTGCTACTAATTTTAAAACATTAATTATATTTTACCCTTATGCAACTAAAATGCACACTATACAATTATGCAGAAGAAGGTGATTGATGATTAGAGAGCCCTAAAGACCACAGAATCTACGAAGAAGCTTTAGGAGACAAAAGAGAAGAAAAGAACTTGATAAAAGCTGCTGTGCAGCCAGAGAAAAATGAGCATTGTTGCAAATGGAAAAAGAATGATAAAATCAAGGACATGAGCAACTATGAAGAAGAAGATATAACCTGTTTACAGGCTATAAATCCAAGAAGGATTATTAAACTGTGAATCCCACTTATGTCATTGCACTATATGTATTTGGTTTTTGCTTTTTTTTTCTAGCAAGCATGAGAAATACAATAAATAAATAAAAAGACAAATAGATAAATAAATAGATAAACAAACATAGTGGTTAGGAGTTGATTCAATCTGGGTCAGTCACTGGGACCAGAGGTTTAGTCTTCTGATTATTCGGACTCATGCTGGTGCCCATTCTCAGGGAACTTCTCTGTCACCAGAATGCCTTCATTCATTAGGAGTTGAGTTTATTTTTTTGCTTCACCTCATTTATGTAAGGTAATATTTTGTATAGCAGATTAAAATGGGGTAACTGCAGCTTTTGAACATGGCTCAATTTTCAGAGCTCCAGTTGTTGCACATGCATATTGCTGGCAACAATTATTCTTCTTGTCTTCTGCTAATAATACTCATCTAAGTACTCGCTAATAATGCGAGTACTTCATCTCGCTGCTAATTTCCATATGTCAATATGTTGACTTCTCCAAATGCTTAAAAAAAACTTACACTTAAAACACACTAACATACATGCATGCAAACCACACATACAGAGACACACATGAACACATGCACAGAAAACGTTACAATAGTGTAGGACTTTGATAGTCATGCTTCAGTGAAAAGCAATATAAATGGTTATGCATGAAACAATTATTTCACTTTTATTTCCTGTCATTAAAATACTCTGTAGGAAATGACTGACACTCCATCAAGTTATTTTGTAGCTATAATTTTCTGGGGTTGGATCAAAAGGAAAGGAATTGAAGTTTTTTCATTGATGATAGCTATCACTATATTTCCCACTAACTTTCTTTAGAACATGCAACATTTCTGCTAGCTGACTTCATGCATTTTTCTTTGCAAATTTCTTGTCATACACGGAACAACATAGGTATAACAAGATTTATATGACTTTAGCCAAATTGATCATTGTAAATGGATAGCCATTCTTCATGTTTATTTAGCAGATGCTCAGTTGTCAAATATGATAACACAAAAACGACAATAGGCAACAATCAATCTAAACCCCTGTCCTAAATCCAAAAGACTCTGTCCCTAATCATGAGCTTTCTCCATCAAGTCCTCAAGAACGTTGGCTTCTTAAAAGAGAAAAGGTAGAGATAAGAACACTGGCTATGTCAAGACACAATTGCATCTAGCAAGGCTGCTTGAAAATAAACTGCTGAAAATAGCCAGACATGATAAGGGACAACTGTGCCCAGGAGGGATCAGAAACTGCTGATAAATAGGCTTCTCACTAATATCTCCAGAGCAAAGCCCTATCAAAAGTTTCCTGTCAAGTATTGCCAAGAACCTTTCTCGGAAATTTGACTCACTTTGTTTTTAGATTTTTCTCTGTTGCAGCTTCTATGAACATAGTTTTCCTGGGAGATTGCTTATAGATATATGAAGTATCTTGAATTTATGACTTTGAGATATGATAATTGGGGGCAGGGAGAGAGGCAGAAAGAGGGATGATGCAGGCATGCAGGCTATATATGTATTGTTTACTGACCCATAGTATTCCATGTTTCCCTTCTACTGTTTCTTATTAATCCCTCAAAGCAATCAGTACCCTTGCACGCACATAAGTTCATAAAGTTGGATAAAGGAATAGATACTAAAATTAAATCCCAACAAGGCAGTGGTGTTGTTAGCCAATACAGGTAATCCTTGACTGACAACCACAATTGAGCTCAAAATTTCTGTTGTTATGTGAAACATTTGTTAGGTGGATTTTATAACCTTTCTTGTCACTGTTGTTAAGTGAATTGCTCCAGTTGTTAAGTTAGTAACACAACTGTTAAGTGAATCTGGCTTTCTTATTGACTTTGCTTGACAGAAGGACACAAAAGGCAATCACATGACACTGGGACCCTGCAACCGTCATAAGTATAAGCTAGTTGCCAAGCATCCAAATTTTAGTCACATAACTGTGGGAGTGCTGTAACAGTCATAAGTGTGAAAAATGGTCATAAGTCACTTTTTTCAGTGCCATTGTAACTTTGAATGGTCACTAAGCAAACTATTGTAAGTCAAGGACTACCTGTAGAAATCTGGGATTGGTGACTGCAACTCAGTTTATTTTACATGAGTTTGACTGGTTGTGGAAAAAAGCAGATTCACACTTTGCCAAAGTGTTACTTTGCCATTCAGTATTGGATTTGTTGCCTGAATTGTGTCTTTAGGGACATCCCATCTTGATTATTGAATATACATGTAGTTCTCATTTAATGACTACAATTGGGACCAGCAACTTCATCATTAAGCAAAGTGGTTGCTAAGTGAAACCGTGACTGTGCTTATGATCTTATCCAGCTGTCCTTTGCTTCAGAAGCCTGCAAAGGTCATAAATGTCAGGACTAATCACAAAGTTATTTTTCATCACTGGCATAACTGCAAATAATCACTAAGGGAAACAGTCACTAAACAAAGACTACCTGTAGTCTCGAAATACATCAAAAATTGTTTATTTTACTGTAACAGAGAGAGTCGGAAGTCAATCCTTCTTTTTCTTTTCCCCCCCTTATCTTTCTTCACTTCTCTTTCCCCCTTTTCCCCCAATGCTTTTCTATTTACTTTGTATTTTGTATTTTATAATACTTTATAACTCAATAAAAATGTTAACAGAGAAAAAAGAAAACTGTAATTACATCAAAACAATTGTAATTAGTGCAAAATATGGCTACTAATTGTTCTGTACAGTACAATGTAGACTGATACTACACTAGTTGCTCACTGGAAAAATCAGCACTGTCAAAGGCCTATCTTTTTGGGATGGAGAAGAGGGATTTCTTCCTTATTGTTTTTAATCTGCTGCATTTGGTTTCCATTCTCTCAATATTAACACAAATGTAAAGATGAATTTATTGCAACAGGATTATAACTGCAAAATTATATTTTAGTTTGTATAAAATATAGAATATTCCATATTAATTTTGATTTGTTTTTGATACTTTATTACCTGTTCTGTGTGATTTGTTTTAATTTTGCTAGACACTATGTTTATTAGAACAGAAAGTTTATTAGAATAGAAAATCAATCAATAAATCCAAGTGGTACAGTTCTGATAAGAATAGTAAACAAAAGAAAAGAAATTAAAAGTTTTATTACCCCTATGGAAGGTTCTGCTCATCAGATATATCTTAAATATCAGAGAACTCAGAGATAAAGAATTCTTCTAATACTTAATATACGTAACTATAATAAAGGTGCTGATTGACATATTAGGTTTAAACCCATAGCCACACTTAGAGCATTAGTTATAGATTACAATTTACAGTAATCTTAGTTGAGAAAGCCAGTTGGGAGTTGGAACCAGTTACATCACCTATCACTCTGCATCATGAATCGTTACAAATATTTTTCAGGGAGATTTTCCTCAATATGTAAGCATGGTCTGAGGCCCAACTTCACAGACCACACATCCTGTTTAAAAAATAGGCCACATTAAAGATCTAGTCTTTACCTACTGTAGTCTGTAGTCTTTCAGCAAATGCACTAAAAGAGTGGTTTCACTAAACTGTGAGGCAAACGTTTATCCACAGATACTCTAGAAAACAGTAGCAGTTTAGCATCTTTATTATCTGCAATCAAAAGGTACCACTGAACTGAACTGACATTTGATCAGAAGACATTTTGGGTTATATAAATAAGATTGGTAGAAAAGAATGATTCTTCTCAGTTTACATTTAGCTGATTTTAAAGATTGTGTCATCTTCTTAGTTGGGTGTCATTTTTTAGGCCAAGTTTAGTATAATCAAAAAGAAAAATCACATTATTCAAAAATGGGAATTTTAGCTAAGGCAAAGAGTAAAGGTATTGTGATCAATATTTTACCCAATGTTAAAGTTTATATGAGGCAGCTATTAAAATAGATTATAAAGTTCACTTCACTTGAAAAAGGAGGCATGCCATATTTTTCATGTCAATTTACTGAAGTTATAGAAAAAGACTTATGCAGAATATAAAAAGAATGTCTCTGAAGGACAGAAGAAAGATCTATTACAGAGGCAATGGTCAGATAAACATAGCATAAACCCATTCAAAGAAATAAACTTGAAAAAAATTCCTTGATAAGCCCTTCTCTAATTCACCTGAAGATGAAGTGAAAGGAAAAAAAAAAGCACAATTAAGAGCTGCAAGATTCTGTTACTATAGCTCTTCTAATAAAAGTAGTTTTATATCTATGTGGCATTGGTTTCTTATTCCATACTGGTCTTGTAGAAGCCAGTGGGAAATACAAAAATATTTGGCTGGAATGGTTGCTTCCTTCTGAGGAAGATCTATCATAGCTTTCAGTTTCAGTTACAATAGTACCTTGTTTCCCCCCAAATAAGACATCCCCTGATAATAAGCCCAATTGGGCTTTTGAGTGCATGGCAATAAGGCCAAGCGCTTATTTCAGGGTTTAAAAAAATACAAGACAGGGAAACACAGTATGTAATTAAGATAAAACATAAGGTACAGGGGTTTTTTGGGGTCTCTGCGTACCTGTTAAGCTTGTCACAATATAAGTGCCTACATAGGACAATAATACATGTTTATTCTGAACTTGGTTCCATAAATTGAGATAATTGAAAAAGAAAGCAGAAATGGTGTTGGACCTCAGCATTGCTGAGAGATATAGTAAAAATATACCTATTTGCAGTGATCGGATTCAGCCAGTTTGCACCACTTTGGGAGAACCGGCTGTTAACTTGACCAGTTTGGTGAACTGGTTGTTGGAAGAAATCATTAGGACAGAGAACCGGTTGTTAAATTATTTTAATCCCACCACTGCCTATTTGCCTGTACATCTAAAGAACAACTATTGTAATGTCTATATGTACTAATAATCCTAAATGTTTCAAATACAGTATAAATAAAGTACTATACAGTACTTAAACTATAATGCATTTGTTATTGTATATACTTAAAATTATAATAATCCTTTACATAATTTATTTTATTTTTAGTTAAATTTGTATAGCTACTATCTCATAAAAAAGGCAACTCTAGGTAGTGTGCAACTTTGAAAATGCACTGATTAGATACAAATATGAACTAGCACAGGAGTTAATCACTAGCATATTACTAGTAGAACAAATATAATTAATTGTTCTATTGTTCTACCATTAAAAGGGACAATTAGAGTATGTCTGGAAAAAAGGAAATATGTTGGAAACTATAATATGAAAAGGATGGAGATAGTTGAAGTGAAAACAAATATGTCAAGGTTGAAATTTTAATGGGAGTGTAATCGATAGTAGTAATAACTTTGAGGAACAGGAAGAAGAGCTGCAACCAACACAGTGGTCTTAAAGGACATCTTAGTCAAGGGCAGAAAATTATTTGAAAAAGAAGTATATTCAGATTTGTAAGATCATTTTGCTATACTCTTAGAATAAAAGCAGTATGAACATTCATATCTTGATTTCCTAATCTGTTCTTGAAACAGACAAGAAGTAAAAAAAAAAAGCAAGAAAAATTTCCAGAACATTATTGCCATAGCTTTTTCCCATAGAAGTTCTGAATATGTGACATCCACATTTTTGTTGTTATCTATATGAAGCATATGTTTATGTTTTACTTGAACATACTTCCACTATATTTACCAAAACAAGTGTGATAATAATATAATTCAAGACAACTTAAAGTTTCAAGAATAATCTAGTCAATTTTTTGATGAAGTGAAACTATTACAATGGTTGTAATTATCTCTTGCTGAGGTGTTGTTGAAAAAATTGCACTATCGCAGAGGATTTCCTAGTGTTTATTTCAAGTTCCCGGTACTGTACTTTGAAATCAATAATTTGGATGCAATTTGCCTATTATGCACAATCTTCAAATAATTGAATATGGCAGTCTTATAATTATAGATTTTATGTATATACTTGTGTAGCCACCCACCATAGAACCAAAACACTGGGTGGCTCAAAATTCCAATATAAAAACAATATCATACAAACAATTAAAACAAAAAAAGTAAAATAAACAATGCAACTCAAGATACATCTTGCAACTTCAGCTTCACCTTGTCCCAATGCGTGAAGACAAGTAAGCTCGTCACAGCTGTCTCCTGAAGAAATTCCCATGGAAAATATATGCTTTAGAGATCTTACAAGATAGCAACATATAAGAGAAGGGACCTGATGTGTGCCTATTGTATCCAGTTGGATAAACAACGTATTTCCTACAATATCTGTAATCCCAATTACTATCTTCGTTGTTCTCCTTAGTTCATTTTAAACATGGAACATCCCATTTTTCATTTCCTGTAAAAGGAAACAGAACTTTTCACAAAGTTGAAAGCAATTACCTTTGTTTATGCATTTCAAATAATTGTAAGACATAAATTTTGTATATGGAAAAATAATAAAGTAGAAAAGATAGTATAGAGAGATCATTTTGTGCCCATATGTAAATGAACAATATCAGTCTCTTCACTGAACAAATATGTTCATTTGGATACTGCAAAACAGTAGATTCCTTTGAAAAAATCTATAGCAGAATAAATGGATACAAATTATGAATAAAGCAAATATTTTCAAGTAAAAATATAGTGTAATGACCTGTAACTTAACATTTTTAGCCTAAAGAATGCAATAGAAAACAGAATATTAATAAGTTAAATAAATTTAATAGTATAAATTATCTGATTTTATCTTCAAATTAGTGTTATGGGGTACCCCCCCCCCTTTTTTTAGGAAAGCCACAATCAATGGATCAATAATCCAGTTAAACTCAATTATTTTGAATGTTACAAAACCTCAGTAAAGCAAAGTAAAACAAAGCAAAATAAAACAAATTGGTTTAACTCTAAATTAGTTCAGGTCTCAAATCCCTGAAACACGAATTTATTAAACAGAATTCATTACTATATAAAAATAGAAATTAAAAAGAAATGACAAAAACAAAGCAGGAAACTTTTTTTTTACTTTTATCCACATCTAAAAATGTATATAAAAATAATGTTCTTTCTAGACATAGTTCTTCTAGTTACTGTATAGGGTTGGTCAGATTCAGAAATCATAGATTCATTCTAAGACAGAGTCATTCTAAGCAAGTCTCAAATGTACATGCATATTATATTTTTCTCCTTTCTAAATAGTCTATTTGGTCTAAGCAGTCACCCAATTATATCAAAACTAGAATAACAAATGCAATTTACTATGCCTTGTGGACCATAGATGATGTAGATGAGAATGCATGTGATCTTCATAATTCTGATTTTTTGAATTACTGCATATTGTCCTGTACCTCATTCCTTAACATTACAAAGCAGCAACTACTGTACATGGCAAGAATATTTCATCACAGTTCTCTGTATTTGTAGCTTACTGACCAACTTACTGACCATCTGGAACCATTCTGTAAGCAATTACATTTTGTCCCAACTTTCTTCTCACAAGGAGTTAAATTTAAATTCAGGGTCATTTTTCTTTCAGATGGATACGAAATTTAGTTCCAAACCACTGAAAAAGAAATGGTGCTCTTCCGTTTGACAATTCAGTGATGAAAGATGCAATCATATGTATTACTTCTTTGCATCTTCATATATTATAATGGTTAATTGGATCTTCCTCAGCCTCCTAATTTTCATTACCATGCCTTCCTTCCTAAAATGTTTTGGAGTTTTTACTTTTAGGGCTGAAAGTATCACACTAGCTCCTTGGTAAAAAATATTATGAGCACACATTCCCCTTCATTGTCTTCTTCAAGAGTAGAGAAAAGAATAAGAATTTACTGAATACAGCAGTCAGATTGCACTTTTAATAACTTTTTAATACTACATGCAACGGATAAGCAACAAGAAAGAAAAAGAGAAACTTAGGACTCACTCTCTTGTAAGTGAGAGCCAATTATTTAGAACAATATTTGCTTTGTTCTATGGATAAAATAGGTTTTATACATACTTTGCAACAAATTTAAACTCTCATAAAGAAACTCATTCTGTTCAATTTATCCTAGAACTGAAATGCTGACAAAACAGAATTCCAAGAATCAGAAGTGATCATGTCCAAGTATTTTCTATGCCAGACATTTTTTAAAAGGCCACTGAACATAGATTTTCAAAGGCCAGTATCAAAAAAACCTCAACACTGCTTATTCCAGTAACTTAGTTTATTGACATAAACAATTTTGAGGGTTTTTTTAAAGTTAATTTTAAAGTATGTAATTTTCTATTGTTTAAAATATTTTTATGGTAATGAAATAGTAATTTCTCCAAAAGAATGAACCAAAGTTTACATATGAATGGTCATTTATGGTCTTCTTACATAAAAATAACAAATTCAATGGTAAGAAATCCAGAAAAGAGAAATACTATATTGTAAGGAGCATATTAATATAATGAATCATTGAAATGTTAAATTCTCATTAGATTAGAAAATTGCATTAATCATTTTATTGAGCAAACAAACTTGATTTCTACATGTATTACTAACCATGTTTATTCAGAATTTGTACCATTGTACTGATTAGAATTATTCCATAATTAAATGAGAGCAACAAGCATCATATTGAACTGTACTTTATCATGTTTCAAGACTTGTGTTATTAAAATGATAAAAAATTGCATATGTAACTTAATATATATGTATATGTATACTGTATATATAATGTTTGTGTGCGTGTATTACACACTACATTACATACTTCTTTTATCCAACTCTTCTTATTTTAAGTAAACGGTGCTGAATAGTAAAAAGGAACTTATGAAAGTTAAATTTCTAAAAAAAATGCAGCTAGAAATTTTGCAGATTTGTTTTTGTTACAAAAATCTTTGTCTTAATAGCTAGAGCTGTGAAACATATAATACTATATACTATAATTCAATATTTTTGTTCTAAGAATATAATGGGCAGTAGTTTAATGAAGGCAAAGTTCCATCACAATTCTTAACACATATAGAAGTAAGTTTTGTTGACCTCAACATGGCTTCCATAAGATGAATATAGGATGTCTGAGAAATGAACGACACTATATAGTTTAGAAGGATTCATCTTCAGTTTACAACTAGAAGACATTGAACAGGCCAATAGGAACATAGCTTTAGATAAGGTCAGGGCATTTCTTTTGGAACATCTGATCACAGTTTCTTCCCCCTCCCTTCTTTAATTCCCAGGAACAAAAAATAAACTATTATTATTATTATTATTATTATTATTATTATTATTATTATTATTATTATTATTATTATTATTATTATTTAAACACATGTCTACCAAATGTTTAGCAAGATACGTTCCATTCTGGAACTGTGATGTGACAGTTACCAAAGTGATTTATCAATATGCTATGCTCAAAAAGTTATGATTTTAGGAAAAGCTCCTATTCAAATAATATTACTTCAAATTGTAAGATAGAAATTATTTATCTCTGCCAATATCATATTTTAGTTAAATATCCTTATTCTGCATAAGCAAAAGATCTCTATATTATTTTTAGTCAGACCAAATACTTTATGTAATTCATATAAAGTTTCTGTTTTGAACCTGAAGTCAAAAGTTAATTATATTGGATCACTAGCCATATAGAATGTTAAAAATACCCAATCATTAATGACTAATTTTTATTTTCACATTAAAAACCATATATAAATTACAACCACTTTATGCTTTATATGATATATTTGGGGGAGCATTTTTCTGCTAAAGAAGTTTCATTGCACTATGTTTTTCCACTTAGCAACTTTTTAAAAGAAATCTCCAACTATATCTGCTAATGAATTTGTAGTTGATATACATTATTATTATTATTTTTTTAAAATTTGATTTATATGCCGCCCTTCTCCAGAGACTCAGGGCGGCTTACAATGCATTAAGCAATACCCTTTATTGCTAACACTATTCATTATTAACACAATGAATCTATTAGTTAAACTTATTTCTATTCTGGAAATTTCCAGAGGTAATTATTACACTTTAAGGAATTGGTTATTGTATTATAATTTGGACTACAACTATATGATATTGAATAACTACAAAACTGATAAGAATTTGGAGATCTTCAGTTTGTTTTTTAATGACAAGTGAAGGTCTCCCAGATGCTTACTTTTCAACCACTGGATTCAGTTATTGAAAACAGATGGGCATTATTCACATCCACAAATACAAATGTATAGCACATCCATATGCAGTAGAAGATTTAATTATAATAGATGTGTAAAACAAAATTCCCACCTATAATATTTAAAAATACAACATATGAATCCATGGTGAATTTTTGAGTGATTTCTTTTTTGTTCACAAGAACAAAAAAAAAAAATAGTTTGAATGTTCCCAATCATAAAGTACGTATCTTGTTTAATGTGTAATTTTTACAGAGATTAAACATTCTAATATTAAACACATATTCAACCATTGTAACATTTTTTTCCCAAGACAGTTCTTCTAAACTTTACTTGCACAATATACAATAAATAATTACATAACTTTAATAAAATATTTTCTTAAAAACTTAAATTAAGGAGACAAAATTCTAGAAAGGTGTTTACTTACTCTTCATTTAGCTCTAATAAACTGAAAAGTTAAAGAAACCTTCTGTATCTTGATGTGTTTTGAAGCAAAACTTATCACTGTAAACTGACCCAAATGAGATATGCTTATATTGATTTTCTGGGAAACTATATATATAAGTACAAACCTTCTATACCACTAAGCTCAATGAAACCTATTCTGAATGGTTAGCATTCTGAAAGAAAGTAAAATGATAATTCCAACAATTTTGCATACCATGAAAAAAGAACCTGGAGTGAAAAGGAATGTTTCACGTCCATGTATAAAGTCATTTTGACATGCCTACACAACTGGTTATGGCAGCTTTCAGAGTAATTCCTCATCACAAAAAAGAAAGAAAAAATGCTCCAGGTTCTTTTAAAGAAAGCTCTCCGTTGGGAAGTTGATTCTGGCCAAGTGCCAAAATCATGTGCAAAAGGGGCCCTCATTATCAATTCATGGCAGCCTTCAACGCTAACAAAAAATGTGACCCAACAGGCTAAAGCAACAACAAAAATTAAAAAGTATGAGACAAAGACAACTTACTTAATATTCCCTTCAGAGCTACGTTAAACTGTAGTCATTCAAACCTTATTAGTCCAGAGCTATTCTCAACTGCATTTCAATTTTTGTACAACTCTGTAAAAGTTGAAGGCATGCTTTGAATCTTTTCCCAAACACTAGATCTTCTTAAAAAAATTATTTCTGTGCAATAGCTGAACTATTTTTTTCCACATTCATACCTAGAAATCTTTTTCTAAGTAGGCATAAGAATATCTAACATGTTGATTTCTATGAAAATTCTAAAGCTAAATAGAATAGCACAACATTTTGCCAGTTTTTAAATAGAACAAATTCTCAGTCAGATTTTAAGGATATATTCATGAAATCAAGGCAGTTTACTAATTTGCAGTTAGCTGAATTTCATTACACATTCTCAAAAACATAAATTTGATAGTCAGCCTTACCTAGATGTCGTCTTGCTTTTCTGTGGATCAAAAAGTTTCCTGCCTAAGCACACAGATATTCTTTCACAACCCATAAAGGCCCCTTTTATTAATCCAGGACGGTAAGAAACTTCTTTCTGCACCATATTGAGAGCAGGATGCATCAGCTTTCAAGACAGAACGCATTTTAATACACAAATGTTGGCAGATTGCATAATACTGAATTGATCTTCAAGAGGGAAAGGACTTTTGAAAAAAACAAAACAAAAAGGGTAAGAGGGTGCGGTTAGATGTTAGGCTATCCCTGAGAAAAGGCCTAGGCTGCACTAGTACCTAAATGCTAGCAGAAGCTTACTGGGAAAGGAGCCAATGGAATGACTTTGTTTGACCCAGCTGCCAATCTTTTCTGAAGCAGTGCGCCAGACTAAACACTGACACTATTTTAACTCAAATCAGGCTACAGCAGCTGTTTGCTTTCCTGCTCTGAGCTATGCACCATGGCTGTGATGACTCTGCATGGCATTCTATCAGGTTAAAATATGTTCCTTGTTTGGTTTGTCATATAGCAGTCATTAAGTTTAACCACTTCCTCTCTCCTGGTAAATGAAAGTTGATATTATGTGATCACTGAAACTTCCCGTAAAGAAAAAAAATTACCATGGAATTCTAGAGATTATGAAAGAATAGAAAGGCTACAAAACTAGGAGCAGCACTAACAATACTAGGACTGCTAAAGAAAACTTCATTCCCTCATCATCAAAATATATATTGTCCGACATGTGTAAAATGCTTTAACAATAATATATTGCTTTAACAATAATATATTACATTTTCTGTTATAGACTAAAATTATATTTTAACCAGGTGCTGGTGATGGTTATGATCAAGAAGAGATACTCTAATCATAGATACTTAGATAACAAGGCCAGAGTAAATATATTTTATCTACTACTTCCTACTTTTGTAGGAAAATTATGGCTACCTTCTGGTTTAAGTAATATTCATGATTCTTTCCTTCAAGATAAACAGCTTCTGACAATCCTTACTGATACAACATACTGTCTTTTCTAACTATACTCCATCTTCTGTTGTCAGTCACCAGTTTCAGTAGAAGAATATAGCTACAGTTCTGTATAGCCTTTCTGCTTCATTTGTGCCTGTAACTTTTAAATCTTCTGCTGCAATATGAGTCTTATGTTTTATTAATCATATTAGAGAATGTAGATATATACATCAGAATGCAAATATTCTGCAACTACCACACTTAGATTCTGTGATGTAGAAACTCTTGAACATGCTTCATTGTGCTGCTCTTCTATCATGTCAGAGCTTCTAATTCTAAGAGGTTTTTCATACATATGCTTCATGGCTGTTGGTGAAGACATGTATACTGCTGATTCAGTGGTTGGTTGCTCCCGGCTCAGTCCGGTTCTTGCAAACAGGTAGTAAAAGCGGCGGGAGGCTCCGCCCAGCCGCCCAGACGTCATCATGAACAATCTGCACATGCGCAGAATCGCCTGTGCAAGTGAAGCAAGCGTACATGCGCACCCCTGTTGCTATCAGTAGTAAAGGTAAGTAGAACTGTGCTGATTATATACTGGATGATACATTGATATTTACAATCACCTGGATTTATCACACTTAAAATGGCTTACAAAATTACAAACTGAATATCCCACTTTGCTACAAACTTGTAGCACCAGTTTCAAGTGCTGAGGATTTATCAAACAATATACCTAAATTTAGCTATTTAGCATAAACGAGGTTTACATAGAATTAAATTTATACTCAATTCCTACTCAGTTTTTATTTATATCTATTTATTTTTTAAATTATATTGCTATTAATCTCACAAGAGAGTCATTATTGATTGCTGTGGAACCTTATGAACTGCAAAGCCATCAGGCTATAATGTAATACACTTATTTTCAGTAGACCCGATTGTTCTAAACTACTTGGCCAGACCAGCGAGTCAGGTTCCAGTACACTTGTAAACTTGCAAGCCATGGCAAATACACAACAATTTATAGAGATTTTAGCCATGGCATTAAGAGACAGATACTGTTTCAAAGGTAGACAAATCATGAAAGCAGCAACTATAAGGGTAATAACTACACATCTAAAGGGCTGGAGGCAGGATTTACAGTAATGATCTTCTGAAGATACATTTCACTGCAGCAAAATAAAATCAGTGGCTTCTTTGCAGAAGTCAACTGTAGTGGCACAATGGTAAGCCAACCAGTCCTCCAGAAAACTCCTTAACACCTTAAATATCCATAACACTTGACATATTCTTTTGTCTGGAGAAGCTCTACTCTTTTCCTTTTGCCATGAAGCAGAATTTGGCAAGAACTGAAATTTGAGATGTGTTTGCTTATTTTGCGATGAAAGACTTATTGAATTTCCAAGTGGCTCTCTCCTGTGGCTGGTTCTGGAAATTACAATTTTTAATATAATAAAATACATGCATTAGACAGTTAATATACACAAAGCAACAATATAAAGCAGATGGCAAACATTGGATTTTCTCCTGAAGGCCTTAATGTGCCTGCTCTTCTAGAAATATGATAGTAGTACAATTTTTAAAAATCTAAGTAACTATAACAAGCAGATATAATTTCAATCTGATCTGAATCTAATCATAAGAAACTGAAATAGAACAATTAGAGTATTTTTCCTATTGAAAATAATCTGTATAGTCAAAAGTTCTATAAATATGGAATCTAATAATTATGTTATTTATGGCCTGATTTGACAATAATTACTAAATGTTTACATGGACAGATCTTGGTTTTTTGTACTTCCCTATATTCTTCTAGTAGAGGTTCTGTGTCATAAATTCCTGAAAATGTTAAAACACAGCCAAGACAATCTAAGCCGTGATGCTAACTGTTTATCCAGCAATGTATAAACATAAATCTTTGTGTATCTCTATGTATGTGTGTATAGATAGATGTAAATGGTGTAGATATAGATGTAGACATAAATATAGAGATATATAGATACTGATACGGATACGGATACAGAGGTAAATATAGAGATTGATCTCTAGATATCCTGAGCTTTTTCAAGTTTTTGGTATAAGCAATTCATACAAAAAAGAAACATTGAAGAAATTTTTACAAACAGGATATTCCAAATATATTTTTCCATTTATTGAAACAGATCCAACAAAAATTCACATTCACACTCTCTCTTCTCCCTCCCTCCTTCCCTCTCTCTCTCTCTCTCACGCACACACACACTTATTCAAATCTTTTTGTTTTGGCACACAAATAATATTTATAAGGGTCATTCTAAATGTTGTGAAAGATATTAAAAGTTAAAAGAAAAAAAACCATCAAGTATACAGTACATACATGTTTCACCATGCAGTTTTTCCCCCAGGAGAAAGGAATATAACTCACTGTAGAAAGAAGACTTAGAAAAAAAATTAAAGAAGAGATAGAAAAAGAAAGAAAAGAAAACACATTTAAAATGAGTTTAATACTATTCTTATTGTCTTTTTTTTTTTTTTGGAGGTTCTCTTCAACTGTATTCAATATACATTTCTTGGTCTTTCTCTTTCTGTCTCTTGACCCATTCACATGCACTTTCACACACATATAGATAGTTTTGCAGTTCAGTGTTCCTTAATACTCTCCACATGATCAAACCAGCTCAATACACATCTTTTGTCATTCTCATTTACTTGTACATTCAATGCACATTCATTCAGCATCCATAAATTCTTAATCTGTCTTAATCAGATACATTTCTTAAATATTATATTCACACTATATTCAACTTGCTTTTATGGTTTTTTTCTCAACTTGGTCAATTCTCACTACCATATAAAAATAGGGACAGAACTATATTCTTATACATCACAATTTTTTCTACTTTTGAGAAACATTCATTCCTCATAGAACACCACACAACATCCACTATTTTTCTAATAGTATTTATATATTTTAAATTTTCTCTATCCATTTCTCCATCTCTAGTAAACATTCTACCAAAATTCACAGTGTACCGGTAATTTGTGCTTGCTAATTATGTAGAACATTGATATTTCTCTGCATTTTTCCTGCCAACACTAATCTTTGAGAGAAATAATTATCTCACACGTGTTAGAAGTTTATAACATCTGTGAATTACCAGTATGCAAACAACAATATGTTGCCAGCAAGAAAGCTTCAAGAGCAGACATTTCTTTCATGGAAGATCATGTACATGCTTGGGATAAAAAAATATCACTGACTGTGCCAATTGCATACTAGACAAAATGGAGCAAAATGGACCAGTACTCTCCTTTCAGCTAGCATGGAATAGTTGTGATTTATGTATGTATTATATGTGTGTGTGTGTGTTTGTGTGTGTGTGTGTGTGTGTGTCAAATATCAGCAGTTGTCCTCTGGCAAGTGTCAAACCACCATTATTGAATGAAACCAGAACATCCAGGTCATCAGTAGTGATTTTTGGTTCTATGGGTTTGGTATTCGGCACGGACAGATAATGTTCAGGCTGTTCAGTTATGTTCAGGCTGATAGTCAGGCTGTAGAGCACAGCAGCTTCTGCAAAGTTGTTCAGAATGACCTATAGAACACTGTCTTTGTGTATTAGGCATCAGCAAAGCAAATTTCTTATATATTGTATAGAGAAACTTCATAAAACTGTATTTTCTTAGGCAATGGAGAGGAATGGAACAGAACAGAAAACAGAATAAAACCTAGAACTGGAAGAAATCTTGGAGGTCTAACCTCCTTTGTAGTCCAACTCCCTGCCTAAGACAAGACACTTTATATCATATCTGACAAATGGTTATTTTCTTGAAAACTCTACTTATGGAGCATCCAGGAGGCAAGCTGTATCATTGATTAATTGTTCTTACTGTAAGGAAATTTTTCCTTAGTTCCAAGTTCTTCTTGGAAAAGGTCTTCTGCAGTCATGACATAAGCCTAAGACTGAAAATCAGGCTTGTCAGATGTTACATCTTTTCTATCCTGCTCTACAGAGTAGAGAGTTGGTCTCTGACAGAAAACCACTTGAAGAAACTAGAAACATTTGAAATGTGGATTTACAGATGGTTGTTACGTATAAGATGGGTTAACAAAATCACAAATGAGGAAGTGATAAGCCACCTGGGAAAGCAAAGGGAAATAATCAAAGCCATTAAAAAATGAAAGTTGGAGTATTTTGGACATGTGATGCGACACCCAGAAAAATACAGCATCCTTCACTTAATCCTCCAGGGAAAAATTGAAGGCAAATGAGGCCCAGGCAGAAAAAGAACATCATGGCTTCAAAATCTAAGGGACTGGTTTGGACAAAACTCAGCAGCACTTTTTCATACGGCTGTTGACAAAAATAGGATTGCCAACATGATTGCCAACGTCCGATGACGGACATGGCACGAGAAAACAAGTTCCAAATTCAATCTCCCTCTGATGAGCTTCCATCCATTTCTTCTTGTTGGACTCCCAGGTGCTTTGAAGAATAAGCCAATCCCCTCAAGTACAGGAAAACAGCTATCATGCCACCCCTGAATTTTTGATTTGTTGGGTAGTTCCCTGAATTGTTCATCATATGATTTAACCTCTAGACTCCTCAACATTTTCTTTCCTCATCCTCCTGTAATAAGCCCCATTCTACTTTCTTCCTTCTTCAGGGTCATTTTGCACATGCTGCCTTGTACTCTCCTTTCTTTGATTCTCCCTGTGATCACATGTAACCAAACCCTCCTTATCTCAGCCTCCCAGTGTTTGCACACAGCCTCAATCTTCTTTCTTGGCCTCCCTTCACATGCATTGCATCAAGCCTTCCTTCCCTCAGCTTCCATTTGATTGCTCACACCTACATCCGCTTTTCAACAGTCTCACTGTGTACACCTTGTCAAGGATAGGCAGGCACTAATACTTGGCCTACCTGGGATGACATGCACCTGCTGTCTCACTGCTACACCTGGCTCCCCAAACTTGCACATGGCCTGTGTACGTCTCTCAGGATCTCCCCCACACCATCCCATGATTCTTACATGACACTTCTACCACTTCCCACTTAGCAACCTGTCCAACTTAGCAATAGCAATAGCGTTTAGACTTATATACTGCTCTATAGTGCTGGGTGGTTTACAATGTCAGCATTATTTGCATATTGCTCCCCAAAAAATGAGGCTTCATTTTACTGACCTTGGAAAGATGGAAGCCTAAATCAACCTCATGCCCCATCAGTAATGCCATCATGTGATGTCAGTCTTTATGACCACATTGCTTAGGAACAGTGTCCCAGTACCAATTGCTATTATAACCCGAGGTCTACCTATATTTTAAGTAATCTGCTCTTTTTTTTACACTGATGCAGACTTGACAACAATGAAAATATTTGCATTTTCCTTTTATGAAGAAACATCAGAGCTCTTGTCATTATCCTGATTAATCACATCATGTTATGTCTCTCAAAAATGCATATAGACAAAATCAAAAGGAAAATGTAGCTACATTTCTATTAATTTTTTTCAAGTAGTTTAGAGGAAGTTTTAATTAATTGAATATTTCAATGGTAATAGATTTTTTGTAAATATTTCAAAAACAAATCAGATCTGGCATCCTGTCTATTTAGACGTTATTCTATTTCTTTGATATCCTATTTTGTGTAGCCCCTAAATGTTTTTTTCCCTTTTAAACTAATAGAAAAACCAAAGAAACCAAAGAAAACCTAATTTTTGATGAATAATTTTTCTTCTCTTGCTTTTTTATTTGTATGCTTTGGATCTTTTATTCTATGATACAATTTTTATCAAGTACATATGAGTAAGAAGGTTGATACTTTGATAAGAGTATTAATATTAAATAAAATATATCAATCACCAAAAAAGGAGTACTAATTAAAATCTACTGCTTCAAAAGAAAATAAACAGAAAATCTGCTGGGTCAGACCAAAGGTCCATTAAGACAACATTCTTTTTCCAAGAAAAGCATTCAAAGTTTTCATATTTTTTTTCAGATGATTTTATTAACAATTTTACATGTGGATAGAAGTCAATGCAAACTACACAAAATACAAAAGAAAAAGAGAGGAGTTGTGAAAAAAGAAAGAAAAAGTAACTTTTACCTTCATCCCAGCAGGTAAAAATAATTTTATACCTCATCACTGTCTTAAATAAAACATAATTTCTATTCTGAGAACCCATCTCTTAGGTAAGAAAGCAAAACCAACTGTTACTTCAATCAATCACATCAATCAGTTTTTATCAGCAAAAGTCCAGCAAGATCAAGCAGACATAACTATTTTCTTCATAATATATCTAGTTCTCATAGTTTATTTCTTAGGTAAGAAAAACAAAACCCAAATAGTCCATCAATCTTTGTCAGCAAAGGTCTAGTAAAGGCAACCTAATATAATTTTTTTCTTTTAGTCCTAATCAAACAAGCCAATCTTATGAACCTTCCCTGATGTTTTTATTCTTTGGTTCTTCTTTTTTAAAAAAGTCTCATAGGTAATTTTCTGTTCATGTGTTTCAAAGTGAAAATCTTTCAGAATTTTAACAGATTTCTCTTTTATTCATTTCTAAATTTGCCATTTCTAAAAAAGTCCTTGCAAATTTTAGCAGAGCACTTTTGTATAACCAGAGAGGGAAAAAATAAGTATCCAAATCACTATTCTGACTTTATGTCTGTTCATCTCCTTTAAGGAGTCAGTCATCAGTCTATCATTCCCAATTTGCATTGCATTTAAGTCACCCTTCAAATTAATTTCATAAACACACATTGCATTTCGTTCTTGTTTTATAACTTCATGAGAACATGATCTGTCAATTTTATCAACTGTCTGATCAATTCTCTCCAAACGCTTAGTTGAAAGGTATTCAAAAATTGCATTAAGGATTTCTGTTCCATTTTATTTATCTGCTGGTTCTAGTGTCAAGCCTTGAAGATACCTTATCATAAACATAAACAAACAAACAAATAAACAAAAACACTGTCAATTTTCTCTGAGAAAATAGTTTCTAAATAATTCAGTTATAATTCAGCATTCCTCTGGTTCCTTAATCTGTTATTAACTTTCCAAAATTCATAGACTAAGTATCATTTGCTCATATATTTTTAAAACTTTCAAAATCAAACTTACCTTGTCTTTTTAGGAGACA
The DNA here is from genome assembly GCF_059756535.1 of Pantherophis guttatus. Taxonomy (NCBI): domain Eukaryota; kingdom Metazoa; phylum Chordata; class Lepidosauria; order Squamata; family Colubridae; genus Pantherophis; species Pantherophis guttatus. The sequence goes on along the minus strand of NC_142067.1, from coordinate 47,180,706 downwards.
GAAACTCATCCAATGAATGCAGTTGACACTTGCCAGTCTGAGGGGCTTGATATCTTCAATATGCAAAGAAATATATATATTTAAATATAAAGACTTATCAAAGCGTTTGTTTGCCATGCACATACAGGAATTCTCCAAAAATTTTATTTCTGGTTTCTGATATATGAGTTAAATGCCATTCCTTTTTGGAATGGACACTCTTCATTGTCTGTTTTTTCCCCCCGGGACTGTTCCTTTAGGCAACAATAGGAAAAAAAGGATCCTTTTTTTAATCCTTGGAGATCCTTTTTGATCTTTCAAGTTACTTGTTCTTCCTTATGTATTTTCATATTTACTTTGAAATATGTCCTGTGCAGATTTTAGCATCTGCATAAGTAAAGTTGGCTCCTGAGCCTGATTGTCAAGGATGCAGAGTCATTGATGGTAATCTCTCTCTCTCTCTCTCTCTCTCTCTCTCTCTCTCTCTCTCTCTCACACACACACACACACACACACACACACACACACACACACACACAGAGAGAGAGAGAGAGAGAGAGAGAGAGAGAGAGAGAGAGAGAGAGAGAGAGAGAGAGAGAGGCAGGGAGAGAGAAACTACATTTTAAAAGTAACATAAACAGTATTGGACTGTTCACCACATGTTGGATTCTATATCTCATGAATTAATAATGCATTAGTAGATAACTTTAGATTGCTGTAAATATATTACCTAACAAATTCAACAGTTAAAAGTACTTTTAGAAAAGCACTTTTAGAGTCCCTTTTTTCTATCAAATTTTCCTTGTCATATATTTCACTTTATTTATTCAATTATCTAAACACACAAATATTTTAGAATGCATTATAAAACGTAACAATACCTATCCTGCAAGAATAAATTGTATCGTGTTAAAACATTATCTTTATTTGAAATAATTATAATTTTGTCACAGCGAAATCTCAATTTTCCATACTTAAAGATAATAGCATTTGCATGCAATGCAATGCATGCAGTGGTGAAGCCCCTCCTCAAGAAGCCTTCCCTGGACCCGGCTATATTAGCGAACTATTATCCAGTCTCCAACCTTCACTTTGTTGCGAAGGTTGTTGAGAGTGTGGTGGCGCGACAACTTCCCCAGTACCTGGATGAAGCTGACTATCTAGACCCGTTCCAGTCGGGCTTCAGGCCGGGGTACAGCACGGAAACGGCATTGGTCGCATTGGTTGATGATCTCTGGAAGGCTCGGGACAGGGGTTGTTCCTCTGTCCTGGTCCTATTAGACGTCTCAGCGGCTTTTGATACCATCGACCATGGTATCATGCTGTGATGATTAGAGGGGTTGGGAGTGGGGGGCACCATGCTGCGGTGGTTCTCCTCCTTCCTCTCCGACCGTACGCAGTTTGTTATGGCAGGGGGACAGAGGTCAACCTTGAGGCGCCTTGTTTGTGGGGTGCTGCAAGGGTCGGTCCTCTCGCCCCTTCTGTACAACATTTATGTGAAGCCACTGGGCGAGATCATCCGTGGTTTCGGGGTGAAGTTCCATCAGTACACTGACGACACTCAGCTGTACATCTCCACCCCGGACCATCCCAATGATGCCCTTGACGTGATGTCCCGGTACCTGGAGTCCGTGCGGATCTGGATGGGGAGGAACAGGCTTAGACTCAACCCTTCCAAGACCAAGTTGCTGTGGTTCCTGGTATCCCGGTATAGTCAGCTGGTTCCATTGCTGACTATTGGAGGTGAGATCCTGGCCCCTCAGAGAGGGCTCGCAACTTGGGTGTTCTCCTGGATGTACGGCTGTCTTTGGAAGAGCATACGACGGCCGTGGCCAGGGAAACTTTTTTTCAGGTTCGCCTGATACGCTAGTTGCATCCCTTTCTGGACCGGGATGCCCTGCGCACAGTCACTCATGACCTCGTCCTCCCATCTGGACTACTGCAACACTCTCTACATGGGGCTCCCCTTGAAGAGCACACAGAGGCTCCAACTGGTCCAGAATGCGGCCGCGTGGGTGATTATGGAGGCGACTCATCGCACCCACGTGACACCTCCCCTGCACGAGCTGCACTGGCTCCCAGTGGTCTTCCGGGTGCGATTCAAGGTGTTGGTTACCACCTTTAAAGTGCTTCATGGCTTAGGACCGGGGTATATACAAGACCGCCTTCTGCCATCGACAGCCTCCCACTGGCCAATACGCTCCCACAGAGAGGGGCTCCTCAGGGTGCCATCGGCCAAACAATGTCGACTGCCAATACCCAGGGGGAGAGCCTTCTCTGTGGGGTCACCAGCCCTCTGGAATGAGCTGCCCCTAGATGTGCGTATGATCCCCGACCTGCGCACCTTTCGCTGCACCCTGAGGACCCTCCTGTTTCAACAAGCCGGGCTGGCCTAACATGAATATGAATTTTAATGGGTGTATGTTAATTTTTAATTTGTGGGCCAAATTTTTGTATATTGGATTTTAATGGTTTTTAAATTTTGTAAATTTTATGTGTTTTAATATGGCTGTACACCGCCCTGAGTCCTTCGGGAGAAGGGTGGTATAGAAATTTAATAAAAGTAAATTAAAGTAATTTGAATTTACAATCTCTTGGTTTATAGCCTAGTGCCAAACTACTAGATCTAACTGTTGGCTGACATAATCACAAAACTAGTATAATATACCTCACTTTAGTTAATGCAATGATACTACAACCCTTGGGGCCTAATGCATACCTCCCACCAAATAGTTTGTTAAAATGTGGTTTTACTTTACTTACATTCAAATGCAAAAGCTTTCCTGACCTTTGAAAGCTAGTGATGGGTGATTCAAACAACAATGTAGCTTTTAAACAATTTGTCATGCATAAAACATAGAGAATACTCTTTATCAAAATACTTAATAAATTGCTGTTAAATGATCTTCTGACTCCGTTGCTTTTGAAGAAAATGTACCGAGGCAGAATTTAAGGCCAGATTTGGCCATCCCTGCCACTCTGTGGCCTCAAGTCTGCAGTTACTCAATTATAAATTCATCAGATCTGTAAAATTTCAGCTACACAGATATTCTTGCCATCAAAACTGATTTAATTAGATTTGCCTAAGCTGATCAAATATATATACGCAAGTCTTTATAAGTAAAAAAAAGTTTTGGAAATAGCTAAGCAAAAAAGCCTTTCATTTCTTAAAAAAAATATTTAGAATGGAAAAGTAATTTGTACTGAATCTTGTGAACAAAAGACAGCCAACATAATGATTCATGTGCTGGAATAGGGTCAGAGACATCCATATTTAAGTTCCTTTGCAATAATTTGGTTTGTTATATAACTTTGGGCTGGTCTTTATTTATTTATTTATTTCTATTTGATTTGTATACCGCCCTACTCCCGAAGGACTCAGGGCGGTGAACAGCCAACAATAAAATACATAAATACACAAAATTTAAAAACCCGATAAAATCAAATTAAACTTTTTGGCCCAGATAAATTAAAATACCCCAATAATTTAAAAACAGATTAAAATTTACATATTTTAAAAAGGGAAGAGATCAGGCCAAGCCCGCTTGATGGAATAAAAAGGTCTTCACAGCACGGCGGAAGGAACGCAGATCCGGGATCCTCCGTATCTCCGGGGGGAGCTCATTCCAGATGGTAGGTGCCCCCACAGAGAAGGCTCTCTCCCTAGGGGCCGCCAGTCGACACTGTTTGGCTGACGGCACCCGGAGGAGTCCCTCTCTATGAGAGCGTACTGGCCGGTGGGGGGCTATTGGTGGTAGTAGGCGGTCCCGTAAATAGTTCTCATTCCAATCAGAATTGGAATAGTTCTCATTCCAATCAGAATTGTTGACCTGCAGACTGCTATGAGTCTCAGTTGCAGTAATGATTTTGTATGAATAATGTAAAGTAAGAAAAGCACTTTATAACATTGAAGCAAAATATTTTATAAACTATTAAAAATAATGCAAAAAAGGTATTATTTCCTCAGTGCCAAGGAATACATTTTAATGTATTTTATTTGGTTTGGTTTGCCCCCTTTTGTTAGAAACTTTCAAGGCAGATTCCAAAAACATATTATCAGCACAATAATTATCACCTCATATAAAAATTAAAATGAATTCTGGGCAAATAAAAATATACATATACAGTGCATTCAGAAAGTATTCAGACGTCCTTTACTTTTGTCAATTTTCTTATGCTGTAGCCAGATTATCCAGTTGTTGAAATTCATTTTTTCTCATTAACCTACACTCAGTACTCCAAATGACAGACTGAAAAGAGAATTTTAGAAATGTCTGTAAATTTATTAAACAGAAAAAAATGAAATATCACATTATTCAAACCTTTCAAAATACAAATTCTTTGTTGAAGCACCTTTGGCAGCAATTACAGCCTCGAGTCTTTTTGGGTATGACATGACAAGCTTTGTACACTTGGATTGGGGAATTTTCTGCCATTCTTCCTTGCAAATCCTCTCAAACTCAGTCAGGTTGTATGGCGACCATCGGTGGACAGCCATTTTCAGGTCCCTCCAGAGATGTTCAATAGCATTCAAGTCAGGGCTGTGGCTGGGCCACTCTAGGACATTCACATAGTTGTCCTAAGCCACTCCTGTGTTGTCTTGGCTGTGTGCTTAGGATTGTTGTCATGTTGGAAAGTGAACCTTCTGCCCAGTCTGAGGTCCTGAGCACTGTGGAACAGGTTTTCATTGAGGATATCCCTGTACTTTGCTCCATTCATCTTTCCATCAAACCTGACCAGTCTCCCAGTCCCTGCTCCTGAAAAACAGCCCCATAATACTGCACCCCCAACATGCTGCCACCACCATGCTTCATTGTTGGGATGATATTGGACAGGTGATGAACAGTGCCTGGTTTTCTCCAGAAATAACATTTAGAATTGAGGCCAAACAATTCAATCTTGGTTTCATCAGACTAGAGAATCTTGTTCCTCACAGTCTGAGAGTCCTTCAGGTGCTTTTTTGCAAGCTCCAAGAGGGCTTTCATGTGTTTTGCACTGAGAAGAGGCTTCCGTCTAGCCACTCTGCCATAAAACCCAGATTGGTGGACAGCTGCAGTGATGGTTGTCCTTCTGAAACTCTGTCCCTTCTCCACCCAAGATCTCTGGAGCTCAGTCAGAATAACCATTGGGTTCTTGGTCACCTCTCTTACTAAGTTATTTCTCCCCCAATTGCTCAGTTTGACTGGGCGACCAGCTCTTGGAAGAGTCCTGGTTGTGCCAAACTGCTTCCATTTGAGAATTATAGAGGCCACTGTGCTCTTAGGAACCTTCAGTGCAGTAGAAACTTTATTGTAGCCTTCCCCAGATCTGTGCCTAGCAATAATCCTGTCTCTGAGCTTTGCAAGAAGTTCCTTTGACCGCATGGCTGCTGCTCTGCTACAGTATACGTTGTCAGCTATGAGACCTTCTATAGAAAGGTGTGTGCCTTTCCAAATCATGTCCAATCAGTTTAATTTACCCCAGATAGACTCCAATCAAGGTGTAGAAAAATGTCAGCAATGATCAAGAGAACTGGGAGGCACCTTAGATAAATTTCAAGTGTTGTTGCAAAGAGTCTGAATATTTATACCAATGTGATATTTCTGGGTTTTTTTTTCTTTTTAATAAATGTACAGACATGTCTAAAATTCTGTTTTCACTTTGTCATTATAGGGTACTGAGTGTAGATTAATGAGAAAAAATGAAAAAGTGACAAAAGTGAAGGAATTCTGAATACTTTATGAATGCACTGTACATAACTATGAAATGGTTTTATCTGATGCAAAAAAACTAAGTTGCATTAACAGAAAGAGGGTATCTGACCATTCTACCAGGTCTGACTGCGGGGATATGTCCAGGCCCCTTCCCTAAAGGCTGTCATTGTATGGACCTAGGAAGTACATCTTCTTTATAGCTGCCCTTGACTTGTGAAACATCCCTTGAAATCATCTGAGTGCTCCATCCTCCTAGTCTTCTAGGAGGCCTGAAAGCACTGGCTCTTTCCACATGCATTGGGATAGGGTGAGACTATAGCCCAGTACAGCTGAATGTGAATGTTTGGGGGAAGGGTAATTGCCTTTCAGGTGCTGGAACATTTTTGTGGTTTTTATAATTTTTATGTATTTTTAAATTGTAAGCCGCCTGGCATTCTGGTATATAAAATAAGCATCTATATAAGTATTTTAGATAAATATATAAAACCCATTATAGATAGTTTTGTGCTATCCCAGTTCACTAATTTTCTTTCTTTCTTTTTTTTGCTAAAGAAAATATATGTAATATATTTTCAGTTATGTCTATAGCTATTAGTTAGGAAACAGTTCCAGGTACTGTGGCAGAAGTTAGACACAGTGAATTATGAAATTACCATGTATATTTGTGTTGCTGCCAGAGCATATAAACTTGAACTTATTAAAAGCTTCAGTATATGTTTGAAATGTAAACTTAATATCCATATGGCTTTTCAATCGAAATGAATTCCCACTAAAGCTATTCATTTCATATTCTTTATTACTTTCATGTCAATATATTTAGATGACAAATTGAGATATTTGGCTAAATGTATAATGTTCACTTTCAGGGGGACTATGTATAGTGAATTCTTACAATATGAAGTTGATGGAATTTGGAATTTAAATTTTTATTTCTTATGAAATGAATTGGATGGAAAACAAATAACTCTCATCTACCATTTATTTTCTTTAACCTCTGAGGGATGGGGGAATCACAGTTCATTTGAAAGTATCTCAGTAAAACAGATCATCAGGACTTGAGATTCAAAGAGTAATTACTAGACTTAGCAATTTAGTTAGCCAGTTTATAAACTAGATTCTTAAATCATATTACAAAAAGCAGCTGTAAAAATGTGGCTTGGCCTTATATTCTTCCTAGACAGTTACTCAGTTATTATCAAAACAGAATTTGTCAGCCAGCTTTTCTGTAGTAGTTAAGGGACCAGACTAGAAATCAGGAGACCATGAGCTAAAGCTAGCTAGCATCTCCCATTATGAATGAAGCCAGCTGCACTAGTTTTTTTCAACTCTAAGAAGGAGGTAATGTATTTCTAAAATTTTGCCAAGAAAACTACCATATTTTTCGGAGTATAAGATGAACTCCACCCCCAAAAGAGGGTGAAAATTTGGGTGCATCTTATACACCAAATGTAGCTCCACTCACCGCCCACCCGCCGGCCCCCACCCGCCGGCCTCTGCCTCCCAGCAATTTACCTCCTTGCAGCAAACAGCCAATTTCAGTTTCAACATAGCCTGATTAGCACAAGCAGCTGATTGTCGGTCGGCCTCCCGATCTTCAGTATTTCAGGCTGGAGGGATTGCTATTGCAGGCCTCCGCTGTTTGCTGCAAGGAGGCAAATTGCTGGGAGGCAGATTTTTTTTTCTTGTGCTAATCAGGCTGTGCTAAAAATGAAACTAAAGCAGGCTGTTTGCTGTTTGCTGTTTGCTGTAAGGAGGAAAATTGCTGGGAGGCAGAGGCAAAAAATTTTTCTTGTTTTCCTGCCCCAAAAATGTAGGTGCGTCTTATAGTCCAGAGCGTCTTATACTCCGAAAAATACAGTCCTGGGATTTGTTCAGGTAGTCACCTGAAATCAAAATCTGACCTAAAGGCATACACACACATAAACAAAAATAGAATTTAATATAGGATTATATGGGAAATATAATCCTATGTTATGCTTTAATATATTTGTATCACTTTGGAGCTAAAAGGTTTGGTGGCACAGGGGTTAGAATGCAGTACTGTGGGCTACCTCACTGCTCACTCTAGGAGTTCAATTCTGAGCGACTCAAGGTTGACTCATCCTTCCATCCTTCCAAGGTTGGTAAAATGAGGACCCAGATTGTTGGAAGCAATATGCTGACTCTGTAAACTGTTTAAAGAGGGCTGTAGTGCTATGAAATGATATATAAGTCTAAGTGCTATTGCTATCTATTCAGCCAAGAAAATTTCATTGCCTTTAATTTTAATCTTTTAAAAAATCTCAAAATTTGTTTCAGAAACAAGTACAACATTCTTTTTCAAGAGTCTGTTTTATCATAATTCCAATATAATATACAATTAAATTGATAACTCTAATAATGCACATATAACTGCTGTATAGTGTATGTTTAATCCACAGATTACCATGAACATAGTTTAATCTATTAATTACTATGTATAGAACAGTATTGGACCATAGACTGTTTTTATATTGATCACTAGTTCCATTAGCTAAGTTACAATTAAAGTGACTACCAGCAGTTATTTCTGATTGAAACAAAACATATGTATGTATTTACTCATTTCATTTAAGAGAAATTAATTGGAAAATAATAATAACCCAAAGAATCATAAGACTTGAGATAACAAAATAAAAATAAAGATAATAAAGTAATACAAATTTGTTTATATCAACCTTATATTCCTACATATTTTGTATTTGCAAAACATACTTTTTTTCCTACCATATCCAACCTTAGATTATTCATTTCATTTGGTTCATTTGTATAAATTTTCACCATTTGTATTTTTGATAATATTACAAATTATTGTGTATTTAATTATAACTTTATCGGTTTTTCTTTTACTTTTAGCCTAGCCTTTCACCTTTCATATGTTCTGTGATTTTATATTCATTCATTTTACTACATAAAATGTCCATTTCTCTTTACAGATTATATGCTACGCATGACAGTTCTATCAATAAATATTATATGAAGGCAAACAAATTTATATAGTGCTGTTTAATTTTTTTGTTGTTTATTTATAAGCCAGTTTGGTTAAAGCACTAGGCTAGAAAGTAGAAGACCACGATTTCAAGTCCAGTCTTAGCCATGAAAAGCAACTAGATGACTTTGGGCTAGTCACTCTCCCTCAGCCCAACCCATCTCATAGGATTGTTATTGTGGGGCAAATAGGAGGACGAAAGTCTGCTGGATTTTTTTGCTGCCTTGAGTTATTTGTAAAAATACCAAAAGCAGGACACAAATAAATAAAAATTAATTAATTACCTCATTTTCAAACTGTATGTCAACTCTGAATCAAATCTGGCTGAAGCCATCTTTTGCTGCTTTATAGTTGCCATGTACTCTAGGAGATGGGGGGAAATAGGTATACTGTCTCACAGACAAAACAACGAGCCTTCCCATGGGAACCAAGATCATCCCAACAGGTGGCAGTGGAAGGAGGAGAGGAGTGACCAGGGAGCTCATTGATGGTTTTAATTGGACAATGTGACTTGGGACAATGGGGGGAAAGTAAACATTTATTTTTTTAATTATACTTTTAATGCGGGAAACTTCAGAGTTGGTTTTCACTAGCCATGCTGATATGATGTATCCAATAAACATGTTCTTTGAGGGATCTGCCTGCCTCGGAGTTCTGATTTCTTGGGTGAATTACTTGGAACCCTGACACTGTACTAACTTACTATTCAATGCATTAATCTTAATATCCATATTGCTTGTTTCATCATGCAGTCTAATATCTCAATAGAAGAAATATAAATAGCTCAGGATAGAATTGTAAAGGTGTTCTCTGAACTCTGTTGTTTGTTTGAAGATGTTTCATTAGCAAAGAAGGTATATTAGTTGGGTAATGAAACATCTGCAGACAAATAACCAAATGCAAGAGCACCAAAGTCTCCATAGTGTAATATTTACTGAACATCATTCAGGTTCTTAGAGTGCAACACTGCATTGTATGCATACATTATATATGTACATTCATATTCCTAAACAATATATTTCTAATGTTATTATAAACATTACTTATACATTTATCCATAAATATGTTATACAAGAGGAATGCTACATATTCACATTTTATTCCTTGTTCAATATTGAACAATTCACTAATCTTTCATTTATTCTCATGTGCATTTTATTTCCATCTTATATGTTTATTTGCAAGTGTTTCCATGTCACTCCATTGCCATAGGCACACAATTATCATAAAAAAAAAGATGTACCATTATAAATATATAAATTTTAAAAATAAAATAGTAGCACTATGCACTAGGGACATACAATGGAATAGACATTTTCAATGCCATATTCATACAACTCTTCCAGTGCTCAAACCAATACACTATTACATACATATATACTTTCCTTAGAGAAGCACCCAAATAATCATTCTGATTATACATTTCTCAGTGACCTTTTTAAGACCAAAATTACCCTTGTTCTACATCATATTTCCTTGCCCTACACTACACTGCACAAATTCTAGCTCTATTCGTTATTAACTTATTTGACACATATTAAATATTATATGTTTATTTTGTAGAACTCAAAGTGCAGTACATAATACTCATTGCTTATATTTTCCCGACAGCTTCAACAAATATATGAAGTTAGTGGGGTTGGAGAGAATGACTGGCCTGAAATCACTTACCTTCCATGCCTAAGAAACAACTAGACCTCAGGGTCTCCCAGTTTCTAGTCTTCCATCCCAACCACTACACCAAACTGGCTCTCTTTTCCTTCAGTATTTTGCCAAATCTCTTCTAAGGCATGCTTATCAAAATTCCCTTTGTTAGTAAACTGCATATAGCAACAGTATTTTGACTTGAAAAACAGTCACTAGATTAGGTATAGTTCCATAGAGTATACTCTATACGTCCATAGAGTAGCCTGAATATTCTTGGAGTATTTCATGGAGCTTTGGTTGTCCTTATGGTATTTGATCTGAATGGTTTGATGCCAACCAGTACGGTCCTTCTAATAGCAAGGCTAGGGAATGCAAGGCTAGTAATCTAGTCTATACTTACTAAAGTATGACTAATACTCCATACTTTCTAAAACATGTTACCTTTCTAATATTTGTGATCTTCCTCATTTGTGATCTTATCTTGGAGGGGGGTGCGGACCTGGCAGGTATTACGGAGACCTGATTGGGCCAGGAGGGGGGGTCCCCCTTGTTGAAATGTGCCCACCAGGTTTCTGTGCATTTCATCAGCCAAGGGCTCAGGGGAGGGGTGGGGGAGTGGCAGCGATTATTAGGGAAAGTCTTTGTCTGACGGATAGCCGGATGTGAGTCCTTTTTTGTGAAGTGGGGCCGTGGGGTGTAGATGGGTTTGCTGACTACGTACCTGGCTCCCTGCCACGTGATGGCGACCCTGCCCGAGCTGCTCGACGTTATTGCCGGGGTGGCGGTTGATACCCCCAGACTCATTGTCATGGGGGATTTCAATCTACCATCCACAGGTGAGGCATCAGAGGTGGCTTGGGAATTCATGGCTCCCAAGCCACCAGTTACTTCAAGGCCCCACTCACATAGGGGAACACACTCTGGACTTGATTTTCATCTCTGGTCAGTGGTTGAATGATCTTGGTAGAGGGGACCTAGACATTAAACCCTTGTCATGGACAGATCATTCACTCCTTCACTTGGACTTTCCAGCCGCTTCCCCCCACCGCAGGGAGACAGAACCGACCAGATGGTTCCGTCCCAGGTGCCTGATGGATCCCGAAACGTTCCCGATGGAGCTTGGGCCGTTTCCTGAGACCCTGGCAGACAACCCGACTGAAGACCTGGTGGCTGCCTGGAGAGTGCGGCTGCCAGAGCTTTGGACTGCATCGTGCCTTTGCGACCTCTGACCCAATGCCGATCTCAATTGGCTCCTTGGTTCTCCGAGGAGCTGAGAGAGATGAAGCATTGGAAAATACGCCTAGAGAGCATCTGGAGGACTAGTCAATCCGATTCTGACCGGACACTGGTGAGGTCATATCAAGACCTACCTAGTGGCGATAAAAGCGGCAAAATCTAATCATTTTCCCACTCTTATCACATCTGCAGAGAACCGCCCAGCCGCTCTGTTTAGGGTGACCCACTCCCTTCTTCAGGGGAAAGTGCGGGAAGATCCCTTGCAGGGTCGAGCTGAGGATTTTGTGCAATTCCGACATGATAAAGTCGCTCGGATTTGGGAAGGCTTGGACTCCGACTGGATGAGTCCAGGGGAGGAGACGAGGGTAGGTCTTGAGAATATTATCTGGAAGGAGTTTGATCCTGTGGCTCCTGAGGATGTGGACAGAGTTCTGAGTAAGATTAGTGCCACCACGTGTTTATTGGACCCGTGTCCCTCCTGGTTGGTACTGGCCTCCCGGGAGATTACACGAGGCTGGCTCCAGGGGATTATAAGTGCTTCTCTGAGTGAGGGTGCTTTTCCTGCCACCTTGAAAGAGGCTGTTGTGAGGCCCCTCCTCAAGAAGCCTTCTCTGGACCCGGCTGAATTAGCTAACTACCGTCCGGTCTCCAACTTTCGTTTTGTGGCGAAGGTTGTTGAGAGTGTGGTGGCACGACAGCTTCCCTGGCACCTGGATGAAACTATCTATCTGGACCCGTACCAGTCGGGCTTCAGGCAGGGGTACAGCACAGAAACAGCATTGGTCGTGTTGGTGGATGATCTCTGGAGGGCTTGGGACAGGGGTTGCTCCTCTGTCCTGGTCCTATTAGATCTTTCAGCAGCTTTTGATACCATCGACCATGGTATCATGCTGTAGCAGTTGAGGGGTTAGGAATAGGGGGAACCGTCCTGCAGTGGTTCTCTTCCTTCCTCTCCGACCGTTTGCAGTTTGTGTTGGCAGGGGGGCAGAGGTCGACCTCGAGGCACCTCGCATGGGGAGTGCTGCAAGGGTCGGTCCTCTCGCCCCTTCTGTTCAACATTTATGTGAAGCCGCTGGGTGAGATCATCTGTGGTTTTGGGGTGAGAGTCCATGAGTAAGCTGATAATACTCAGCTGTACATCTCCACCCCAGACCACCCCAACGATGCCCTTGATGTGATGTCTCGCTGCCTGGAGGCTGTGCGGGTCTGGATGGGGAGAAATAGGCTCAGACTCAACCCTTCCAAGACTGAGTGGCTGTGGCTTCCGGCATCCCGATATAGTCAGCTGGTGCCATCGCTTACTATTGGGAGTGAATCTCTGCCCCCCACAGAGAGGGCTCGCAATCTGGGTGTCCTCCTGGACACACAGCTGTCTTTAGAAGAGCATATGATGGCTGTGACCAGGGGGGCTTTTTATCAGGTTCACCTGATTTGCCAGTTGCAGCCCTTTATTAATCAAATTAATCAAATCAGAATCAAATTCTGGACTGGGACGCCTTGCGCACGGTCATTCACGCCCTTGTCACCTCCCAGCTGGACTACCGTAATGCTCTCTACATGGGGCTCCCCTTGAAGAGCACTCAGAGGCTCCAACTGGTCCAGAATGCAGCTGCGCGGATGGTTATGGGTGCAACCCATTGTGCCCATGTGACACCCCTCCTGCGCAAGCTGCATTGGCTCCCAGTGGTCTTCCGGGTGCGATTCCAGGTGTTGGTCACCACCTTTAAAGCGCTCCATGGCATAGGACCCGGGTACCTTCAAGACCGCCTTCTGCCACCAATAGCCTCCCACTGGCCAATTCGCTCCCACAGAGAGGGTCTCCTCAGGGTGCCATCGGCCAAGTTATGTCGGCTGGTGACACCCAGGGGGAGGGCCTTCTCTGTGGGAGCCCCTGCCCTGTGGAATGAACTGCCCCCGGAAATGCGTAAGATCTCTGACCTCCGTGTATTTCGCTGTGCCCTCAAGACCCTGCTATTCCGCCAGGCCGGGCTATCAATGTAATGATTTTAAATTGGGTATTTTAAATTTTGGGGGTTTTAAATCTGAGCCGAAATTATTTAATAATTTTAATTATTTTTAATTGATGTCTGTCTTTGTGCTTTTAATAGGCTGTACACCGCCCTGAGTCCTTCGGGAGAAGGGTGGTATAGAAATAAAATTATTTATTTATTTATTTATTATTTAATATCTGTCCAAATATGCAAGAGACTGAACTCCTAAGGAGAGAAATAATAAGTTAGCTTCTTATAATTTTTAACCATGAAACATTCACAGCAGAGAAGGTATTCTAAATAAACCAATCTTCTATGCCTTAGCTTGAATGTAACAATATAACACACCAAGTAAAACTAGAAACATTTTCATTTTTTAAATATTTTTTTCTACATCTTGCTTTGTGGCTTCTCATTTCTTTCAGTTCCAGAGTGGAATTAGCCTTCCTTCATTAAGCTTCCTTCACTATGCCTCTTTATATTTTCTTTTTCACCATAGCCAAACAATAAGAAAAGTATCTCTCTCCTCTTTCATTACAATTTGGAATGCATGTTTGAGTGCATGTGCATATCAGTAAAAAAGCTTGCATTTTTTTTCCAAAGAAAAAAAAGAGTTACCGCAAAGAAAAATGATACTAACAATGATGAAAACTAGGTTATTTGCCATTTATTTCCTGAGAAGCTTCCGTAAATGCAAAAAATAACACATAGTCATTAGGATACTACATTGTTCTTTCAATAAATAAAAGATACTTTATTTTATTTAGATAAAATAAGGTATTATATACATATTTTATGACAACTGCCACTTGATATATCTAACTGCTGTTTTCACTTGCAGTGATTTAATATTCTTTTTTTCCCACGAGGTGGCAGTCATTTCAATTTAACATAAACACAAATGGTTGCCACATGTGAAGCAAACAATGATATTCTTTGTGTTTGGAATTATAGCAAGAAAAAATTGATTTTAGCTTTCTGAGTTTCACTAGGTTTGGCTAGCTAATGTAGATCAAGCTATATGTTCACGAGTTAGTTTATACCAAGCATTGGGACATTTATATTGTTTTATTTTTTATTATTTAATGTTGAAAGACAGTTTTCAACTATTTGGGATAGGCTGTTAGTGTACTAGTGTTAGTGTACATTTATGAACCTTAAATGTAATATATCACAATCCATAGACATATTTCCAAATATTAGCATGCCAAACCTTGAAACATTTAAAAAGAGAAGTTGTGAATTTAATTTGTCCTTTGTGGTTAATACCAAATCCCAAGCTATAAAACTAAAGTTATCATTAAAGATGTTGATCAGTCCCATATGTTGCAAATTAATACAATAAAGGGAAGATATATTAATTTTATTAAATCTATGACTGCAAGTACAATTAGGCATGAAAACTGAATTCTAGGTTGGATTCCAACAATGCGAAAGATCTTTGATCTCCAAAAGATTAGATAGATAGATAGATAGATAGATAGATAGATAGATAGATAGATAGATAGATAGATAGATAGATAGATGATACAGATAATCATTTTAGACAAGTGATAGAATGTCCATCCAATCAGAAAGAGGAGAAAACAAAAGAAATACTAGTCATTGCATGTTGTCCATTGATGATGTTTCTAGATCAATTATAACCAGTTTATATGTCTGAGGATTCAACTCACAAATTACTAAATAAAGGATTAGAAACTTAATTGTCATTTGTACTATTAAAAATCTATTTCTATGGAAAATCACCCCCCGAAATAACAAAACATCTAAAAAAAGGAAAGGATTAAGGTAAGGAGATTTGCATATTTTGTCAGCAAATTATATTAAGATGAATCATTGTATAAAATGGCATATTTGTTAATGTGTCTTTAGCTTACATCAATACTTAGAAAAGTTAATTTAATACTAGAAAATACTAAAATTCTTCAGATTCTTTACCCAGCTGATCTTTAAAAAACTGATTCTGCATATGTGTTGATTTATTACAGAGGAGCCAAGATTCAGTAATCACAAGGATATTAGGGTCTTTGTTTAAGATGCTACTCAGAACATTGGCTAACAGGTTCCATTTTTTTCTGTTTTGTTTTGGAAAAATGCAAAACTGAGGGAAAAAAGTGACAGGAACAAATTACTAGTTATCCCTTCTGTAAAAAGAGAAATGGGATTCTTATTAAAACAGCAGAAATTTCCATTGCATATTTTATTCCAAGTCACACTATCCTTTTAATAAACTTACAAGGAAAATCATGGATTCATTCAAACCAAAATCCTGATAGGAAAATATACAAACAGAAAGCATTGCAATGTTCAAACAAGCCAGAATATTAATTGTTCCATGACATTTTCAGCAATCTGTAACTTTTAGACAGATTCAAGCATTCTTGACACTTGACCAAGGTTTAATTTTTTTTAAAAATATTATTATTCAAAATCTATCCACCTTGTAAAAAACTCCTTGCAAATATCTTTGGATCAGTGGTGGGATTCGCTTACCTTCCCTACCGGTTCGCAAATGTGAGTGCACGCGCCATCTCTGCGCATGCGTACAGCCTTCTGCACATGCACAGTAATCGCATTACGTCCAGGTGGGTGGGCAGAGCCTCCCGCAGTCACCGCTACTGGTTCACACGATCCAGAGACAACAAGCTGAATCCCACCACTGCTTTTATTTAACAGTATAGACATAGACATGGACACATTAAAAAATTGGCACAAATAAAAGGATATAAATAGGCAAAACATAGTCATAAACACATAGAATGATTACATATAAATGGGGACAATAGGACATGATCTTGGTCCCATCATTTGGGATAAAAAAATGTGTATTTTCAGATCTAGAAGCATTCATTCGCTTATTGATTAATATTATTATTTTGCTACCAACGTAAATTCCTTTAGCAGTTAAACCCAGCATTTTAGTTTCATGTAATTCATAGTTCATTGTCTACTTATTTTTCCTCCTTTTGATGTTGCCACTGAGAAACCAATAGTTTAATACTCAAGCAAGGAATTCATTCCAGATGAGAGAGTTGCCTAAGAATTGTGAGATTGGCATGATTGTTTTTTTAAAACTAGGTTTAACCCAGTTTTAAAAATTTATAAAATTTAATCTCTACCAGTACCTAATCATTTTTTCTAGATGATAACTTTCTAGATTATGCCCATACATTTTTAGGATCTTATATACGTATTGCATATTAAAGATAAAGATCCTGAAGGGGTCTCAAACTAAGGTCAAAAACTCATCTCCTGAGAACCACTCAGTCAAATGTACTAATGAGACTATTTTGGGAGTGGGTGGGAACATTTGTGTGTGAGAAGTGAATGACTGGCCCAACCCACAGTTTCACAGTTCAGTGACCCTAACACTTATTTTAAAAATCATCTGTTTGCTCATCTCAAAAAGGAGCTTTTCAACTCAACTGTAAATTCCAAATCTATCATTTACTCAATCAATATATCATTTCAAGTAATCAATATATTTTCTCATATTATTATTACTCTCCCTCCCCTCTTTCTCTTCTTCCTTATTCCCGTTCTTCTTTCTTACTTACTTAACTGAACTTCCACTGATTCTGTATGTAAAAGACTACCAAGAGCCACAAATTTTTATTATTTCTCCAAACTTCCCCTTTGTCTCTATCTGTATTTTAGAATAGTTAGGAGTTTACCATAATTTGAGCCAGTGGTGAAATCTAATTTTTTTTACTACCGGTTCTGTGGACATAGCTTGGTGGACGTGGTGTGGCTTGGTGTGCGTGGCTTGGTGTGCGTGGTAGGGGAAGGATACTGCAAAATCTCCATTCCCACCCCACTCTAGGGGAAGGATACTGCAAAATCCCCATTCTCCCCCATTCCTGGGGGAAGGATATTGCAAAATCACCATTCCCACCTCACTCTGCGGCTAGCCAGAGGTGGT
This sequence comes from Pantherophis guttatus, assembly GCF_059756535.1. Lineage (NCBI taxonomy): Eukaryota > Metazoa > Chordata > Lepidosauria > Squamata > Colubridae > Pantherophis > Pantherophis guttatus. Next base: position 47,163,228 of record NC_142067.1, on the reverse strand, counting down.
ATTTGCCAGTTCTCCGAACTACTCAAATTTTCCACTACTGGTTATCCAAACTGCTCAAAATTTCCGCTACTGGTTCTCCAATACTGGATTTCACCCCTGATTTGAGCCTGTTTGGAGTTATGGACACTTTCAAATATAGGTAAGAAATAGTTATTTATTTATTTATTGTTTATTTATTGGTTCGATTTATATGCCGCCCTTCTCCGGAGACTCAGGACGGTTTACAATGTGTTAAGCAATAGCCTTCATACTTTTGTATATACCTGCTTATTAGGGCTTTCGGGCCCCCCTAAGCGGTGTTCTTTTTTATACAAAGTTATCTTATTGCCCCCACAGTCCGGGTCCTCATTTTACCTACCTCGAAAGGATGGAAGGCTGAGTCAACCTTGAGCCTGGTGAGATTTGAACTTGCAGTAATTGCAGGCAGCTAGTGCTATTTAACAGCACTTTAGTCTGCTGAGCCACCAAGGCTCTTTTTTTTTTACGTGTGAAAAGTGGACATAGTACTCTCTTTAACAGTCAGCGTTAGTTGTATACACATTTTAAATGAGAATCCTTAGCTGTCTGTGACAGCTAATAACAACAGCTGTTGTTATTTGTCTGTTACAAATAACAACAGTTATTTGTAAATCCAAATATGCTATTCTCCAGGGAACAAAACTAAAAATGCAGACTCCTTTTTTATTCAATAGTTGAAATTTCTGGAAATACAGGTAATTCTAAGTTATGCACATGAGATTCCAAGCAGTAATTCAGTTGGCTCAAGATCAATTTAAAGACAATGTGCAGGTGTGGGATAAATATAATGTAAGGACATATTTGTCTAAGTAAGAACACAAAAAATACAAATCTTATTTTCTTGAAAGTTTGTTTTGTGACCCTCATAGTTTAAACAAATTATAACTGCAAATTAGGTTTGACTTTAAAATAAAAATATCCTCTGATTAGATATCAAATTTTTCTTGAATCAATTCCCATTAAATTGAAGTTCCTGATACCCAGTATCTAATCAATGACACGGAACTCTTACATATATTATACTTGTTTGGGAAATATATTGTCCAAACTAGGTGTTATAGTAAAAACATTTTCATGTTTTTTTAATAACTAAAAGAAGATCAAAAATTAAGTTAGGATCTATGATGAAGTGAAGAGATATGTATAAAATTGATATTAAATTAAAAAGAAAGGAATATGTCTAGATGTGTACTGAGTTCAATAATTTTAAATTTTCCTAATTAGGCTTTAATTATAATATCTCTATATTAATTAATTTTGTATGTGATAAGGTTACTAAAGTGAAAGTACATTATTCCGTATATGCGAAACCTACATGCAGGCCCAAGACAACCAGGCCAATATTCCTTGTCTTGTACTGAAAGCATCATAATATGTGGAAAGATTAGGAACGGTTTCATTAGCAACAGGGATCTTCTACTCTGTAGTATCAGATGACTATCAATACCAAATCCAATTTTGAGTGTGGAAAAGTGTTCAGAGTAAGCAGCCATTTTTATTATTTTTCTAGTTCTTCTGTTTCTGAGTCACAGTTTGATCTTCCCCCAAATTGTGTCATATATCTTATTTGAAACATGACATTTTTATGGAACTTACTTTTCTAAAAAAAATAATTTATATCTGTTGTAAAACTTTCCACACTTCTATTTTTCTAGCAGACAACATGGTCCTATGCTTGTCCGATCAGTCAAGCATAGGATTATCAGACAATAAGTCATAATGTCTACTTATATTTGCACACAGCTGAAGCTATTATTACAAAATAACAACAAAAGCTAGGAATAAAAGGCATTATCTTTTAATCTTCCCATAGGGCTGTGACTTTCTTATTTGCTCCACGTTAAAAAAATTATAAGAATAAATGATAATCTTAACTCCTAATGTTTCCATCTTGGTACCCCACAGGCAAAATGAACTTCAGCTCACATAAATTTGAAGCTAAGAGCCAAAGGCAACATATCTGGAAGAGATTAGATTGAGGAGCACTGAAATAATCAAATGCTTCTATAGTCGTAGCTGTAGTTTTTACCCTAACCCAAAAGATGAGTGTCCTTATGGCTAAATTTATTTGATGCTTTACTTTAAGAATTATCCATTAAATTATTCACACCTGCATGTTGGAGTTTTTTCTATAGCTGACTATGTTTGAAATAGAAAAATAGAATTCTAGAAAGAGAAATAACCTATTTGATTACAAGTTTCATCCAAAACAGAAATAGGAGACAGAGAAAAATTCTTAAGACTTCAAAAAATGGCAAGGTAAGTGGAATTATTAGATTTTCCAAGGCATCACCATTAGTTTGCTGTTAGTATCATAAAAGAGATGGAATATAAAGCTGAGAAACATTGCAAGTTATTCTGTTACAGTGGTATTTCTCACATGAATTGGTCTATAGATTCTCATCATATGAAATACCCATAGCTTTTATTATTACCCATAGCCTTTATTATTATTTAATAATTTCCTATGCTATGTGATTTTTTCCTTGCTTCATTATGCATAGAAAAATGATTCACCAAATTGAGTCTTTGACAACCACTTAGATTCTTCCATACTACCTATGTAAATCTGAATAATACTTGAGCCATTTATGTAAAGGAGCTAGTAACTTTGCAAAGAATCTCTCCGACTATCTTTTAAAACCGGTTGGAAGTCAAATGCTCATTTTCCCGATTCCTAACCCCAGAAGGTCCTAGTCTAGAAAAGGCATGGAAACAGCTGCTTGGCAACTCTTAGTGTACTTCCATACTACTTTCTGAAACTCAGAGGCACTGCATCTTTCAATAGACTATTTTAATTGGATTAGAGCCACTTAGAACTGCTTATAAACAAGAGGGTAGAACAGAAAATTATGACTTGCAAAACTATAGTAGAAAAGGCAAAGCCCTACTTAACTGCCATTAGACATGAGCATGCTCAGTACAAAAAAATGTTTATTGAATATGGAGTAACCACTAAATAAATAATGGAAAAGGAAACTGAAGAAGGATAATTCTCTTTACTATTTTTTATCAGAGAATGGAGTTCTAAAATGCTATATAGAACAGCAGTTCTATATAGCATTAGAGGAACATTATAAATTAGAGGAACATTTATGTGGGGGCCAGGATATTCTGAAACGTATTGAGACTTTGACAGCTGTCAATTCTAAATGTATACAAAGGCTGATAAAGTTTGCATGGATAACAACAAAAAAACAACATATTGCTTGAAAACAGAATGCTATGTCTTTGTATATAACTCAGCTGATTTTTCCAAATAATTAAGCAGAAAGTGATATGAATGATAGTCTCTCTACATGCCTTGTATGAATCTCTATAAGGCAACATTATATCTTTATATAGCAATTATTACAGCAATTGTATTTTGTTTAGTATAATTCATATATTTAACATTTTTGCCTATAATGTTAAGAGTTGGAAACGTTAAAAATGTAAACAATTCTGTGGTAATTCACTACTCTACTGATGCCTGGTATCTTCCATGCAATTAAATACAGTGATGCAAATGTCCAAGCTGCTATGTAATTTCAATTTCTTGTGGTTTATTTATCTGTTTGCATGAAAATAAGAAAAAAATGCTAAGGCAAGAAAGGTCTGGAATAAAAATGTTCCTTTATATAATCCTATACTTGTTCCATTGTTTTAAAGATGTGTGCCAAAATTAGTTTCAACTATGTTTATTTTCAGCAGTGATAAAGTTAAATATTTATGTATAATATTCATCTAATGTATTTTAATACTAGAAAAATATCCTTTAAAATATTTTTAAAATGTTACTCAGAATGGGGATGTGGGGAGAAAAAAAATCACTTTTAAAACAGAAGCAAAATCTGGATTTTGTTATAACTTGGTCACATTCAATCACACACAATCTAGGGGGCAAAAAGCACTCATGTAAAGACTTTTGTTTAAAGATACATTATTCAAGACTAACAAATTCAAGGCTTCAGTTTGTAGAGAGGACATCATATGAATACCTCAGTATGTTACTATATTTAATTAAATTTTATTTAATGTTGTTATTTTATTTTCAATTTTACATATGAATAACCAGAAATATCTTATAACATGCAATATAAAATTAGTTTATTTTGATTTTCCAGGAATACAGATATAAGCATTAAATGGTAAAATAAAATATATCAAACAATAATAAAAAGTGTATGAGAGAGCTCTGTATTAAACAAACATCTTAAAAATCTACTATTTGCAATTCTATTGAATTTTCTGATGAAAAGCAGTATCTTTCTAAAATGTCTTAAATGATTCCTTTAGTAGCATTTATGTTTGCTCTAGATTTTCTCTAAGTGTTTGAAAATGTTGTTTGTTTGCCTTCTTCTCTTCCAAGAACCACATTGTATACAAAAATTCTTTAAAGAAAACATTCTTTTAAGCAACTAATCCACAATATTTCATATGGAATAAAGCTCTTAATTATATTTTTAATTATATTTTTTGTTTTACTAAATATTAAATACTTGGATATGGATTTTATTAAAAAAAATCCATATCATAAATCATTATTGTAAAGACTAAGCATTGTAATAATACACATTGGTTAAATCATAATCAGTCTGAAAAATCCACTAACATTCAATATTAATTTATATGTTGAGAAGAAGTATTCTTCGATTTAAATATTTCAGTAATGTACGCCTATCTTTATAGACTTTAGTAATCAAAGTAATCAGACTTTAGTAATTTTATATGAGGAGATTAATAAAATGATTTCTTAGTTAATATTGTTCTAATATTCTAACAAATATAAAATTCTACAAATGACAAATACAATATTAAGATGCCCATATTGCTAAGGCAGATGCAGGGTTGTCTATACTACATTTAATATAAAACAGTGTTCACAATTTCTAAACAGAAGCTTAGTTCTCTGTTCATTTAAATTTGTAAAACAAAAATAAATGATGGTATACTTTCACCAGATGAAGAAAGCATAAGATCAGAATTAACAGCAATTGTTCTCACATTCTATATACAAGTAAAAATAATGAAATTAAGATTGTGAACGACAATAAGAAACTGTAGAAATAAAATAATTAAGATTGGCAGAAAAACCATTTCTATGCACATCAAGCTTATAATAATAGTTCAGATCAAATGAAAAACAAAATCTTACTAAGCGTTCTCTAAAGCTTTCTTAACAAAGGGACTTGTGGCCCTTTCATGCACAAAGACACACAAACCTTAACCCTTGACCTTTTCTCAGTTGACAAAATAAGAATACTGAAAATGTTACATATCATATAAATGTTCATTTTGTACAAATTCTTTCTTCTCTATTCTTTGGTTAGGAAAAGGTGCTCTATTCAGAAGGAGTCCAAGACAAGCCTGCTTTTTAACTGTCATGTGACTCTTTTTTTCTCCCCCCCCCTAAAACCCATGTGGTCATGTATCATTTTACTCCAAAATATCTATGCGGATTTCAGCTCAACCTGGCTTTGCTCTGAATGCATGACATAGACTGTGTGGGAGCATGAGAACTATCTCTCTTAAAAGCAAGGTCCTCATAGTTGGCCTGTAACCATGGAAGCAGATGTCTCTTTTTTGCTTGTGTTTTTTTTTTCCTTTTGCTTACCCTGCTTACCTCTTTGCAGCCCCGAGCTGCTCCTTATTGTTAAAAGGGGGTTGGCTTGATTTTTCTTCATCATGAACGAACTTGTCTCTTTTTTCAAAGGCTATGATGCTGCAGGTCATCGGTCTAGACTGTTTGGACGGTCCAGAGAATAGCCTTGAAGTAACCCTTGCTCTGTCTGTGCCACACCACCAGCCGAGCAACTGCAGACTGTGGGGGGACATTGGAGATCTGTTTTTGAAAAGAAGTCCGTCTGATTTTGCCATTGTGCCTTTTCACTCATCGATCGAATGAATATCGAACCTTCTGTCGTTGCATGTGTGAAATAGATAGCTTAGCAAGCATATTTGAGCTCAAACCTGTGCAAAGGGCCAAACTGTTATTTTGTTCTTCCTAATTTTCATTTTGTGTACTCCAAGAGGTGTTCTCCATTAGGAATCTCTTTTTAATATATATTACCCAGTTACATACTAATGTTAAATGCTGTCTATACATTCACATTTCCTGCCCCCCACGCCCCGGGCTACATCAGCTAGCATCTTTATATTCTAAGATTTGGAAGTTGTTGTGTATGTGTGTCTCTCTGTGTGTGTGTATTTGTGTGTCCAGTTCCTTTAAGCTTCATTACTGAGCAAAACACCTGAGTTTTAAAAATAATTTATTGAAGGGAAATATGAGTTCTCATAACCAAACATGTTCTAAAATCACACCGTGATCTATTGACAATTATTATACTAATTATTATAGTAAAGCTTATTAGAGAAAAAATAAAACACATTCTCATATTTTATGTGATAAAGTAACTGCTTTCTAGAATATTTTTTTCTAAATGGGAAAAAGAAACTGTCTCTCACAAATGTTTATACAAAAATCCAAACACAGAGCATTCTTATATTTTTGTATATCATCCAAATAAACCTCAATATGAAAATAATAGGCAATGTTATTTAACTAAAACGTGTTCATGGTTTTGATGAAACAAAGCATATGAAAATTATGTGGAAATTGATTAAATCAACCAAAATTCAAATGCATTTGCTTTCTTTTTTAAAAGTCCTAAGGTACTTAAATTAGATATTCTGAAATTCATTTATACTATTTTGCTTAAATTCAAAGTTTATGAACATTTATGTCACAACTGGCTATCAAAAAAAAAAAAAAAATTCCCACACTGAAAACTGTGGGGATGTGCTCATTGTAGAGTATTCTTGCCTTTATACTGATCCAATAAAATTCAAATCAAATGGGCTTACATTTTCTTCTGGGGGTCGCTTATCCAGCATTGTCTATATATGGCTTCAGCATCTATATATGTTTTCAGATATCACTGCCTCTGTACTTGGAGACATACCTATTTTCTCTAATTGCCAAAGGCAAAGGGGAGGTGCACTAACGAATAAAGAAGGTTATTGTGACAGATGAAACATAATTCACAATGAATACTCTTTTCATTCAGACTTAACATGGAAGAGGATTAGTCCAAGCTGAATTTTAGGAGAGAGAGAGTAGACTTCATTCCAATAATACAAGGACAGGCCAGAAATTGGGAAACTACTGTAAATGCAAACAGGATTTTGCTCATGATTTTGGATTGTTTCGTACCAGAAGAAATATTAAAGTTGAAGATAAATAGCAATAGCAAAATGACATGCAATGTTTTTTTCTAGACTGGATCTTGATGAATGCTTATAATATGTTTCTTCTTCATTTGACAGAGATTTAATGAATGAAAAATGTTTTTTTTCTTCAGTAAATACGTTCTTTGGAAGTAGGTATTCCTTTTTATATGTTTGCTAAAATTAACCTTTCTTTATATTTGTTAATCATTCTTTTAGACTTTGTTTATACTGCATAAGGGGGGTTGAATTTAGTGAAAAGTATCACAATAATTATATTACTATATGCAAATATGCTGAGCTTCAAATGTTAATTTGGAGTAATAATTGGCTTAAATTTTAATTACTGCTTATAAGAATTTTATTAATTTTGTTTCTTTTTACATTCTTTGAGACTACTAACAAAGTGAGTTAAGAATTATTTGCTATGCTAATTTTTTTTTAAAAAATGTTGTCTTACATTGTTTTTATTTCTTTCACTGCAAATTTGTCTGAGTAAGAGGTGTGCATATTTTAAAATTTGACCATTCTTAATGTTATCCATTGGTAGCTATTTATACAGACTGATGCAAGATATGAGCAACCTGAAAAGAAAATAGCTAAAAGATATGCATGAAAAAGATGTTCTGTATATTCAATGTTATTATATATTATAAAATAGCTTAAAAATATTTTTAGGAAGCTAACATTATCAAAATATTTCAGATAATTGAGCTCCTATAGTTATTTATCTGAAAATCTCACTGAGATTTATAAGTAACTCCTAAAGTTACTTATCTGAAAATCTCACTCAGGTCAACCACAGGATGGCTTTTGAGAATGCGAATATAGCTTTGTACTATATCTTTTTAACATGCTACTTCTATTTTCAGCTGTTTTTTCTAGATTCTATGACCCCTAACTTCTGAATAATATGCTGTATATTTCAGCAACATATGAACATTAAACAAACATGTGAATTAAGATTCCATAAAACAACAGAAGATTGTCTGTTGGATTTCATTTGCATAAAATTTTATACAAATTTTATACAATTTTATTAAAGGAAAAAAATCATCTCAGAACATTCTTCAGAATAAATGCTACAACAATATTTCTCCAAATTTATTTAATCAAATATAATCCTTCTTTTATTAAAAAAAATTAAGAAATAAGTCAACTGATGAAACATAAAGATTTAGCAGTTAGCAGTTAGCATTATGAACAAGAAATATCTTTTTTTAAAAAAACTCTCCTTTAATTAAATATCTACATTTCTATTTGTTATCTAGAAAAAAACATAATATTTTTATGTGATAAAATATATACTTTTGGTTTTTGTTTTAAATGATATTCATTTAGATTTATTTAATCCTTAGGGAATTGTTTTTTAAACAGAAACTGTAACTAATCTTTTAAAATATGAGGTTTACAATTAAAAGTTAAAGGAGAATATTTTGAACACTGCTAAATTTGTACATGGGCATGTTTAGAAAAAGAAAGAATTGAAGTCACTAATCTAACTAAAGAATAAGATATAATAATTCTATTTGAATTTCATATTTTAAATTACTCAGTAAAATATTATGTCATTATATTGTAAGCTTTTTTTTTAAAAAAAAGCATTTTATAGAAAATGGAATAAAACCACAACCTTCAATACTTTAAATACTGCATTGAATATTTTTAATATTAATTCAGGATATCAGAATGTATGAAAATGAATTCTTCAAACTGTATTTTTTATCTAAAACTGCTTGTAGTTTATTTTCCATGATTTTGGATTGTTAATTATTATATAAATTCTGGCTAGTGCTGAACCATACTGAAGTAAAAATATTTAGATTATGTGGGGCTGGGAGCAATACGCTGGGTCTTTCTTTCTTTTAGATACTATGATTTCATAAGACAGGCTGGAGGGGAGTCAAATCTGCCACATGCTGTGTGAAAAAATGCCACCCTGGTGTGAACAAAGGGTTTAGAATGGAGTCAAGAAGCGTGCAAGCTCAATGTCTAAGCTTTTCCTGTGAATTGTTCTGCCACAACCTGCAGGATATCAAGTGGGCTGGAAAGAATAGGGAGCTCTTGGAAGCTACAGCAGAGAAACACTTGCAATCCAAAGTAGAGAGAGAGCTTCTTTGTTTTGTGCTTCCTTCGGCAAACTGTTTTACCCAAAACAGAAACCAAATTTCAGACAAAAATTTCAATAACAATAAAATGCCAAGATTGGCTAAAGAATCCATATTATCTGCCTTTACATCTTGAACTAAATGTTGAAATTTATTAATAATATAAATCATAGCATGGCTCTTTCAAGGGTCGCTCCAAATGGGCTTTAATAGTCCAAATATAAAAATAACACAAAATACATCAAAAGGCTCTGAAATCATTTTGTGAGCTGAGACTGAATAAAGCATTCACTATCCCATATTGTTATATTGTGGTTCAACTGACAATAAAATTTAGTTTCGATTACTTGACTCAATGAGATCCTTTAGTTGCCTAGCTGATTAACTGAAAAGAGTTATCACCATGTTTACATTTATTACTAGAGAGTATTACAGTATATTATATTTTACCCTGCATTAAAAAAATTCTAGCAATAAACTTTCAAAATATGAATAATAATGATCCTATGATTGTTTATAGAATCAGTTAAATTTGTTTAAAGTATAGCATTACCAGCAAGTTTCAGAATGTACGTAACACTGAAACCTTGCTTCTTGAATGGATTATAAATTTATTTCTAATTACTCTACAGCTTTAATGCATTTGAATTATAGTTTGAAAAAGTAACTCTTAAGGCTTTAAGCTTTTATGCTATATCATACTATAAAAAATAAAATAGATTGATTCTGTCCCGCCCTATAATATCCTATTTCAACTTGTTTTTGTTATTATTTTTGAATAATAGGAAAGAAGAAGAAGAAAAATATATAGTATATTTTCTCACAAAAAATTTACTATTCATGGCAAATAGACTGAATCAATCTATTCATAGGGCTGATTCAATCTGAACATATTATTATGAATTCAGTATAGGTGTGATTAAATGAGACATTCTCTATTCAGGAATATTCTACTAAATACAATTAGTTCAAAAAGGCCTATTCTGCTATGAAACTGTTTTATTCTGAAACTGAAGTGGAAACAACAAAGCTGTAAGTTAAGACATACAACTAAATTATAAATTTAAGAAGACAATGACATCTTGACCAGCCTGTTTAAAAATGATCTGACCATTTGATATTATAATCAATCCCTGTACTGAGCAACATTTTAATATCTTCCTGTTACCAGATTTGTAACAATGAATCAATTCGTCAATCCTAAAGGGGCGTATAACTAAAATTATTTAGAATCCTTCCGCCCATTTTGTAAGGACAACAATATTGCATTACGTTGGAAGAAATGTGTCAACAGCTTTAATTATTCTAAACTCATGTGAGTTAATATGGTTTCCTTTCTTTGTTCTATATTATCACCTGTCTTTTAATTTCTTTCTCTTTGCATTAGAGCATATAACTTCTTTTTCGTCCCAACTAAAATAGACTAAATTTCCATCTTTCCTCTCTCCAATTTTAATAGGACAGTACATCTACATAGAGACACAGATATCTTTAGATCATGTCTAGTGTTCTGCTTTTTATTTTTGTTATCTTTACTTATATCTTATAATGTCATGCTAATTTATTCCAATTTCTTTATTCTCTATCTCTTATGTATCCTCCGTTATCTATCTTTTAAAAAATTAGGCCACATTTTCCTCTGTAACCCATCTAAACATATCCTCTTCTACTCTGTTCATCGCCCTTGTTTCCTTGTTCTCCCATGTCTTGTTTCTTCTTTTTCTTTCTTCAATCATTATTCCTTTGTCTTAAATCTTTATCTCAAAGTCTATGCAATTTAATAACACCATTCCCATCTATTAACACAGCAGAAGATCTTGATAGAAGCTAGCAAAACTGGTACCAACTTCATCTGTCCTCTAAAAGGAACAGCAGCAATGGATGACAAATGATTTTGAGATTTTGATAGGTCTTTTTAATTTCTATAAGAAAATAGGAAAAATGCACATGTGGGATTTTCTTAGTAACTGCTGCTCAGTCACCTCGAATTGCAAAATGGGCAACAAATGAATTTAATAATGATAACATCTATCTGACTGTGCAACGGTCCATAATAATAGAAATGGTGGGACCATAAAATGGAGAAAGTCATAGAAAATGAAGAAGCTAAAGTGTTCTGGGACTATAGAATTCAAACAGACAGGGACCTGCCACCTAACACCTGAGACTTAACAACTGCCAATTAGAAAGACAAAAAAGTCTGGATAGTAGACATGGCAGTACTTGGAGACAGAAAGGTAGAAGAGAAAGAACGAAAGAAGATAACAAAATACAAAGACCTGCAAGTAGAAATAGATTGACTGTTGCAAATGAAAGTAAAGATAGTACAACTAGAAATAGGCAATCCCAAAACAGGAGTACCACTTGAACACCATTGGCATTGACAAAATGACCATCAGTCAGTTACAAAAGGCAGCTTTACTTGGAATAGCTTACATCCTATGATGATACCGTTAACACTCTGAACATCAACATTTGCCTATTCCAGGTCTTAGGAAAGAATTCTATAGGTGGAAAAAGTCTAGTATTTTAAAAATGTTTATATGTACTCATTTAATTCAGAAGGCTGTAATTGTAGCATTTAGACAGGTTTTTTATGACACTGCCACATCTAACTCTTATTATTCACAAGTTTTATTATTTTCATATTTCTAATGGGGAACATTTCAGACATTTAGGTAATTGTTATTAAACTTCCCATTAATCTGGAAAGTCTTCATAATGTGGCATGCTAAAAGTTTTATAGACAACTGAATATAGAATCTCATAGAGTAAGTTTAGATAACAAAATATAAACCATAAATCTTTTTCTGGACTTTATGTAGCACTGAGATACCCACAATAATGAAATTTGTTACTTATATTTCTTTAAAATAGTGAATATAGAGACTCCAGCAAAATGTACAGAAAATATGACAACTGGTTTTACTGAAAATATAGGACTAAGGTAGAAGCAGAAAAGACTGGCACCCAAAAAGAACTTAAAGATAAGGAGCAACAGAGCCAGATAGGATTAACTTTGTTTTAGGGTTAACTTTTACCTTAACTTTACATGGACTGATAAAGACTGTTTGGAATATATACATGTTATGTATGTAAACATGTTATGATGGCATTAAGGAAAACGGGGAGCTCCAATTTAGAAACCTATTCAGAGCCTAAAAGATTTTCCTGTCCCCTTCCGGTGTTCCCACCAGCATGGTTACTGGATATAGTTGTGCTAATTAAAATGGCACAAATTTAAACTTTTCTTTAAAAATAAAGAGAGAATATTTCTAGCAGAGAAGGAAGCACTGACAAATTTGAATTTATCCCAGTGGAAATAATAAATTGACAAATGTAAATGTTGTTTTTTTTCTCTGTTTCAGCTGTGTTTACTTGCCACTGCTTTTCTTGTCCTACTGTTTTTCTTTCGTTCTTTTTTCCCCCTAAGAGCTCTTGAGCTGATTTTTTTCCTATTGCCGATCTGCTAGCAACAGCATTCAGCAAACCCCAAAGATTTCATTTTGGGCTTTTGGTTTGGGGGAATGGGAGTGGGGAAGAGAATGGGTTATAAATTGCTGTTATACGCAAATAGTATAAAGCAAACAAACAAGCAGAATACATATAATATAGATTGCTGCAGTGGTGGTTTTCTACCAGTTCACTCCAGTTCGGCCGAACTGGTAGTGGCGGCGGCAGGAGGCTTCACCCACCTACCCGGATGTCATCACGGACGCTCTGCACAGTGTGCATGCTCCCAGTTCCAAACCGGTAGTGAAGGTAAGTGGAACCCACTACTAGATTGCTGGTAGGAGGGATGAGAAAACTTGTAGTAAAGGTAGAACTGAAATCCACCTACAGGTTTTGTTTCACTGAATGGGTAATTAAAGGATGAAATGTCTTCTATTTATGGCTTGTCAAGATATTTAATTTAACAAAGGATATTAAGGCAATTAGCAACATTGATTTTACCAAAGATCAAAATGGTAGCAATATTAAAAATTAAACTTGTTTTACAAATTTGAATACATTAAATGATATTATTTATATTTTTATGATATAGCTAGGGTTTAATAAATCCTGATATCAAGTTCTGATCATTCATTCATTCATTCATTCATTCATTCATTCATTCATCATTCATTCATTTGTGTAGCCCAAAAAAGTTATTGATGCTAGAACAAAAACCAAGCTAATCCTATATATATATCAATTAGACATGTTCTGCTTATGATGGCAGAAATGCTAGTGAAAGAAATAGCCCAATTATTATTATAAACCTCTATTCAACTAAGTGTAAATTGTGAAAATATACTTAACCAAACAGAATCAAAATGACAAAATGTTGTCCTAACACAATATGACTAGTTTTGCTCTGCTTTTTAGTTTAGGATTTTTTCAGTGTGTCAAACCTAAATGACTATTAATATGCACCAGGAAACTGCCAATCATATTTCATAAAATTAGAAAAAAATCATGTTGTTCCTTCCTTCTATATATGAAATGTTATAGATAAACAATCATTCTTGAATATTTTGTTAGCGTAAGTTGTGGTTATCTTCCCCAAGTCCTGTAATGCTGCCTTATTGTGTCAGGCATTTTATTGGAAATAAATGAGTAAACAACACTAGGATTATATTTTAAGGCAGTTCTCCCAGTAGAGTAGAAGCATAAAGATCACCTAAAGTTTCCAGCTAAAGCAACCAAGCAGCTATATCAGACAGCATCAATTTTGGAGAAAGGTTTACCAGTTTCTGCCACTTCAGGGTATACCAAGCAAAGGACAAACAACACTGGAATTGCAAGAATGCTACTTAGAATATGATAACAGAATGTATAAAATGTTCATGTTTCCTATATATCACAAATATTTTGAATTGGGTTATTTTGACTTTCTTCAATTTCTGATTTATAAAAATGCAAATCCATTCTAAATGGTTCTTCAATGTCTTCGCCAAGGTCACTCTGAATTCCTTTACAAATAGCAAAGAAAACAGACTTACAGAATGTGCATACTATTACACAATATCTTTAATTTCATGTGCTAGCAAAATAATGCTTATCCAATACAGATTAGAATGCTACATGGGAAAGGAGATGCCAGATGTTCATGCTGGTTTTAGAAAAGACCAAGGAACATTATTGTTGGTAGATAATGGATAACCGAGAAAGTCAAGGCATACGGAAAAGAAGTAAATGGGGTTTTAAAAAACCCTTCAGTTATGTTAACCATATTAAGCCATGAAATATCCTTAGGAAAACAGGATTTATAGGCCATTTTATTGTTTTCATGCAAAACCTACAAACAACACAGGAAGCCAAAATCCAGAGAAAACATGAAAAAACACACTTCTGATTATATATTGGGGAAAGCTGAATGGGAAGATGGATATGGTTTTAAAATATTAGAAACTTATACCTAAACATCATCTCATGATGATAAGAACTACAATGAAAACATTGATATTGTAATTAAAGATGAAGACCAATTAATGACAACTACAGCCACCAGTCTTATATCTGCCAATGAAAATATTAAAGTGATGAATAACTTCTTCCTTTTAGAATCAGCTTTCAACAGTAAAGGAACCAGGAGTCAAGAACTGCACTGCCAGCTAGTATTTGGTACAATAGCAATGGTATTCATGTGACACTCTATTGAAGTTGGATTTTGAAGAACCAGAACAGAAAAGGAATTGGTGCATTTGAACTCTGGTTTAAAGAAGACTCCTTCACAAAACAAACAAATAAATGAATCATAGAACAAATCAATCCAGAATTCACCCTTGAAGCACTAGGTTTAAATTATCATATTTTGGACAATTATGCAACAAAACCACCATCTCCTTTGAGAAGCCCATAATGCTTGGAAAAACAGAAAGAAAAAGAGGAAAACTAACCATAAGGTAGATGGATTTCATTACAGCAACAATGGATGCACTATTGGAAGACCTAAAGATTGGGTATATATAGCAATAGCAATAGTACCACTTAGACTTATATACCGCTTCACAGGGGTACAGCCCTCTCTAAGCAGTTTACAGAGTCAGCCTATTGTCCCCAACAATCTGGGTCCTCATTTTACCAACTGAGTCAACCTTGAGCCTGGTGAGATTCGAACTGCCAAATTTCAGGCAGCCAGCAGTCAGCAGAAGTAACCTGCAGTACTGCATTCTAATCACTGTGCCACCGTGGCTCTTGTAAAACAATCCTATGTAGTTGTTAAGTGTCAATGCTGACTTCATGGCACAATCAAATAATCATAACTAATCATGGGTTATATTCTTAATTCAGTTTGCAGATACTGTTGGAACATACGACCCATTAAATCACTGCTGATAGCAGAAATGGAATCTGGGAAATTGAATATGGCAATTTCTCTATTTCATTTAGTCACAAATAATAGAGAATTATATTTGCATTCAAACAAGCATCAGTACTGCTCACCTTCAAATTTTCCTGCTGCACCTTATCTCTATTTACTTTCAAGCCCTCATATTTTGAGGCAAATGCCTGAAAAGGATACGGGTATATCATTATGGAACTAGAAAATCACCCACAATTATTAATGTATACAAATTATGGTTTTCGGAACACAAAAGATGCATATTAGTTTCTATCCCAGAAATGGAATTCCTGGATAACTGTACATACATCTCAGTTCTGTAAAAATAAATGTATTAATCTATTTTTTTGGCATAATCTGCTCCCACCTACACATAAAGTGTCTTGATAATGAACAAATGGTTGTTTTGTGTCAGGAAATATAAATTATATTGTACTTATAATGAGGAATTGAAAACATAATGAAATTTAAAGTAATCAATAGGACAACAATAGAAAAAGAAAATAGATTGAATCAGTAAAGGTAAAGGTAAAGATTCCCCTCGCACATATATGCTAGTTGTTCCCAACTCTAGGGGGCGGTGCTCATCTCCGTTTCAAAGCCAGAAGATGTCTCCGTGGTCATGTGGCCAGCATGACTAAACACCAAAGATGCGCAGAATGCTGTTACCTTCCCACCAAAGGCGGTCCCTATTTTTCTATTTTCATTTTTTATATGCTTTCGAACTGCTAGGTTGGCAGAAACTGGAACAAGTAATGGGAGCGCACCCCATTTCGTGGCACTAGGGATTCGAACCGCTAAACTGCCAACCTTTCGATCGACAAGCTCAGGGTCTTAGCCACTGAGCCCCGCATACCTTAGATTGCATCAGTATAGATGGGTATTCCTACAAATAATTATAACATTACCAGATTAGAGCAAATAATCTACTTTAAATTAAGTACATTTTAACATTAAATTAAACTCATTTACAATTATTTATAACTTTTTATTTTTAGGTTTGGACTATTATTAGCTAGAACCAGGTTCCCCACAGCAACAACAGCAACAATAAATAATAATAATAAATAACAATAATTATTTATAACTGTCAGCCAAGGGAGCTTGTCTTTATGGCTAGACAGGTAGGTCATTTAATTAAAACTGCATTGACCATATTGTGTTTGCTGTTGATGAGTGACAGGAAGACAGTGCCAAATGGAATCTCAGGATATATTGCTTCTCAGAATTATTTTTAAACATCTTTAATCTCTCATTCAGCTCACACACTACCTCTGTCTTCCTTCTTTCCCTTCACAATACATATCACTTCAATAGTGCTTTGTCCAGAGTGGTTGGGAACAAAGTGGGAATCTATGTAGCCTATTCATCACTTTTTATCTTAACTGAATGACACACAAATTCGATTGATTAAATGAAACATAAGACAACTTTGCATTTCCACATTCACTTTCTCTATTACTTTCAGCCATCATTGTGATTGGAAGCATTAAGCATGTTGTGATTTGAACACTGCTGCCAAGCACCCACACACAAGCTGTTACTATATGAATAAATTGTCAGGAAAACAAAACCCATTTTACATTATAAGAGGCCAAGAAGTCAACTCTAGAAACATCAACCATGTTCATTTTGAAGGCTTGTGTTAGTGAAAAAAGAGAGAATTTATAAATTATCGTTCTCTTGCTTTCAACAGAAGTTCCCACCTCCTTTTTCTACTTTTTTCCAGCTGTGTTGGGTAGTGTGATAAGCAGCTAAACTGACCTTTCAGCTTAATTTTGCAGATTTCATAATAAATCAAGACCAGCTATGATTTCCTTGTATATAAGATTTCTAAGCTCTCCCATATATTATTAATAAACTTAACAATGCAAAATGCATGATTTACAGAATCATAATCCTAACTCTTTCTTGAAAAGTTTTGCAAAGCCAATTGCATGAATCATGAATAGGAAAATTGAGGGGGGAAGTAAGTAATTAAGATATTTACATTTATAGATTTTACTCAATGTTTTAATTTTGATTTTACATCCCAAAGGTGCTTTTTCAGGAGACAACTGGACTTTCTTGCTTTTTCTTTGAAGACATTTCGTGTTCTGCCTCAGCTCCAGATTCCCAAGGATTGTGACTCACACCAATGGTCCGTATCAAAGTTATAACATACCAAGAATAAACAAAGTCCGGCAAAGGTTGGCAACCAGCCCAGAAAACAAGATACAATAAGACACTCACTCTCCAAAATGCTCTGTAATAATTACACGTTGTTTCCAGCAAGAAATTACTAACTTCGTGCAACTTAAATAGGCTAAGGAAGTGGCCAATTATCCTCAAACCTTACTCTCGACGAGGAGACCTCCTCCTCCTGAGTAGCCCTCCTGCCTTTTGGCAGTCCTGCATGCTCGAGCATTGAGGAGAGGCTCCTCCACTTCGCTCTCTCCACTTGAAGGAGCCTCTGGAGGTTCTGAAGGACCTGGCTGAGTCTCTGCCTCTGGCATCACATCCTCTTCAGCCTCCTCACTGTCTGACACAAGCGCCAGCTGCACAGGCTGCTGGCGCGACCCCACACCAGCCTCCTCGTCGTCGGGATCAGCCACGATCCGCGCAGGCCGCTGGCGGGCCACAACATTTCGCTTCTCATCCAAGAACGCTATACTTCTAACTAGGGTATACAAAGCCTTTGCCAGAACTATCCTTGAATACTGCTACCTGCGTGGAACCCACACTGTATTTCGGACATTAATACATTAGAAACAGTCCAGAGGTATTTTACAAGAAGAGTACTCAACTCCTCTGCTTGCAATAAAATTCCTTATACCACCAGGCTTGAAATTTTAGGCCTGGATAACCTTGAACTACGCCGTCTATGTTCCAACCTAAGTTTAGTACACAAGATTATCTACCTTAACGTCCTACCTGTTAATGACTTCTTTAACTTCAACCGCAATAACACAAGGCCATTTTTTTCATGTGTCCATGTGTATGTCTATACTTGTTTCCTTGTACTTGTTGACAAACAATTAAATAAATAATAATAAAATAAAATAAAATAAAATAAAATAAAATAAAATAAAATAAAATAAAATAAAATAAATAAAATAAAATAAAATAAAATAAAATAAAATAAAATAAAATAAAATAAAATAAAATAAAATAAAATAAAATAAAATAAAATAAAATCTCGTTCAACTCTGACAGGATAGTGGGGAATGGAAGGATTTATATTCCTTGCAGACAGCTGGTCATTTGCATCCTTTTAGGGGTTGTTGAAGTACTTGGAGGTTTATCTGTGTCCTCAGGATAACCTGAGTAGTGCTCCTGGTTCCTGTAGTCTGCAATTTTTCTCTGGAAATCCATTCCTACTTCCACATCAATCAATGGGTGTTCATCCCAAATTGCACAGCTAAAAGTCTGTAGGGATTCTCAGGATGCAAATGACCAGCTATCTGCAAGGAATATAAATAAAGCAAAACATCATCAAAGAAAAAGCAAGAAAGTCCAGTTGCCTACTGTTGAAAGCACCTTTGGATAACCATATCCTGAATGACTGAGAATCTCTACAGACTTTGATTTTGCATGTTCCTCTTTCCTGCCCTTACTGTCCTTATATTTTTAAATATTGACAGTAACAGTTTATTTCTAAACTATGCCAACTAGCTTTTATCCTAATTATAATTGCTCCTTAACAACAACAACAAACCTGCAGACCAAGTTGTTTATCTATTCTTACTAATGTGAGTATTTCTCATTCAATTGTGGATCAAACAAGAAGCAAAAAATGCCAATGTACCAAAACATAAGTCCATAGTAAATGATGTTGGTTACTTGGCTTTTGTAATAACATCACTATTCTGTGTGCTGCATTGGTTGCCATTATGCTTTACCTCAGTGGTGGGTTGCTACCAGTTCATTCCGGATTAGGCAAACTGGTAGCAGTGGCAGTGGGAGGCTCTTCCCACCCACCCAGATGCTTCTGTGCATGTGCAGAAGTGTTGTGCGCATATGTGAGCAAACCGGTAGCAAACTAAATTGAAACCCACTACTGCTTTACATGCAATTCAATGTGCTGATTATCACTTTTAAAGCTTGGGTTGGAACCAGGTTACCTGAGGCGCCATCTTAACCCAGTTGTCTTTAACCTATCTAATCTGGTCTGGCAGGATGGGCAGGCTCCAGGTCCATCGGCTAGTGCAATGGGACCCAGGAACAATGCCTTTTTTGCTATAGCGCCTGCCTTAGGGAACATTCTTCTTACAGAAATTAGAATGAGCCCAATCCTGCTGGTCTTTTGGAAGGCCCTGAAAATCTGGTTCTATGCTCAGGCCTGGAATCCAAAGTGTATGAAGGGTCCTGCCTCCTGATTGTGCCAGCAGCAGTTGATTGTGTCATCTTCCTCAGCTGTGTATTTTAATTTTTTCATTGATGATATAAATTTGTTTTTAAATTATTTTATTATTATTTGCCATCCAAAGTCATTTGTTAAGATCTGCAACCATATAAAATGAATGAATGAATAAATAAATAAAATTATTTGCTATTAATTTTAACTCATTTGAAGTCTTGGCCAATTGTTTATTTGTCTGTTTGGTTGGTTTATTTTTTGTTATCTCTCTAGCCTGATCTTGCTTTAATGCTTTGAAAAGAAGTAATGTAATATTAACATGGTAGGACTGGTACCACTACATTTTTATCTCTCATTTGGTATTTCTTGAAACTAAATCTTTGATAGACAACCTTTTACAATTATGGATATTAGAAGTTCGTCAGTAAAGAAGGTTATTTCTTACAAGAAATATACAGCTGAAGCAGTGGTGAAATCCAAATTTTTTTACTACTGGTTCTATAGGCGTGGTGGGCATGGTGTGGTGTAGTGGGCGTGGTTTGCTGGGCGTGGCAAGAGAAGGATACTGCAAAATCTCCATTCTCACCCCACTCCAGGGGAAGAATACTGCAAAATCCCCATTCCCACCCCACTCTGGGGCCAGCCAGAGGTGGTATTTTCTAGTTCTCTGAACTACTCAAAATTTCCGTTACTGGTTCTCTGAACTGCTCCAAATTTCTGCTATCAGTTCTCCAGAACCTGTCAGAACCTGCTGGATTTCACCCCCTGAGCTGAAGCCACAAATGACATTGTTCTAGCAGGCTAATTAATTAACATAGGCAGGCTAATTTAAATAATATACTTCTCTTAACATTGTACAACAGCAGCTTTTTAAATGGATTTAGAAAAATGGAAAAGCTTTCTGAATCTTGAAGGTTCAAGTAATTTTCACAGCTATATACATAATTGTTTCATTTGTATCATTAATTTTCTAAGACCAGAGTAACATGTAGAAAATTACTGTTTATACTTTAAGAATATCTCAGCTTTCCATCTGCTTGTACACTTAAAGAACCTAACATCAATTTTTCTTACCTGAAATAGGGAGAAAATTATATTAATGAATACTACATGAAAAGCTAAGGTTAATTCCTTTTGTAAGAGCAATAGATATCACCTAACTGCTGGAACTCTATGACTGTATGAGAGTATAGTGGCATACAAAATTGGCACATAAATAATGCAATTTAATGCTTAGATAGATGTGTATTTTCCAAATGAGTATTTCTAAACATTATCCAGACTTTTCTGTAGATTAAAAAGCAAGTACTTCGAGGATGCTCAGTCTAGAAAATGTCACTATCCTAAGTTTGTCTTAAATTTTGATTGATCCAAGACTGAACAATCCAACAACCTTAATGTTGTTCCCTTGCAAATTGTTCCCTATGATATTTGAGCAAGGTAAGAATGTATGTCTGCACAGTTCACAATTTGAAAAAAAAAGAATACTGCAAACAAATTAATGGTATTCCTCTCTTACTTCAGACTATCCCCAGAAAAGAAAGAGGAGGAAAAAAGCCACAATAAGATTTATAGTTTGTTTTTCATTCAGGAATTCAAGGTTACATACTTCCTCATCTTACTTTTTCCTCCAACTATTTTATGTTAGATTTAATTGATTTATGATGAATGTATTTTATGATTATGAACATGATTTATCACATTGCTTGTATGTAGCCTGAGAGTTTATGCACCAGAAACAAATTCCTTGTGTGGCCATACACTTGGCCAATAAAGAATTCTAATTCTAATCTTCTAATTCTAATTAATTTGTTTACAATTCAAATATGATATAAGCTTTCTGTAATTATATGAGCTAGATCAGTGGTTCCCAACCTTCTTTGGCCATGCCCCATCTAAGCATCTCTAAAATCCTGATGCCTCTCCCCTCCCCCCCCCGGCATATAATTCTCACTATTCAAAAAGTGAACTCCTATGCGGAGGAAGCCTAAAAGGCCATTAACTTAGTTTAAACAAGGTTACAAAGAACAGGGCATCCATGAAAGAGAAAAATAAAAGAAAGACAATAGAAGTACTGAGGAACTTAATAATAGCATGAAGAGATATGAAAAACAGGAAATAAAGTTTCAAAACATATAATAGAGAACTGAAATGCATAAATATAAAATAATTTTAATAAAAACTTTTTCTGTAATACTTTGATCATATTAGTTACAATATATGTTAAAATAAAGGGAGCTAACAAATTCAAAATACAATTTGAACTCACCTCAAGATCATATTTACAAAGCAATCCTATGCATGTCTACTCAGAAGTAAGTACCATTGTCTTCAATGGGGCTTACTCCCGGGAAAATGTTGTAAGATTGCAGCTTTAGTCTACTTAAGTTAGTGAGATCCTTGTGCTTGATGTCTGCTGCACAGATATTTTATATTAGGCTCCAAATCATTTACAGCACTAAAGCAACATTCAGCTAAATATGAAGATGGGAACGGTAACAGCAGTTTTCTTGCAAAGTAGGTTGAATTTGGGTATTCAGTTTCTGTCTCATCACAAAGCCATGCCATCACTCTTTTTATATTGAATAAATATTCTTGTGAATACTGACAAACTTTTTTCTTGCTTGCACTACTCATTTTATGCATAGGGTTTGTGATTAAAAGAAATAAATGTGAGAAAAACTTATGAAATGGTGCAAATTATTAAAAGAAATAACTATTAAAAGAAGATGGTGCAGAAAGCGGGAAATTTAAAAAAACATTCTTAGCTTAATTTATGAATAATAAGATTGTCATGAATGAAAGGGGAATTGTAACCTATGACCCCAACCCCTACTCGCCCACTCGGTTTGAACCTGCAGCTTAGTGGGGAAATGCTTTCGTAGTTCAGTAGGTGGAGGTGAATCACACAGGCCTGGCAAGCCTATGCATGTGTGGCCCAGCCCCACATTGCTCTGAGAGGAAAAGTCTTTTTTACTTAAACTTGGCTCCTGGTTCCCCCAGCAGCCATCTACTCTGTCTTCCCACACAGCAGCTCTCTCTGCAACCACCCAGCAGCAAAGCCCACAGGAAAGAGATAGAGAGACTCTGCCAGTCCCATGATCCTTAGTGGGAACACATCTAATTGGCTGGCAGTTGCTCTTTCTTCCCCCAGCTGGGATATCTCTTTCAGACCAGGCCCTAGGAAATGCACTTTAACAAAGACAACAATAGGTAAATGAAACACAGCTATTTCATCACAAATATATAAGAACAATTAGCGGGCTTTCAAAAAAATTAGTTAATAGCTCATTTTCGAATTGCCCCCATTAAAAATCAAATTGCCCCCCTGTGGGGCATGGGCCCCACATTGGGAAGCACTGAGCTAGATGGATAGAAGAGAATATTGTATTGTCTTTTCTACCTGATCCTGTGTTTTACAACTGAAATGAGTGGAATGCAATATGAGTTTTCTTGGATAAAAGCAGAATGTTTTGTTGCCAAACTTGGAGAAGGAAAATGAAATTGAGGATTTTCAAAGTTTAACATTCAAAAAGAATTTAAAGATGAGAAAAGCTTTAACATACTGAACGACTCCTAACTCATTAATTCCAGGAAGATAGGAATGTTTGACAATACTGGAATCAGTCATGATTGCACTGTATTGTCAAACATTCCTATCTTCAATCAGTCATCATTGTTTCCTTTACATGGCAAAACCTGGTTTCTTTTGGGTGCATTCTTATAGAACTTATACCAGAAGCTATGTCCATGCCAGTCTTATCAATCCTAGATCAAAATTAAATCTATTATAAATGTTACACATATATAACATAGGCAAAGTAAAATAAGATTTTTTTTTATAATAAAGCACCAACATCACAAATGTGAAAGTAAGAAAAACAATCACAAATGAAACTGTTTAGTTTAATTTTGTTCTTCAATGTAACAGGGCATATGAGGGGGGAAAAAATTAAAAGTTCCACAACAGCATTTCCCAGGGATGAGAGAAGCAAATACCACTAGAGAGAAACCATCCCTCAAATAAACTGGCCCTATACCTTGAAGGGTTATATAGGTGACCACCATCATTTTGAAATTTACTTGGGAGCAGACTCGAAGCCAGGGCATTGTGATATTTTTCACAATGACCTGTAAAATGAAGAGGGACTGAATCAGTCAAAACAATGCCATAAGAACACTCCAAGATGGTGAAAAAATATTTGGACCATGACGGGGAAGTTGTAGTGATTTTCCCCAACTGCAAATCACACTGCCATTGGCCATGACCAAAGTGTTACCACTGTTATGTGTCAGGGCCTTCATGATCTGGGTCACATTCATGGCTGTTATGGTAGGTAGCACCCTTAAGCTTTTCTTCTGATTTCACCCCCGGAGAATGCAAATTGAAGATCCCCAAGACAATAAGTCTGGAAAACACCACTAGTCATACCATGGTATCAAGTAACTTAGGTAGACAGTTTGCTCTATAACAGGAGGCTAGTATAACAGATAGCAATCCTATCTGATTCAAACTTAACAAATAGGATTTTACATCCAGTCACTTGAATGCCACCAGAATGTCCTGGATAACCAGAGTTATTCCAATGCTCTGGACTCGAGTTTCAGCTAATGCCACACCAAACCCAGATGGACAAATTTATGATAGGGCAGCCATTCCCTACATGATCATCCAGGTTTTGGCAATACATGCCAGGTTAATCCTTTCATGTATTATTATATCACTGGTGGGGACAATTTTATTACAGACTGATGTACTATTTAGTAGCAGCAGTTATTAAATATTGTTTTACAAGCCCCACATTTTCAAAAATGCAGAACAAATCTAGCCGTAGGAAAGAACTAACAATTTGGATATGAAATTGTCACCACCCATCTATTGGGATTATAACTCACTCTTTTTTTTACCATCTGCTAATTTGCAATATTTGTAGACATACAGACCCCCTTAGAAGCCAGATTATAAATTATTCCATTTCCCATGTTTGCTGCATGATATATGGTATGTATGAATACTATACTTGCTTAAATTTAAACTTATGTGTATATATACCATTAGTTTTGCCACTGAATTTTCAGGTTTGTGTCTTTCTTCAGTATTGAGCAAAATTAGTTCTCTTGCTGTACACAAATATCTCATTTAATTAAGATGCTTCTTGTTGTTGTTTTTCTAATATTATGCCTAGTAGGGAAAGTTCTGGTTTCTTTAAAATTTAAATTTCAAGATTATCTGCATTATATCCCATGTAAGTCATTCCACTACTGTTTAGGATTCTTACTATGTAGCCACAACATGTGGTAAAATATTTCTTGAGTTTCATGACATTTATAGCATTTATTGCTATATGATTTGTCTCTGTTAGATATTATTGATGGAATCATAAGAATTTATACAAATTTTCCATTAGAATATAATTTGGTGTAGAGCACAATTCTTCCCATTAGTGTGTTTTGACTAGATCTTCAAAGTTTTGCATCCACGTTATCATAAAGGTTTTTTGTTTGTTTTGTGTCTGTATCATGTCTAAGTAAAAGTTTATATATGTACCCCAATAGGTTGTTTTTTTTTCTTATATGTGTATTCTCTTTGTAATATATAATAGATTTATTAGTTATTCTTTTCTGTTTATTCTTTCTCTCTCTCTGCTGTCCTCCATAGGTATCCTTCTATTAGTAGCTGACCAAAAAGTGAAGCAAAATAAAGAACAAGATAATTGAAGAAAACAGCCTAGACCATCAGCAGGCACCATTTTCAGTGGAGAGTGGAAGCAAATAAAAAGTCTATTTATCTTGATTGCATGGCTAATACTAATACATTTCCCCTTGTAAACGAACACATCAAAAGAAGATGACGTGACTTAAACAAGACTAGAACAAAGTGTAAAAATTTAGAAAAATAAATAAGACCCTTGATTTGTTTATAGTATAAAAGAGGAACGTGGCATTAGAAAGGTGAGATTCTCCAACAAAGAACTCATTAGAATTTTCTGGTTCCTTTTTGTCCACTTGGATGAAAAAGGTACTGTTTCTCTCTACTTCTCTTCCTTTCTGTAGGTATACTGTGGATATATACATATATAAGATATCCATGTGTGGTTTGTAGAATACGCAGTTACACTCACAATAATGTCATACTCACATAAACACATTTGTAACATTCACAGGATTAAGAACACAATCAATAACTCTTCCCTGTCTTCCATGGTCTGGTAAAATATCTATGACTTGGAAAGTGAGAAGGAAAAAAAGCTTAGCATTTTTATCTGAAACATAGATATAATTGTAGGTTTGTTTCTGGAAAATACAGGGAGTCCTTGTAATACAGGGAGTTCTTGCTTAATGTCCATTCATCTAGTGACCATTTGAAGTTATGGCAGCATTGAAAAAAGTGACATAGCATCAGTTCTCATACTTAGAACTGTCTTACTGTCACCGTGTTTAGGTGATCAAGATTTTGGTGACTGACAACCAGCTGTGGTGGAATGTGTACCTAAAGGAACAGGTAACACAGAGCTTCCCAGAAAGAGATCTGGAATAAGAGACTGCAGTCCTGAGCTGAATGTGGAGGGAGGGGAAGTTTCCTCTCAATCTCTCCTCTCCCACCCAGGTGCATTCAAAAGTTTGTATTCAAAACTGATGCATCAGATGCAAAGGCCTGTTTGGGACTGCACAGTCCCAAACTGGAGCAGGGAAGGGGAAGAGCTTCAGGATAGCTACACTTTAGACTTTCTCAGGATAGATCTAAGAGATTGGAAGGCTATAGTTTTACTTTGGCAAGATTCTATCCATTAGGCGTAAGCAAATAAAGAATTGGATCTTGTTGTCTCATCTCTAGGCTTGGCCCTGATATAAACTTCACTTTTGACAGTTCAAGCATTCTGAAGTCATGTGATCATCATTTGTGACCTTACCAGATGGCTTCCAACAAAAAAGTTAAAAGGGAAACTGTAGGTGTTTGCAAGTCTTGGTCATGTGACGTCTTCCTTAACTCCCTTAATTTACCTCTTATAATTTATATTGTGCCATAATATATTTATAAGCTAAAGGCATATGGATTTAAAACTTCTAGAAAATTATTAACTACTGAAAGAAAATGGGAACTTACCATCTATCATTAAATATAAATCATGCCATTAATATGAACTTCAACTACAAGATCCATTAACTACTGCTAATGATGATGAATTAGTAAAAAGAAAAATGCAAACAATATGTCAAAGTTCTACTAGTATAAACAGCAAGAAATGCCAAATAAATTATGATATATGAAGGCTGTCGTTCAGCACAGTGCCCTGGTTACTTTCATCAAAATGGTGTATGATCACACTGTTAGGAAGCTATTTGGGGGGCCTTTCACTTATTCTTGACTTCTTATGACTTCAAGAATAAGTCTGTACAATTTTAGTGACAACATCTTTTTTCCTTAGCTTTCTTCAAAGAGCTAAGAGGAAGTGACTGATCCAGATTCAGCCAATTGGATATGTGCCATGGCAGTACTGGAGTTCACCATCTCTCATGTTTTAGTCCATTGCCTTTAACTGATATACTCTTAGTTATTGATCAGAGAATCAAACACACATATATTTCTTTATGCTTATAAGTGCTATCATTTAGATAAAATTAAATCAATGACAGTTTAGTGATGAGCTTCCAATAAGCTGTCAAATACTGAATAAACAATTTTAACAATTGGAAAAAAATCCATTAATTAAGTTAATATTTATTTTATTGCAATTATATAAGGACATTATAAGGATATATAAGGAGATGATGAGCTGTGGTGGCGCAGTGATTCGAATGTAGTACTGCAGGCTACTTCTGCTGATCACCGGCTGCCAGCAGTTTGGCAGATCGAATCTCACCAGGTCAGGGTTGACTTAGCCTTCCATCCTTCTGAGGTCAGTAAAATGAGGACCCAGATTGTTAGGGGCAATATGCTGACACTGTAAACTGCTTAGAGAGGGCTGTAAAGCACTACGTAGAGGTATATAGGTCTAGATGCTATTTTTATTGCTATTAACTTGCAAAATAGAGAAAATTAAGAAAAATAAAATATTTGTTATTTTGAGAAATAGCTATTTTAAGAATGGCTGCTATAACGTTGTTAGAATTATTTTAATTAAGATACTTTGCTATTAATTTTTTAGTTTCTTCAGCTTGTCAGATAAAAATGATTGGGCATTAAAATATATTTAAAATTTCAGCATTCTATAAAATGGAATTTTTAAAGTAAAAAAGAAGCAAATGTGCTCTAAAAGCTGAATGAGAAAGCATAAAGCCTTTTGAAGAAAATAATATAACTCCACATCCCAATTTGAAAAACAAAATTGTTTAAGAAAACTGCTATAATTTTGATGGAAAACTGATCAATACAGTGTTCAAACGCAAGTAACAATGCAAATGCCACATATATATCATCAACTGCAATAGAAACAAGTGAAGTCACCAAACTTTATTGCCTCAAGATGTACTTCACAGTTGTATACCTTTATGGCTAGAAGCATAAAGCTACTCGTGTTTTCTCAGCATTGTAATTTGATCAACTTCTAGGATACAAACTTCAAATAAGAACTGCACATAGAACCTTAGAGCCAAAGGAACCAAACAGAACATTGCTATAGCTTCTCCACACAACTGCCACATTTGTATTTTCTTTTAAAAAGTAATATATTGACAGCTATTTCACTTAGTATGCCAACTTAACAACATACTGATGAGAAGAATTACACAATACAAAATTTGTAGAGGATATTTAGTCTCTTCTTTTAAAGGGTGATACTTGAAAGGTTGAAAGTCTGGTGCTGAAGTGACTTGTAATGATAAATATTTGAAAAGCTCAGCCCAATTTCAGTCCAACTTTGTAATTTCCATATCAAATTATAAACTCAGAATGCCTGGAGCGCAAATAAACATACTAAAGGCTTTTTAGCCACAAGGAGATAAGATCTCTCTCTGGAGAGACTTCGCAAAACTGCTCCCTTGCTTTTGTGCAGACTGCTGGAATGTGCTTGCTTTTCATTTCACTCTTTGTGTCTGGCTCTCAGGCCTCACAGGCAGTGTCTTAAGCCAGGCAGGGTCAGCACAAACAGAGAGTAGCATTCATGGACAGATCAAGTTTATGTGAGAATCTGCTCCTCCTGTGCCCTCAATTTCCATTTGAATTGTTAATAAAATTTCAACCTGAAAGGCACATGATCGCATCAGTAGAGAAGTCACGCAGAGAATCCTCAAGCTCAGAAAAACAAAATTTCTTTATTTTTTTTTAAGCCGTCCTTCTCCTGTATTCATGGGAATTATGCCATCTAACATCTCTCCTGAACTGATCCTTCCAACCCCATAGTAACAGCTGATAGCAAGTAAGGTGCTTGCTTTAAAAGAACCGGCATGTAAATGAAAAAGAACACCATCAGCCATCCAACAATAAAAAATAATAATGCAAGGATAGCAAGAAACAAGAGTTAGAATTTGGTTCTCCAAGGTTACAGCTTCAAAAAATGCAGAGGCTTTTCATTATTTTAATGGCATTTCAATGAGCTAATAGTTCTGATTAGGAGACTTTTCCATTGTTTTATGATATAATATGAACTATGGCTCCACAGAGTTAATGTCAGACTCCAGTTAATTTGGTCCCCCAGTACGAATACTGTCTAAGAACAACAATCGAGCTTTGCTTCTGGAAGTCAAATCACGGCAACTGTACTTCTTTTCTTGTTGGTAAGAAACATTTCACTGCTTATCTAAGCAGTTTCTTCAATCTGAGGAAGTTGGCTAGAGGGAATCAGATATGTCTTCCATGGAGGTTGCATTTCTTACCTAATCTGAATAGGCTAGTTAGGTAAGCAGACAGAGAGCCATTGGAGTGTAAATATTCCAACTCCTAAATTGTTTTCCCTAGGTGGGTCATTAAGTATGGCCTCACTGGTGAACTGTGAAGTGGTCTTAATCTTCTTGGGGACTGATGAAAGAGCAGCATTAAAAAATGGGGGACAGGTTGTGTCTGAGACCTCTGTTGAAGGATGGATTTTCCACTTTGACCTAAATAGATTCCTTCATTCTTCTCTCAAACCATTTATTTTCCCTATTCAAAATTATTGTTTCAAAAGAATACTTTTTTTCTTCTAAATGAAGGTATACTGCTCATTCTGGCCCTGTGGTGTTGTTTCTCTCGTATCTTGAATTGTACTTGGAAACCAGTGCAATTCCTATAGCAATGATTCAACTACACTATTGTAGTTGCCTCGTAAAAAACATGATTGCTGCATTCTAGATCAGCTGAAGTTTCTGAGTGGGGTACAAGGCAATCCTATGTAATGTGAATTACAATAATTTAACTGGGCAATTACAATGGCATGAGTGATTGCCCTAAAAACATCTAAGTAAAAGCATTACTGATGTACCAGCTAAAGCTGTACAAAGCTCTCTTGGCCTACATTATTTAGTTGCTGATTAAGTATGCCTTTCCTATGGCTGAATGCAACCTTAATAAAGTCAAAATTTATATGATATTGGAATCAGCTCAGTTCTGAGTTTACATTCACTTCATCTTACTAAGGATGAAAATGTTCCCTATCCAAACTCCCTGAGCCTCCAGGGACCAACTTAGAATTTCCATTTTTTTAAAAAAAAATTATTTATATGCCGCCCTTCTCCAGAGACTCAGGGCAGCTTACAATGCATTAAGCAATAGCCTTCATACTTTTGCATATTTTATTCAAAGTCAGTTTATTGCCCCCACAATCTGGGACCTCATTTTACCTACCTTAGAAAGGATGGAAGGCTGAGTCAACCTTGAGCCTGGTGAGATTTGAACTTGCAGTAATTGCAGACAGCTGATGTGAATAACAGTGCTTTAGTTTGCTGCGCCACCAGGGCTCTTATTTTCCATTTAGCCTACATTGAGTATCATCAATTTATTGATAAGCCCTTTCTCAATGGCTTTGTGTTGACTTAAATAGATTTGGGAAATTGACCAAGTTCTGAAGAACCCTATAGTTGAGTACTTATAGACTATACATCTCCCCACTACTATTGTTGACTAATTCTACCTCATTAACAGTGAAACCATAGTAAAACAGTGCCTCCAATTTCTAACTTTCATTGTTAGTACCGAAAGAGACTATGGTCAAAACTATTGAAGACTGCCAAAACATATCAGAAGGCAAAGATGTTCCTTCCTTCCTTCCTTCCAAGTTCTAGTTCACATCATCCATGAAACTGACAATTTCTATTCCATGTACGGATTTGAAACCAGATTGTTGTGGTCTAGATAATGCATATCTTTTAGATCTGTTTCTTTCATGGTTCTTGAAAGTTTCCTTTCCTTCATAAAAGTATCATCTACTGCTTGGATCAAATTCCCAGTCAGCTAGTTAGCTGATTCAGCTTCTGGATGCCAAGATCATAGAGAACTCTGACTGATTCCTTAAGATCCAAAACCTCCCTGATAATATTTTAAGACAATATCTCTCCAGTGTCAGCAATTTCTGTTCATATGACTTCCAACTGTGTATCCACAGAAAATGGTGTTCACTTGGTGATCACAATTCACACTAATTTGTTCTTCCATTCCATTTTTCCAGTAAGATTCAGGACACTGTACAGTAAATAATGCAGCTGATTGATATTACATAAATAATGTAAGCTGAACTACACTTCAAGGCTATTATCACCATAGAATAAGCTTAAAACAGAGCTCATAAGAAGACATAATGTTTCCTGTTTTCCACTTGCCTAACTCCAGAATCTGGTTCCTTGCTTCATTTCCTGGAAATGAAGGAAAAAGGTAGCTAGGAACAATGTTGTCCAGAATCCTGGTTTTCTTTGTAGTTAATATGGAAAAACTCTAAAGTTAATATGAAAGAATTTCATTGATTATTGAGTAAATTCAAATCCTTTTTGAAAACTGGGTTTCAAATTATTGTATCTTTTTTTTCCTATCCATGCTGTGTAAGAGAATAGAAAGCAGGTGGCATGATTCCTACCTATTTTGATTGCTAACTTTTCTTTCTTTTCTTTCTCTTTCCCTAAACCTCCTTCATATATTATTCCACAGTTGGGCCCTAAAATAAACCGCATTGATGAATGAGATGATGGTTACATAATAACAATATAATGTCCTTTGTCCATCTGTAGCTTCATCCATTAAAGTTAAACCATTATATGAACAGAGGAGAATCAAAATGAAATAAATATTCATATGTGCCTTAGGCAACTCCAAAATTACATTGTTGGTCAGTGAATTGGTCCCCAAATCTCTACTAAAAGTTAAATATCTTCTTTAAAAAGTTAATGTCAGGGGTTTGCTGGAGGCTTTTGACTTAGAATCTTCCTAAAGAAAGAATAATGAGGACCTGGTGGACAAGAAACAAGGCAGGTAACTTCAGCTTAGGGAATGTGACTATTTTAAGATTTTAAGAAGAGGAAATCCAATGCTCCCAGACTTCTAGATTCAGTAAATAATCAGGCTATGCTAGAGTTATTGTTTTATTTGGAATGTGGTCAAAGCCTTGCCCAGTTCCTTCCACAGCTTCTAAGGGTCAATATGGATAAGCTAAGCCATTGTTTTTACTCTTCAAATCCAAGTCTTTTCCTCTTGGCCCAATACCCATCTCTGTTTCTATAAGCTGTGTTCTGATAAAATAAATCCTAAAAAAATAGCCAGTTTATGTCTTAAGAGACATAACCTGCTAAAATGCCATAGAATATATAAGCCTCTGCAGATCAATTATCAATTTCTCATCTTAAAACAGCATTTTTAAAATTAATATAAAAGAGAATATATTTTCCTTGGAGGGGTGGGGGGAAGAAGGAGCTTGTTTGTAAAATCTAGAAAAAGATAAAAAGGATGCCAGTGAATGCAACTCTTGAGCTATTCTGGTTGGGTAGGGCAGCCCTGAAAAACTTTTATATGGGACTAGAGTGGGATTTTTGATCACTTAGAACAGCTCTGGTAAACGCATAGTTCAATATAGATTTTGTTATTGTTGACTTCTGGATAAGAAAGGGGGAAGAAGGTCAAGCAGGCAAATGAGCATATGATGTTTTACTGACAATAATATAATAATTACAGTATTTTATTTTATTTTTTTGTTACAAATAACATACTATAAAACATCATATGCCATATGCCTGCTTTTTTTTTTTTTGATACAAATGTATTACTGTACTCAGAGTAGGGTAACTACATGCGCCTAAGAAAAAAAATAAAGTGTCTGAAAATGTCAACGCAAGTGCAAAACATGAACTGCAGATGAACTGGTTTGCATATTGTTTTAAATAATCTCATAAAAATGGAATTTCATAGAATAACTTCTAGAATTAACTGTATGTAACCTTCATCAGAAGACCCTATTCAAGCCCAATATGAACCCACCATAGCTGAATATTGAAATTCCAAAGGATCAGAGAGTATTTATTCAAATCAATGATCTGGCTGATGTGGCATATAAAACTTAGCAAGTAGATATTTTCCTAGTACATAAGGCTCTTGTCCTAAGTCAGTCTTTGTACAGGGTACCCCTCCCCCTTCACCCAGTGAACCCAGGGCTAACTCATCACAGAAAGGCCATTTTGTCAAACTACCTGTCCAGACAGTCGATGGAAATAGAAATTCAGAAAGGCACAGAACTGCAAAGATATGCAACTGGAACTATAAAATGTAAATTATGAGGATCAGAAATAAAAAAACATTAAACTTCATATAATACTCAACATACAACAATAATAAAAGAGGTCATATCCACAAATAATTAGTACAAGGTACTTGTGCTATAAAAGACAATGGTGCTGCATGATAGATCAATTTAAGCAATAGCAGGGTTCTCATTTTTTTTTAAAAAAATCCTACTTTCAGCTGTAAATTGAAAGTATAGTGCATAGTGTATAGTGCATAGTGCATACATATGTATACACACATACTGCATATATACTCTGTGTGTATGTGTATATATGTGTGTGTGTATATATATATATAGTGCATATATATGTGTGTATTTATATATATGCAATATGTGTATATGTACACACATATCCATTATGTGTGTACATACACATATCACACATATGTATACACATATCCATTATGTGTGTACATACACATATCACACATATACATATGTACACACATATACACATACACACACACAGAGTATGTATGCATGTGTACCCATGCACCCGCGTGCGCACACATACAGAAACACAAATCCATCTTCACATTTCTAACTCTCTGTACCATTTTAGTGCAGTAGCCCATGTATGATATAGTGGTGCAAGCAAAAGGATTGCACAGAGATACTAGGAAGAAAAAGTAGATTTTATATGATTAATGTTAACCAAAATTTCTCATATAGTACATTCATATTTCCGTAGAGTGCTTAACCAAATTTAATAATGTGCCTCTCTTTCCAGCAACAGCATTATGAAGAAAGATTGCAGTGTAGGAATTGCTTGTTACACAATGCAATGAAAAGTTGTGTACAGGAAGAGATTTAGTTCTCCCACTGCTTATATCAGAAGTACAGAATTGAGGTTCCAAGTCTACATAAATTCTTTGAAATCCTTGAGTTTATCCTTAGAAGCTTCCAAGACTTGTTAGCAGTTTAGAATTTTGAAAAGAAAAAATAAATACATGATTGGAGAATAATTACACTAAGTTTCAATTTAATTGAAATTAGATATATTTTTACCTTTTATCTTGGTAGCCATTGCAGTCATCCCCTCTTGGCCCATTAAAGCAGGCCTACATTGCCTCAGTATGTAAGTTGTGAATTTATAATTATGTCCTGATTTTATGTTTTACTATGCACAAATCTGTCAGTTTTGGAAATGGTATTAGAAAAAGAGAAATTACTATGTTTCCAGAAATGAAGATTTCCAAATTTTAAAAGAGAAAATCTACAAACATTGGGTAAGCTAGGATGGGCCTCTCTAATAAATGACAAATGGACATCTTTTTCAGGCTTGTAAAAATTTATACAGCTAAAGGTTAAGGCATAAGAAATTTAAAATCTCTTCCAGAGATGAACATAACAACACAACATCTACAAAGAGTGGTAGACTCTATCAAGAGTCCTGTATGCTACTGAAGATATGTAGTAAATAACATTTTGACCCATTAGTCAAAATAGATACTAGTTAATATGGATTGATGATTTCAGAATGAAACTAAGACTTATTAAAATACTGGATTCAGTTAGGGCAGGAGAAACTAATATTGTGAGTTTTGGCATTCCCACAAAGTAACAAACCATAATCGGTATTCTGCAACTAAATGTAAGAATAGTATTGTATTTCAGCAAGAAGTACAAACATTGTCAATTTTAAAGCTATGTAACTTCAAAGCAAAATCTATGACTGAATAAACACTACTTTAGTGGCTTATGTATTTCCCCCCCACACACATATAGAGAGCTTCCATTGCATGCTACTTCTCTCACATGAAGTAAATAGAAAACTCCTTTGTGGAAGAGGCTGACCATACATGAGGATCTTCGCCCATTGTGTTCGAAGAGAACCTTGGCATCTAACAGGTTGTGGGCTGTCCATAATGTGTCCGCAGATGGCTAGTAAGGCCTATACGGGCACAAAACATTCTGCCTCATGTCGTGCAGACATGTGTGGGCAGCATTGTTGCAGCGTTTGCAGCTCTGACTTTGCAGAGTGCTCACTTCTCTTGTGCTATGGTTGTTCTTCTGTCCTCAGATGTCTTGTAGCCTTGGTGGATCAGCGTGTGCCATGTCAATCAATCTTGTGCCAAGGTTTCTCAGGAGGTGGTGTTGATATCCAGGGACTTGAAGGAGGTTTTCAACATGTCTTGTGTGGAAGTGGTTCAATTGCCTAGAGTGTCTCCTGTATACAGTCCAAGTTTCACTGGCATACATCAGGGTAGTTTGCACTACTGCTTGGTTGACTTTGAGCTTTGTAGCAAGGCTTATTTCATGGTGGTCCCACACGTTGGTCAGTAGTCTGCCAAATGCAGACCTTGCCTTGGTGATTCTGCAGTTGACCTCAATGTCAATTGTCACTGTATGGGAGAGGGTGCTGCCAAGGTATATAAATTGGTCCACTGCTTGTAATTTTTGTCCCTTCACTTGATGGTGGGCTCTTAGTGTTGGGCTTTCACTCGGTCTTCTTCCTGTTGATGAGGAAGCCGAAGTTGTTGCATGCTTCTGCGAATTTGTCCACACTGGCTTGCATTGCATTGCATATGAGCCTTGGTAGCTCAGCAGACTAAAGCACTGTTAAGTAACACCAGCTGCCTGCAATTACTGCAAGTTCAAATCTCACCAGGCTCAAGGTTGACTCAGCCTTCCATTCTTTCGAGGTAGGTAAAATGAGACTCGGTTTGTGGGGGCAATAAGCTGACTTTGTATAAAAAAAGAACACCGCTTGGGGGGGCGAAAGCCCTACTAAGCAGGTATATACAAAAGTATGAAGGCTATTGCTTAACGCATTGTAAGCCGCCCTGAGTATCCAGAAAAGGGCGGCATATAAATCAAACCAATAAATAAATAAATAAACATTTCCTGCTCTGATCCAGTATTCAGGGCACAGTCATCAGCAAAGAGGAGGTCACGTAGCACAGTCTCCTTTATCTTGGTGACAGCCCAGAGTCCTCGCAGGTTGAACAGTTTCCCATCAGTCCTGTATCTCAAACTAACTCCCAAGGAAATGTCCTGGAAGGCGTCTGACAGCATGGCTGAAAACATTTTGCTGAACAAGGTTGGTGGCAATGCACCCTGTTGCTTGATGCCATTTGTAACAGGAAAGGTCTCTGAAGCTTCTCTGTCGTCCAGAACATGAGCCGTCATACCATCATGGAACTGACATACCATCAGGCTGAATCTATCAGGGCATCCAGACTTCGACATGAGCCACAGACCTTCACGACTGACAGCATCAAAAGCCTTAGTGAGATCCACGAAGGTGGTGTACAATTCACGATTCTGCTCTTCACACTTCTCTTGGAGTTGTCGGGGTGCGAAGATCATGTCCACAGTGCCACGCTGTTTGCGGAAGCTGCACTGTGTCTCAGGTAATAAACCCTGTTCCAGGTGGTCAGTTAGCCGGTTCAGCAACACTCGTGCAACACAATAGAAAAAGGAATCTGTAGTACATATTATAATTTTCAAATTCATTTTAATTTAACATATAAAGACCAATACTTAGAATGGGAAGATTCTAATTATGTGGGAATCCCTGGTGCTCTCTGATTTTAGTTGTTTTCTTGCAAAAGTTTCATTATCCAACTAGGTAACATCATCAGTGCTAGAACAGTTTGGGGTTTGCTCTCTCTTTTAATATTTAATTAATTTTGAGTATACATGCATGTAATTATCTGTAATTATATTACAGATTTGCCTTAATTACTCCATCCAATTCCCTCAACACCCAAAGTGTAAAAGAGGAAGAAAGGAAGAACAAGACTCATCCAATGTCTGTTTCTGCAAGTTTTCTTTGCAGCTTGTTTTTCATCATTCAATTGCTATTTTTCATTGTGCTCATTTAACACCTCATTTCCTATTCATTCTTCATTCCATGAGCTAGTTTGAATAAAATTATATCAACTTAGCTTTTTTATTTGAAATCAATAGAGCAATTTTTGAAGAAGAAAGAAAGTAATGCATGGTAGCAGGATAAATTAATGCAATAGTTTTTAAAGGTAACAGATGGAAAGTTCATTAAAAAAGCAATAGAGTGTTTTGAAGTTCTTTGACTAAAGCTGCTTCCAATTTCTGTTTAAAAAGAACAAACAAAGAAGGCCAAAAGAAAGAGGGATGATTATGCCAAAGATTTGTTCCACTATCTCCAAGTAATCTCTGTCTATTGTGCTTACTATGTTTATTTTGCTGACTTAATAGGAGACACTGTAGATAGATCTTAAAGTACAGACATATGACAATTATAAGACAACTGGATTTTTAAGTGATATGGGAATACCAATGCAACTGGGACTTAGGATGCCTATTTAGGATTTTCACGACTATAAGTAACTGAGCAAGTAAAAGATCCAAATCTCTGGAGAAACCTATAACTCTAGAAAAGATGGAAAAAATGAGCAAATAAGGATGCTTTGCATCAAAGTGGATGGACCCAGTTAAAGTCACAAGGTACACTTTTGGAAGATGTGTTGGCTACAGTTCATCCTGAAGGAAATATGTCTATGTAATGATTAAGAGCCGTAGTGGCGCAGTGGTAAGAATGCAGTACTACAGGCTACTTCTGATGATCACTGTCTGCCAGCAGTTTGGCAGTTCAAGTCTCACTGGCTCAAAGTTGACTCAGCCTTCCATCTTTCTGAGGTTGGTAAAATAAGGACCCTGACTCTGTAAATCGCTTAGAGCACTGTAAATCACTTAAAGCACTGTGAAGTCTAAGTGCTATTGCTATTAACAATCAAGACCAAGGTGATGGCATTAAGTAATTAGATTTTTCAAATGGAGCTTTAAAATGGTACAAAAATTTATGCTCATTATCTATTCTAATATATAGAGCTGTGGTGGCGCAGTGGTTAGAGTGCAGTACTGCAGGCTGTTTCTGCTGATCATCAGCTGCCAGCAGTTTGGCAGATTGAATCTCACCAAGCTCAAGGTTGACTCAGCCTTCAATTCTTCCAAGGTCAGTAAAATGAGGACACAGATTGTTGGGGGCAATATACTGACTCTGTAAACCACTTAGAGAGGGCTGTAAAGCACCATGAAGCGATATATAAATATAAGTGCTATTGCTATTGCTATTAAACTTTTATAGATGTATTTATTTTATCTATATAATCATTAGCATATATTTTCCATAAATGTTATTGCAAATATAAGCTTTTTTTCAAGGAACTTAAAAGAAACCTGCTGTGTCATTCACAATTTTCTTTGTAAGAACATTTATAAAAATGACTTTTATTTTTATCTGACTATTAGATGCAACATTCTTCATGATTGAAATAGTCATGCCACTGAAAAATCAAATTAGAAGACTCAGTTTAACTCTCAGTGAATTCTTGGATAAATTTATTTACAATATTATTCTGTAGTTTGGTAGATCTCAGGGATCTGGTCAAAAAGCAAATATATTGTAGTTTTCCCGATACCAACAAGAAAGTTACAACATATTCTGTATTTGTTACCAGTGACATATCATTTATATTTATTATTTATACTATATGCATCCAGTGGAAAGCAAAAGATCAGCAAAGATCTTTTGCTGATCCTTATATATGTAAATGTTCCATAATTTCTTTGTTGCTTATTTTAATTCTTATTAGTTTAATAGCTTACACATATGTTATTTTCAGTCTCTACATTTTCATTTATTTATGAACTAATGGTTTAAAGTTTTAGAATAAAAACAATATTTGTGAAATGGACATTTAATTATAATTATAACTTGAAGGGCTAAGACCACCTTAAATTATGAGAGCAGTTTGGAATTGCATCTAAATCATAAAAAGGTAACCATGTTAGTTGGTTGCAGCAAAAAAAAGTTAGTGAAATTTTTAAAACTAACATTTGTTATGGCACAAGCTTTAGTGGATTACAGTCCATTTCATCTGATGGATAACTATGATCCAGGGTGAACAGTACATGCATATCCTTGGTTTGGGGATAGGGTCTACTGAGAAAGTAAAAAGAGGGATTCATTAGAAATAAATATACAAACAGTGAAAACTATTTATAAAGGATTACATTCTAAATGCATATAAAAGCAGCTTAGGAAATTCAGCATTGAAAAAACTCTGAAGCAAGTGCTCCAAAAGCATACTGTTTACATACTGGCTGATTTCAATACAAAAATTGACAGCCAAGCAGAAACAGGTTTCACTGGCAGTTTTGGACCTGAGATGAATGATGTAAATGATTGTTTGATTCAAATTTGTCATGAAAATCTATTTCAAATCATGAATACCTGGTTATAACAGTACAAGTGTCGCTTACACACTTGTACCTCGATAAATAAAGGGCACCATAATCAGATAGACCTGCCAGCTATATCCTAGCCAGCCATTAATGGATTTATTTATTTATTTATTTATTTTATTACATTTCTATACCGCCTTCTCCCGAAGGACTCAGGGCGGTGTACAGCCATATTAAAACAAACCCATCACAAAAATTAAAAACCGTTAAAATAAATTAAAGCAATTTGGCCATTATTAAAACCCTTAGCTAAAACCCCTTTAAAACCAATTAGAACCCATTAAAATTAATTTATTCAGTCAGGCCGGCTTAATTGAACAATAGAGTCTTCAGAGCACGATGGAAGGCGCGGAGATCGGGGATCCTTCTTATATCCGGGGGCAGCTCATTCCATAGGGCAGGAGCCCCCACAGAGAAGGCTCTCCTCCTGGGGGTCGCCAACCAACATTGCTTGGCCGACGGCACCCTGAGGAGGCCCTCTCTGTGACAGCATATTGGACGGTGGGAGGCATTCGGTGGTAGAAGGTCCTGTAGGTATCCCAGTCCTAAGCCATGGAGTGCTTTGAAGATGGTGACAAGCAAGGTTGATTAATTCAACCTTCATTGTCAAGACATATTCAGGTGCTTATTGCAATTCAGATCATGCATGAATTGTTGCTGGCTAAGATCAGAGACAAATTAATAAAATCAAAAAGACATCATCACCAAAGAACTTTGATGTGACTTCCATTTCATGTAATCAACTGCAGTGAAAAATAATTTTAATTGTGGAGAAGATGCTGGTGAAAGGCAAGAAATTAAATCAACCGACACTGAAACAGTGGTTGAATACATACCAGAAAAAGACAGAAAAAAGCACAAGTGTCTCTTAGATGAAACCGTCAGATTACTTGAATGAAGAAAATCAGTTGTAATTTTATAACATTTAAAAAATTTTTAAAAAATCATAAATTCTTTTTTTTTTTTAAATACAATTTTATTGGGGTTTTTTTGCACAAATAAAATATAGTAACAATTCTGTTTAACATCGGATTCGCAGTGTTTATACATATATACGTGAATAAGTATCTGGTGTCATTTGTACTATACATTTCTAATTAATTTCTGCACCTTTTGTTCCTTCCTTAATTCTGTCATTTATCCATTCGTACCATCTTCCCCACACAGTATCATAATCAGAATTTTCATCGTCATTTATCTCGTGAGTTAATTTACTTATCTCTGCACACTCTAATATGTTGTTAATTATAAGGTCATCTGGTGGTAGGTCTTTCTTTTTCCAGTATTGAGCGTATGCTAGTCTGGCAGCTGTAGTTATGTGTATTAGGAGGTGGACCTTTTCCTTTCCATACCCTTTCTTTACCATTCCCAGGAGAAATATTTCTGGATTCAAATCAATTTCTTCTTTAAGTATGTCTTTCAACCATCTCTGAATTTTCCTCCAGTACCTTTTTGCTTCGGGGCATGTCCACCACGTATGAAAGAAGGTGCCATGACCATGGCCACATTTCCAACAATTTGGCTGCGCATTGGGGAACATCTTTGCTAGTCTTGCAGGTGCTAAATGCCACC
This sequence comes from Pantherophis guttatus, assembly GCF_059756535.1. Lineage (NCBI taxonomy): Eukaryota > Metazoa > Chordata > Lepidosauria > Squamata > Colubridae > Pantherophis > Pantherophis guttatus. The sequence continues at coordinate 47,121,747 of NC_142067.1, read as the reverse complement.
TATGAAGCATTTTGTAGTGATTTTCCTTATATGTGGCTGCTCTAGTTAATTTATAATTTTTATTCCAGGCTTCTTCCCATTCATTAAAATTCAAACTGTGTCCAATATTTCTCTCCCATGCTCTCAATTGGTTTCTAATTATATCCTCATCTCTGTCTTCATCTAATAGATAATTATACAGCTTGGCCAACGCTTTTTTCCCTGGTCCCATCAAAATTTTGTCTAATCCATTATATCCTAATTCTAGGCCATACTCATCTTTATCTTTCTGGTATCTTGATTTTATTTGCAGATAAGTCCACCAATCTAAGGTTATACCTTGGTCTCTCAGGGCTTCATTTGATTTAATATTTCCCTCTCCATCGACAATGTCTTTGTATCTACACAATTTCTCCATTCCCCACCTGTTGGGGTAAATCATTGCCTCTACCGTGGAAAGCCAGTTTGGGACTTTTGAATAGTATCTCTGCCTAATTCCCACCCACGTTTGTATTAGGGAGTCTCTGATTTTATGCCTGTGGAAATAGTGGAAATAGGTTTTCTTTTTATTGTCTTTGTCCCATAGATATGCATGCCACCCTCATAAATTCTAACTGCCAATTTTTTAAAATAATTAAATTTTATTTAAAAAGTAAACGTTTATTTTATTTTTCCCCCATTCCTAAAGAATTATGGATTACTCCAGCTTGTTAAATAACTTGCCAATATAATCAGAGTTGCTTCTGACTTCAAATATATTTTTAAAAGGGCTATCATATTCTAAAAAAAAAAAAACCCCATACAAAATATCATGAATATATTGCATTACCTTATTATTATTGGTTGAATAAAGATCCCATTGTCTTGTACTGTTGCTCATTTAACTTGGCCTGGCTGTACATCTTGTAACTCTTGCAGACTCAAGGTGTCTAGAAATTTGAATAAAACAAGCAACAGTAAAGCCTATTCCTAATTATTCTGTATTAATATTATTCTTTGTTAGAAGAAAAGGCACAACAGTGGCAGCTGGAAATTAGCTTGTCCTTATTTCCAGATGAAATGAGGCAAAGTATGTAACTTATTAAGAAGTTTAACCATTCTGCAAAAACCCTAGTAAATCAGCTTTCCATAACTAGTAAATATAAGGCATCCAAACCATTATTGATTGCAGGGTGTTTTAGGTTTCATAACCAAAACCAGAATGAGAAAAAATCTGTTGTAACCCATACAAATTAACTTTAAAAGATGTCTGAAGATTGCCAGATTGCAAAGCGCTAAAGACTGAATTTAACTGTAATTTTAAGGCATTCTGAAAGAAAACTTTCACAAATACTTTTAACAGAGTCAGATTTAGCATGTTTAGAGAACAGCTGAAATTTCTATTCCCATGGAAACGTCTACTTATATCTTATACAACTGCAGTCAGAAGTAAATGTGAATGAGCTTGCAATAGCATACAAACAAAGAGTAACAGGTCACCATAAATTGCTAGCATCGTAACAAAGATTTACACATATAATTTTAATGCAGATTTAAAAGAGAAATCTGCAGAAATTTCAATGAAGTAAAATATTACTCAGAAAAACCATATCTTATAAAAAAGTAAATCAATTGCATAACCTAAGCAAGCAAGTTATTACTTAAAAAGAAGTGCAATATTGAATGTCATAGGATGTGACATTGGATAATGAACATAAAACAGGGATAGGTAACCTGTAAATTTTATAGCAACAATAAAGTTCAAACCAGAAATGAAAGCCAAAAACCATACTAGTGCATTTGGGTATTAGTACTGCCGTATCAACATTGAAAAGAACAAGAACCTTTCAGATATGCTAAACCAAAGCCAACAAGCAAACCTCTAAAAGTTGTACTGAAGAAAAAATCATTCCCAATGGAGTGATATCTATAATTAAAAGACTAGCAAGATATGTTGGATTTCTATGTTGTGGAAATAGACTAGCAGTAGTCCATTGCTACTTTGCCTCCATTTTCTCAGCTCTTCCTAAATAAGGATTGCTGCAACTTTTGTATAACAGGTATTTCTCACTAGCAAAATGATTATAACATTTGCCTGACATGCATAAAATCCCCTTATTTGGAACCATGATGATGGATGGACAGATGGATGGATGGATGATAGAGACAGACAAACAAATTTATTTGCCCGAACTATATACTTTGCCTGAACTATATAGACCTACTTTTCCTTTGGGGTGGGGAAAAACAGGGAGACTTCAGATTTGGGTTTTCCCAGATGTGCCAATAATAAAATAGAACTTTGAGGAAATACCTGCCTCAGAGTCTTACTTACAGTAGTTGGGTGGTGTTATTTGGAACCCTGACAGCAACATTTTTCAGAACTTCAGAAGATGTTACTTTTAGTGCAAATAAAGCAGATTTTAAATTATTTTATTAAGGATTATAGCTTTAATTTTTACTATTACATTTATGTGATATTTCTCCCTTAGATGGCATTTTTTGGTAAAATGCAATTCTATAAAATTCATTCATAGATGTATTACAGCTCTGTTTCAGGTAGAATGTATGTTGGAACTGTCTTGAAAGGAGTCTGAACTATCCTAAACTATTGTATGCTAAAAACTTGTGATACAGATTTGGTGATATCATGGAAACGTATACAATAATATATCTATATTTGTATACTATCCATATCTTTATCTCCTTTACCTACATGTTTACGCCAAATCTGTTACTACGCAAAGCTGCTTTTTGGGGTGGTGGAAAGGTTTAGTTTTATACTACATGCATAATTCTTTGTGTGTAGGTGTACGTGTGCATCATAGACTCAATGTTAGCTCCAGGCAACTGCCCAGACTGTTTCTTTCAATTTTCTCTGCAAGACTTTTAGAAATGACTTGCCATTTCTTGTGGGGAGGGAGGGAGGGAGGGAGGGAGGGAGAGAGAGAAAGAGAGAGATAGAGAGAGATATAGAGATAGAGAGTGAGTAATGGAAGGAAAAATTGGATAAAAGAATAAATTCAACAAGAATTAAAATACCAAAAAGTAGAAGGTGGGGGTAGAGAAAGAACTATTGGGATTATAATTTACCTCTTTTTTTACCATCTGCTAATTTGCAATATTTGTAGATATTTAGGCCCTCTTAGAAGCCAGATTGTAATTTATTCCATTTCCCATGCTGCTGCATGATATATGGTATGTATGAATACTATACTTGCTTAAATTTAAACTTGTGTGTATATATACCATTAGTTTTGCCATTGAATATTCAGGTTTGTGTCTTTCTTCAGTATTGAGCAAAATTAGTTCTCCTCGGTGCACACACATATTTCATTTAATTAAGATGTTTCTTGTTGTTATTTTTCTAAGATTATGCCTAGTAGGGAAAGTTCTGGTTTCTTTCAAACTTAAATTTCAAGATTTTATGCATTATATCCCATGTAAGTCATTCCACTACTGTTTAGGATTCTTACTATGTAGCCACAACATGTGGTAAAATATTCCTTGAGTTTCATGACATTTATAGCATTTATTACTGTATGATTTGTATCTGTTAGATATTATTGATGGAGTCATAAGAATTTATACCAGTTTTCCATTAGATTATAATTTGGTGTAGAGCACAATTCTTCCCATTAGTGTGTTTTGACTAGATCTTCAAAGTTTTGCATCCACGTTATCATAAAGGTTTTTTGTTTGTTCTGTATCTGTATCATGTCTAAGTAAAAGTTTATATATGTACTCCAATAGGTTGTTGCTTTTCTTATATGTATATTCTCTTTGTAATATATAATAGCTTCAATTAGTTGAAAAGGGAGAGAGAGAGAGATTGTGATCCAGTTACCCAGCTAGCTTTGTACCTATCTCAGGATTAGAACTCACAGTATCCCAGTTTCTAGCTTCATGCTTTAAATGTTTTATCCAACTGACGCTCATATATGCCTTGCTTATTATGGAGAACAAAATGAAACTCTATAAATTTTCTAATGACCAGATTTATGTTTAATTAAAAAGAGCACAAATATAGCATAAGTATGCATTTGGGGGAAAAAGCTAGCATTAATTTTTTAAATAATATTTCTCACTTTTTATGCACAGAAGAGGGTAATGGCCTATTCCTGTCACCAGACTGCCAGATAACAATAAGTAGTTGATTTAGTGACAATAATCTGTGAAAAAATTACATTGTTATGTTGTTATCTTGCTTCTATTTTAAAATGTTGCTGAAAGCAGGTGAAAGAAAGTATGATCTGTCATTTATTTCTAACAATGAAATTGTCTTTGTTGGCAAGTAAGCATAAACATAACTGGAAAAGAAAGCAAACATTCACATATCTTAATATATAATCGGGCAGGCACTGGAAATGTTGATGGACCATTAACCAGGAGATTGTTCTATGGGATCCCATGTTAACAATCTCTTTTTACATGTCTTGCTATTCCACAATGAAAAATGTGAAAGGTTGATTTGTTATTGAGTTAGCTTATTACCATAGCAAGATGGATTTGGGCCTCTATTGGATTTGCCCCTGAATTTAATTTGGCAATTGGAAGTCTTCCTTGCCTTCAAAAGGCTTTGAGAAGTTTTAGGTTCCTGAGCTAGGAGCCTATACTTTACTTCCACAAATCATTCAGTCAGTTTTGCTGCTTTGGTGATGAATTTTGCGATTTGATTAAATACATACTCCGATAAGTTTGTGATTAGCTTTAGAGGAATTGCTCAAGAGTATCAGGTCCTTCAATCCTTGCTATGTCTTGCTCTCTTTAGAGGCTGGGCAAATTTTACGTACTTAATTCAGTTCATCTTAAAGAAGTTGTGATAAAGTCCAGGCATTTCCTGATATATATTTATTTATTGTTTATATTTATATACCGCCCTTCTCCCGAAATGGGCTTTAACCCATTTCAGGACATATTACTATTCTCCATGATCTTTATCAATAGCAAGTACACTCAGGTGTGATTGCAGGCAATGCTTCTTTTAATGCCACTTTAGGTTATGGCACAGTATTAGCTGAAGGAGGTGATAGTCCATCTCTCTTCAAAAGCCATCTTTCAATCCAGTGGCAAGTACTGCTACTCTCTTATTTTCCTTGAGAAGGTCATATTTGATGGTTGCGGAAAGCTATTCATTAAGTCAGGGTTCAGAACTGAACATTTTAGCTTTATTCACTTCAGTCAGACCTGATTGCAATGATTATGACCCCCCTTATCTGATTGGATCTCCCAATAGCATTTTATCTTGACCACAGTATCTTTTTGGATTGCCATGGGATTGGGATTGAAGAGCCCTGCTTTATAGTGATTCTTCTTCTTCTTGAGTACGCAATTCCAGTCATATGTTGTAAAGGTTTCATGGAGAGCCTTTTAAGTCTTTTCCAATCTTTTCCATGCTATTTAATATCTAATGAAACTTCTGCAAAAGGTGGCCTATCAATTTAAAGTGAGTTATCATCAATATGCTCATGATATCCAGCTGTGTGTGTATGTGTATTCCTTACTCAATATTGACATTAAAAAGGCCAGAGTGCTTGCAAACTGAACTGTAAACTTTATAGAATGCAAAGTCAGCTATTCATTATAACCTACTACTTTTTGGCAAGCTACCATACTTACAAAATACAATACTTATTTTTATAAAACTATGAATATTTCAGTAGGAACAGCATTTGAGGCAGCTGGAAGAAATAGTAGTCTCATGCTTCTACAATATTTCAGAGTTCTCAGAGTATTTTTTGGCATATCTCCCAAATACAAATTAAGAAAGCAGAGTATTAGGTCTGTTCAATTAAAAAAAGTATGCTACTGTATCTTTCATATAAAATTGACATATTTATATATAATATGGACAACCATTCTTGATGAGCAAAGGACATGTAGGGGATATAATAAAAAAATTACAAGTAGCTAGACATTGTTTATTCCTTGATAAATATTTATTTTCTGTGACAAAAGAATCTTGATAGCCTATGACTGTTTATTCACAAATACACTCTAATAAAACACATGGCATTAATCACCAGAGAGGGGCTAGGTCTTAGTGGTATCATATTAAGGCTGCAAAAATCTAATTATCATCTTGATATTTTTTGTCATTTTACAACTAAGTTTCCAATTTACAACTGGCTTCAAGTTCGTTGGAATATGTATTTAATTTAAAACTGATTACTTTTTAATCTTGATCCTTAACAATCATACATGAACTAGAAAATTTTATAAAATGTATGTAAAAATGACTGCATGAAGAGTTTATCATAAATAGGTGCTTACAATTCCTTTTCAGAGTTCCAGAAGTTGCAAATCATATTAAAAAGACAAAGTAGTCTAGATAATATTTTTTAAGGAAGTAAACAATATAGTCAAAGACCAAATAAATAATTTTTTTCCAAATGGTTAGGTGACCAATTTGCAACATTTTGGTTTTAGGGTTCTGAATATCTCTCTTCTTGTCGGATACTGAATGACAAACAGATTTAAATTTCAATCTGCATCTACAGAATTTTTAGAAAAAAATAGTATGTTTCTACCAGATTTTTACCACACCATTTTCATTCTGCCACCACTGAAATCACTTTAATTTTTAGAACAGAAAGACCAATTTACTGGGATTGTTATAAAAAGAGTTTCTGATGTGCTAAACATCTGGCTTTTGTGGACTGTTTGGAGAAAGAATAATTACATAAAATAATTTCCATCTCACAGTCTGTGTACTTCATAACAAAGGAAGTAACAAACACAACCAATATGCAATGCAATTAATTCAAGATTAACTGAATTGATCTACCCAATAAGTGAAAATAAATTAGCACTCAATATGATAATGAATAGACAAAGAAAAATTTGAATGAAGCTTCAATCTCATTCCTATTAGGATATTGTTACATTCTATGTTGGCACAAATAAGTCTGAGTAAATATATACTGTAGAATATCTGAGATTTTAGAGGTATTTCTTCAAATCATATCTTTGCCTCAAGATATGTTGCTACTATAAACAAAGATTACTGTGAAGCTAAAGTATGTAGATCCATAAGAATTCACATCACGTGCATTACAAAGTTTGGCCTTTCCAAATATATTGTATTTTTATAAATGATAAAACTCAAATTAAAAATGACATGTTAACTTGTTTTAAAACTAATATAATCTGAAATAGTTAATCTAGAATACATAAGAATACCGTAACTGGTACTTCTAATTGAACATCTCTTTTTTCCAGATAAAAACATTTCTTCCCATAATTTATGTTCCTAGTAAAGCAGAAGAGTAAATAAAACACAAAAGCAGATAAATGAAAAATGACATCATCTAATGTACTGATGAATTACATGAATTTCAGTCTATCCTATTTCATTTTTATGTGCACTTAGATATACAGTGCATATAAAGCCTACATACCCCTGTTAAAGTTTTTAAGATGTAAAAAAATCAAACCACTTCAGAATTGCTTTCACCATTAATATAACTGAAATCTTTAGGGGGGAAATAATAAAAAAACTTACAAGTACATAGTTGCATGAGTGTGAACACAGTCTTATAAATAGGGATGAGGCATTGTTCAAGATTAACCAATCACATTCAACCTGGTGTTAAATAATGGTCAGTACACATCTGCAATCAATTAAAGTGACTCTGATGGAGCCCTTATACAGTTCAGTGGTTATAGTAGGGTTTTCTGACAATTACTCAGTTACCTATTACAGCAAAAGAAATGGTCTTCAAACAGCAAAAAAAGCATTAAAGGCAGGGGTGAAATGCTCCCGGTTCGGACCGGATCACCTGATCCGGTAGCGATGGCGGCAGGTGGTTCGGAGAACTGGCAAATATCCCTGCGCCCCCCATGCCCAGCTGAGCCACACGATCATCAGAGGCTTTTTTTTTTTTACTTTTAAAAGCATTTTTTCGACAACCTCTTCCAAAGAAAGGCTTTTCAAAGCATTTTTTTCTGCAATCTCTTGGCCGAAGAGGTGGTAAAAAAATGCTTTGAAAATCTCTGGCAACTCCCAGTTGAGTTGCCTGATCGGCAAGAGGTATTTTTTAAAATGCCTCTCTGACGATCCCAGCTGAGTTGCCGGATTGGCAGAGGCTTTTCAAAGCATTAGAAAAAATGCTTTGAAAAGTTAAAAAAAAAAGTTGCCATGCCCACCCAGTCACAATAACCTCAAACACACACCAAGCCATGCCCACAGAACCGGTAGCAACAAATTTTACATTTTACCCCTGATTAAAGGGATCTCATTGTTGAAAGGTATCAATCAGGAGAAAGGTACAAAAACATTTCCAAGGTATTGGACAAACCATGGAATGATTAACAATGAAATAATTTAACAGTGAAAACAGTCATCAATTAGTGGCACAAAGTGCCACAATAGTGACATTATCAAACTCTGGATGTCTCTCCAAAACTGATGAAAAAAACAAGAAAAATATTCTGAAAGGCTGCCAAGAGGCCTGCAAAAGTCAGTGAAAATCAGAAATGTGATAGATAACTGTATTTCCTCCACCCAGACCACAGGGAAGCAAGAAACAGATCAACTCATTTAAAAACACAGATCAAATTACTCTTTCCAACATGATTTTACCTCTGAAAAAAAAATGAATGAATGATGTAACACTGTCTCAGAACAACAGAAAAACACCATACTTATGCAAAGATTTAAAGAAAATTATTCAATAACTATTTTTAAAGCTTGGAATAATTCTTACAAAACATACAAGCATACATTGAAATCCTTAATCTAACACTATTATCAGTTTACAGCTTGGAAATATCTCTTCATCCCAATCTTAAAAACACTGTGTTTTTTTAAAAAAAGTTTTTAAAAGTGTTAAAAACACTTTTTTCTCTTAAAAAGAAAAAAAAGAAAAGCAACTAACATATATTTTTTTACAAGGCTGTGGAAGCATATCAGTAGTATAGGCAGTTGATATTTTCCTTCCTTCCTTCCTTCCTTCCTTCCTTCCTTCCTTCCTTCCTTCCTTCCTTCCTTCCTTCCTTCCTTCCTTCCTTTTTTCAGATTAAAAAGGTTTCTCTGTCCAGTTGTATCTGAATCTAGGGCTCAGTGCTCATCTCAGTTTCTTGGATAAGGGAACCAGTATTATCTGAAGGTATTTTCTGTGATCATGTGACCAGCAAAGGCACACAGAATGCTGTTTCCTTCCCTTTTCTTAAGAAAAGGTAATTGATTCTTGTAGCACTTTATAAAATAAATATATTTATCTGCAACAGATTATGCATTAATACCTGTTAGTCTTTATGGTTCCACGATACTTCACATATTTGTGTCCATGTTTTAAGCAAACTATCTTTTAATTTTAAGCAATTTGGGAACAGACTGTGTTGCTTTGGACCATTATAACCAGTGATGGGATTCAAATAATTTAACAACCAGTTCTCTGCCCTAATGGCCAGGTGGGTAGGTGTGGCTCAGTGGTCATGTGACTGTGTGGGCGTGGCCAACTGAACGTCAGTCACGTCAATGGGCGCTTCGCCTTAGCTGTTAAAATGTAATAAGGGTTAACCAGAGAGGCAGTTTCTGTAAGCAGGGCAATAAAGATTAGGCTACAAACAACATCAGAATGTTTCCTTCCTGCTTTCCTTCCAGGATTAGCCCTGTAAAATGGGAAAAAAACAAAACAAGATTTCTTCCAACAACTGGTTCGCTGAACTGCTTAGAAAGTTAACAACCGGTTTTTCCCGAATAGGTGCAAACTGGCTGAATCCCACCACTGATTACAACCCACATATTAGTAGAAACCAATTAATTATATATCTTAACCCAAATGTTCCGACTATTGCAATTTCATGTATTAAACTTCTTATTTCTGGGTCTTATTTTCAAGTCTTAAACATCCCTACATTTTGTCATATCTTCATATTGACTTAAATAATTCATTATTACCATTATATTATTTCATCAATTATTTATGTTCTTATCTCTTATTTTAAAAGTAATCCATTTATCATAATTTCACTAATTAATGAAACATATTCAATAAAAAATCAATTAAATATCAATCTTACTCCAGTACCCCTAAATTTAAAGTCATACAATATAATACAATTCCTGATTATTTTCTTAGAATCTCTTATTCCAGTCTCAAATAATTTTTTCTTTATCAACTGTTCCAAATAGTACACTTCAACATTTTTATAAAAACCAGTTAATTCTATCTAATTCATTCATAATCCAATATCATTTCAACTTTCTTTTCTTATTTAGTTAAATTCCAAATATGCAATTGAAAATATTCCAGTTATTATAATCCCCTTCATTAATTAAAAATATTCCAATTATTATATTCATCATATATCCATATAGTTTAAAATCATTTCATTAAAAATACAATTTCATCTTTTCTCTAAGATTCATTTCATTTATCCAATATTCCTCTTCCATTTCTCTCTCTCTTTCTATCTTTATATTTTATTTTCTTCTTCTTTTTCTTTCCCCTTCTTTTCTTTTGTATTTTAAAGTCCTGAACTCTTTTTTCCCATTTTCTTATCTTTCCACTGTTAATCCCAATACCATCATTTTGTTTTTTAAGAGCATACACTCTTCTATTTTTCTGTATCTTTCCCATTCTTTTCCAACCCTTTTCTCTTTTTCTTATGTACTCACTGATAATCCCAATGTAATCATTTATGTTTTTATATTCTTTCTATTCCTCCTCTTTTCTTTCTTTGTTTGTTTCCCCTTTTTCTATTTCTTCCATTGTTAATCTCAATGTAATTTTTGAAATTCTCCTTTTTATTATTGCTACCCACATAATCATTTAATTTTCCATAATCAATCTCCTTGTCTTTGTCTTCTTCTTTATTATCAATCTATTTTTCTTAGTTCTCATTAGTGGTTTCTTTGTCAGCTTGAATATATCCTAAATCAGTTTTTTGGTCATCAAGTTTCAATTTTCCCTGCAAGATTGTAGTCATTTCCCTTACTTCCATTTTCAATGATAAGCACATCATTTTTATCATTTCATTAAGTTCCTGCACCATTTTGTTCTTTCTAGGTTAATATTGTTCCAATTGAAGTTACCTTGTAATCCTCTTTTTTTCTTCCAAAGCCAAGACACTTGTGAACAAACAAAGCCACCTTAAAAATTGTCACATGCTGTTATCCTGTTCAAGGTCCAAGTTTTTTTTTCTTTCCAAAACAAAGATTCAGTGTTGCAATATTTTTTTTCTCCTGAAGATGGCTCTCTGCAATCCACTATTACAATCAACAACCTGGAAAAGTATCCATTTTGTTTGCTGTCAGCTTTAAACAATTTTTACTTATTTAATTTTTCTTCTTCTTCTTTTTCACCTTTATATGCACCAAATCAGTTTAAAATTCAGTCCAAATTCAACATTACATTCCAATTTAGTTTCAATTTAAAGTCATTAACCAGTCCTTTCTGTTACAAGTTTTTATTCTTTCTTTATCCTTCCTGCTTTTAAAGTTCCCAAATTAAAAAAGGGTCTTTTCAGGTTCTTAATTCTTCTGATTTTTTTTAAAGTTCTCCATATACTTAAATCCAAAAGAGCAATTTTCAGATCAGGTTTTCTCACTTTATAATTTCTGCCTTAATCTTTTTCCATCCTTTCCCATGCCTATTAGCCACTTTTATCACACCAGGACATTTACAATTGTTTTAAAAATCCTCTTTTTTTTCTTTCTGCCTATGAGTTAAATATCACTTACCTGGCATCAATATTCTGCTCAATTATCCACTCCTGCACAGTGCTTGGTCCAGTTGCCCCAGCTTACTGGCGGTCGTAATGGCCGCCACCCCCCACTGCAGAGTCAGAGAGAATTTCCTCTTACCTCCGAGGAACTTGCCTGTTCCTCTTGGTTTTCCGAGGTGCCTCTCTTTCTTCCCTGTCCCTACAGGACAGATCCAGTCCAAAATCCCCTTTGCAGCAGTTCATCAGCCCAGGATTTCATGGAGCTCATCAGAGCCCGCTAATCCCCAACTGTCTCACCGCAACACTTCCAGTTGAATTCCGCAAATATTGAGTTACATATTTCTAGCCTATCTAAATTGTATGGTGCAGTACAACAATAAAATGATTTTAGTAATAAAAACAGCTAATAAATCAAAGAAGATCTGAAAAAATACCTTTTTTTCAAATAATCAGATTGTAAATTTTTGCTAAAGTCAAATCAATATACAAATGACATAATTCTTTGGGATATTCAAAAGTCCTGGTCTTACCATCTTTTTCTGAAGAATAGTTTTGCAATGTCTAATTTCCCAATGGTAAACGTAGAAAATATTGTCTATAGCAGGGGTGTCAAACTTGATTTCATTGAAGGCTGCATCAGGTTTGTGTTTGACCTCAGGGGCCCAGGGTGGACATGGCCAGAGTGAGCATAGCCATCTCAATGTCACTCATGTTGGGGCCACCTAGGGTGGCCCGATTGCTCTGCCAGCAAAAACAGGCTCCCAAACTCTATTTTCAGCTGCAACATCCTTCTGCAACCCTCTGCCAGTGAAAATGGAGCTTGGGAGGGACACACACGGCCAGCCCGAACTCTGTTTTTGCTGAAAGAGGGACCACAGACTGGTCCTTCACTGTTTCCAGGGTGGCCCCATGGGCCAGATCTAAGCACGCCTTGGGCCGGATCTGGCCAGTGGGTCTTGAGTTTGACATCTCTGTTCTATAGCATACCTTACTGCAGAGTGAACATATGGCCCTTCAAATACAATGGTGGCACATTTCTCAATAAAATATAGCAATAGAATATTAGTAGATAATGCAGTTCTTTTAGAGCCACTATTCCAAATGCTGTTCTACACAGAAAAAGAACACCATGCTAAAAATTCATTTGGCTGCCAAGAAGAAAGATTTCAATGACCTCTTAGCTTGGAACATGGTAAGCAAGAAAATACAAAGGCAGTATAGAAAATTACACATGATATGAAAAGTTTGGCAATAATTTTAACATTGCTGAGTAATCCAATAAAATTGTGAGGAATTCAGGACTGATAAATGTTCTTCTTTATATGATACTTGGTTATATTGGAATTGGTATATCTGGGGTAATAATTGCTTAAAAGAAGATTGAACAACTTCATAAAGGATAAATGGCTGTCAATGTTGATGGCTGTTAGCTCTGTCCAGAATCACAAGCAATTGTCTACATTATATAATAGGTGTTTGTGAGTAAAAATGGAAGAAACCTATCCTCATAATCACGTGGGTGACTTTTCTGAAACCATCTCAATGTGAGACACATTGGAATAGATGGGACACTGACTAGATTTAACACTGACTAGGTTACTACCCTGTTTCCCCGAAAATAAGACATCCCCTGATAATAAGCCCAATCAGGCTTTTGAGCACACGCTAAAATAAGCCTCCCCCATGAAAATAAGCCCTCCCTGAAAATATTTAAACGCAGAACTGGAAATCATGTAAGACGGCAAGAGGAGTCCCATCTTGCTCCATGTGCCCCAAAATAATAAGAACTTCCTGAAAATAAGGCCAAGCGCTTATTTCGGGGTTCAAAAAAATATAAGACAGCGTCTTATTTTCAGGGAAATGGTACTTTGTATTATGTTTATGCTTGAAATAAAATATAATTAAATGCAAGTTGTAAGATTTGTAAAATACAGTTTATGCAGGTTATACAATTATAAAATGTTGCAAATATTATTACAAATAATAAAATACAAATAAAATTAGCTGCACATATATATAGATCAGCATCAAGTCATATGTTAGACTAGGAAGAAATCAAATGCCAAGATAAATGAAATGTGTGTTGGTTGAGGTTGGAATAGAGGGACACATATGCTGCTAAATGTTAGGCAAGTCACACCTTGCCAAAACAATCTGAATGCAATTGACATGAACAAAAAGGATTAAATATCATTACTACTTAAATATCTGGATGAGAATTAACTATATAATATGGATAAACCTATAGAAGAGTGATTAAGTGAAGCATTTCAGGCAAACTTTGCCCACAGCCTGGAGTTCGATCCTATCAGGATTGAAGGTTGATTCAGTCTTCCGTCCTTCCAAGGTCAGTAAAATGAGGATTCAAATTGTTGGGGGCAATATGCAAATAATTGTGATATTGTAAACCACCCAGAGTGCTGTAAAGCACTATGGAGCAGTATGTAAGTCTATATGTCTAAATGCTACTGCTATTGCTATTAAACAGCTTTGGAATTTTCTCCTGTTTATAGGGAGTTATTTGCAACTGACTGCTATATACTGTAATAACTCAACAGTATTCAATAATTATACAATTCAGTAATAACAGACAAGTCCAAAACAACTTACTCCCTGTGGAGTTACAGCTTGGCATGTAGAAGTCCTAGAAATCCTAGAAAATGAAGGCAATAAAAACTAGTTGAAAAACTCTAATATGTTTGCAAGCTCAATTTAAAAGTTTCTAATTTTATGAGATTTTTGTTTGGATATCACATTTTAAGAATGGTTGTTTTTTTTTAAAATTAGGTGATTTGTCCCATTGGATATATTAGTATTTAATACTTTTCTATGGGACATGAAATACTGCTTTATTTCTCACAGGGCAAATTTTATGTTCATAGCTACCGTGCAGACTTTATAACTCCAATCATACTCAATCTGATCATACAATATAGAAATAAAATGTAATTCATTTATTATTCAAGCCTGCTGTTAGGCTTTTTATTCATAATAGTTATATTTTCTCTTTTTTAAAATGACATTTCATTTCATTTTCCTGTATTGTAGGCCATTCCAATCTCAATGACACAGGGCCGAGACAAGCAACAGATAATTCTACAGTCACTACACCAATCAAATATATACAGTTATGTGGCTTTGATATCTAATAAAATGGGTACCATAACAAACCCAACAAACTTGAAAAAAGTGAAAAGTTAATTTAGATAAATAAAATAAACTTAGAATTTTAAATTATCCTATGCAAAAAGCTATTACAAGTTTCAATTCAAAAGTATGATTTGAAACAAGTCCAACAAATTTGACACTCAGATTGCTGAATCAATTCAATAAATTGAATTATATCAGATGCCTTTGATTTGATTCAAAGATCTTAACTTTTTTATGCATACATATACCTGTTTTTATTAAAATGAATCATCAAACTGATTCAATTCTCTGACTTTTATGTCAAATTCAAATTAAATAATACTGAAACTTCAAATTAAACTGAAATCAAATTACAAATTGCAAAAGGCACATAAACTTATCAAGACCAGATTTTAATATGAAGTATTACAAACACTGAAATTATTGGAATAATTTAGTAGAGTAATTATTTACAATATGTTATATATTAATTTTTATGAGATACAGAAGTGATTGCTAGTTTAGTAGATTATTAAAACAAGAGCCCAACAAATAATAGGGATTTTGAATGGGGAAGAATTTGAGTAAGAATGTAAATAAGTAATTCTGCAAGTATTTTATTGGATCGGATACTAACCTACATGAATCCTTGGTTTAATCTAAAAGTTTTATTTGTATATTCATCATAGTTCTTATTAAAATGCCGCTTTCTAAAATACTACAAATTTCTAACATCTTTAGAATAGATCAGATACACCAGGCTAGAAATCAGTCTAATTCCATTTTCCATTTCATCTTCAGATATATTATTTCTTAAATCCAACCTATTCAATTTTAATCATAAGGATTTTTAAAGCAACAACAAAGATAGCAATTAATATGTATAAATGTTAAATGCATATTTACTTACTGAACATATTTACTGTAACTTAACAATAAAGATAGTATTAATACGCATAGTTTTTGTTTCTTGACTGGACTAAATCAAAAGACACATAAATCTTGCTAGTCTGAAAGTTCTTAATCTTCCCTTACTTTTACTTTCTACGGAAATGTCAACTTTCCCTGGTAGACCAGACAGAAAAACACAATGAGCCAATTCTACTTTATTTTAAGTCTACATTAACATTACATTAATCTTGCAAGTCTGAAAATACAAATCTCTCATCATCTCCTTTTTACTATCTGATAATTAGGATCCTTTCTTTCTCCCTCAATTGCATCTCTTGTCCCCCTATATCCCAATTTCACATACCATTACAGGAGGCTCCTTTCTAAGGTTCTTTCCATACCTCCACTGCTTCTCTAGTTTCAGATATGTTTTTGTGTAGCCGTTGTCTAAGCTGCCACTTTTCCTCCTGTCTCCCAGTTATTCTCACAGCCCGTTATTTTATTTGTATATGCATACAAATAAACTTTCATACAAAGTCCACAGCCTTGGACCTGCACATAACATACGACCACTGTGATCACCTTTTTCCATGCAGTATCTCTGTGAAAGCCAACATATTTACAAATCACATCAGTCTCATAGGCATTTTATAATACTGTTTTTAGCAGGCAAATAATGATAGCAATAGGCAGTGGATTCAGTGGCCATTTAATTTATTGTCTATAGAGTGAGTTTTTCTGTTTAAATAACCATTTGCATCATCTTTTAAATATGGAGCATACATAATGTCAATGTTTAACTTAGTTCTGACCTGCAATTTGTATAGGATCAGGAAAGTTCACTTCAGAATATGTAAATATCAAACTGCTCACAATTCTGCACATTAGTCTCATTCATCCATTAATATCTGATAAAGCTGTCACCCCAGAAAAAAAAATCATGTTCATTTTCCTATACAGAAGTACATTACTTGCAGAATCCCCTCAATTCAACATTTATTGAAACATACTGAGCAATGAATATAACAGAATAACAGAGTTGGAAGGGACTTTGGAGGTATTCTAGTCCAACCTGCTGGTCAAGGAGGACACCCTATACCACTTCAGACAAAAGGTTGTCCAATCTTCTTAAAAATCTTAAGTGATGGAGCCCCTACAACTTCTGAAGGCAAATCATTGCACTGATTAATTGTTCTAACTGTCATGAAATTTCTCCTTAATTCTAGACTGGTTCTCTCCTTGATTTCTTCAGCAATGAAATAAAACCTGCAATTCATGACCATTTGCTTTTAAAAGGATCTTTAAAAACAAAATATTGGTTTGTTTGTTTTGGCAGAAGGAACATAGAAAACTCCAAAGAGAAAGAAATATCAAAGATGAGAAAATATTTTTACTTGCAGTGGAAACTTTTATTCACAACCAATATCTCTGCTTGTGTTGAGCAGGAAAAACCAGATTTTTTTAAACAATCTATGCAGGATGTTAATAATAAATTACATTAATGATATATATTCACAAGAGTTCATTAAGGATACTTTTAAATTCCTCATTTTACTTATCCTGTCAATAAAGTGTTTGTGTGTTTGTCTCCTAGGAAAGAGAGAGAAAGAGAGACAGAGAAACATAAAAAACCAGGAGAGCTGACAAAATGGCTTTGAAGGACAGGATATACTACCTACTAAAATAAATGTAATATAGGATCACTAAGCATCAGTTTAATTGTTAACTGATATACAGCATGTAATCCAGTCCAGATAGATGCTTTTGAGTTCATTTAAACCACAGCATGATTTTGATTGCAGGTTCACTCACAAAGTCTCATCACAATAGACCTAGCAGAGATCATTCCTTGTAAATCTTATTCTCATTCTTGAGCTAACAAAAATAATTAAAGTGACCCATAGAAGAAGAAAAAAAGCAAGACCATAAACATAGCAGACAATTCAAGTAATAGTGTAGCAGAAAGGCAGATAATTAAACAAGTTCATTTCCAGAACAAAAAAAGCAAGTCCATAAAATTGTTACCAATTCAAAACTGTTCTTAAGAGGTCTCAATATCTTCAAGCAAAAATAGATAGCTAAGTATAAGCAGAGATGAGATCCATCAGAGGTCCCTTAGATATTTCATGACATGCCTAATAATTAGTTGGCTACTTGTCCAAAACAGAAACCATTTATAATTCCAAGGAAGGACTAGACACCTGTAACTACTTATAGTTATAGGACTACTTTTAGACATCTATAACCATATAACCTTCATGATAAAATAAAAAAGTAAAATAGCCAATCAATCAATTTTTATTACGGTCACAGACAAGCAACATGAAGTAGCAGATACTCATACAATTAATCAAAGCATTTCACTCTACATTTTTGAAGTTCAATTTGAAAATCTTAAAAGAACATATGCTCTGCTAATTAAAGTTAAAGTATGATAGTGGAAAAAGAAAGTTACAAAATAACTTTTGCACATAGTAGTTTTAATATGATTATACAATACACTGGAGTCCCCAATCTCTGGACCACGGACTAGTACCAGTCTGTGGCTTGTTAGGAACTGTGTCACAGGTATTGGTGGGTGAACAAGCATAACCAACACCTTCCCACCCCCTGGTGTGTGGGAAAAATGTCTTTCAAAAAACCGGTACCTGGGTGCCACTGCCATAGACCAATGCATGTCTACTCAAGAGTAAGTGAAATCAATTAACAGCCAGCTAGGCCTTCTGAGGCATATTCTGCACATGAATTTTTGGATAACAGTTCTGAACTGTTTCAAAGCAAAATTTGAAAAAAGCCTTATGTTTCTATAGCATTCTCTTGTTAAAACATTAAGATTTAGACAGTGAAAGCTAGTCATTATATCATAAAGTTTGATTTGTATTAAAAGCCTGTTTAGAGCTGAAGAAACACAATTGGCACAATCAACTAATTGAAAGCTAATGTACTTTAATTAATTGGGGAGATTTCTGTTAGCTTTGTATACATGCAAAGCATCATTCAAATTTTGGCCTATTGAATTTACTTGTTAAAAATGACTTTAGATAACTTTTTATGCAGTGGAAGAACTATATATCTCTCTTGGTGCTGGCACTTCAGTACAGCAGCTGTTTATAAAACTGTAACCCCCAGCCATCCATGTCACCCAATAGATTCTCCTTACTAAAAGACATTTTGAGATTTAAGAGGTTATAATTTAGTTTCCAACGACTGGTTTTACATATATTTAATAGTGGAAATGCTGAATCTCTTTTGGCCTTTGCCAATTAAAATCAAACTTAGATGACTGTTCAACATTTTGTCTGCAAAGCAATTCTATTGGTTGTATGCATTTTGGTTACTTAATCAATGTCCTATATTCTAACTTTTCAACAACCCTTCACCTAAGAAATGAAGTTTTGTGGAGAATTATAGCAATTTCCAATTGTATTGATTTTAATTTTAATTTTTTTATTGAAATATCTTTGTATCTGGAGGTCAGCAACGTGCGGCTCCAGAGCCACATGTGGCTCTTTGGGCCCTCTCCTGCAGCTCCCTGTCAGATGATCCTACCACTGGCTGGCCCTGCCCCTTGCCCTCCCCTCCCACTCACTCCTCATCTGTTCTGAGAAGAGAAGGGCGACTGTGGCAGTTAGAGACTTTTTCCGTATTCCAGAGCAAGAACAAAGCACCACTCTACTTGCCTCTTTTTCCGGCCCTTGTTGGTGCTGTGCACACCTCAGCCACTGGGGGAGACACCCAACTTTTCTCCATCCTGAGACACTGGCTGGGCCAGCTACAGCTGATGCTCCATGTCATAATGGGCTCGAGGAGGAGGAGGAGGGGACACTGTCTAGCCCATTGTGAAGCATGCTAAGTTTAAGCGTGCTGCACAAGATGCTGCAAGAGCAGCGAGCAGCCATGGAGGCAACGAGAGCAGCAGTGTCAGCAGCAGCCAGCCCACCCAGTGTCTCAGGGTAGAGAGAAAGTCACACATCTCCCCATATTCCTCTCGCTGCCTCCATAGCTGGGCTTTCATCAGCATGGTGTGAACTGATGACAGGCCTGTTCTGGAGAGGAATTCTGTGTCTGGCACCTTGTCCTGCCACTGGATCTTCAGAATTCTGTGGAGGTAGGTTGTGTGGAAGTGGTTCAATTGCCTAGCATGCCTCTTGAATACAGTTCAAGTATCACTGGCATACATCAGGGTAGTTAGCACTACTGCTCGGTAGACTTTGAGTTTTGTAACAAGGGTTATTCCACAGCGGTCCCACATGTTGGTCAGTAGTCTGCCAAATGCAGAGCTTGCCTTGGTGATTCTGCAGTTGACCTCAATGTCAATTGTCATTGCACAGGAGAGGGTGCTGCCAAGGTATGTAAATTGGTTCACTGCTTGCAGCTTTTGTCCCTTCACTGTGATGGTGGGCTCTTGGTGTTGGGCTCTTGGAGCTGGATGATGTATCACTTCAGCCTTCTTTATGTTGATGAGGAAGCCGAAGTTGTTGCAGGCTGCTGCAAATTTGTCACACCATCATGGAATTGACGTACCATCAGGATGAAACTATCAGGGCACCCAAACTTCAACATGATGCTCCACAAATCTTTGCAACTGACAGTGTCAAAAGCCTTAGTGAGATCCATGAAGGTGGTGTACAATTCACAATTCTGCTCTTGACACTTCTCTTAGAGCTGTCGGGCTACGAAGATCATGTCCATAGTGCCACGCTCTTTGCGGAAGCCACACTGTGTCTCAGATAATAAACCCTGTTCCAGGTGGTCAGTCAGGTGGTTCAGCAACACTTGTGCAAGGATCTTGCCTGCGATGGAAAGCAGTGATATTCCTATATGATTATCCCAGACTTGTCGATTCCCTTTCCTTTTACAGAGGTGTACAATGGATCATCTTTCAGTTCTTGAGGAATGGATCCTTGATTCCAGAAAGATTGGAACAGGTAAGCGAGTTTGTTGACAAACACTGCAGAACGATCTTTATAAACCTCCGCTGGGATCACATCAGATCCTGGGTCCTTGCCACTGGACAGCTGGCTGATGGCCTGTAGGGTTTCAGCCTTCAGAGATAAGTGCATGAGTTAAGCTATAAGACAGTCGCAGAGCAGAAGACTTACTCTACTTTGGTCAGGCACCTGTGACGTGAAGATCTTCAGCATATTTTATTGATAACCCATATAGAATATCTATAGTGTACCTGAAGATGATAGTCCCATAAGTAAAAAGACCCAAGGGACATAGGATTTCATAGATAAAAAACAGTACCTTCAATTGAGTCCAGAAACAAACTGACAATCAAGCAGCGACCATTATGTAAATTTTACCTTATAAAAGTGCCTCATACAAAAGCAGGTGAAAGCTATATTCTTCATCAAGTGATGCTTCTGAATAATCCTAAAAAGCAGCCTCAAATAGAATGTAAAGCCAACGTGAGATGAGGAAAGTATCAAAGACTGCTGTCCAGGATCACAAATGGCATATCAGATGAAATTGGGCAGAAGTTCTTTTACTTTCTATTCCTCAGAAGCTATCAATCCAGAAGAATTTCCAAGTTGTAAAGTAGTCCTTTAGGTGGAATGTTACATTTTATTTGGAAATGGAACAATATTTGGGATCAAAAGTCATAATATTGCTTTATTTTAAATACAATTAAACATAGGAAATAATTAAAGTGGTTAAATGCATTCAGGTCATAACTGAGTATTGAAAACTCATTGTGAGAATTTGGGACATGCAGTATCTCTAAGCTAATCATACTTTTTAGGAAATAATATAAGGAATATATTATTAGTACTATAGTATTATTTGCCTTCAGTGTTGATGAAAAAGTAGGAGAGAAAACAAAGTACATCGTATTTCACAACACTTTTAGTTGTGTTCACTCGTATGTAAGCAACTTGAGTTGGAACTATTGTGGATGTTGAATAAGTTATCTAATATTTTCAGACTGAAACAGCTGAATAACTGTAAAACAAGTATTCTATACATATTTTGCTGTTTCCTCCTGAATGATCAGTTTTTGTCTATAATTCAGTTTGTCAGTCATAGCTTACTGTATATACAAGGTAGATTGATCAGTTTTTCTAAAAATGCCCAAGCTGCTATATAATGCCTATTCTTTAAATTTCACATTCACATCATTTAGCTAGTTTGGGCAATTATAAAATACATCAACATAGATGTGTTCTGTTGCATTAAGCTATCTAAAAGCAGGATGTTAGGAGTTGTTTTAATGGCATATGACAAAATTGGTTATCTTTGTAGATAAGGACTCCAGGTAACTTTGATAGAAAAGGATTGGTTGATATGTTCACTACTCCACTGACAGAAAAGCATACCCACAGAAATTACTTATATGACTTGTTTTATTTTAAAAATTGGTTTAGTATAAATATTTCCATTATAATATCTTCTAAAAGCAACAAAAGTGCCAAAATAGAATATTTATGATCTCCTATCATAAATTACCTCTCCTAAGTGCTCATTTAATTACTTCTAAACTGAAAAACATTGCCCAAAATATTTTTAAGAGAATGAGTATTAAGTAAAGAAATAAAATTTCAGTATTGTAGTAAATTCAGTAAATTTTCAGTATTGCATTGTTGCTGAACAAGGAAGATCAACATGTGACTGAGAAAAGTTCCACATTCTTAAGGCATAAGCTATTTGACATATTGAAACAGATTTCCAAAATTTTGCAAGCATCCATTAGGTTATATATTTAAAAGGATTTTTCCCAGATGCATTATGTCTTAACTGTATTCATTCATCATGACTGAATATTGAGTATGTACATGCATCTCTTCCTCTCAATAACAAGAATAAAACAGGACTGCATTGTTAAGTTCAACTTCAGAGGTTTCTGTTTCTGAAACCTGGTTTCTGTTATGTGAAGATTAGATAATAATATATTATCTAATAATATATTATCTAATCTTCACACAAGAAACAAGTTTAGCTCAGTAACAGTTGCAAAAATTCTGAAATGCCTTCTCTATGGTAATCCTCCAGAATCCTCTTCTCTATTAAATCCGTCAGTCCCATGAGGTTTGGCAGGAGAGACATGCTGTGCACCCTGTTTGAAAAGACTTTCAACTGATGGGAATCTAGGAGTGAACCTTTTCTGGCATATAGCCATCCTCTGAAACATCATCCCTCCTGAGGTGAGATTCATTCCAAACCTCAGGTTTTTCAGAAAGCCTCAAAACATGCCCACCCCCCCAGCAAGCTTGGAGATACCTTGCTTATAGGGACCAAGCACATTGGTTGCATTTGTAACATTTTATTTCTCATGGTCTGGTTCATTTATTCTTATTGTTGTTGCCCTGCAATAGTTAAAGTGCAGTATTGCAGGCAAACTGCCCACAGCCTGGAGTTCAATCCTGAGGAAGCTCAAGGTGGACTCAGCCTTCCATCCTTCCCAGGTCAATACAATGAGGACCCAGATTTTTTGGGACAATATGCAAATAATAGTCTACATTGTAATCACCCAGAGGGCGCTGTAAAGCACTTGGGGTGGTATATAAGCCTATTTTAATGTGTTTTTTAAATATATAATAATTCCTGATTTTATTATACACTGCCAGAGTTACTTTATAGGAGATGGGTGGACATATAAATTTGACAAATGTATAAAATACTATTACCCTGTTTCCCCCAAAATAAGACATCCCCTGATAATAAGTCCAATCGGGCTTTTGAGCACATGGCAGTAAGGCTAAGTGCTTATTTTAGGGTTCAAAAAAATATAAGACAGGGTCTTATTTTCGGGGAAACACGGTATTAAATATTTACCATGTTTTTTTTTTAACTTTTCAATTCTATTCTGGTTTTTACACTGAGTTTTGTTTTAGAAATTCTCCCCCCTCCCCTTTGCTTTGATTCTTTTATTTTAAGATCATCTTTGGATTCTATTAATTTTATTAAGAATAGCAATAGTACTTAGACTTATATACTGCTTCATAGTGCCTTACAGCACTCTCTAAGTGGTTTACAAAGTCAGCATATTGACTCCAACTATCTGGGTCCTCATTTTACTGACCTCAGAAGGATGGAAGGCTGAGTCAACCCTGAGCTGGTCAGGATCGAACTCTAGTAGCGAGCTGAATTAGCCTCCAATACTGCATTCTAACTGCATCACCCCAGTTCAGTAGAATAGAATAACTCTATTGAAGAATATGGGTAGCCCTCGATTTACAACAGTTCATTTAGTGACTGTTCAAAATTACAACAGCACTGAAAAAATGATTTATGACCATTTTCCACACTTATGGTCATTGCAGCATGCCCATGGTCATGTGATTTATATTCATATGCTTGTCAACTGACTCACATTTATGATAGTTGCAATGTCCCTGAGTGTGTAATCTCCTTTTATTACTTTCTGACAAGCAAAGTCAATGGGAAAACCATTGATTGCTAAGATTCACGATCATGTTACTAATTTAAGAACTGCAACGATTCAGTTAACAAATGTGGTGAGAAAAGTCATAAAATGGGATAAAACTCACTTAACAATTTTTTCTTAGCAATATAAATTTTGGGCTCGATTGTGGTTATAAGTTGAGGACTACCTGTATAGCATGCAGAACTAAACATTGTGGCATTCCATTCAATATAACTCTCCAGTTTGATAAGAATCACTCTTACAGAAACTTCCGGTGGCTCCGCAGGCATCAGCGGTCGCTCCTTTGGGAGCGCTAGCCCCGTGATTTCGTTAAGCCGCTAGAACAGCGAAAATCAGCTGTCTAGCGGCTTGGAAACTTTCTCCTTGGGAAAAGGGGGGAAAGAGAGCAGCTGGGTGCGGATAGAGCTCCCCAAGAGCTCCAGGAACAATCCTGGAGCTCGAAGGGTGAGAGCTCCCCGGGAACCTGGTAGAGCTCCGAATCCGGGACGTGACTGCTTTATGCAGAATAAGACGCCGCGACCATCCCTGCAAGCAACTTCTTAACAATATTTGGATTAAAAGCAGGCAGAGCAAAGACAGGAGACATTATAACTGCAAGTACCAAACTTTAACTCCAGCTGAATATTGTTTCTTTCTGGGTCTGATGAGAATGGGAAAAAGTTGAAAGAAAATGGCGCTGGCTTGTTAAGGGCGTGGAAAGCTAAAGTTAAAGAAGAAAGTGCTTGTTAACTCGTTAAAGCTGTCAGCCCCGTTTAATGGACATTGTTTTAAAGAATTAAGACTCTGGGACTAAAAGAATAAAGTATTGACTTACTAATAAGCCATATTATTGGTTAAAGATCAAGATTAAAATATTTACTGACTTACTGGGCTGGTTGTTGAAAATTACAATTTGGGAATGGCTTCAAAGCAGACAAAAACAGGCATTCCAAAAAGTGCTGGAAGTTCTCCTGCTCAAACCCCTAAATTGCAGTCTTTGTTGGCCCCAGTGGATACACAAGCACAAGCACAAATGCAAACACAAGTATTGACACTGGAGGCTCTCCAAGGTGCCTTAAAGGTACAAGCTTCTGAATTACAAGAAAAAATCACATCTGTATTTAAAGATGTCTCTGAGGAAATGGCAGCAATTAAGGACCTAATCCAAACCAGTAATCAAGAAATAAGAGAAGACATTGTGGAAGCATTTCAGGGTTTGGTGGGTCTTGTTACATCGTTGGAGGAAAAGGTTGAAGAAATTAATCAATCTAATGTGAATTTGGAGGTTAAAGTGGATGAAGCTCAAATCAAGATCGACAAGACAGAGGCAGAACTTACAATGATACGATATAGGGCGATGGAATTTGCTTTGAGGATAAGAGGCTTGAAAGAAAATAATCAGGAAAATTTGAAAGAGATTTTTGTAGAAGCTCTTGCACAGTTAACTGGAGAGTCCAAAGCAGAGTGTGACTGGCAAATTGATTAAATTTATCGGGTTAACTCATGGATTGCCAGGCAAAGACAACTACCAAGAGATATTGTGATCTACTTTGTTACCAGGAAGATAAGAAATGGGATCTTATAAGCTTCTTACAAAAACAAACTACAAGTGACAGGACAGGAGGTTGCAGTATTCAAGGAAATTCCCCCTAAAATGTTGAGAGCTAAAAAAGACTATGCATTTCTAGTGGATGAATTGAGAAATCGTCAGATACAGTATAGATGGGAGGTTCCAGCCGGATTAGTGGTGAATTATTCAGGAGAACAATATCGTGTCAATACAATTTGGAAGGCAAGAGATTTTTATGTCAATGTACTAAAGGCTGGATACCCACCATCTCCAGGAGCCAGAAAAAGAAAAGAAGCAGGAGACGCTAGAAAGGAAGGCTTGCAAGCACAAGCCCAGGGAGGGGCTTGGAGTACCCAAGAAGAATTAGTGCAACTTTCAGGGGCTATGCAAGCCTTGGAGCTATTTGAAAAAACAGAAGAAGCCCAAGAACAAAGACAAACATGAACAGCAACTAAACGAAAGGAACAAGAATTAAAGATGCAACAAACCCAGATAACAACCCAAGGAAGTACAAACATGAACACAGAAGCTGTGGGGTGGGGGGGAAAGACCGAAGAAAGTTGGTAAGGCTCCTGGTACAGACAGATTGACAGCGGCTTATTACAAAAATTTACAATTGGAAATGGTAGAACCCCTTAGGGAATTATTCACTAGAATACAATTGGGAGGAGGGGTACCACCATCTTGGAGAACAGCCTTTATTTCTCTGATTCTGAAGGAAGATCAAGACCATACCCAGCCAAAAAATTATAGGCCTTAATAGAGACTATGAGATTTTTGCTAAAATATTAGCAAATAGGTTAATGTCAGTTATGCAACAAATGATCCATAATGATCAATCTGGTTTTATACATGGGAGACAAATGAAAAATAATGTAAGGCAAATTGTTAATATATTGGAGTATTTGGAAAGGAACAACCAAGTTCCTGCGGTGCTTATATTTTTGGATGCAGAAAAAGCGTTTGATTGATTGAACTGGCAATTTTTATTGAAAATGGTGCAGAAGTTGCAGTTTGGAGAATGTTTTACAAAATCTATTAAGGCAATATATCAGGAACAGACAGCGCAAATAATAATTAATGGTAGTTTAACAGAACTTTTAAAATAGAAAAAGGAACAAGACAGGGTTGTCCCCTGTCCCCATTACTGTTTATTTTAATATTGGAATTATTGTTGAACAAAATACGTGAGTCTGATAAGATACGGGGAATTAAGATTAGGCATCATGACTATAGATTACGAGCATTTGCAGACGACTTGGTTGTAACCTTAACTCATCCAGTGAAATCAGCTACAGGTTTAATGGAGATAATTAATCAGTATGGTCAAGTATCTGGGTTTAAAATAAACATTGGGAAAACAAAAATGATAACTAAAAATAAGACAATAAATCAAAAAGAAGAATTAGAAAGAGTAACAAGATGTGAGATAGTTAAAAAGGTTAAATATTTAGGAGTTTATATTACAACTTCAAATGGGAAATTATATAAGTATAATTATGAATTGTTATGGCATAAAATACAGACAGAGATGGATAATTGGAAAAAATTACAACTATCTTTGTTGGGTAGAATAGCAATAGTAAAAATGAATGTTTTGCCTAAGTTTTTATTCCTTTTTCAAATGATACCAATACTTAAAAAGACTGCGAACTTGGAAGAATGGCAGAAGGGCATTAATAATTTTGTTTGGGCAGGGAAGGGTTAAATTAAAAATAATGCAAGACATACGTGAAAGAGGAGGTTTGAAAATGCCCAACTTAAAATTATACTATGAAGCAGCTGTTTTATCAGCAATTAGTGATTAGATTAATTTAACAAATGAAAGAATATTGAATATAGAAGGATATGATTTGGTTTACGGCTGGCATGCTTACTTAGTGTATGACAAGAAGGATGATAGGACTTTTAAAAGTCATATATTAAGGAATGCTTTATTGCGTGTCTGGAAGAAATATAAATATAAATTAAATGACAAGATACCTATATGGACAGTACCCAGACACGCGATAGAGAATATAAGTATAGAACAAAGACAGGATGTAATTACATATAAAGAAATTTGATAAAACAAATTAGAGAGCAGAGTCAAATGCATATAAAAAGGTTGTATAATATATTGATAGAAACAGACTCGGAAACAGAGTTAGTTAAGGATTGTATGATAAAATGGGCACAAAACTGTGAACAACCAATAATGATGGAAACATGGGAAAAGATATGGGTAAGAAATGTAAAATTTACACAAGCGCAAAACTTGAGAGAAAACTTTTACAAAATGTTTTATAGATGGCATCTAGATCCTAAAAAGTTAGCTTGTATGTATCCGAATTTACAATCTAAATGTTGGAGATGTGATTGTGATGACGCTACTTATTTTCATGTATGGTAGACTTGTAAAAAGGTTAAAGCATTCTGGATAAAAATTTGGTGGATTATTCAAAATATTCTTAAAAAGAGGATAAAGTTTACTCCACAGTTATTTTTGTTGGGTATAATCATGGATTGTACGGTTATAGAGACTAATTTGATCCTGAATTTAATAACTGCAGCAAGATTGTTGGTGGCGCAGTATTGGAAGAAGGAAGATTTGCCTACTATTCAAGAATGGATATTAAAAGTAACAAACTTAGCAGAGATGGCAAAGATCTCAGCGTATTTGAAGGACTATTCAAATGAGAAATATATGATAGAATGGAGAAGATGGATAGATTATATTCAAAGTAAATATCGGACTAAAAAAATTCAAATAGCTTACGAATAGATAGAGAGATGTTATTATGTATTCAAATTTAGTTTGGTAAATGCGGAGTTAAAGTCATACCACCCACCCCATACTTAGCCAGCTTCCAGTCAGACTATCAGTGTGCCTTGTCAAATGATTGCTTAAATAAAAACATGGTATATCCACAGACTTGCCAGACTCAGTTAAGAGAATTACTCAATCAAGAAACAAGACAAAGTTACTCTGACAAGATTTATTTTTGAGAAATCTGTGCTGACTTACAACAATTATCCTTCGTTTTCAAGATGCTTAAGCAGCAATCTCTTTATGATTTTTAGTACGTCTTAACATTAATGCATGAAATTTAGCAGACCATTAGCTAGTCCTTCAGTACCATATTAACCTATTAAATTTCTATCACTAGAAAATTGAATTAATTCAAGTAAAAAGATATTCCCTAATTTTGTTTCTGCTAGTCTAAAGATTCAGCCCTTGTCTTTTGGTGATATAGAAATGAAATAAATACATTTCATGATGGCACACCTTTTATTTTTGAAGAAAGAAGAGTAGCTACTGGCTTGCCTTCTTTTTTCAGTTATTTTTCAGTTATTTTGTCCTTATCCATATTTTTCTCCTTTCTTTTATTTTGACTATAGCTAAAGGACACATTTTGTTTCATTTTGTTTATTCTGTGCTTTCTTATTCTTAACTACAGTACTGGATGCGTATGTATTTTTGCTAGTGAACTGACCATCTTTCTGCCTTCTAATTTGTCTCCTTTTTCAATTTTTCACAAAGGTCTTATATAGCTATTTGTCCCTCTATGGTCAGCTGTTTTTGCAAATATAGACCCCCAAACAGATGCAAAAGAAAATCACAATCTTGACTATGGGTGGTGGTATTCCATTTAGAGGAATTGCTGTAGTTTGGAGTTCACATGGAAGAATTGATACATATTTTATGTTAAGCAGATAAATTTGCACCGGGTATACTTAAAGGCATTTGGTAACAGTTTCTAAACTGTAAAAAATAAAAATAAAAAAAAGGAAAACAAAACCCCAGACTTTCTTTTTAATAATGATTATTCACATAACTGTTTAGCTTATACGTAATATTTACTTTAATCTATTCCAGTGCCAATAAATGGATTCCAGAAGTGCCTATGCACATTTCATGCATAAAAGTATTATTAGAGTTGTACAAAACATTCTGAAAGATACCTTCCTGGTGGCATTCCTGTGGATGAAGTGCTTTTCTAAAGCTTCTCCTTGAAGCACCAAAGTATTCATGGTACAATCCACTCTGAGAGCTTCCAAACTCATCTGTTATGAGACTGATGGTGAAACTAGTTGATCTTTTAAATGGTTTGCACACTTCTACTTATTAGGAGTCATAAGTATGGTTAAAGTTATATTCTGGATTTCTTTCAATGAACTTAAACTTTATGGCTTCATGTCCCATTTGTATCTTCACCACATGCTACACAGGTAAATGTATTTGCTTATTTGATTCAAATAAGATAAAGAAAAGCACAGTGAAATAAACAAATAGGAAATATAGGTAAGCAACATGAAAATATATACAATATACAGTATGCCAAAGATATCCAGGAAATAATGCCATCTACCCTGCCTCAAAGTCTGACAGAATTATTTATTCTATTCTCTACTTTTCTATCTATTTTTCATCTCTGTCTGTTTGTCTGTCTGTCTGTCTGTCTGTCTCCCTCCCCCCCTCCCTCTCTATCATTTAAGAGCAGAGAGGCTGAAATGTTATACATGTGATAGTTCTGGCAACCTCTAACGTTGGATCACTCACAACTTCTGAGATAATTGTTTACAATTAGAAGATGTCTCCAGTGTATAGAATAAAGTATAGACAGATCTAACACAACATTATTGAAGCTCTCGGGGAGGGGAGCCATATAATAAACTCTATAATCATTTATAGGTTTAGTTTTGAAGAATAGCAATGTCTAATTTCTTTTGATTCTTGTCAATGGGTCCAGTGAAAGTTATATTATGACACAGAAAAATAAATTATTTTTTCTTCCCAATATTTCTGCTGCAGACATTTTTATCTGAGCAGAATTTTCTTCTGACAAATAGATGCAGAAATGAAATAACCAGACATCCAACTTCTACTCTTCATTGGATAGTTCCATAAAAAAAGGCATTTTAGATATTAGGATTGAGATCTGTCTAAATGGCCGTTATCTACTTTTGACAAGGGCTGATTAATTTAATAATGTTTAACATTCATTTCAAATAATTTGTTTTGTTATTTTGTACAATTTATATGACCACCAAAGAATTCCAGTTTGAGAATACAGATTGCTGACTTCAGGAAAATTTGAGGTATAGCCTTGCCTTTGTAAATGTTGCTTGTTAACTACACTATTTCTATGTCAATAAAGATTTGGTATTTCAAGAAAAACACATTTAGAATTTAGCTCTAAGATATTCCATTATGTCTACCTCAATGCTTTTCATTTCTAAGACTAGCGATATTAGGTTCATAATATTTTACTGACAGGTCAATGAGTTAGGTTCAGCATAATGTGAACAATATGGGCTCATAGTGAAATTACATATAGGAATGCCACAGTTCAGAATGATATATGTCTGTAGACCCCAATATTACTTTCTTCATGATACCATCAGTTGAAAGTACAAGTATTAACTGATTGTGTCAACTAATATAGTAAATGTAGTACTACTCATTTATAGATGTGGTTATCAATATTTTGACAAATATTTGACAGATTCAGTTTTAATTGACCAAGGTTATTATGTAACAATAAAATGGTATTTTAGAGAAAATTTGGACTGACTATAAGGACATGTCTACAGAGATTCTCAGTCATCCAGGTCATGGTTGTCCTAAAGCGAAACCTCTTCAAAGAAAAACCAGAAAGTCCAGTTTCAAGAGGCAACTGGATTTTCTGGATTTTCTTCAAAGAGGTTTCACTTCTCATCCAAGACGCTTCTTCAGCTCTGAGTAAATCACTGAAGAAGCTTCTAGGATGAGAAGTGAAACCTCTTCAAAGAAAAACCAGAAACTCCAGTTGCCTTTTGAAAAAGCAGCTTCGGGACGACTATAAGGACACAACAATTTAATAATACAAAAAGTTCTACATAAGATACAAATTATATCTTAAATATCAGGCAAGGAATAGTTTTGAATGATACAATATCATATAATGCATTTATGTTAATCCAGATATCTTATGGCATTAAACACTATTGTTCCGCAATGCAGATTATGTATCTTGGTGCATACAGATTTTTATCAGTTTAGAAAGAAAATCCAGTTAGGCTCAGCATAATGTGGATTCTGGATTCAAGTCTCATGTTTGTTCAATTACTGTGACAATTATAAAACCAATAACTAGGTAAGTTTGTTTCTAAATTATACTTTTATTTATGGATTTTGAAAAATTATCAGAAATTATGCACCTAGAATAATTCTTTATTACAAAATTCTAATTTAACTTCTTTAATTTGTTCTTCTAATGGAATGTTGAGAAATACCAGTGACCTTAAAAAAAATCCCAATAGCCAGATTAAAGAGATTTTTGAAGGTGGTAAAGTATTCAAAAACTGTATTCTCCCTTTCCTGCAATAGAGAAGATACTTATGCTCAGAACAAGTACCTGAAATGGCTGCTTTCATTCTTTCAACCACATTTCCTTATCAGTCTCTGATTCAAAATGTACTCTGAAAACAGTCCAAAGAAAATAACACATGCAAAGTAAAAGTTCAAGACTCTTTCATACTTTCCTTCTTTGTCTAACTACGGAGTATAAATCTCAACCCCTAAAAAATTTCTGCTGAAAATATAAAGTTTACAACTTGATGTAAACGCTATTTATATCAGAATATATATAACAGTTATGCTTTTATATCTCCACTAGATAGATCTTCCGCAAGCAAATCATATATACTTGAAAGGTGGCATCCTTGCTTTTAAGGTAACAACCATTGTAAGATCAAACAGAGAAAAACTTTTTGCCCACATATTCATATTCTCAACAAATCTAAGATAATTCCTCCATTTTTAAGATGAGTTGGGGGGAAAATAACCTTTTTCTTGGCTGCAATATAATTAGTCCCTTTTTGCAAACTATCTGGTCAGATAACAGATAACAAATTTTTAAGATGAAACAAGTAGGAAGAAAATAACTATGATAAACAACTGCAAATGTGCACATATGAGTTCTGTACTTCAGGGTGTTACTGATTTTTCATTCATATCTGGAGTAGAGATCTATTCTAAAATGTAATATTCTTTGCAAAATTTGTAAAGTTGAACGACTTTTATTTGGAAGGTATTTCCAGGCATTTTAATGTTGTGGGATTATTTTTTTCAACATCAGAAATATTAAAAGCTTCATTACTTTTCTACATTTTCTTCTTGTCCACAGCAAAGGAGTAAAAATCCTTTATATTTAAATGAAAGGAAATGCAGTTAAATTGCTTAACTTGGGCTTGTTTGTTTATTTATTTAAGTTAAGATGTTAAATTATGACACATGTTGTAATGTTGGCATGCACAGCTTTATTTACTCTAAATTTTATGCACTCAGGAGATTTTGCAGTTATTTCTGAACTTCCTGTCACATAATATGTTATGTAGTTTTTAAAATAAAACTGATAAGATTTTCAAACCAATCAGTCATGCAAATTAGAATTATTAATTATTAATTGATTACCTGGCAACTATTTAGGGCAACATCTTTCCCACATCTGTCAAAAACCTTTAGAACATATTTGATTCCATACATAAAATAAAATGCAGCAAGATCTTCAGAAGAACGTATTGCAGTATCCAAACTCAGGATAATTTCATTTTTGCACAAGTTTATCTGTTTCAGAACAAAGGAACTTGACACCTTGTGATTAGCCAAGAGTTGTTAGTAAATATGGTCAAAAGAAAATGAAAAGCTGACGGTCCATAATACAAGCCTCCCATGTAACAAAGGGTGAAGTTGAATACAAGCACAGATGAGAATGGGGGTGGCTGGGAGGAAGGATACCCCACCTCATTTCGCTTGAAAAATAAAGGACAGAGAAATGAGTCTTGCTGGCAGACAGATAACTTGCAGGCCCTGACCCTTCGACTCACCAGGAATTCAAACACAAAGCTCTTTTCATAGTGACTGTCTTATACATTCTCAGATAAGGCAGCACATAAGAGCAAGCAAAGGAATTTCCAAAACAGAGGCTATTGTGGACACTGTTGCAATAGATGGTTGTTTCTTTTCTCACTGTCCCTGTTGACGGCACACCTGGGAGTGTTTATATGCAGATATGCCACCTCCTTCTTTGGATCAGTTTAAATAACTATGTGGTTTTTCATTCAGGAATCGTTAACCCTCGCAGTGATGTGCATGGAAGGCAGTAGACAAACATGACAGAGAGGAGGGAGTCTGGAATCAACTCTCTGATCAAGATTATTCTCTCATCCCATCAAAAATAAATAAATATCAACATGCACATAAAGAAAACTGGCCATATTTATACCCAAATTTCAAATCTGGACTCACCATCAGAAAGAAAGCAACAGTTGCCTGAAGTTTGTGGTAATTTTTGTCTTGCTCCACTGCACTTTTTTCCCCCAAGGCTGTCCGGAGCTTACAGCTCAGAGATGCCACATAGAGGCCCTTTATGTGATACGGCTTATTTGCCTGTCAGCCTGAAAACAAGTTTCTGCACTGAGCAATAGTCCATTTTGGTGAACTCTGAGTAGCATATCCACAAAACTCCTGTAATTGTCTAGAACAGCAGCTGGCTCTTGGCAACTCACCGCACCCTGGATTCACTTTTCCGTTGCACTGAGAAAAGCTTTAAGCTGTTCGCCTCCTCCTGGTTTAAAAGTTTAGTTAGTGGTGGGTGGAGAGAGGATTCAGTTCAGAAAGGAAACTGCGCATAATCAGAACTTGGAGAGCTTCCTCTGTTCCTCTCTCCTCCCCCCTTCCCAACTAAGCTAAGCAGCCACTGCTCCTTCATAGAATTTAGGAATGTAAAGGGAGGACTCGAAAGAGGCCCAGTCAGACAAACCTTTCTCAATCAATTAGCTTGCAACCATTACTTGTGACCTAAGGTCACGCAGCATAAGTGTGTGGGGTGTGCCTTGAGGAGCACCAAAGCTGCTTATTAAAACTTACATAACCTAAAGTGTGCTAAAAAGAAAAAGAAAATCAAATGAAACACAATTTGGAAATGGAGGAAAGACGGAAAAAAACATTTGCTAATATTAGTCTAATACAGGAAATGATTAGATGGTTTTGGGACAACTAAGTGAATATAGAGTTTAGGGATCCAAATGTTTCTATGGATTTTATTATTCTTTTAAAATGTCCATTTTATTTTGGGGGGCATTGGTAAGGCTAATCAGTGTTTATAGGGTATGTTCTATGTTAAGAAACAGCTGGGTATTGGTTCTGAATTTGATTTTATTACTTATCAGATCAGTTTTATTCTTTTTGTAAGACTATTTTCAATTACAGTTTCTCCATTATGTATTATCTTAAACATTTCAGCTTAAAAGCAATTGCATCCACAATACAGGCAGTATAATTTTAGGCTAAGAATACATGTTTTCCATTCCAATACCCTGCCATACTGATTATGGAACAAATACAGCACTTAAGAACTCTAATGTAGCTTGTGATCCTAATATAGTTCAAAAGCAATGGTTTCCACATTTTAACAACACCCTGGTGTGAAAAGATGATTTCAAAATGAATTTCAACTTAATATGTTGTCAGAAAAGAAGCAGGGAACTGTAGCACTGAAAAAGTAAAAAAAAAATGGCCTGTTTTCTAAAGAAGATATTACTGTATCATGGGAATCATATCAGCGGTGAAATCCAGCCGGATCTATCCGGCTCACGCGAACAGGTAGGGCCAATGGCAGGGTGCTCTGCCCACCCATCAGGAAGTCATTACATCCCATTTTTGACCTTCTGAGCATGCGCAGAAGAGGTCACACACTCACATTTCCGAACTGGTAGTGAAGGTAAGTGCATTTTACCGCTGAATCATATGTCTTTATCTCAGTCCAAGAATAAACTTTAATTGAACAGACCAAACTAAAGAGGGGCAAATGCAAGATGTGGGATGAAGAAAAAAGAAATATCACATGGGAAAGAAAAAAAAAAGAAATATCACAATGGTAATGTATAAATGTAACCCCTTTGCTAATATATTAAAATCATTTCTGTGCATCATCTTGTTTTTGGAGTAGGATTAACATATCCTGGAATCATGGCATGAACCTAGCAATATTTTTCCATAATTTAACAAAATACTTAATTTGAGTCTATTTATCTACAACTTGAAGTTTCCGCTGTAGGTCTTCGTACCTTGTGATTAAAGTTTTGCATACATGTCCCCTAAGATTTTTCAGGGTCTGACCATTATTTTTAAATTCTCTAAGAATATTAAGGGAGGAGTGGATGCCAAAAATATAACTCATAGAGAACAAATTTCTGCATATCATTGTTTAACAACCTAAAATATTTTTGTTGTATGATACTATGTGGAGCAACTTATATCAATTTCATTCAGCTTGGCATATACTCAGGTTTCAAAGTGTGCTATCGACTCTTTTTTATCATATGAACTGAAAATTGCAAAAGAAGCATTCATTTTTATACATCTCCTAAAATTTGCCTTTTGCATACAATTTCTAAAACATATTTTCTAAAACATATAGACAATCATAAAAGATACAATAGAACAGAAAACATACAATAATAAGGCTGGAAGGGACGTTGGAGGGCTTCCAGTCCTACTCAAGCAGGAGACTGTTTACTATTATGTAAAAATGGTTGTCCAGTCTTTTCTTTAAAACTCCAGTGATGAACACCCACAACTTCAGGAAGTAAGTTATTCCACTGATTAATTGTTGTCATTGTCAAGAAACTTCTTCTTCGTTCTAAGTTGGACTGATTTTCAATCATCTTCCATTCCACCCATTACTTCTTATCCTGTCTTCAGAGTTTTGAAGAATATGTTATCTCCTTCTTCTCTGTGACAGACTGCTATCATATCACCCCAGTCCTTCTCTTCATTAGACTAGATAAACCTAGTTCCATCAATCATTCATGATATGATTAACCTCCAGCCCCTTATCACTTTTGTTCCTCTGCATTTTTTGTAGAGTCTCAACATTTTTTTTTTGTATCATGGTGATCAGAACTGGACACAGTATTCCAAGTGTGATCTCACATTGCAGCATAAAATGATACTACTATTTAATGTGATCTTGAAAGCATTTCTCTATTGATTCAATTTAGAACTGCAGCAAGTTTTTTGGCAGCTGCTGCACACTGCTGGCTCATGTTAAAGTAGTGGACTAGTAGCACACCTAGTTCTCTCTCATAGTTGCTACTATTGAGCCACATACTACCTACACTATATCTGTGCATTTAGTTTTTTTTTGGGGGGGGGGTACATGTGTGTATGTACATATATACATAGAATATATGTATATTCTAGAAAAACATATTGGTAGCATACTTAACACACCTGGAAGTGCAAATTACTTAAAATGTAGATTTGACAAGATTTTTCAACATCTCTAACTGTAGATTTAAAAGGAAGAAGGTAATAGTTTTAAATGGAGAAAAGAATGAGAATGTAATTCTAATCAAGTTTGTCATGAAATAAGCCCAACCAAATACAATGGGATTGATTGCCAATTAAACATTTACTTGATTGTACTCTAATTCTATCTCATCAAAGTTTGAACCATTCAAGAGCATATTTTCAAAAATTTCCTCATTTTGTCAGAAAAACACAGTTAAAGGGTAGAATACAGTTTTTCACAACAAGATTATTTATAAGGACAATAAGATGTATAAGGACAAAAAGTAAGTAAAATAAAATATTATTAAACTTGATTTACTAACTAGATTTTATGCTGTCATCCTAGTTCTATTGGTATCCCTATTTCATTGGAGTTACTTTCCCAAGGAATTGTATTTAATG
The DNA here is from genome assembly GCF_059756535.1 of Pantherophis guttatus. NCBI lineage: Eukaryota > Metazoa > Chordata > Lepidosauria > Squamata > Colubridae > Pantherophis > Pantherophis guttatus. The sequence goes on along the minus strand of NC_142067.1, from coordinate 47,084,433 downwards.
TAGGAGGGGGATAGGAGAGTAGGAAAGAGAACAAGCTAAACTGTTGGGTAATCAAGGAGTCCACAAGTCACATTACACAATATCTGCCTTTTGGATATGGAATATTGACATTTGAATTAATAAGTTTTGTGTCCAAGATAAAATGGATGGAAATTTATCATGGCAACTCATCATAACAGAAGCTGCTTGTTATTTCATATAGCAAATTTCACGATTTGATTGACATAGTTGAAACTTGGACAAATAATAGTAATAAGGGATTTTTAAAAATTCATAGGCATTAATATTTTTTCATATTAATAAGATCTACTGCTGTTACAAGCAGTGTTTGTTTTGCTTTTCTCTTATAACAAATTTGAAAAATTGTGATTTAGGAGACTTAACACATACCAATATGCACAAAATGGAAATAAGCATATTGTTCATGTCTACCATATGCAGTAACTGCTATAAAGGAATTTTTCTCTGAAGACAATATAACTCACCAAATAAAATTATACATTGTAATAAATTCAGCCCATATTGGTGTGTTTCCATTCCATTTTGTTTTGCTTTTAGCTGTTTTTTTAATATTTTTCCTAATTTTGTCTACCACCTTGAGTCCACTTGAATTGGGCAGCCAATATATTTTAATACATAAATATTCTGATTTTAAAATGTTATAAAATCAAAATATAAATTCCATGCATACTTAAATCCATATTTTGGATGGGTGTTAAATTATAGTCTATCAATAGTTTCTAGTTTCAGTTGTGCCAGATTTATTTTTAAGTTACAAAGTACTTTAGACATCAAAGCATACTCCCACAACTTAGTTAGCCATTCTTAGGTTAAGAGGATCAGATAAATTTTCTAGTAAGAAGCATATAGTATTCAATTGTAATTTGTAAATTTAAATCAGTATACTTTGAAGGCATACATACTTCAGTAAAATTTAATAAAAAATATAATAGGTTGAAAAGAATTCAATTTTATGATTTATTTCATTCTAATATGAACATCATTCCACCAGACTGCTGAACTTGTCACATGTCATTGTCACCAAATAGGAAAGAATAATCTAATCTGCTACATACATTTCTATGCATGTAATGTCCATTTTAGCAATCAAAACTAGACTAACATAACAATGACAAAGTATCTTCTATCATTTTTTTTCTGGAGTTAAATTTTTTTCTTCTACTGAAATACCCATAAAAGAATCTGTATTATTGCATTCAAATTATTTATCCATTTAACCTTACAGTACAATATCTGACCTGTTTGGATTCTAACTGCATCAGGAGTCTGTAAATAAGGCTATACATCAGTGATGGCTAACCTTTCCTGGACCAAGTACCCAACCCCCAAAATACAATGTGCACATGGCCCACACATGCGCCCCGCCCCTGCACATGCACATGCATCCACCCGCATGCGCCCTGCGCATGCATGCATGGCCCCCATATGCACCCTGCCCCCACAAATAAAACTATGTGCATATGTCTATTAAGTGACCAGGACTCAAATTAAAGTTGAAGGAGTCTTTACGATTAGCACTTGGAGAAAATGTGCTATGTTAATAACAGATTGCAGTTCTCTGGATAAAATAATGTTACTATTTTATTAGTTTTGTACAAATTTGTACAAATACATATATACTGCAAATGTCATTTCTAAATTCAGAGAATGAGATTGGCTAAAATGAATTAGTGAGCAAATAAATTAGTTGCCAGCTAACCAGCAGAGGGCATAAATACATGACAAAAACTTTTTTTTATTTATTCTCAATTCTGTACAATTGTCTCTATTTATGCTTTGAAGCATCCCTAATCTCAATGAACTGCCATAGACAAATGTAAAAAGTTGATATTGAAGCCTTCAATTTATGGAACCAATACTGTGGTAAATACACCATGAAACTTGCAACAGATTCAGATAATACTTTCAATCTGAAAAAGTAAATCATATGTCACAGTCATTGTCTGCTTTCCTTCACTGTTGTTCCAGACAAAATACATCAACTCACACATTCTTTTTCTCTTCTATCCTTTCACATTTTAGCCATCTGCTCACATGACCTATTCCTTTCCACCATTATGCTATTCTAACACCTTAAAGAAGACCTAGATAGAGGCTTTTGTATATAATAGAATGTTGAAGATTAGTCTGAAAGAGTTCATATGGTGGTCCATTCTCAATCCCTAAAATATGTCATGATAACTGAAACTAAAGTATTCTGTAAGTAAATTGAAGGAAGTTTAACTTTATTTCCAGCTAAATAATTAACACTTATATATTTTATTGCACAGTATTAAGTTTATATGTTCTGCACTTTACAAAAAGAAAGAAGAAGAAAATTAGCAAGAGGAAAAAAATATCATAGAAGACAAACTGAGAACAATACCTAATGCATAATTCTTTTATGGAGAATAAAAGAAATAAAAAGCTACCAGGATTATAACCATTGAAAATACATGTCATAACCAAATTGAAAAATACAATTTCAACATTTTGCTTGTCTGTTCTAATATTACAGTAGTATCTTTAATTTTGAGTTAATAAGTGAAAGATTATATTGACATTATTAATGAATCTTTAGTTCCTTATAAACGTTCTCTAACCAAATTTGTTTTATCACAAAAAAGCAAATCATAGTTGGAAATGGTAAGTATTTAGATAAGAAACCACAGGCTCCTAGCCTGTAACTACACTGGCAATTTAAAAAATCAAAACTTTCTTGTAAAAGACATTGACAAACTGCTTTCATATTATTGCAAAAGAAAAATATGGATATGCTATCAGGAATAAAATTAGAAACTATTGCCAGTATCTCAGTGTACCTGGAATGAGTCCAATAACCTTTAAATTGCAAATTAATTGTAGAAAATACTGATGTTTAGTTTGTCTTATAGACAATGGTTTACTCCATTGTTTGTGCTCTCTGCTCCCAAATATTTGAATGCCTAAGTTTTTCTTATGATTCATTTGAGTCCAGATAATGTCACAGTTCTGAGCATTACATGCTCATAAAAAGGAGTTTCTAAATCACTAATACACTAATAATTACGGGTTTAAATCAAATTCAGCCTAATCCCAATTGAATTGCATACATAAGGCTATGCAACTCTGGTAAATTAACTGTTGTTAATTTACCAGAGCTTCTGTGGCCTTTGTGGAACCAAGAATATACAACATCAGGTATTTTCTAAGAAAATGCTACTGATTTTCTCTAAAACCTATATTAGCATTACATTTATAAACATATTTATATGTTTTATAAAACACACACACACATACACACACACACTATCACAGTCAGGCATATACCATATATGTTATACTACCAAAGGACTTTTTACAGTATTACCAAATTGAGATTACAATTTACAAATTTATTAAGATATAGTACATTTGCTAATTAATAATTGACATTATAATTGCCTATATAGAAAGGTAGATTATTGGAGTAGATCTACTTCTGAAAGTAGTAGTTTCAGAACTACTGAATCGCATGCATATATTCAGAACACAAATCCCGTGCATATATTATAAGAAAAAATACACTATAATTTAGTATTAAGAATGATATGTTAGATAAATATTTGAACAGTTAAATCAGTGGTTTTCAGGCATTTGGGGATTCCTTGCTACTTTTCATAATAGATTGCTGCTTTGTCATTTTGTCACTTTAAAGCATTATTATCTAAAACTTCATGAAACAATGGAATAAATTACAGAAGATACAAGTGTTAATATGTGCAAGATCAAAAGTCCTGAGGAGTTCTGCCTTCTGAATGCATCTTGTGTGAGTTTTTCTCATGCATTTGTGGTAGGTCTGAGTTACTATGGTCTACTGTTTGAGTTTGAGTTTGAATTTATTTAGATTTATATACCGCCCTACTCCCAAAGGACTCAGGTTGGTGAACAGCCAAAGATAAAACAGATACAATATAAAATTTAAAAAACAATTTAAAAACATATTAAATAAATTTGTCCCATACTAATTAAAACACTCCTGTTTTTTTAAAAAAAAACCAAATTAAAATTAAAATTAACAATTAAAAACAGTTAGGCCAGCCCCACTTGTTGGAATAAAAAAGTCTTGAGGGCACGGTGGAAAGTGCGTAAATCCAGGATCCTTCGTATCTCTGGGGGGAGCTCGTTCCAAAGGGCAGGTGCCCCCACAGAAAAGACTCTCCCCTTGGGGGCCGCCAGTCATCATTGTTTGGCCGACGGCACCCTGAGGAGCCCCTCTCTGTGGGAGCGTACTAGCCAGTGAGAGGCTACCGGTGGCAGAAGGCAGTCTCGTAAGTACCCAGGTCCTAAGCCATGGAGCGCTCTAAAGGTGGTAACCAATACCTTGAAGTGCACCCGGAAGACCACCGGGAGCCAGTGCAGCTCATGCAGGAGAGGTGTTACATGGGAACGCCATGTTGCTCCCACGACCACCCGCACGGCCGCATTCTGGATCAGTTGGAGCCTCTGGGTGCTCCTTAAGGGGAGCCCCATGTAGAGAGCATTACAGTAGTCCAGGCGGGAAATGACGAAGGCATGAGTGACCGTGCATAAGGAGTCCCAATCCAGAAAGGGACGCAACTGGCGAATCAGGTGAACCTGATAGAAAGTCCCCCTGGCCACAGCCATCAGATGCTCTTCTAAAGACAGCCGTGTATCCAGGAGGACACCCAAGTTGCAAGCCCTCTCCGTGGGGGCCAACGATTTGCCCCAACACAGACTGCGACTGGTCAGAGAGGAAGGAGGAGAACCACTGCAACACGGTGCTCCTCACCCCCAACTCTTCCAACCGGCGCAGCATGATACCATGGTCGAAATCCACTGAGAGGTCTAATAGGGCCAGGACAGAGGAACAGCCCCTGTCCCGAGCCCTCCAGAGATCATCAACCAATGCGACCAATGCCGTTTCCGTGCTGTACCCAGGCCTGAAACCCGACTGGAACGGATCTAGATAAACCATTTCATCCAGGTACTGGGGAAGCTGTCACGCCACCACACCCTCAACAACCTTCGCCACAAAGCGAAGGTTGGAGACTGGACGATAATTTACTAACACTGCTGGGTCCAGGGAAAGCTTCGTAAGAAGAGGCCTCACCACCACCTCTTTCAAGGAGGCAGGAAAGTCACCCTCACATCCCTACTGTGACAAATCGTTTTATCATAATCAAAAAGGGTAGAGACAAATTAAGAAGAAAAAATATGGGACTGTAATACACAGTTCTTTTTTTTTAATAGGGTAAGAGATTCCCTTACTTTGAAAGAAGTGGTCAAGAAGGGGTTAAGGTATATTTTCCAAGAAGGAATAGATAAAAGACAGACCTTTGAGCCATCTTCTGCAAGATGAAACAGATTTTCCTGATCCCCTCTTGGAAATGTGTAAATAAGTTAATTTACTTCTTGGGAAAGAGGCCAGAGAAAGATTCCCGTATGGCACATGGGCTTCCTACACTGCTTTTCATGTTCCAGTCCATATTCCATGTAGTCAATTAAAAAATGCCTAAAGATAATCATTGGATCAGAATTCCAGAGATGTAAGGTTTATGCATGATATACTTTATAAAATTTACCTGGCATTAACTGAAGTTGGATGTGCTAAATTGGATTTAGCACATCATCAAAGCATACCATCACTATCACATCAATGATCAAAATCTGAGATGTAGTTCTATTCTGAATATTTATTATTCAGTAAAGCAGGATAACAAATTAATGTAAAAAATACAGCCAAGGATTAATAAAATAAAATGAAATTACATAGCCAACATACCAAGCAGGAGTAATTAATCAGATATATCTAAACTCACACTCAGGATTGTTTAGCAACCATAATTGCTAAAACATATAAAGGACAGTTACTGGAATTGGGTATGTCTAGTTTAATGAAAAGCAGGACTAGGAGTAACATGGTAGCAGTGTTCCAATATCTAAGGAGTTGCCATAAAGAAGAGGGAGTCAATCCATTCTCCAAAGCAACTGAAAGCAGGACAAGAAGCAATTGATGGAAATTAATCAAGGACACAAGCAATCTAGAATAAGGAGAAATTTCCTGACATAATAATTAATCGTGGAATAACTTGCCCCCAGAAGTTGTGAATGCTCCAAAACTGGACATTTTTAAGAAGAGATTGAGCAACCACTTGTCTGAAATAGTATAGGGTTTCCTGCCTGGACTAAAGACATCCAAGGTCCCGTCCAAGTCTGTTATTGTGTTCTGAATCAAATTTGGCAACTCGCCTTAAAAAAACACAGTTGACTGATTTTAATATAAAAATACCAGACAAACCAAAGTGGTTAGTTAATAGGACAGTTTTTAAATCAAAGTGCCAAAGTTGATACAATGGCCAGTGTAAGTAATCCAACAAGCTAACAATTTTTTTAATCATAGTAACATTTGTATATTAATTTCATGGTATAAACACATATTACAAAATAATAAATTTTCACTAAGAAAAGTTTTCAAAAATAAAAGTAAAATTGTAATTCATTAATAATGTTACAATTTAAGTGTTATTTTATAACTAAGTGTGCACATTTTTCATGATAAAAATAATATAAAGATAAGATAGATAGATGATGATAAGATAAGATAAGATTTTAACATTTTATCTGACAGTAGTTTACCGTGTCCTCAAATTTCATCCCATTATGATTTTAAAAGTTCACTTTTGTTTTTCTGTGTTTAGATGCAGCAGAAAAGAATTCAGAATTATTGGTCTTCGTCCAGAATAACTGGTCATGAGGATGTTTTAGATCATGCTTATCATGTTGTTTCCAAGCATAAACTCTTGTCTGAGTCATTGAAGCAGATTAGATGGTCTCTCTAACTCCTTAAACCTATTCTTATTTTAGCAGAATAGAAATACATAGAAATTTTTTGCCATTAGATCTAGGTATGCATTATTTGGGGTGGGGGAGAATTGAAAACAATTACTACCAAGATATAATGGAAATAATGAGTGTAACTACACTGGCAATTTAAAAAACTAAAACTTTCTTGTAAAAGGCATTGACAAACTGCTTTCATATTATTGCAAAAGAAAAATATGTATATGCCATCAGAAATCAAATTAGAAGCTATTGCCAGTATCTCAGTGTACCTGGAAGAGTCCAATAACATTTAAGTTGCAAATTAATTGTAGAAAATACTGAAGTTTAGTTTGTCTTATAGACAATGGTTTACTCCATTGTTTGTGCTCTCTGCAACAAGTAGTTGGTAGCTAGTCTCATGAGAAAGAAGAATCCAAACTATAAACCAGAAGACCTATATGGGATGGGGGTGGTGTTTTGATCTTTTATTACCTTGTAATTTTTCACATATTTAACATAAAATTATTATTTTTATTTACACTTATTTACACTATTTTCTTTCCCTTTCCCCCAGCATGATTATACAGGAAAAATCTCTAATTCAGTCAATGGATCTGATACAATGAATATAATCCACAACAATTTATAAGATAATAATATGGTGTAAAACAATTTACATATACAGTAGCATTTTGAATAGTGCTGAATGCCAAAAGTACAGAAATAAACTATTTCAGTCTTGGCTTTAGCTTAAATGGAGAACAGAATGGATAGATATTTTTTTTTTCTCAAGTATTATGAAGTATTACAGTAAATGAAATCATGATCTTGAATATGGAACATGTAATTGTAGCAGGAAACAAAATAATATTTTGTTACATATTTAGTTAAAACTTGAAATATCCACTGTATGTATACATAGCACAAAATCTATCCCAATTTATTTCTTGAATATAGCCAACTTAGATTTGAATCCTATACTCAGTTACTTAAGCTTTCTCTTGTGTTGTCTCACTGTCCTTTTACAACATGCCAAATGGTTATATGAAAAGTAATACTCAATACGTCCTATATTGTTCACAACAAGAAGTGATAGGCATTTAAATTGCCTTTGCTTTCCCCCTCAAGACTTAAATAGACACTAATTTAAATGTGAATTAATCTAATAATTGCTAATATTTGTAAAGTTACTATATAGAAGTGTATTAAAAGAGAACTGATTGTTATGTCGATTTTCCAGAGATTTCCTCTTTTAAAGTAAATGCTGGGAAGGTGCTTTGCAAAGGTTGCCTTAGTTGGCTTGCAATTGTTTTATACACTTTCCCCTTTCTTCATTCTTTTCTGAATATCCCTGGAATAAGTAATTACTGTGGGAACACTTCTTTACAACTCTTCTCAAACAGTGAAGTTGGCAGAGACTGGTTTTATAAAGTTCACAAACTGAATAGTGCCTTATTGCCAAAAACAAAGGGACTTTAACTACAAGCATTAAAAATACACTAAGAATATGAGATAAGCAAATCTGTGAATAAAGATAAGTCTTTAATTGACAAGAAAATGAAGGATTAAGCTAATGTAGTATTATAAGCAATATGCTGAGGATTCAAACTCTGGCCTACGTTACTATTTTGGATGAGGCGATTAAAAGAGCTTTTCAAAGGACAGAAAGTAGCACTCCTCAGAGAGAGCTTCAACTAAAACGCACAAGAACAGGCACAATGGCTCCAAAGTCTTCTGCATGTGCATAGAGGTAAATAACCGAGATAATTGAAGTCTTTACAAATTAATTAAAGATAGAGTAGTAAATGAGAAACACAACTCCCACCGTGGAACTGCTACATGAAAATATGTTCTTATTCGTAGAAGGGGAATTTTTAAAAAAAAAATAGTTTAACATTTAAGTTCCCTCTTTTTTTTCAATAATTCGTAATGATTCAGAACTCAAGTTAATCATCTGCTATCTTAAGCTCCTACCTATAATGTAGTAATAATAATATTGTACTTCTTCAGAAGACTGTTAAGAGAGCTATCATGAACCTCTGCAATAATGAAAACTTCCTATAAATAAGGATTTAATTTTTAAACAATATAATGCCAAAGGTCACATTTAGACTTAAAATTATATGCCAATGGCTGTACCAGGAAATGCAAGCAGAATCAGGCCCAAAAAATTAATAAATTGGAATTTATTTGATTTGCATTTAATATGATTTCACCCATTTATGGAATAGTGTTCCAATAAAGTTACAACTTAATGGTCACTTTTGTAAGTATTTTAGGCATAGATTTTTATACTAAGGTTTGTCGGGAGTGGGAGTTTACCCTGTGTACTGTTGGTATAAATAGTTGCCTTGCAAGTTAGGCAGTCTTATGAAATTGATTAAAAAATAATAGACAACATTTATGATGGATCTGGTGCATTTGATAACTAGGTCATTATCAAGTGAGCTAATTTAATCTTGTGGGTAAGGCACAAGAAAGCAAGCGACCATGAGACCAAGAGACCAAGTCCTGCCTTAGTCATGAAAGCCAGGTATGTAACCTTGGGCCAATTACTTTCTCCCAGCCCAACTCATCTCACAGAATTGTTGTTGTGTGGAAAATAGGAGGAGAAAGATGTATTGGATATATGTTTGCTGCCTTGAATTATTTGTAAAAGTAATATAGGCAGGATACAAATAAATAAATAAAATAGAAAAATAATTATGATAGGAAAATGTATATATAAACCAATAAAATCATATGTAAGGAATATATCTGTCAGTTGGTGAGAACCATAGGAAAATGCTGCACAAAATGCTGGTATGAGCTCAGAATTCATTCCAAATTATACAGCTAAAAGTCTGTAGATATTCTTAGTCATTCAGGTCATGGTTGTCCCAAAGGTGCTTTCTCAGGAGGCAAGTGGACTTTCTTGTTTTTTCTTTGAAGACATTTTGCTTCTCATCTAAGAAGCTTCTAATACTGGGGATTAGAAGGATATATACTCCTTGCAGACTTTTAGCTATACAATTTGGGTTGAACACCCTTTGAGTGGTGCAGGAGTAGGAATGGATTTCCAGAAAAAAAAAATTGCAGACTACAAGAACCAGGAGCACTACTCAGGTGACCCTGAGGACACAGATAAACCTCCAAGTGCTTCAACAGCTCTCTAAAAGGATGCAAATGACCAGAAGTCTGCAAGGAATATAAATCCTTCCATTCCCCACTATCTGTCAGAGCTGAAGAAACTTCTTGGATGAGAAGCAAAATGTCTTCAACGAAAAAACAAGGAAGTTCAATTGCCTCCTGAAAAAGCACCTTTGGGATTATTTCACCATAGTAATTATATAACACTGTAGTTTTAAATTGAGTAACAACATTTCCTCAAATTAAGAAGGTCCATTCAATGACATAGTGTAGCATAAACATTATAAAAAAGAGAACAAAGAAACTACAGAATTTACAATACTACTTTAAATGTTCAATACAAGTAGGAATTAATTCAAGATATTGATAGGTCAACAAAAGGGTTAAGAACTAAACTATATGCTGCTTTAATGGAATATAAATTCTTCCCATTAGATTAACATCAATTTGGGCACATGACTCATATACTATTATAAGGGAGGGGAATCAAAATGGATTAGTAATGAAAATTATGATTAAAAAAAACTGTTGTCTTATATTGATTTAGAAAGATAGTGCTATTTATAAAAAATTCTAGAAGTAACATATGACTGATGAAGCCATATTAATATTTTTGTATGTTATTCAATTATTTTATGTTATTTTGTTTTTACACAATAATAAGAACAAGAGTAAGAATTAAATATAACCATCAGAAATCTTGAAAAGTTTTCTTTCTCTTTTCTCTTTCTCTTTCCTGGGAGAGGGGCAACCAAACTTGCTTGACCAAACTAATGTCTTATAGTTTAGGAACAGATGCGGCAATGCTGTAATGGTTAGTTAATTAAAATAAGACTATCAAAAAAGACTGTCAGAATCGCTGTATGTGCTCCATTACACAAACTCAAACAGATTCCCTTCAAGTCTTAGAAACAAGTTCTTTCAATCTTCTTTGCTTTACTGTCGCAATTCATAATGCCATTTCACGGAGAATGGCAAGCACTTCCTTTTCCAAATATTTAAAGCTCTAATAAGTTTTGTGGTTTTCTTTCTTTTTTAAATTGGTACTAAGGAGAATCAAGTCAGCTATGAAAAAAGAGGATTTAATTAAAATGTCTTTTACAAAACTGATGAAAAGAACTGGCAGCAATTGAAGAAGAAGAGTTAAGAGCAAAGCTAAGCTGTAAACTGAAACACAAGGAGCAACTGGAGAAGCCCAACATGCTTTGAATGTAAGTAGAAGTATACCTGTCCAGTTCTGATTACCAGTCCATCAAGATTTTAAATAGCCACTCTTAGCAATAAAAGCTTTTCAAGCACTCATCAGTTCTGATCTAAATGGATTCCATAGGCATGAGGTTCTTTTAATAATGAGAAGACAACTCTGCCTGAAGGCATTAAAAAAAAAGCTGTCCATAGGAATGCTAAGTAGTCAGTGAATACAACTTGTGGGATGTGTGAAAATCTTCTCTATCATGCATTTAGATTTGTATAAACATCAATGTATGGTTTCAAAAGAAAGAATGCCTAACTTATATAAGGTAAAGGTAAAGGTCCCCCTTGCCCATATGTGTTAGTCGTTCCTGACTCTAGGGGGCGGTGCTCATCTCCGTTTCAAAGCCGAAGAGCCAGTGCTGTCCGAAGACGTCTCCGTGGTCATGTGGCTCGCATGACTAAACACCAAAGGTGCAGGGAACACTGTTACCTTCCCACCAAAGGTGGTCCCTATTTTTTCTACTTGCACTTTTTACGTGCTTTCGAACTGATAGGTTGGCAGAAGCTGGGACAAGTAATGGGAGCTTATCCCATTACGCAGCACTAGGGATTCTAACCACTGAACTGCCGACCTTTCGATCGACAAGCTCAGCATCTTAGCCACTGAGCCACTGTGTCCCTTTAACTTATATACCTTGGTATATAAATGGCCAACCTTGTTTAGACTTTGTGAAACCCAATGGATTAAAATTTATAGAAAAATAGGGAGAGACTCTTCAACTAAATTGGAGCTCCATTCTAGAATAACTTGTTTTTTAAATGAATTATGTTACAGTAAAAATATTTTTTAAATGTCTACAATTTTATTTGATCATGAGTTACTTTATTTTAAAGTATGCAAAAAAGGTACAATGGGGCAAGATTATAAAGTGGTAATTAAACTTTGTGAATCCTTCTGAATAGAGTAGTTGGTAGACTAGGCTTAGATTAATTTTTTTCTGACTCTAATTTATAGTAAGCATGCTGTTTTCTAAACTTTGATTAATTTAGATTTCATATAGTTCTTGGCATCATAAGTTTATTAACAAACTCATATGGCATTTCCTGGTTGAAGGACTCTTAAAAAAACTAGAAAAGAACTGAAGTTACATTTATTAAAGTAGAAATGAAGAACAGAACTAATCCAAAGATCTAGAATGTACTTGTGCAAATCTATTTATTCTACAATTCTTGAATTTTATGCAGAAAGCTAGGAACTATAAACTATATCCATTCTATCTGAACTAACATTTCTTTCTATTTAATCTGGATTAGTAATAGTATTGATACATATGTCACAATTCCATTCACCAGAAACTTATCAAAGGTATCTAGAAAAATATATGTCATGATAGAAAGGTTCATAGATGAATAGCCTATCAGGGCCTTACCTAAATTGGAAGACAAGATAACATTTCTTTGTCCTTTATCCTCTTTCCTCTGACTATTTGACTGAAGCCAAATAAGCTAAAATATCAAATTAGTTACACAATCATACAATTTTTTTAAAAAAAAATTGAATATTTTTACTCATAACATTAATAAGCCAACTAATAATGACAGTTAAAAGCTATGAAAATTATCAGGCATTTATCACAAATAAGTCAATAATAAAAAAAGAATGAGATCAGTGACATGGTATCAGTGTTCCAAGGAACACAAAGCCACAAAGAAAAGGGGGTCATCCTATTTTTCAAAACACCAGAAAGCAAGACAAGAAGCAATGATTGGAAACTAATCAAGGAGAGAAGCAACCTAGAACTGAGGAGAAATTTCCTGATAGTGAGAACAATAAACCAATGGAACGGCTTGCCTTCAGAAGTTCTGGGTGCACCATCACTGGAGGCTTTTAAAAAGTGATTGGAGCATCATTTGTCTGAAATGGTATAGGGTTTCCTGCTTGAGCAGGGAGTTGGACTTGAAGGTCCCTTCCAACTGTGTTATTCTGTTAAATCCTCTTTTAATAGTAATTTTTAAATTGCTTGACTCTCACTTTTCTGCAGAAAGGATTTGCATTCTACCACCATAAAATCAATCTATAATAAAATACAGTAAGAAGTTGAATTTGATAAAAAAATTACCCACTCAACCATTAAGTAATATCATCAAATTGTAATACATTTCTTAATTAGTTAACCCAAGAAATACTTTAGTTTTAGAATGAGGTTGTTTCAGATTCCCATTTTGTCCCACCAACTTAAGATCCTCTTCTTTCCAGTTGACCCCTCTAATGATGACCAATACCTTCTACTGCTCTTGGAGCCAGCAATACAAACCAAATTACAACTCTATAGCTATTCATGGCCAACCATCATCTTGATGGACTATGAACATGCTCTAACGATTTTAGCTGGCAGCCCATTGATTTTGAATTGCAAGCTGATTTCTTAGCCTTACCCAAAAATACCTTTTTGAGTCAATCTACATACTTTGTCCAACCAGCCAGGTATCTCAGATGTCTCATAACAATTCCAAAATTCAAAACAGTCTTTCCTTTAGTAAGATTCCACATCCCTCCAACAGCCATTACTAAAGAAAGATTCAAAAAAAGTCCCTTCAAACAAAGATTGTATCCACATGGTGGTGGAATAAGTGAATTGTGGGAACATGTTATGCTCTATTGTCCCAGGAGCATGTCAGGAACTATTACTTCAACTTGTTATTAAATATCCTAATTTATTTTACCTAAAAATGCTATTATCAGATCAATCTTAGTCCATTTCTCTGCCCATTGCCAAGCTCAGTAATTTCCTCTTTAGGTTGTAGGATAGATTCTAACCTCTTTTAGATATTTTAGACATTTTAGTGTATGTATGTACAGTATGTATGTATGTATGTATGGTATGTATATGTATACATATATGTATACATATACATATATTCTCTTTTTCTATTTTAAATAACTATGATTTCTGTATTTTACCTGCTGGGCCAAATAAGGATTTGAAGTTGAATGTGGAGTCAGATGACGCTGTTCAACTGCCAACCAATTACATTATATTACCTGGCAGACAAATACTCCAGTTTTACATAACAATTTTTCCTTCCCACCTTTAATTCCATCATAGCATATCATGTAAGGCTTTGAAGAAAATTAGCAATTTCATTTAAAGACTAACACCTATTTCAGTTGACAATGATGCTCTGTGGAAGCATTTTTCTGCATGTAAATAGTCATAATCAAGTTTATACTGCCATTCATTAAGGAGTCAAGTATGGTAGCATTCTTGTTTCCTTATCTGACATTTGTACTGATCTTCACCAAATGGGAATTCCATTTCCTGACTAAGGTCCACCAAGCATTTATTGTATATGCTCATAACACATTTTATCTGGTTTGCAAAGTTGTGTCCAAAGTTGGTTTGTAACTATGTATTATCACTATTATAATGAGGACGGTTGTCCAGATACAAACCAGTTCAGTTTAATGCTTGGGAAGCTGTCAAATCTTGACTTATACCATATAAACATAAGCCATAACTTGTAGAGATGAAAAAAATACTGTATGTATGTGTGTGTGTATATATACAATATATACACACACATATATACACACATACACATACACTACATGCTATATGGTATTATACTATACATATTTGCTATATTGTATTTCCCATAATAAAATGTAAAGATAAGAAAGCATAGTATATAGTTCTGGTATTATTAAAACAAGAGCTATTGGGTAATTTATTTCTTTTTCTGTACTGTACAGGAAGGAGAGACAGTTGGCATTATTCAAGTATTGGCTAGATGCCCATTATATAAGCACTGTCCAGCATGAAACTTAGTGTATCCTTGCCCTCATACTGGTTACGCAAAAATGAATCTTACACCAGTGCCATTGCCATTCATATATGCTGATCTGTTAAAATAATGAATGCAATGTGAAACTCTCTAAGTGCTAAGATCAATGGTCACTTCTTGCCCTTTGATTAAATACCAGACAACAACAGGTTTTACCACCAATGAGGATAAAAAAACTCCACTTAGGATATTCATTCTCATAGCTGAGTGGTGCATTAAAGCATTTCAACAAAAAAGCAGAAGGTTACCTTGGCAGTTCAACTGTAATGGAAGCCAGCATAGTTGCTGCACTTATAATTATTAATTTAACAAAAGCTATCAGGAACACCTTTGTAAAACATTTCAGAAAAAATATCTTTCAGCATTCTAACTCTTATTTCTTGGAAGACTGTGACTCTTCATGACAGTTTATCCAAAGAAAAGGGGAAAACTCGTAATATGTAGAAACAGGACTAGAGATAGATATTGTTGATCCTTAAATGTAAATGATCTGTAATTGCATTTTCCTGCCACAATTACCATTGCACCAGCCTTCAAATTTGAAAAAAATAAAATAAACTGAATTTTATAACTCTGAAGTTTGCATTGTTTATTTTGTCCTTCATCTGAATCCAAGACAAAACACAGACAATGTCTAATTTCTGCCAAGCCATTAATAGCATGACCAATTTCTCTTGCACTCAGCCAAAAATACAAAATAACTTTTCTTCATTGCACTTTACAGCACCCAACATTTTCTTTACTCCTGGATGGTCATAATTGTCCCTTTAACCTAAGACACTTTATAGAAAGAGAGGAAGAAGGAGGAAGGGAAAGAGAAAACATAATATAATTTGGGGAATCTACTTTTAGCCTCAGGATCATAGGACATCTCTGAAAATATTGCATAATAACTGTTGTGTAAGTAATTGAAACTGCAGAAATGACGAACAATATTGTGATATTTTGCATGAAACCAGGTGGGCAGATAGAAGCAGAACAAGTTAGATTTTGATCCAAAAAATCCAGTGCAAACCAGAAATTCAAGCAAAAAAATAATATTATAAAATACTGCTAGAAGATGGAAAGTTGCCTTCATAAGCATCATACTGACCAGAGATTAGAAATGTTGTTAAATATGTAGATTATTAAGAGGTATAAATCTACTGTGTGTGATTTATAAAGAACTTTTATCTACTTTTCAGATAACAATGAACTATGATTGAAATCCTGCACCATCCTGCTTTTGCCTCACCAGACATTCCAAGACTGGAGTAAAATCCAAACTTGTTCACTTATACTTGAAATTAAAATCTAAAGTAGGAAGGGAAGGGAAGGGAAGGGAAGGAAAGGGAAGGAAGGAAGGAAGGAAGGAAGGTCAAAGAATATCAAAAAGAAGTCAGCATGTGCTTCATCAATTATAAAAAAAAACTCTGTTGGTCACATCAAACTGAAGAACATGCTTAGAAAAATTGGACTTTCAGAACATCTCACTGTCTTCATGAGAAATTTATATACAGGTCAGAAGATTACAGTGCAGACAGAACATGCCATGGTGTAATACATTGGTTCCAGGTAGGTAAAGGAGTGTGATAAGGGTATACTCCCCTTATTTATTCAATCTAATATACCGAATATAATATTAAGGGAAACTGGATGGGAAGAAGATGAAAATTTAAAAGCAGAAGAAGAAACATAAGTAACCTATGTTATGCTGACAACACTTCTATGATAGCTGAAAGAGCAAAGAATCTGAAAATTTTAGTAGTAAAAGTCAAAGAACACAGTGAAAATATGAGATTAAAAATAACTATAAAGAAAACCAAACTAATGAAAATGGGTAGACCTAACAGCCTTAGAATTAACAGTGGAAGTGGTGGATAATGTCTCCCTTTCAGGATCAACCCTCAACGTTAAAGGAGTAAGCGATCAAGAAATATGCCACAGATTATGCTCAGTAAAGCAGCCATAAATCCCAGAAATGTTTAAATTCCAGGATGTGTCTAAATCTACAAAAATCAAAATTGTGCAAACCATGGTATTACCTATGACATTCTATGGAAGCAAAGGTTGGGCTTTTAAAAAGTAGAATAAGAGAATTGTCATCTTTCAGTTTTGGTGTTGAAGGAGACTCCTAAAAATATCATGGGCAATGAAGAAACCAAACTGATCCATCATTGAGCAATTCAACACAGAGCTCTCACTCAATGCACAAATGACTCTGCTCAAATTACCCTACTTGGAACATAGTATGCAAAAACCTTTATGAAAAGGCTCTAATTCTGGGAAAGGAAGGAAGGAAGGAAGGAAGGAAGGAAGGAAGGAAGGAAGGAAGGAAGGAAGGAAGGAAGGAAGGAAGGAAGAAAAGAAAAGAAAAGAAAATGCTCAGCAGCAAGAATGGACTCAGTTATACTGGCAATGAATGAACTGTTGGCAGACTTGAAAAAAACAGGATATGGATAGATCATCATAGACAAAATCTGTGTCATGGACAAAATCCATGCCGTTGCTCGGAATTGAAAATGACTTGATGACAAATGATCAATAAATATTTGAAATTGATAGTTCCATCAAGAGCCCTATTTTCAATTTAGAGTCAATACACCCATGCATATGTTACATACAAGTAATAGTTTGTAGAAATGACTTTCAGGAATAAAAGGAAGAAATGCTATCCAGGAAACAATAGACAAGAAAGGGAAGAACCTGCAAGGGTTATGGTTAGGGTTCAATTGGTGAGACAGTAAATGGGACAGTGGAAGATTTGTACTTACAAACTTGTAAGATTCTATTGATGTAATTGTACAGTAAAGTACATATTGTACATCTACATTTAGCTCATCTAATCAGGTTTACTGTACCAGGGCTAAAAATATGAGAGAACTGTTTTTATCAAGGCTTGCGTGCACTAGAGGTTGGGTTTTTTTTAAAAAAAAAGGAAATCTGAAGCTGAAAATTGGTTATATTGGTTATATTAAGAGTTCCTGACTTTTATCAGTATTAAAAACTACTCTTATATAGAATTTCAATTAAATTCTCAATTGGATGTAAAGATTTTATAGCTGTTTACTTCTGGAATGGCCAAAGATTTTATCTGAAGAACATGTAATTCATGTAAAACTTTTCTCTACAATTTTTTTCCAGCATTCAATCGTTGAAATTTAATGTCTTCATTATTCTATCACTCTGTGCATATATTAATTAAAAATTTAAAATGTATTACCTTGAAAGGTTGTATGACCAGGATTTTAACCTTAAACATTACATATACATCAATACAGTTAATGCCATAATAATTCAGATATGAGTTTATATCAAGTGTCCCCAACCCCCGGTCTTTGGACTGGCACTGGGCTGCAGCATGCCAGAAACTGGGCTGCACAAACAAGCAAAGTCCCATCTGCGGGATGAAGGCAGCATGCAAAGCCATGATCCCTCTGGTCCACAGAAAAACCTCTTTCCATGGAACCAATCCCTGATGCCCAAAAGGTTGGGGGCCGCTGGTTTATCAGGTTAAAGGTATTTTTTTTTCTGACAAAAAAGAAAAAAATGCTATTGTAAAACTTTAAGTTATCTAAATTGGATGTAGGCTAAATTAAGAAGCAATTTGACACTGGGGTCTCTCTCTTTTTTTTTTTTTTTTGCTATTAATACTAGTATTTCCATGGATAAAAAAAGTTTAATGCTGCTCATGTAAAAATATATATTCTACAATAATTAACAGCAAACATATTTTAAAAAGAATTTTATTAAGAAGCATTAAACTGATCCTCTGTATTAAAATAAATTATGTTATAAAACAGCAACAGATTGCTGCTTAAGCATTTTTGTTGCCAACATTTATCTAGTCTTATGTGCAAATTAAAATGTAAACATTATATTTACAAATTTAAGGCATTGTCATCAGATGGACACAAACACACATTTTATGCTTAATATGAATAATTTATTATCAAGAGCGTATTTTTTAAACACTTAACATAATTTCTTTCAGTTATTTAAAGCATATGAAATTCATTCACAACAGACAGTGTGAATGACCCTAGAACTTAAGTTTCATTAGTTTTTTCATAAGGTAGCATTAAAAAGACACAATCTCAACAAAGCCAATAAGTTCAACCATAAAAGAAATTTCAGTATTCCCTAAGGCTATGGTCTGACTTGATTTAATAGGAATGGAAATGAGATTTATCTCTGTGTTATTATTATTCTTCCCACAATCTGTGAGTATAGGACTAGTAAACTAATAGTATACAGACTAGGAAAAAGTACTGGTTTGAAGAATTACCTGTAAGGTTTCAGGTCACCGAATGGAAACTAAAAATTAAGGAGAAGAAAAAAGTTGACTTATATTTAATATAAACGGAAATTTGAAGTTGTAACATAAAATAAAATACCAACTAAACATGAACACTTTTAAAATCAGTAGTAGTGAAAACTGTCTCTGTTAATAGTAATCCAATGGTAGAAATGTAACAAGTATAAGTTTTTCTCATTTACAAACTGCTTTTAGATTTGATCTCTTAACTGAGTTTCTAGTATCTGAAATAAATAATAAAAGCCCGGTCCAGCACAATACCACAGAAAAAGGAAAGCAAGAAATCCAAGAAGAAACCAGCATGTTTGCACAAAGATCTCTGATAAACTGAAAAACAAAAAGGAAAAGTACAAAAACTGGAAAGAGAGACACATAACTAAGGCAGAATATCAGGAATAGCCCAAATCTGTGAAGATGAAGTCAGGAAAGCAAAGGCTCAGAATGAACAAAGACTTGCAATAAAAGTCAAAGATAATTTTTAAAAAGTTTCTTTCAACATATAAATAACAATAAAAAAGTCAAGGAAACAGTCAGTCCACTAAAGATACAAGATGGCAAGGAAGTAAAAAGCAGTAGAGAGAAAGTAGAGCTGCCGAACATATTCTTTGCATCAGTCTATACACAGAAAAAAACTATAGTTCAACCTACCAAAAACATAACCGTAAAAGACTAGAAACAAAAATTAAAATAAGCAAAGAAAACAGTAAAAGAACATCTGTCTGATCTTGACAAATGTAAATCACCAGGACCTGATGAATTACATCCCAGAGTTCTGAAGGAGCTGGCAGGTGTTATCTCAGAACCATTGTACCATATCTTTAAAAAATCCTCGAACCCCGGGAACTACTTGAGGATTGGAAAAGAACTGATGTGATTCACATCTTCAAGAAAAGGAAGGGAAAAAAAACAGATCCTGAAAACTACAGAGCAGTCAGCCTAATATCAATACCTGGAAAGATACTAGAAAAGATCATCAAAAAACAGATCTGCAAACATCTAGAATCAAATAAAGTTATAACTAGAAGCCAGCATGGGTTTGTTAAAAACAGATCATGCCAAACCAATCTTATTTCATTCTTTGACAAAATGACTAAATTGGTAGAGGAGAAAAATGCTGTGGATATAGAATACTTAGATTTCAGTAAGGCGTTCTACAAAGTAGATCACAACCTACTTCTTGTTAAGCTAGAAAAATGTGGGATAGACAGCATCACCACCAGATGCATTTGTAACTGGGTGACAAATTGTACTCAACAGGTAGTTCTTAATGTAGTAAAATCTAGCAGCGGCAGCCAAAAATACAATCCTTTGCTGCATAAACAGAGGCATATAATCAAAATCACATGAAGTATTAGTACCACTTTATAAAACCTTTGTAAGACCACACCTGAGATATTACATTCAATTTTGGTCACTGCATTACAAAAAAGATGTTGAAATTTTGGAAAAAGTGAAAAGAAGAGCAACTAAAACAATTAAAGACCTGGAGACTAAATCATATGAAGAACAGCTGCATTGGATATGGCTAGTCTAGAGAAAAGAAGGACTAGTGATGACATGATAGCAGTAATCCAGTATTTGAGGAGCTGCCACTAAGAAGAGGTGGTCAGCTTATTTTCCAACACACCAGAAAGCAAGACAAGAAACAATGGAGGAAACTAATCAAGGAGAGAAGCAACCTGGAATTAAGGAGAAATGTCTTAACAGTGAGAATAATTAACCAATGGAAGAGCTTGCCTTCAGAAATTGTGGGTGCTTCATCACTGGAGGTTTTTAAGGGGAAACAGTCACTTGTCTGAAATGTTATAGGGTCTCCTGCTTGCGCAGGAGGGATTAGAAGATCTCCAATGTCCCTTCCAGCTCTATTCTGACTGACTTAAATGATGTCAAGCATTGCCTTCCAAAATAACTTCATTAATTCTATGGGCTAGGTATGAGACTGGAATTCATTTTCCAACAAAATAGAATAGAATTTATTTATTTATTTATTTATTTATTTATTTATTTATTTATTTATTTATTTATTTATTTATTTATTCAGGCAGACAGACAGACAGACAGACAGACAGACATATATACATACATACATTTATCACATTTCTACATTACCTATCTCATCTAAGTGATTCTGGTGGTTTACAATAAAAAAGATAACGGAAAGATACTTAATGGGGGGGCAGACTTCTGATAGTTTAAGGATTATATGGAGCAATGCATATGCTTGGTGCATATGGAGAGCATATGCACCAAGACAAATTCCTTGTGTGTCCAATCACACTTGACCAATAAAGAATTATATTCTATTTTATTCTATCCAAATCCCAATGTATTATGTTTTGGTTAATTTAAGTTGCAGGAAAGAAAGAAAGCCTTTCTTCCACAGCAATTATAATCAAAAATCATCTAAATTAGCATGTGCCCACTGCAAATTAGCAAATCTAGTTCTCTGAGTTATTCCATTGCATCTTAACTTGAACTATCTACAGAAATTTCACAGATTAAAAGCAAAGCAAAGATAATAACTGTTTCCTAAGTAATATAAACTGACAGAACTTTCTAATCGCCATAGTTTGTAAACATTGTATTCAGATTAGCAATTTCTCCAATCAGGATATGCATGGATTAATTTACAATTTGTTTATCTTCAGTGACTCCACAACTGATTCCAGACACCAAAAGAGATTTTTCACTGTGTTCCTTGGTTTAACAAATTGAAGAGAAAATCTCTCTATAATCTATATACAGGAAAACAAGACAAACTAAGAAAAGAAAAGTGCTAAAATAGGGAATGATAGGGAAGCTGGAATGGTGAAATAGTTAAGCAAAGCACTGTCTAGACTTGCCTATTTTAATAATTTACTTTTGATTTGGGTATGTCTAGTTTAATGAAAAGAAGTACTGGGGGTGACATGATAGCAGTGTTCCAATATCTCAGGAGTTGCCACAAAGAAAAGAGAGGTCAATGTATTCTCCAAAGCACCTGAAGGCAGGACAAGAAGCAATGGATAGAAACTAATCAAGGAGAGAATCAACCTGGAACTAAGAAAAAATTTCCTGACCATTAGAACAATTAATCAGCAGAACAACTTGCCTCCAGAAGTTATAGGTGCTGCAACATTGAGTTCTTTAAGAAGACATTGGACAACCATTTGTATGAAATAGTATAGGACCGTGATGGCGAACCTATAGCACACATGCCACAGGTGGCACATGGAGCCATATCTGTGGGCACGCAAGCGTTGCTCTAATTCAGCTTCAGTGCACTTATGTGCACTGGCCAGCTGATTTCTGGGCCTTCTGGGCCCACCGGAAGTCAGGAAATGGGCTATTTCCAGCCTCCGGAGGGCCTCCAGGGGGTGGGAAAGGCTGTTTTCGCCCCCCCCCCCAGGCTCCAAGAAAGGCTCTGGAGCATGAGGAAGGCAAAAAATGGACTTACCAGGCCCACCGTGCCATCACGTGCCAAAAGCGGGGGGAGCATGGGGGGTCATGTGTGCATTCATGGGGAGGCGCATTGAATTATGGGTGTGGGTACGCACGTGCATGACCCCCTCTTGCAGCCCCTGCTTTTGGCACACGATGGCATCACTGGTATAGGATTTTCTGCTTGAGAAAGGGGTTGAAGCAGAAGACCTTCAAGGTCCCTTTCAACTCTATTATTCTTTTCTGCTCTGATTTCTACTCCTGGAAGAAAATTAGGACTACTACCCCATTTCCCCCAAAATAATACATCCCCTGATAATAAGCTCAATCGGGCTTTTGACCACATGGCAATAAGGCCAAGCACTTACTTCAGGGTTCAAAAAAAATATAAAACAGGGTCTTATTTTCGGAGAAACACTGTAATCCTCAATTTACAACTGGTCACTTAGTGACTGTTCAAACTCAACAGAACATGGCTCTTGGCTATCAGCTCACATTTATGGCCATTTGAAGCATCCTGTGGTCATGTGACCATGATTTGTGATGATTTTTTTGTAAACTGGCATTTATTTCCACTATCAAGTAAAAAATACCCATTGGGGAAAAAAATGATTTTGACCACCCACAATATCTTACGATTCCAGGCTCAATTATGGTTATAAGTCAAGGGCTACCTATATACAGATAATATTACAGAACTGAACTCCTCTTTTTTTCTCCCATCGAAGTTATCTTTGTGCCACCAGGTTAATTTCAGTCCCAGTCTAGGCCAGAAATCAAACTGAGATGAATCCAAAGTTTGAAGTCTAAAGCCAAAAATTCATTACTTGTTCCAACTTCTTGAGCAAAAGTTCATATTTGATCATATACAGCAATTAAATATTAAAACAATTTAAAATATTTTATTGCATATATATCACCTTGTTCATTCAAAAAAATACTTGCACACTTTTTATCTCCGTTTGTATGAAAAAAAATGAAATTGGAAGCATTTGATTTGTACAGTGTAGTATGAGACAGAAACAATTCTTCCAATATTAAAATAAGTTTAATGCACAAGTGGATAAGAATGTGTACTTGGCTTTAAATATTTAAATAAAAAACTATAATGTTTATTGAATATTGATTATTTACAATCAGTATTTTATCTCCCTGTTGAAAATATAATTTTTTTAGATGAAAGCAGAAAGTCAAAACATTTTGAAAATGTAAACACTGAAAACAGTATCAGTATTTTTAAAGGTATGTCTTCCTTCTATGATGCATTTAATTAGGATCTAATGTCTTTTATATTAAATATCAAAAACTTTGGAGTTTATTTTACCACCCTGTAATGACTTTCTTAGTATTAAATGTTTTTGAACCACAGCTGAAAGGAGAGTAGATCAGAAAGTATTTTTTAATTCAAATAATTCCAATAAAATATAAATGCTTTAAAAGTTGCAAGCAGGTCAGCAACATTTCTATACATCCAGTTGAGTTTTATTTTGCTTCCTACTGTATTTTGTGAAACTATATATTGACTACATTGAGTTGCCATTGGTGCTTCCAAAGTTTTGAAATTAATCACAGCTCTCAATGGATAATACACCACAGTTATATTATCTGTAAAGTCTCTCTGCAGAAAGAGTTTTCACTTCAAAAATATAAATATTTGGCATGCACACAGCTTCAGTATGAAGAGTTAAGAGCAAACCAAAGAATTGCCTTCAATTTTATTCTCAATCCCTTCACCACCACCATCTACTCTGTTTCCTGGTTTTCATCATGTGACACACCCAATTCACTTTTGAAAAATCCCTTATCCTTTTTATATTTGCAAGTTTTCAGGTTCCCAGAAAGCCTAATTTATAACTTGGAGGAGGTTGCAGTTTTCTGGCACAAGCAATTGTGCAGATGTTATTCCTTAAGGAACACTATCTTGATTGCCTTTGTGAATAATGGCTCAGAGCTGGCTGGCATAGTGCCAAGAGTTCTCTCATAGCTGAATGTATAAAACTACTCTCCTACTGAAAGAAGACCCCCAGTAGGATAATATATTATTACGCATGATTCAAATTACAGGATCTGCAGAGGGGAACTAGTGGCTGAATAAGGATAAGCGCACATGGAATACTGATGATGGCATGATGGAATCTATCATGCATTGAAAAAGCCATCATTTTTTGCATTTAAATCCTCCATATCTTCTTTTTTTTTTTAAAGGGACTATGCTGTAAATTAATCATTTTACATATCCAAATGATTTCTGCCACATTTTCATTTCAAAATAAAGCTGTGTTTCTTGCCAAGCATTGCAATCCATGAGCTCTAATTTAATAAAATAGTCTGGAATTATTCTCCTATCTGATCCAGTTACAGCTGTTTGGATATTGTAGAACAAAACGTGCCTTGTTTTGAATTGAAATCTTTGTATTCTACATCATTCTGGGATGTTTTTAAATCCTTTGCACAACAAATTACTACAGCCACAAAGAACTAAATCCACATGTTTGACACATCATTGGTTTCTCAAGCATTTTCCTTTTTAAAAGAAGCATTGTTCGAGAAACTATGCATGAAAAAGGAAGGGGAAGAAATAAGGTATTCAGTATATTTTTCTATTTGCTAGGGAAAAAAAATCTCATCCAGGGAGACAGCTATTATTTGGGATATTAATATGCAAGTGTTAAACACATAGCCAACTAGAGAGTCTATCTATCCCTTGCTCAAAATAGCCCCAAGCTACCTCTCTTCCTAACTTCTTTTCACACACACGCTCTTGTATTCAGTTATTCTAGCAAAAAAGGATGCTAATCAGGTGCATTGTGTTGGAGTAGGAGGAGTGAGAATAAAATTTGTTCAGAAATGGCCTCAGTCCTATTCATTAATATAGTGACATCTTGGCTGAAAAGTGGCAGAAAATGAAACACAGCACTGAACTTGGTTCAGATGTGACAGATGCTGCTAAGAGAAAGCACAGCATGTAAGGGGGGGTTGCTACAAGAGAAGTCTGAAAGCAAAGAAATGTTTAAGTGCGGTTGTACGAAGATGCAGAGATCGTCTGCAGCAGCACTTGCGTTACCTTGCGTTACCTTCAAAGCCTTGAAAATATTACAATGCAAGAAGCTGAAGCAGAGTGGGAGGGTAGTAAACTGCACATAAGAAGAAGCATTTTTAAAATCAGATGCTCATTTCATTATATACAAAGAAATGCCATTTTTTTTAAAAAGAAAGAAACGCTCTCTGTGTAAAAAATAAATAAATACACAGTACCCACGTTATCAGCACCTCCCTCCTGAGACAACAGTTTTCACAAGATCCCAGAGCATCTGGGAAAATGAAGCCACCATTTTGCATAGTGATTCAAATTATGCTGATAGAATAGTTAATTGAGCGACCTAATCTCAGGGAGGGGGAAAGGAGAAAAAAAGATACATTAAATAAAGTTCATTACTCTATGATGTAAATGAGTTTCTCACCAATGATGTCACTGATTGGCTGAGATGTGGAGCTGGTTTCGAAGAGTGCAGCATGGCCGGATTGGCTGCTAGCTCTTCTGGTGACTGCCTGCTTGGGCAGCTCTTGAACCAGACACTTTTCTCCCACTCTTCTTGTCGTACGAAGGAAATCTTGTTCATCCCAGCTGTGTCTCCATAGTAGTGGCACCCTAAGAGATTCTCCCTCCTGCTTCCCACAGCTCATCTGTAAGGCGGTCGCTGCTGTGAAATACCAGCCTTTGGCACGGAGCCCAGACTACGTTGTTAGATCCGTCTATAATACAGAAAAGACATTTTTTTTAATAGCAGTTTGTTCACCAAATTACTTTCACGGAATGATTAATAATGTCCCAATTGGAAATGGTTTGTGTACTTTTAAATTATGTCACTCACAAACTTTCTAAAATACACGAGACAACCTACAATAGAGGAGAGCAGCATGAGCTTGCATAGAAAATACAAAAAAGCAAGCAGGCATGATGCCTCTTTGTTTACCTTGATTATAGAATTCTTCATTTTGTTCTAAGAACTGTGACTGATTTCTTGGCAGACACCCAACCATTTTGATTATGACTGTTGTTGCTTTGGAAAAAAAGAAAAAGAAAAGGGGGGGAGTTAAATCGCCATCATTCTCCTATTTGCATCAATGTGGGTATTTTTTTTCTCCCTCTATTCAAGACAGGGGATTCTCAATTAGTATTCTGTTTTAGTATGTCACCAAAAGAAGGAAATGATATCCAAACCACCCCTGCAAATAAATAAATAAATAAATAAATCTGAAAGGCAGGAGAAGGAGGGGGAACCCTACAGCGTTTACATCTCAGCTGTCTGAGGGAGGAGGCGGAGAGAGAGAGACAGAGACAGAGACTGAAAGAAAAGAAGAATGCAGTGATATTAACTTTGCCAGACAATAGAGTACCTACAGGCTTTCCTCCAGACAAGTCTTTTATAACCACTGAGTATTATATGCTACAGACAGTGGCCAATCAGAAAGCTCCTTTCTACAGCAGTGGCACAATAGGTGCAACTGGCCATTCTGTCCTCCTAGACCCTGATAGCAGTTCAGGTTCACTTACAGTGCATGGGAATCTGGGTCCCCCTTTAATATTTCAATCTAAAACGCCACTACCATTGTTTTTAATGCAATTATATCAGTCTAATTACTGGGTACGAGCAGTGGGACTACTGATCAGAAAACGGCACATTGGCATTGCGTCATACAAATGTGCACAAATCTCCCTGATTATTTCATTAATAAAATTCATTAGTTGCTAATGCTCTACCCACATCCCAATTCCTTAGCCCCTTTTCTTTTCTGATTTCCATGTTTGGATTAACAACATTTAGATACATTTTTGGTTTTTCAATCAATACATATTTTGCCAATCTTTCTTCCTTTTTCTTTCCTGTCCCTTCCCCCATTTTGAGCTGTTCTTGGTCATAGAACAAATGAAAGCCAATGAGGTTTCACATCAGCAAAAAAAAGATATATGGAAAGAAAACCCCATTTCAGTTCTCAACTAGATCTTAGAAATAAATCTACAGATTTAAGAAAATATTACTACCGGCAACAAAGTTACATTAAACACCTCATGTGCTTGATAATTAACTGCCTCCAAAATAGCAGCCTGGGAAACCACTCGTGTAACCAAAAGATTAAATCATCACTTTTTATACATTAGTTCAATGTAATTGTTTTTGTTCAAGTAAGAGAAAGGGCGGGAAGAAAAGTTGTAATGCTAATTTTTGTTTTATTCATGGGATTTACATATTCATGAAGAGAATAGCCATTACGATCACTGATGGAACAGAAAGGGCAAGATTCTCCAGCATTCACATTGTTAGCATTTCCACACATACAGATCTAGAAAGAAAATAGTACAGCATAAGGAGAAATTATCTGGCTTTTGTTTAAAATATCAAAATTGTTATGGTTTACAGATGTAAACACAGAAGGAAATGGCATTACTATTAATCACCCTTGCCAGTAATAAGAACATGTTTAGATCCTTTTCCCCTATGCCTTTGTCATAACCAATCCCATCATTCCAGAAAAACAGATTAACATTTTCTTTTCTGCTTCATTTTAGAGACCATTTTAAATGTTTTTTTCCAGTCAAATCCTGTCATTGTATCCTGAGTTAATTTCACAGCATGAAATAATGCCTATTTTTTGATAATTTAAGCATTTAGAATATAACCTGAATTACATTTCAACTCTCTGTCAAGATGTACAATCCATCTGGTGTATTTTGCCTCACAAGCAGAAATCTTGATTTTTGTATAATTGATACAAAAAGAAGGTACAATATTCATGTTTATTTCAATTATTCTATATCAATATATAGTTGTCCAAATTACAGTCCAATGAACAATTAAATATAGAACTAAGATGCATATTAATCCAAGGACTGAATAAAACAAAAGAAAGCTAAGTCAATGTGCGTAGCAAAATTTGGAAATACTATTCTAATTTGTTGTTCCCCAAGTGATTACAACCATTTTTATGGCTTTCCAAAAATCATAACAAGATTTGTGAGGATAGAGCAAGCATGTCTTTTCTTTTTTACTTTCTTTAATAAAAACACTATCATTACCCCAAGGTAATAGCAGAGCAGCCCAGCAACATGTATCTTAATATTGAGTAGAATACCCAGTGGGAACCATACTACATCATGACATAGCTTAATTCCTACAAAAGTATGTGGCTATAAGAGTGTATTATATTTGCTATACTGAGACCTTAATAATACCCAACTAAATGGAAGACATAGGTCAACTAAATGAACACTGAATTTAAAGAAATTATTGAAAAGTCACAATGGAGTATGAAACTTTGTTGCCTCCCACCTTACAGTTGTTCCAGAAGGCACTGAAAACTTGATTATCCTCCCAAGACTTGGGTAGGATGATTGTGAGCTCCCATAAAATTTGGTTCTGTTTGTCATAGTTCACTTTCCTCTCTGGATGTTTCTCTTTGTTCTTTTATTTTATTGTTTTAACTTTTATAAAGATCCAGTGGGCATTGAACTGTTTTTAAATTTATGTAAAAATACATTTTAAAATAGGGGTGATTGAGTTAACATATGTGGCTTAGTCTTTAAAAACAATAAGATACTTAGTTTGTTCTTCAAAAACTTCCCCATGCCCCACACACCTCCACTGCAAAAAGGGGTGACAATTTGACTTCCCCAACTTTGGAGAATCCTGGGATTGCAAAAATGGTTCTGACAAGTCACATGCAACTTTTGGACTTAACTTTTTGCATTTTTATTTACTGAAACAATAAAGGTTCAGACACTTTAGTTTACTGCAGAAAAATAAAACTCCATTTCCTCTCCTTGAGGGAATCCCTCTCCTTGAGGGAATGCCAGAGTTGACATTTAGTCAACTCTGATGCACAAATGCTTGAATGAATATATATCCTTGGTAATATAATCTCTTTAGGAACTAGAAAAATTATTATGAAGTTTAATATTTCCAAGGTATTGTTTCTAATAAATATTTAACTAACATTTTATTTATGCAGAAAATATGGGCATTACCTTGACACTCACATTTTAGTTGATCTTTGGCACAAATACATTATTTCTATTCTACTATTCTATGTATAAAATGTTGTTCTTTGAGGAGCAAGCAATTGTACCATTTCACTGCATCTGTAATCAATAACCACATTCTCTATTACTGTATATGTAAAACTAGTCATAAGTATGACAAAGCCCTAAATGTAATAAATACCATATAATCAAATATTGCAGTAAATTATAAATCCAAACTGCCAAAAAACTAACTTCAAATTCTAAATATCAACTATCTTAAAAAGTTTATGAATAATTAGTAAGGAGATGAGCACACCAGCACTACTCCTGTTCCATTAAAGACATAGTGTTGCTGAAGCTAAATTTAGTTGGATATGAACAAGAGAAATAATTCAACCACTAGTTGGCCAAAATGTTAGATGTCAAGCAATTTAAATCTGTCTTTAAATAAGGGAGCCAGAGCTGGTATTTTAGGGCAAATTTATATGTAGCACATAGTTAAAATATCAATGTAAGTGAATGTTCCTTTGTTATACTGTTTGACTTATTTGAAACTTTACAGACTACTGTAAACCTTTACAGTCAGGTATCAGTCAACCGGAAGTTACCCTATTAAGATATCTGTATACATTTAGTGATGTTGTCTCAGTAGATTACTTTGGATCTATTTTTCATTCCAATTTATCTCATAGAGTGGTCATTATGGGGAACATTTGACAAAAGCATTGCTATATAAATTGCTTTGAGTTTTAGATATCTGTAAGTATGTTGTTAAAACAAATGAAATGTCAGTCAGAAGACCAAATAACAAACAAAAAACAGTTATACTTTGTAAAAATCCTTGACAGGAATAAAGGTTGTTTTTTTAAATTAGCAAGTAATAAAAATTAAGCTGATTAACTTTTTAAAGGAGAATAATTTCTAGTATTATCCAACTGCATCCATTTGTACAGCTGGGCATAGAGGTAGACCTTGCTTGCTGATCCTGTTCAACAATTATTTGAAGTTACAACAGTGCTGAAAAAATAACTTTAAAATCAATGTCCGTATTTAGGACTTTTGACGCAATGTCAGTCATGTGATCATTTTTGCAGTCAGTGCTTGACTGCACTGCTATCCTGTGCTTTTCCTGTAGTTTTTCTTTTCTTTTCCCCTAGGCAAAGTGGACAGATTGGAAATGAAAGAATTACAAAGGAGTAAACAGCCCCTTTATGGGGAATCCGCCAGCTGTTTGTGTAGCATGCTTGGTGTTGCTAGTCACCGTATTCTTTTTGATTTAGTCTTATTCTCTTGTAATCCCTTTATCTTCAAAGAAAGTAAATTAAAACAATAATAACAATAGCACTTAGAGTTATATACCACTTCACAGTGCTTTACAGCCCTCTCCAAATGGTTTTCAGAGTTAGCAATTTGGCCCCAACAATCTGCCCCTCATTTTACCAAGTTTGAGCTGCTCAGAATCGAACTCCTGGAGTGAGCAGTGAATTAGCCCTGCAGTACTGCACTCTAACCACTGCACCACCACGGCTCTTAATCATCTTCTTGCTATTTATTCCACAACTGGGATGAACACCAGTGTGGTTAGGAGGCAAACAAAAACTGAAGGTATGAAATTGATTAGTTGTGTTAGTTTAGAGCCAACTATCCCAATGCTGGAATGAGCTTTCCAAAGGATGGTGGAGTAAGGAAAAAGAAAGCACAGTTGCTGTCATATGATTTTTCACTTAATAACTACTTAGATGGCATCTTCAATAACTTGACAGGAGGCTGGGAGGCTACCTCTGACTCTTCTATTTCCCTTTTTCTCTTTGCTACTATCGTTAAACATATTGTTTTCAAAAGAGGTTGGAGTGAAACTCATTTAATTCACACTTTAATCTAAACTTAATTTTTATTACAAAAGCTACACAGAAATCAAAGCATTTTCAAATTTTGTAATGCTATTTGCACCTAAAAAATAAAAGGTATACAGTTGGGGGGGGATGCTATAAAAACACATTATAATAAATAATCTGTAAAATGAATATGTTAGAAAGAATATATTAAAAGATGCAGTTCAAGAAAAAGTGTACCAAAACCACACATACATATTTCTGTGCAAATTGCTCCACAAACAGGACAAAACTAACTTTAAGCTGGAAAACAGGAAACTGAATAAAATTGAATTTACGTGATAAATTACAGAAATAGTGTTGATCTATTTTTTTAAATATTTTATTGCATTTTTTCTATTTACATATCTCTATTACATATTTAACAGATCTATGACATTATTCATACAACTATAACCAATATTCAGTACATTATATACATTCTATTTCTAAACATTCTATATCTTTATGTACATTTCCATTCCTTATTTCTATTATCTATCCATTCATACCATTTCCCCCCTACTGCATAGTATTCTAAGTCATCCTTTCCCTTTAGCTCTAATGTGAGTTTATCCATTTCCACGCACTCAAATATTTTTTGAATAACTAATCCCTCTGACTGTAGTGTTGATCTATTTTATACTATCTATGGATTGTTTAATATATTGAGCATAGACAAGGACTCAATAAAGTATAGGTAAAAATAAAATAAAACAGTTTGATGATCCTGGCTTCAAGTAATATTTTTGGTGAGATTCAATCTAGGACTTGTTTGTTTGTTATTTTTGCAGTCAATGGAATGCATAATAGTCATCTCTAATATCACAGTTCAAAGGTATCCAGTATTACTCTCTTCGTCTTTTTCAGAGTCCAGGTTTTGGAGTTATAGTTAGTTAGTTAGTTAGTTTATTTGATTTGTATACCGCCCTACTCCCGAAGGACTCAGGGCGGTGAACAGCCAAACAATAAAATATATAGATACAAAAAATTTAAAAACCAGATAAAATCAAATTAAATCATTTAGGCCCAGACAGATTAAAACACCCCAATAATTTAAAAACAGATTAAAATTTACATATTTAAAAAAGGGAAGAGATTAGGCCAAGCCCGCCTGATGGAATAAAAAGGTCTTCACAGCGCGGCGGAAGGTGCGCAGATCTGTGATCCTTCGTATCTCCGGGGGGAGCTCATTCCAGATGGTAGGTGCCCCCACAGAGAAGGCTCTCCCCCTAGGGGCCGCCAGTCGACACTGTTTGGCTGATGGCACCCAGAGGAGTCCCTCTCTATGAGAGCGTACTGGCCGGTGGGAGGCTATTGGTGGTAGTAGGCATTCCTGTAGATAACCAGGTCCTAAGCCATGGAGCGCTTTAAAAGTGGTAACCAAAACCTTGAAGCGCACCCGGAAGACCACCGGGAGCCAGTGCAGCTCGCGCAGGAGAGGTGTTACATGGGAGCGCCATGTCGCTCCCATTACCACCCGCGCAGCCGCACTCTGCGCTAGTTGGAGCCTCCGGGTGCTCCTCAAGGGGAGCCCCATGTAGAGAGCATTGCAATAGTCCAGGTGGGAGGTGACGAGGGCATGAGTGACCGTGCGTAACGAGTCCCGATCCAGAAAGGGACATAACTGGCGAATCAGGCGAACCTGATGAAAAATCCTCCCGGTCACGGCCATCAAGTGCTCTTCTAAAGACAGCCGTGAATCCAGGAGGACGCCCAAGTTGCGAGCCCTCTCCGTGGGGGCCAATGATTCGCCCCCAATAGTCAGTGATGGCGTCAACTGACTATATCGGGACGTCGGAAACCACAGCCACTCGGTCTTGGATGGGTTGAGCCTGAGCCTGTTCCTCCCCATCCAGATCCGTACGGCCTCCAGGCACCAGGACATCACTTCAAGGGCATCGTTGGGGTGATCCGGGGTGGAGATGTACAGCTGGGTGTCGTCAGCACTGCTATAAGTAGCAGTGTATATTAAATTGGCCAGATATGCAACAACCTACCGTAGGATAAGGGCCTGGTGGCACAGCTGGCTAATAGCCTGTTATTAAACATTCAGCTGCCTGCAATTACTGCAAGTTCGATTCTTCCCAGGCTCAAGTTTGACGCAGCCTTCCATCCTTTCTAAGGTAGGTAAATTGAGGACCCAGTTTATGGGGGCAATAAGCTGACTTTGTATAAATATACAAAAGTATGAAGGCTATTGCTTAACGCATTGTAAGCTGCCCTGAGTCTCTGGAGAAGGGCGGCATATAAATCAAATTAAAAAAAAAGTAATGTTACTTTACACTAAAATGAGAGAACAAATAATCAGTAGAAAAAGATTTGAGAGCAGTTCACACCAAAATGAATGTTATATAATGCGTTTGGATTTTGTAAATGCTGTCAAAATCGTAGCATGTATGAATAAGTATTAAGTATTCATATTTATCTTTTTGAGTGATTTGCTTCTTTGCATGGGAGGTATAAAGGAAGAGTGGGCCTTACAGTGCACAATGTGTAATTATAAAGGAGTGTCAAGAATATTAAGTTCTAGGCAAAAATCCATTTTAAACTTTAGAATGGCTTCATTTGGCCCGTTCTTATAGAGATATGATATGATCATTGCAAATTTCTTAAGCCACATAAATATCAAGTTCTCATCAGAAGTCATTTTCAGGGAATTAGGAGACTTTATTTGACCTACTTCAAAGCCAGATTGTATAAAGGAAAAGGAATGCAGGAAAATATGAGCTGGAAAGGAAAAAAAAAAAGATTATAGTGTTCAAAACATTCTGCCAATAATTATATTGTCAGAGAAAATGGTGAAGAGTCCATGAGGATGTTTGCTAAAATCTCTTTTGGATTTCCCCAGTGATATACATTAACAATATCAAATCAAGAGCCTAATTTAAAATTACAGTATATTCAAATGATGCTGTATTTTCTATTATTCACCCAGAGTTTTAGAACTGATAATGGAGTATACCACTGTATATATTCCATTATCAGAAAAATGGATAAAGCAAAACCTAAATGATGTGGGTCTGTATGTATGAATGTCTGTTTGTCTGCATGTGTGTGTGTGTTTGTCTTTGTGCATGTGTACATATTTACTATGGCAAGTATTTCATTATGGAATAACAAATTGAAACTGTCCTGCTTAAGAACAATATCAGTAGTAACATCAGTGGTGGGATTCTGCCGGTTCTAGGGGGTTCGGCTGAACCCTTTGTTAAATTGCTGGCTTGCCCCACCCCTTGCCCCGCCCCTCCGCACCACTATTTATTGCCAATAAATAGTGGTGGGCGAGGGGTGGGCGAGCCAGCAATTTAACAAACAGTTCGGTGTTTTTTTGTAATTTTATTGGCCCGCGGAGCTTCAGCATAGGCTAATTAGCCCTTGCTTAGATCGGCTCCCGACTCTCAGCTGATTTGCTCTCAGCTGTTTTGCTCAGGGCTCTGCTGCTTGCTTGCAAAGAGTGCAGATTTTTTTTCCCCTAGCTATGCTGAAAAACGAAACTAAAACTGCTTTGCTGTTGCTGCAACATTGCAAAATTAGGCAGGCAGATTTCTTTTCTTTTTCCTCACCAAAAAAGGTAGGTGCAAACAATGGGAAATTTAGGGGAAAAGAGTTCAAGATTTTAAAACACAAAAGAAAAAAAGCTCTATTTAACTAGGGAATTGTAATAATTGAGATACTATTAATTGTATATTGTGTTGAAAGCAGATATGGTTAAGTTGTGGTTTGGAGGAATATATGGGGGAAATTATTTGGTTTATTATTATTGGTAAATATAATTAATTGATTTGTAAGAAATTGGATTGCATGGAAATAATTGGAATATTCATGTTCATATTGATTAATATACAAAAAAGGTAGTTATATAACTAATTGATTTATATTAAAATGTTGAATTTATATTAAACAACTGTAATATTACATAATTAACCAATGTGAGGATGGATATAAAAATAGATGACAATGGGAAGGGGTATAATATAGAATAGAAGGGAAAAATTGAATTTGATTAAGATTAGAGATGAAGATGAAAGGTAATATTGGTTTTTTTACAAAAATAGATGAGGAATAAATATGGCAAAAAGGAAATATAGAAATTGTAAATTTAATTGAAATGACTAAACACTGTTTAAATTTGTGAACCGGCCGAATACTCTGTTCAAAGAAAATACATTGTATGTTTGTATGTGTGTTTCTAATTATTGTTATTTATTCATATTTGTTCTCTTTTATTCTTTAAAGTTTAACAATTCATTCTTTATCTTAATATCTTTATATTTGTTTGGGATTGGCTTTCTTCCCTTTCATCTTTTTTATTGTACAGCAATCTTTCTCCTCAAACCTACCACCTCTCTCTTTTCTTTCCTTCTTACTTTCTCTTCCTCCCCTTCTTCTTCTCCTCCCTACTTCCTCTTCCTTTCTCCTTCTCCTCCTCTCTTCCTCCCTCTCTTACCCTCACTCCTACTCTAATTTCCCTTCCCTTCCTTCATCCCTCTTTATTGCTGTATCCTTTTATGCATATGGACTACTCAGAGGGCTGAAAAAATTATTTCTGACTGGTCCTCACACTTTTGACCAGTCCTCGAACTTACGACTGTCCTCACATTTTACGTTTTTGTCCTATCTTGTCACCATGGTGAAGAGAAGCAGTTGTGAAATGAGTGACAAGGTTGTTAAGAATGCTACAATGGGCATAAATGATGACCAGTCATAAGTGCGAAGACCGGTCAAAAGTGCGAGGACCAGTCAGAAACCACTTTTTTCAGCCCTCTGGATAGTCCTTTTGTGTACATGGACTACTCAGAGGGCTGAAAAAGTTATTTTTGACTGGTCCTCACACTTTTGACCAGTCCTCGAACTTACGACTGTCCTCACATTTTACGTTTTTGCCCTATCTTGTCACCATGATGAAGAGAAGCAGTTGTAAAATGAGTGACACGGTTGTTAAGAATGCCACAATGGGCATAAATGTGAGGATGGTCATAAGTGCGAGGACTGGTCAAAAGTGCGAGGACCAGTCAGAAATTACTTTTTTCAGCCCTCTGTAGTCCCTATGCAGATAGCCACGCCCACCCGGTCACATGACCAGCTAGCCACACACCCCAACTAAGCCACTCCCACAGAACCGGTTGTTAAAAAAATTGAATCCCACCACTGAGTAACATGATATCTGAGGGTGAACCAGTCTTGTAGGCTGGTTTCCAAACATTTCATTACCAGGCCAGGTAACATCTTCAGCAGAGTTTAGGGGATGTCAATGTCAATGTTCTTCTGTTTATAGAAGCTTCGTGTGGTCAGTAAGTCTTGTGATGGTTCAGGTGTGAGTGTGTCAAGTGATGGTCTTGTAAGAGGTCTGGTGATGGGTCAGGTGTGAGTCATGATATCTTTTCAAGGCTTTACTTTTTTTCTAAACAACCTAAATGAGAATTGAAGAAAGACAGAAACAAACAACTAATTTTATTTGGTCTAATAAAATACCAAAAGTGAAGTTCAAAATTCTACAAGATTAGAATGAAATAGACTGGTAGCATCAAAGTTTAAGTTGCATTACCAGACAAGATCAATTATATCATTTTGAAAAAATATTTGTTTATAACACCTTACAGTTGAACTGTAAGGTCTCAATGGAAGGAGTAGGACTTCCAAAGAGTTGTACAAGTACTTTTTATTTAACAAAAACAGAAAAATGCAGTCTATAAGAGAACATTCAGTAGTAACTAGTTTCTTAAAAGAACGGGACAAACAGAAAATTAGCTCTTAATTATTGCATGATAATCCAGTTTAAATGTCAATTTATCTAAACCTGCAGAAAAAGTTACATTTTATATCCACAGAATATATTATAGTTTTAATATATTCCAAGATATAAATTTATATAAATCTTTTAATAATGTTTGTGAAAAATATTTTAAAAACTATTTTCTGTTTCTTTTCTAACTTTTCTTTTTGTCCTTTAATTGTCATTGCAAAATTATAAATTGGGGGAGGAGCATATAAAATGGAGCACTTGCATAGAACATAAAAATGCATTTAAGCTATTATTGACTGCAGAACTGAAATAGCAACTTCTTCCTCCCTTAATATTCAATCATAATCACTCTTTAAAATTAGAATTAGAATTATATCTCTCATAAATGCCCTTTCCTCCAACATATTGGAGGCAATAATAGCAGAAAATGAGATGCATGGCATCACATATCATAAAATGATACTACAACACAGAGATGAATACTTGGTGCAAAAAAAGAATTCAAAGAAAGCTGAGAAAGTATCCACACCCATCTTAAGTAAAAGGTAAAGCTACATCTTAAATAAATAGAAGTCATTAAATCTAAACCCACTGAGAATTGTGCTTTTCCTAATTTTATGGTGTGGTACCTAGTAGACAAGCCCAGAAATTTCTTATACTCAAAACATTCAAAAGAAATAGGTGATATGTTGGTCTTTTACTGATAAAATAGAAAGCTGAGATTAGGAAGAAACATTCTGTTATTAATGACTTCAGTAAATCTATACAGCAGGCCTGTTAAAGTGGCAGCCCGCAGGCCTGATGCATCATGCGCAGGCCACGCCCACCCTGGCTCTGCAAAGGCAAAAAACATTGCACTATGTCATGATACATCATGTGACATGATCGAGTTTGACACCTGTACTATAGAGCAATCAGTCACATACGGTATACTGAGTCTCTCTCTACTGTTCTGTAAACCTATCTCAAAGGGCGGTATATAAATTTAATAAAAAAAAAGGCTATCTCACCATATGACTGCAGATAAAGCAGCAGTGCTGATTTCATACATGTTAAAAAATCACAACAATGGTTGAAAGCAGAAATTGGAGAAAATTGGAACATTGTAGTTCTAGCTGATTGGAGTTCTTAGGGTTTTTAAGATTTTCAGTCAACAAGCTACCAAAAAGATAATGATGGTTTGCAAATATAGTAATTTGTTAAGTAATTAATTAAAAAAATCATAATTTTGATTGATTTTAGGTGTATTTTGTTTTGGGATAAAAGATAGGTCAGTGACATCTGCATGCCATGAACATTGCCCTTTCAGGAGAAATGGACAATCAATTTAAGATAAGAGAGAATGAAGGAAAATATATGTGTCCCAGGATAATGCTGCAGGACCCAATCTGGGTTGATTCCCGGAAACAGAGGTTTAGTCTTCCAAGATTTCAGACTCATGCTGGCGCCCATCTTCAGAGAACTTCTCTCTAGCAGAGTGTGTGCTTTGAGATATTCTCTGTATGATATTTATATGGTGCCTGTTGTGTGTGGCTTTTTAGAAGTTGATTGGGGTGTTAGATAGGAGCAATGAATGCCAAAGGATAACATTCACAAAATACAGAGGGTAGAGCATACTAGCAACTCATGAAGCGTTCATAGTTGTAATGCATAGTACATTGGTCAGAGGTGCTATTCAACTTTAGGCATGCATAAAAGCATACAGGTCTTAATTTTATAACTTTTTATTCCATCAGTGAATAAGAAGGTATTGAGGGATAAACTAATTTAACCAGAAAGTTTATATAAACTGTTTATCAGACCCACTAGTAGAGGAAAAAGATGATGGACATATCAGTAGAAATCAAGTAGGAAAGAAGAGGATCTAAGAGAGGAAGATTTAGGAATCTTTTGGAATCATTCAGACTTAGGTTCTGTATGGTTTGAAAGAAACTAGTTAACCATTAGCCATGATTAGCATAATGAATGGGGGTCTTGACCAATCAGAAATGCCAGCATGCCTTGAAAATTGGTCATTCAGGAATGAGAAGGAAGGTCCATCAGAGCCTGAAAAAAATATGTAAGAGCAACACCACAGAAAACTAAATCTTTAGAGAAATTTTGTTTCTTGATTCTAAATTCTATCCTTGTCACTGCATTTACTCAATTCTACAATCCTCTATTTTCTCTTGGAAAAGCCATCTAATTAGATGAAACAAATATTAATTGGGTAAAGATCCTATGCATACTTTTCAATTGTAACATCCATTTATATTAGATTTTATCTAATTGATATAGTTATCTGTAATATTTTGCTTGCTTGTTATTTGTTTTATTAAATTATTACCTGAGATATCTATTTCAAGTTGCTGTAGATTATCTCTTTTTCAAATTATCAAACAAGAAAAAAGACTAAGGAATGACTCTGAAAATTCAAGGCATCTGCTAGAAAGAAAAAAGCTTTAGGAAATAGTTTTCAAAATATATTACCACTAGAACACATTCTTGTAAGCTTCTTAAAAGAATAAAAATCCAAGTTCTTTGGATATGCATTCTACAAATGCTCCTCAATTAGGAATAAGGATATTCTAGGAAAGATGTAATTCTCATTCCCAAATATAATTCATTTCTAAACATAAGGCATTAGTGGTTAGTATTGTCCATTCTTGGCTTACATACTGAATATAATATTCAAGAATGAATTAGTTGATGAGCAATTAATCATGGCACATTGTGCCCAGTCAATTATGCTTCTATAGTGGGGTCTATGCCCCAAAAATAGATAAATTCCCTTCAACACATTTGCCGATAATTATTTTTCTATAATTATTTAAAATGAATTCTGGAGGGAAGCTGCATAAAAGTGATAAGCTTAAGTTCTCAAGGAATCAATTGCTGTTAATTCTTGATTTCAGGCTATATAGTAGGAAAGCATGGCGGTGCTTCTGACTTTTCTTCCCATTACTGCAAAAAGAATCAGTAAAGAGTCTACTAAGTGGCATCATTTTAGACAACAAATAACCAAGGTCAGAGGACACCAAGGACTCCACAGTTTAACTCTGAGTTACATATATTCCCTTCTATTGGAAGAATGATATATACATACAAATTTATACCTATAGGAAGAGCTTTTATCTTGTTGTTTTGGTCCATTTTTGGATGATAAAGATAATAAATTGACAACCTGAAATGATGCTCAATGTTGCCTCCATAGAAAAGGTTACTGGTTCTTTGATACCTGCTTACATTGATAGCAGTGACACCCCGACTGTATTCACTCATTTGGACCCACTAGCACTGGATTTTATGGACCATCCTGACACCATAATCAATAAGAGGGAAAGCCTGATGTACAATAAGAGAGACCCTGAATTAGCCGAGATATGGTAAAGTCAAAAGCTGCAATGGCACTTGCAGAAATCTTGAACCATGTCTTTTGCAAAGGCACATCCTTCAATGGGTAAAGCCAGCTAAAGTTCCTTAGCCACTCATTCTTCAGTTTAGAAAGTGGCAAACTTCTGAGAATATTGGGGAATTATTTCTCCAATATTATGCAGAATTCTCATTGTAGCACAAAATAGGAGGTAGGAGGATTAAGTATATAAGCAACCTTGTGTTAACAAACAAACAAACAAACAAACCAGGAGTAGAATTTA
Source organism: Pantherophis guttatus (assembly GCF_059756535.1). Classification (NCBI taxonomy): domain Eukaryota; kingdom Metazoa; phylum Chordata; class Lepidosauria; order Squamata; family Colubridae; genus Pantherophis; species Pantherophis guttatus. Next base: position 47,043,470 of record NC_142067.1, on the reverse strand, counting down.
ATCAAGTTCTTACTTTATTTGATTCTAATATTCTAAAATGTTTATGACCCATTAAATGAACAAAGTCACTGATAATTAATAGAAAGGTTGACTTGCACTAAGACATATTCTTCCTTTGATTACCTCAAACCTTTGGCTTGGCATACAGTATAAACTGAGAAAATACTATTCACAGAGATATTAAAATGCTAGGTGAATGCAAAAGTTCTATTAAAATAAGTACAATATGTATAATACATTTTGAATTCAGCAAAAGATTAATTTATTTTATTTATCAAATTTAGAATCTGCCATCCCTGTCATAGACATTATTGCTTTAAGCGGTTATAGAATAGTGCTAGGTACACCCACTCTAAAGTACCTATTTCTTCTCAAAGCAATTGAAACTTCAGAAATCTGGCCTTCGTTTTACCAGATTTTGTTTATTTTTAATTTCTAGCTCAGTAAATTACTTTAAATGATTTCTTGCATAAAGGCAACATGTAAATTATACAAATAAATTTCATTGAATACTTGAGACATGGGGGATGGTAGTGGAGTACTGCAAAATAAAGAATAGTCACTCATGTTTAAAATCTTGAGTGTACAACACAATTTTAAGATACATTATATGAATGCTTTAAATGGATATGGAATTTATGAAACCGTTCATATTCATAAAAATATATTCTGGAAAAATGTTTTCAGGAACTTCATACCAAATCAGGCTAACATTATAGAAGAAAAACAATAGTGATATAATAAACATTTGTATATGATACAGATTAATAATTTAATTCTAGTATTAAAGTATTTACCAAAAACAAGTAATTTATTTGCTCATTTTCCAAAAATAAAAAAGGAGTGAGAAATATTGTAAATATTCTTCTTGCTGAAATTGTTTTCTAATAATTTGCATTATTTCACTGATAACAATAATAATAATAAAATTTATCAGGTTATAAATATGAAATATGACAGTTAAAATTACTGACAATATGGTCACTCTTAATTAACACAAACATCTGATAATGTATTAGTTTAATAATTAATACTGTAGAACATAAACTATTAAAAAAATCAATCAACTCAGATTATATTATTTAATCCCAACTTTGAAAGTTTGGTAGATAAGGCACAAATATTGTCAAAGATTTATTAGCTGCATTTCTTCTGGTGGACAATCTGTAGTCACACAGTAGGAATCAAGAAGAAATTAATTTTTCTCATATTTGAATGTGAATGTGTCTAACTTTGAATTTTGAACCATAACATATTTTGCAATGCAGTTTACTAATATAAATGCATAATTGGAATTTGTATTACAAAAATGCAAGTATATTATTAAGTTATTATATAAAACCATGTTCAATTATAGCCAAAGCAAACAACCTGGGGCCTTGTTTTTTTTTTCTCTGCGCATGCTCGAAGATGGCGGTGTTGGTTTAGCTCCCGGTCTGACGATGGGGGCTATTTGGTCTTTTTGGGGGGTGTAGGGTCGCTAAATCCATCTGCGACCCCGAGCCCTAGCGAGGAGAGCCCCTGCCCAACCTGGGGAGGATTTTTACTCCCTCCGTGACATTGTGGTTGGAGCGAGGGGCTAGTGGTTTGGGAGAGGCCCTGGAGAGTGCTGAGGACGCCGAGGACGCCGCGGAATGCCGCAAAATTGATAGCAGCAGCGGCGGCAACGCTGTGGAACCACCCTGGGCGCTGCGGAACTGCCTGGAGCCCCGCAAGGTTATGGCGGCGATGAGGGCACTGTAAAACAGTAGAGGGCGCCGAAAAACAGCTGAGGGCACCGAGAAGGCAATGGCAGTGATGGCGGAGGCAGCAGCGGTAACAGCGGTAGCAGCGATGGTGGGAGCAGCTTGGTGTGGCCGCAGAGAGTCATCTGGATGCGGTCTTTATCTTCCATCAAAGAAGAGGGGTTGGAGGGGGATGGCGGCTCCGGCGGTAGTGCGAACGGCCGTGGGGCGATGCCCCCCCTCCTCCCCTCCCCCCCACACTCAAAGCAGCAGAGCCAAGGCGGTGCTGGCAGTGGAGGCCAGTTGGCAGCGCTGGTTGCCCCCCCAGATGCATCTGTTATGGTGCTGGGGTGGGGGGGGTGACACTGGCGCCGGTGATGGCGTCTGCCGCAGAATGCTGCAATGGTAGTCTGCTGAGAGTGAAGAGGAGAAGCTGAGGTGAAGAGGCCTGGACTTATAGATCGGCAGAGGAAGAGATGTAATCCTCCTCTGGGGATACTGTTTCCCGCCCTCTCCCCGCCCCCCGCCCCCCCTTTTTATGGGGGGAGGGGTTTACGAACTGCTACACTCTGGACACTTTGGACCCCCCCCACCATGTTCCACTCACGCCCTCGCTGGCAGGAGAGACTGAGCACCATTTGAAAGAACTGAGGGATTTTCTGTATCCCAACGGGGAGGATAGAACACTGTTCCTGTTAACTTCTTGTAACGGGACCGGCCTTCGTGAGAGGATGGTTGGCTATTAGCCTCCTTTGGAGAAAAAGAACGTTGGACCTTCTCCCTGTGGTGAGAGGACAGTGGAGTCCAGCTCTATAAATGGACATTGTGTGACCTTTATGCTCAGTTATCCCTTTGGACTATGATAGACTCCCGGACTGGCCTTTCTTTCCCATCTTTGGTTCGGTTGATGCTCCAAAAAGCCGACCTTCTCGCGCTGCGAGACTCCCCCCTCTCGCAGGCCTGGCCCTCCACATTATCGAGGCCCTATCTTGATGACTGGCTTTGGAACCCCGAGAGATGGCATGTAGCGAAGAGGGGGTTGAGGGGTTTTTTAGCTAAATTTTTAAAGAAAATTTTAAGGGGACCCGGGAGGGAGGGGGTTGTAAAAGCGGACCTGGGGGGGTCCAGATAGCGACTGAGCGAGATGATGGGTCGATTAGTTGCGGCAGGAGGGTCGTGAAAGGAAATTTAACCGGGGAGCAGGGGGACGACAGGAAGGGCTGTGAAATTGAAATAATGAGTGGGAGGGGCAGGTATGGCGGATGCAGGGGGTCATATCAAGTGTCAGGGGTGCGCATACGCTGTTTACGAGCGATTGCGCACTCCGGCCCCCAATGCGTGACTCGTGTCCTGGGTTGTGTAGAGTCTCAGGCCCAGGGTCTGCGGCTGATGTTGTGTAATGCCAGGTCGGTGGTTAATAAAGCCCCCCTCATTTGTGATCTTATTTTGGAGGGGGGTGCAGACCTGGCAGGTATTACGGAGACCTGGTTGGGCCAGGAGGGGGGCCCCCCCTCGTTGAGATGTGCCCACCAGGTTTCCATGCATTTCATCAGCCAAGAGCCCAGGGGAGGGGTGGGGGAGTGGCGGTGATTATTAGGGAAAGTCTTAGTCCGAGGGAGACCACTGTTCATCAGATAGCCGGATGTGAGTCCCTTTGTGTGAAGTGGGGCCGTGGGGTGCAGATGGGTTTGCTGACTATGTACCTGGCTCCCTGCCATGTGGCAGCGACCCTGCCTGAGCTACTCGACGTCATTGCCGGGGTAGCGGTTGATACCCCCAGACTTATCGTCATGGGGGATTTCAACCTTCCATCCGTGGGTGAGGCGTCAGAGGTGGCTCGGGAGTTCATGGCTTCCATGACGGCCATGGACCTGACCCAGTTAGTTCAAGGCCCAACTCACATAGGGGGACACACTCTGGACTTGATTTTTGTCTCTGGTCAGTGGTTGAATGATCTTGGTAGAGGGGACCTAGATATTAAACCCTTGTCATGGACAGATCATTCGCTCCTCCAACTAGACTTTCCTACCGCCTTTCCCCGCTGCAGGGAGACGGAACAAACTAGATGGTTCTGTCCCAGGCGCCTGATGGACCCCGAAAGGTTCCTGACGGAGCTTGGGCCATTCCCTGAGACCCTAACACATGACTCGACTGAAGAGCTGGTGGCTGCCTGGGAAAGGGCGGCCACTGGAGCTTTGGATCACGTAGTGCCTTTGCGGCCTCTGACCCGATGCCGTTCTCAATTGGCTCCTTGGTTCTCTGAGGAGCTGAGAGAGATGAAGTGTCGGAAAAGACGCCTAGAGAGCATTTGGAGGACTAGTCAATCCGATTCCGACCGGACACAGGTGAGGTCTTATATCAAGACCTACCTAGTGGCGATAAAAGCGGCAAAATCTAACCATTTTTCCGCTCTTATCGCATCTGCAGAGAACCACCCAGCCGCCTTGTTTAGGGTGACCCACTCCCTTCTTCAGGGGGGAGTGCCGGAAGATTCCTTGCAGGGTCGTGCTGAGGATTTTGTGCAATTCCTGCACGATAAAGTCACTCGGATTCAGGATGGCTTGGACTCCGACTGGATGAGTCCACGGGAGGAGACGAGGGCAGGTCTTGAGAATGTTATCTGGGAGGAGTTTGATCCTGTGACTCCCGAGGATGTGGACAGGGTTCTGGGTAAGATTAGTGCCACCACGTGTTTATTGGACCCGTGTCCCTCCTGGTTGGTGCTGGCCTCCCGGGAGGTTACACGAGGCTGGCTCCAGGGGATTATAAGTGCTTCTCTGAGTGAGGGTGCCTTTCCTGCCGCCTTGAAAGAGGCGGTAGTGAGGCCCCTCCTCAAGAAGCCTTCCCTGGACCCGGCTGAATTAGCCAACTATCGTCCAGTCTCCAACCTCCGTTTTGTGGCGAAGGTTGTTGAGAGCGTGGTGGCACGACAACTTCCCCAGCACCTGGATGAAGCTATCTATCTGGACCCGTACCAGTCGGGCTTCAGGCAGGGGTACAGCACAGAAACGGCATTGGTCGCGTTGGTGGATGATCTCTGGAGGGCTCGGGACAGGGGTTGCTCCTCTGTCCTAGTCCTATTAGACCTCTCAGCGGCTTTTGATACCATCGACCATGGTATCATGCTGCAGCGGTTGAGGGGGTTAGGAATAGGGGGCACCATTCTGCGGTGGTTCTCCTCCTTCCTCTCCAACCGCTCGCAGTTTTTGTTGGCAGGGGGACAGAAGTCGACCTCGAGGCATCTCACATGGGGAGTGCCGCAAGGGTCGGTCCTCTTGCCCCTCCTGTTCAACATTTATGTGAAGCTGCTGGGTGAGATCATCCGTGGTTTTGGGGTGAAGTGTCATCTGTACGCTGATGATACTCAGCTGTACATCTCCACCCCAGACCACCCCAATGATGCCCTTGATGTGATGTCCCGCTGCCTGGAGGCTGTGCGGGCCTGGATGGGGAGGAACAGGCTCAGACTCAACCCCTCCAAGACCGAGTGGCTGTGGCTTCCGGCGCCCCGATATAGTCAGCAGGTGCCATCGCTGACTATTGGGGGTAAATCTTTGCCCCCCACAGAGAGGGCTCGCAATCTGGGTGTCCTCCTGGACGCACGGCTGTCTTTAGAAGAGCATATGACGGCCGTGGCCAGGGGGGCCTTTTATCAGGTTCGCCTGATTCTCCAGTTGCAGCCCTTTCTGGATCGGGACGCCTTGCGCACGGTCACTCACGCCCTTGTCACCTCCTGGCTGGACTATTGTAATGCTCTCTACATGGGGCTCCCCTTGAAGAGCACTCGGAGGCTCCAACTGGTCCAGAATGCGGCCGCACGGGTGGTTATGGGTGCAACTCGTTGCGCCCACATGACACCCCTCCTGCGCGAGCTGCACTGGCTCCCAGTGGTCTTCCGGGTGCGATTCAAGGTGTTGGTCACCACCTTTAAAGCGCTCCATGGCATAGGACCCGGGTACCTTCGAGACCGACTTCTGCCACCAATAGCCTCCCACCGACCAGTCCGCTCCCACAGAGAGGGTCTCCTCAGGGTGCCATCGGCCAAGTTATGTTGGCTGGTGACACCCAGGGGGAGGGCCTTCTCTGTGGGAGCCCCAGCCCTGTGGAATGAACTGCCCCCGGAAATACGTAAGATCTTCGACCTCCGGGTGTTTCGCTGCGCACTAAAGACCCTGTTGTTCCACCAGGCCGGGCTATTAACATAACGATTTTAAATTGGGGTATTTTAAATTCTAGGATTTTAATTGGAGCCTAATTATTTAATGATTTTAAATTTTAAATTGTTGTTTTGTTTTGTGTTTTTAATAGGCTGTACATCGCCCTGAGTCCTTCGAGAGAAGGGTGGTATAGAAATAAAATTATTATTATTATTATTATTATTATTATTATTATTATTATTATTATTATTATTATTATTATTGTTGTTGTTGTTGTTGTTGTTGTTGTTGTTGTTGTTGTTGTTGTTGTTGTTGTTGTTGTTGTTGTTGTTGTTACAATCTGTGTTTGGCACATAGTTTGTTTTTATTTTTATTTCGCCCCCAAAAGCATTGTGCAGTTTAAAGTCACCAAAATTCGTACCTTAGATTTCCCTGACCAATTGTCTAATTTTAGCCTAGACACTTATAATTTTGATGAGATTAAATCTAAGGGTGCAATAGAGAGCCAATTTGGTGTGACAGTTACAGCATCAGGCTAGAAACTATTCCTACCTTAGGCACAAAACCAGCTGGTAACCATGAATCAAGTAAACCACTTCTGAAAAACGTTGCCAAGAAAACAGCAGGGACTAGTCCAGGCAGATACCAGGAGTAAAAAAATGATTTGAAGGCACAGAATAAAAAACAAACCAATAGTCATATATGATAATGAGTAAGAGACATCGATTCACCTACATCGATTCATCTAGACCAGGGCTGTCAAACTCATGGACCACGGGCTGGATGCGTCACGCGCTTGCCTCACCCACGCTAAGTTTAGTGAAGGGGGAGAAAGTCCCAATACGTCACGTGATGCTGCCGTGATGATGCGAGTTTGACACCCCTGATCTAGACAACACAAAGTGAACTTATCTACTCCCTCAACCTATTTTCTGAACTATTGCTGACTGAGACTTAATTGTGTATCAAAAATATTTGTCTAGAAGTTAAAATTAAAATATTTATCTATCTATCTATCATCTGTCTGTCTATCTATCTATCTATCTATCTATCTATCTATCTATCTATGTCTTTCAAGTAATCTAATCACATATTTTGGATTTGTATCAAAAATATTCATATTCACATGCTATTTGTCTTATTCATCTATAGGTCTCTTTCTATAAGTTTCTTCAGTTTAAACATCTTCTACTAGATCAAAAGGGGACCCGAGTTGCTTTTTTGCCTGATGGAATCCATTGCAGAAATAAAATCTGTAACATATCTTTTTCAAAAACTGAAGAATATATTTAAGGTGGACATTTCTGGCATAATCCAAATATGGTCTAAATAACTAGATTTTCCAATAAAATCCCATTGTTGGTTTCTAAATATTTATTTCTTGTTTTATTTTTTGTATATATTATTTGCTTTAATGTTTTCTAGAGTCATGAACAAAAGTTGAAATAGGGAAGAAAATGGTAAGTGAGCATCTGTCTACCTTAGATAAATTCAAATTACCAGGACCAGATGGATTACACCCCAAGGTTCTGAAGGAACTGGCAGACGATATCTCAGAACCACTGAACTGTATCTTACAAAGATCCTGGAGCACTGGGGAACAGCCAGAGGACTGGAAAAGAGCCGATGTAGTTCTCATCTTCAAAAAAGGAAAAAAAATAAATCCAGGAAACTACAGACCTATCAGCCTGACTTCAATACCAAGGAAGATTCTGGAAAAGATAATCAAGCAACGAATCAACAAACACCTAGAAGCAAATAAAGTAATAACCAAAAGCCAACATGGGTTTGTCAAAACAGATCACGCCAGACAAATCTTATTGCATTCTTTGACAAAGTGACAAAATTAATGAACCAGAGGAATGCTGTCAATATATTTACTTGGACTTCAGTAAGGCATTTGATAAAGTAGACCATAACCTACTACTTGATAAAATAGAAAAATGTGGGTTATACATTATCACCACCAGATGGATTAGTAACTGGCTGACCAACCACACTCAACATGTAGTCCTCAATGGAACTGCATCTACACAGAGGGAAGTATGCAGTGGAGTATCCCAAGGTTCTGTTTTAGGCCCAGTACTCTTCAACATCTTCATCAATGATTTGGATGAGGGGATAGATGAGGAACTCATCAAATTTGCAGATGACATTAAGCTAGCAGGAATAGCCAACATTCTAGAAGATAGGCTTAAGATACAGAAGGATCTTGACAGACTTGAACATTGGACAGTATCTAACAAAATGAAATTCAATGGGGGGAAAAGTAAGGTTCTACATTTATACAAGAAAAACAAAATGCACAGATACAGTATATGTGGTACCTTGCTCAATAGTAGTAACTGTGAGAGGGATCTTGGAGTCCCATTGGACAATTATTTAAATATGAACCAGTAGTGTGCTGCAGCTGCCAAAAAAGCCAACACAGTTCTAGGCTGCATAAACAGAGGGATAGAATCAAGATCACGTGAAGTGTTAATATTATTTTACAATGCCTTAGTAAGGCTACACTTGGAATACTGCATCCGGTTTGATCATCACAATGTAAAAAAGATGTTGAGACTCTAGAAATAGTGCAGAGAAGAGCAACAAAGATGATTAGGGGACTGGAGGCTAAAACATATAAAGAATGGTTGCTGGAACTGGGTATGTCTAGTCTGATGAAAAGAAGGACTAGGGAGACATGATAGCAGTGTTGCAATATCTCAGGGGCTGCCACAAAGAAGAGGGTGTCAAGCTATTCTCCAAAGCACCTGAGGGTAGGACAAGAAGCAATGGGTGGAAATTAATCAAGGAGAGAAGCAACTTAGAATTAAGGAGAAATTTCCTGACAGAACAATTAATCGGTGGAACAACTTGTCTCCAAAAGTTGTGAATGCTCCAACATTGGAAGTTTTTAAGAAGAGATTGGATAAATATTTGAAGTTATATAGGGTTTCCTGCCTAAGCAGGGGGTTGGACTAGAAGACCTCCAAGATCCCTTCCAACTCTGCTATTCTATTCTGTCCTGTCCTGTCCTGTCCTGTCCTGTCCTGTCCTATCCTATCCTATCCTATCCTATCCTATTCTATCCTATCCTATTCCTATTCCTATTCCTATTCCTATTCCTATTTCTATTCTAACTAGAGTACTGAAATGGGTGGCTATAAAAAAGGATTAAATAGGATAGAGTTTTTATTTTGGATAGCCTGTACTTAGCAACAAAGCAATCCTTGAAAGAATTTGCACCGGAGCTTTAGACAGAGGCATTGATGTAGCAAGGGTGAACTGGTGTCTACTCTGGGTGCAGGTCAGAGAATAGCCTTGTATAGCAACTTGGGAATGACCAGGAAGCTATCCAGTCAGCAATAAGTGTCAGCAATAAGTATTGCTGCCAGTCAGCAATAAGTATTGCTGTCAGCATGCTGATTAGCTATTTTACACTTGGTATAGAGGTACAGCAGTCATGGAGAAAGCAGTTTTTACAATGACCCATTCAGTATGTCAAATAAGCTAGGTACACAACTGGGTTAAGTACCATGATAATGTGTAATTTGGAGGTATGGGCACCATAGAAATTTGCTGCAGTCTCCTTTCCAGTCCTGCAAATAGCAAATACTTAAAAGACTGAACTCTACCTTTTCTGTCCTTTAATTATTTCTTTAATGAGGTCTGTACTTGAAGCAGTGCAGTTCAGATGGTGGTGCTACTAAACTTAACTTAATTTCTTATAGTAGAATTTTCAGTTTTTGCGCATGGTGATGTGAAGGTTCCTACTGCCTAGTGTCCTTTAGAGGATTTGGTCTTCAGCTCCCATTAAGATGTTCCAATGGGAAACAATTGTATCACCAGCCATCATATTTCCTTAATCAGTTTATTCCCCCCACTGTCATTAGGTTAGGGTAAAAAATCATTACAGTGTGTGTTTTGCTTTCAAATTTGATTGCTTCATGGCAGGCAATATGAAAGAGATTACTCCTTTTGGCTTCCTCTTTCTGAAGGTATAAGGATACAAAAAAGTACACTCAAAAGAATGGGTTAAACAGATATGTAATATTATATTTTCTGATATTTCTCATTTTTTTTCTCCATAAACTCAGTCTAGTATACTTAGCATTCCCTTTGCCAATTTACTACCTCAACATTAATTCTATAAAATTAATACATTTTATAAATTAAATTACCATATAACTGCACTGAAATCATAAGTTTCCATGATTTTTGATTTGAATTAACCTGACTCTTCCTGATTTAATCACACCACCATATATCATCCTTTAAATATTTATTTAATTATTCTACCATAGTCATTTGCTTTTAAAGCTGCAGTTCTAGTTTTACACTTTGGAGTAAATCCTTTTGAATTCACTTGAATTCAACCATTTTAACCATTTTAAGTCAACCAGTGTATATGCTTGGACTGTGGACTTTATTTGAGGGACAGATTTAGCATGCATTTACTTCATTACAGCTTCATTCGATTGCATTAAACTTATTTTTCTTACATTATAGTCTGCCAGAAACCCATTTTACTATTAAGCTTTCTTCTAAAATGGCTGTATTTCTTCTAGCAAGTGAGCATTCATAACTCACATAATATTCCAGATTCTTTGATCAGTAGAGATGCAAAATATGCAGCTTTAACATATACAACCATAGAAAGACATTCCAGTCAATGACTGCTATTTTCTTCAGGTCATCTTTTCCCCCTTCCTTGCAGACATCACACAGTTCAGCTAAGAAACCTGACAGCTGTGTCATTGGACTTTAGAAAGCAGCTGATAAAACCTGACAAGGACAAGAAAGTATACAACGGTCTAGCTGTGTTTAAAGGCTCAGATGATTTTAATGCAGCTGTAATGGAAAAAGTTGCAGGTTTCCCAAGTTGTTTCATAATTGTATTTATGCTGCTATGCTATTCTACCCTCTACTGGCTAATTTGTAGATTTGCAGAAAGACACCCTTTTAAGGAAGAAACGAAACCTTCAAAGCTCCGTTTTATTAAAAATGTGTTAAATTATAGATTTATTCTATCAACAATTACTAAAATAGCTATTTTTTTAAAAAAGGTGGATATTACATAATTATTACTTTTATTTTAAATGAATCATGCTACTGCTGAGATCACATAAGACTTAAATATGTTTGCAAAAAATGCTTTCATTTATACAGATTTGGGGAAAATATTTACATTGTGCTTTTCTACTGAGTTAACTAAGATAGTTAGAAGCAACTGAATTACAAAATCACAATTAGAAACACAAAGGCACAAGGTAATTAATGACAAAAAGCTAGACAAAATGAATGCCATAATTAAGACAATTTATTGTGTAAAATAGTAAATAAAATAGTTTATTTAAACTATTGTATAACAATTATTAAAAATTAGAAAGTCTAAAAGTAGACCTAAAATAGGAAAAGAGAATAATAGAGTAACAAATAATAATATATTATAGTTATTATTATTATAGTTAATAATAAGGAAGCCACTTAATGAATTAATTGTCCCCAGGATCTCAAGATATAATCAGATCTTAGAGATAGCAATATTGCTTAATTGATGATAATTATTAATGTAATTTAGATTATTCAATTGAGGCACCACCTGATCCTCAAGTGACAAAAATGGTAATAGAAATAAGAACTGATGGCAAGTCTAGCTAAAACAGCCACACCTCTAAAGAATCCAGCAGAGGGCCCTTTACCCCAACCCAAGGTTTGTAAGAACAATTAGATCTTTAAGGCTTTCTGGAATGCCATTAGGAAGAAATCACATGGACTCCAGGGGAACCTCATTCCAGAAGACCAATCCTATCAAGCTATACTTCCTTGGTGATAGCACAGGAAATAGGTAGTTGAAAATAACTAGGCCTTGTGTATTGAACACAACTTGAATTGTACCCAGAAGCAGACTGGTAATCATTGAAGCTCACAAAGCAAAGGTGTCACATGGGTAAATGGAGGCATACCCATCACTACCTCTGCTATTGTATTCTAGATCATTTGAAGTTTCTAAGCGGTCTTAAGAGCAGCTCCATGTAGAGTGCATTTCAATAGGGATATGAAGGGCCTCTTAATCTAGGAAAGAGTGTAATTGGTGCACCAGATGAAATTGTGCAAAGGCTTCCTGACCACAACCTCCATTTGCATTGAGAAGGAGTTGCACAGTATGAAAAATCTCCATATTGCACAGCATTCTGGAATGGGGAAGTGCAACCTCATCCAAAGTTAAAAGTGGAACACATCCTTTTTTCAGGTCTCACAGACAGTTGCTTGGTGAGAAAAACAATTTACTCTTGGTGGAACATATATCATCGAACAAGAGAAGAAGTTTAAATCAACAAAAATACAGATTTTCAATCTTCAACAGAAAGATTCTGAATGCACTCATCTAAATATTGGTCTCAGTTGCTCTTCCATTACTAAAAAAAATAGGATATTTCCATATACTGTATTAGATTATTGGTTAATTACTCAATATTGTCAAAGTCACTGGCAGCAAATTTGTCATTTGTTTAGACTAAAATGTTAGGTTTGAATATAGGAACTTCTGTTCTCAACAATTGTACTGTACTACTAAACTAAGCTTTTTTCATATTGCAGAAAAGTTTTAGATCAGATATTCAAACCTGAGAGATATTAGGTTTGAAGCTAGTTTGTACTTGTAAGACTATAGTCTTTATTTCTGTAGGTTTTTCTTCACAAATGATTCTTGCACTTTGTTGATATAAAAACTTTACCAAACATTCTTGCCTTCTGATTTGTTTATATATTTATCAGTGCCATTTTTCAAGCAGTGTGTCTGTATATGGTTGAAAGAGCATGAGATTTCCATTCAGCATTCTTGTACTACATTCATCCCATTTATGACATATTTGGTTCTATCATATGCTCGGTAACAGGCTTTGCAGTGAAAAGTTTGATACAACTGGGAACTTGATAGCTTATAGAATAACCAATATTTCACATCTAAGCTTGAAGAAAAACTATTGCAAAATGGATAGTGACAGAGACAAATTGTAGATGTTGTAATATAATCTCACAGTTTTGATGATCTTAAGCCTCTAGAGCATCCTTTCATGTTTACAGTACAGTATTATTGCAATCCCTTAGAAGAATTAGAGCTTTCTAACTAATCTTTCCCTATTGGTTACATGATATGAAAGCCATGAAGCTCAAATACAAAAAAAAAGTACTTAATATGAATGATAGTTCAGAGCTTTTTCCCCCTCCTCAACTATATTTGTAAATCTTGGAATGATAAATGACACATAAATTATAAGTGAGCAACAAGGTCATAGCAACTGAAAGCAGAGAGTTCAAAGAAAAGTCACAATTTCACAGAGTTCATGAAAAGGCCACCTGAAATTGTTCAGTGCTACTTGATAAAAAAAACTAGAGAAGGTGAGTACTAAAAAGAAAAAAGATTCAGGGCACAGAAGACACATGGTCTATAGCCAGTGGTCTGTTGGTAAATATTAAATAATAATAATAATAATAATAATAATAATAATAATAATAATAATAATAATAATAATAATAATAATAATAATAATAATAATAATAATAATAATAATAATAATAAAAAATAAAAATAAATAAAAATAAATAACAGTTATTAAAAATAACTGTTTCTGCTGGTTCCATTGCCACCACCCTGTTGCTACTTACAACTGATTGATACTCTAGGCAACCACTTTTTTAGTTATGCTTTCAGCCAACTCATTTGCTAAATATTTAACAATCACGAGCCCCTAAAAGCCAGCTCCAGCATACCACTGACTATAGCTGATGAGCATGCAGAACTCATATACTGTACAGAAAGGAAAGGACTAAAAACCATCCAGATGGCTACTTTAGAATAACTATTGTTCCTGACTTCTTTATCAAATGCACACATTGGCAAGGAATCTTTTCAAAGCATTGTATTCACATTCAAACAAAAAATTAATTCACATATATCAACTTCAAATGTAGTAATCACAATGTACTCTGTTATAGTTCCTTTCCTCTGGAACAGCGTACTCCCCCCACCAAGAAATGGATAGTGCTCTCTCTCCCAGGGTTCCAAAAAGCAATTGAGATCTTTGGTCTTATGTCTGGGGTCAATGTGTTTGTTGGGTCCCTGATTTGATTTAACTTGTTAATGTTTTATTATTTTTGTCCACATTTCCTGTAAATAGTGATGGGTTGTTCACCGCGGATTGGACAAACCGGTAGCGGTGGTGGTAGGAGGCTCTACCAATCTGCCTGGATGCCTCTGTGCATGCGCAGAAGTGTTGCTCGCACGTGTGTGCAAGCGGACCGGTAGCCACGGGATTTGAAACCCACTACTGCCTGTAAAGTTGTATATTTTTAATTATTTTCCTGTTTTGTATTTGTATGTGTAAGTCACATAAAATCTATAATAAATTTATATAAATTAATAATAGGTGAGACATAATTTACAGAAACCCATACCAGATCACTCATCAACAAGGTCCACACTAGATGTTGGAGCTCCTGGATTAACTGGTGGCAAAGGGTACAGGATTTAGGACTGTTGACTGAACAACCAGGTCAGTAGCTGCAGGTCCACTGGAAGAAAAGTTGTTTTCTTGTCACAAATATAGAAAGTTCAATAGTAGTATATACCTTGGGCACAATCCCAAAACATCTGGTGCACCACTTGAACACTACAGCAATCAATTGTAAAAGGCAGTTTTACTTGAACATCTTATATTCTGTGACAATACATTTAACACCATCAAACAAGAACTACTGCCTATCCATATCCTTGGGAAGGCTTCAATAGGCAGCTAAAAATGCCAAATCTGATCTAAACATCTGACTATCTGTGTGGCCAACCATAATAATCTAACAAAAGTTTCACGCACATCCATTTTCCCTCCAGGGTATACGTATGGAAAGAAAACAGTACATATGGTCCTCAAATTACTACCTCAATTGAGTCCAAAATTTCTGTGGCTAAGTGAGACAGCTATTAATTTTGCTCCATTTTCAGTGAATCACTGCAGTTGTTAAGTTAGTAACACAGTTGTTAAGGTGAATCTACCTTTTCTGTTGACTTTGCTTGTCAGAAGGTCACAGAAGCTGGTCACATGACTCCAGGATACTGCAAGCATCCTAAATATGAACCAAATGCCAAGCATCTGAATTTTGATCATGTAACCATCAGGATGCTACAATGGTTGTAGGTGCAGAAAACAGTCATAAGTCTTTTACAAATTAATTAGGAATATATACAAACCTTAAAACTGATCTGAAGGAAAAAGTGTAGTTCAGGTATAGTCCATCTTTGTAAATATTTTGAAACTTCTTGAGGTACATGTAGCACTTCTATTAACATTTTAACTATTGTCAAAAGCACTGATAAGAGACTCTTTTCTCATTTATCATCCAGAAAATTATATTTAATGTTCAGGCAATATTAATACTAGCTTTTAAAGCCTCTTTTCTTTCTTTGACAACAGTCATTCCTTTCCAATTTTGCCTTTTCAAACAAAACATATCATTGTCATGACATATGTTATCACAAGCACACTCACTGGAATTCTCATCGCATTGTTTCAAATCTTGCTAAACTACAACTCCAAGTTATACCAACAAGCATCACCAATAATAAAGGTTACTAGGAGTACCATTCAGCAACAACTGAATAGTTCCAGATGCCATTGTGCAGCTGTGAATGTGAATAATATGCTGTTATGATATAGAATAATTTAATGGAAATTAAATGCCATTGCATAGAAACAATGACTACTGTTGAGAGATACTATTTATTTCTAACAAGCCCCCTTTGAAATACTATGTAACAATTTATCATTTTAGACCTTTAAGGGATGATAGTTAAATGATACTCTTAGGTTTCCAGATGCCGGAAATCTGCCACTGCTTTTTTGGCAGACTGTCCAAAAATTAATGAAATTGTATTTTTGCTACCTATGAATAGATTAGAAAACCTAAGGTGTTTACTTAAACTCAGCTATATCCACAATAATAATCCATTTATGACCGAAATATTTTAATAAATAAAACTAAAATATTAAGTATAGTTTGTCAGTTTAAACTTATATCATAGAGGTGGCATGCTTTGTGTCTCTTCTAAGATGAGTTTCAAACTGGATAAAAATATATTCATTTTAATTTGATTTATACTCCCAACATCTGGACCAGTATGGGAACAATCCCATTGTTTTACTTTTCTGTAAAATATGCACTGCCATTGGTGCTCCCTCCTTAAACAAAAATTGGAAAAGTGATAATAATTACCAGATCAAAAAAGAGTGAATATAGGACTAATACAAGTATAACAATATTAAAAAACAAACCTGATCTAATACAAGAATATTATTAGCAATACTTGAATTGCTTCTATTATTTCTTGCTAATACAATGAAGAAATTAGATAAAACATATTTTAAAATAGTTTTAGAAATGCATATACTTATAATATATATGAAAAAAATTCCTTGTCATTTAGGCATTGCTACAAATCATGCTGATCCCCTTTTTGGTATAAGTTTTTAACTGACTTTCAAAGAGCACGTATGGTAAATCCACTTGGAAAGAATACATACCTTGGGAACACATGGATTAAACAACCACCTGAGGACCTCTGTCTATTTTTCTTTATGGGACAAATATATGCTCTCTTTCAGTTCTGTATCTTATGTTCTCTGCTGACCTAATTCATCTGTAATAACTACCACAGTTTGACTGGAGTCATTTCAGCTGCTGTAAGAGAAGAATGGAAGTCAAAAATTAATGCACTCAACATTCCTCCTTGACAGATGACTTGTCAAGAGGTTAAAAGCCTTGAAAAGCTGTAGGTGAGGTAAAGCATTAGAATAGTCATCCTTTAGATTAAATTGAATTTCAGTTTCTAACTAATCACTTCAGACTCCAATAATGAAGTTAAATCTCATTCAAACTGAAAGACCTAGCATTTTGCTTCAATCTCAAGCATATTGTATTAAGGCATGGAAGCAAAACAACAGGAAACAACCAGCCCATCAACATTCAGACTAGACTTTGGATCAGAGACTGTCTAAGCAATCTTGGTCAACAATTTATGTCTAGACAGATTTCAAAAACATCGATTTGTTTATGCTTTTTTAGTTTCTCAGCAGGTTTTGCTAAGATCGATCATCAAATTCTTTTTGGGAGGTTAAGAATAGGGTCTTAAGATTCTTTATTCTTTAAAAAAAGCAAAAAAGAAAGTGAACTAGACTAATTTACCAGTCAGAGGAAAAGTTTAAGACTTTATACACACGTACACACATGTAAATGTTTACAATGTTTATGAAGCTGAATTAGATTTGCTAACTCAATATGAATGAGCCCATTCAGTGGGGAAAAAGTTACTGAATAATTTGTTCTGATCCAGCCACTTTCATGGACATAAACTTCCTAGATTAGGCAAGATTGTTCTATCATGTACTGTCAAACCATATCCTTAAAATCAGTAATGCATCCATTTGTTTATTTTGACTGAAGTGGCATAGTCATTCTGTTCAGCCAGTGTCTAACCTTATTACAGTTAATAGAGAACAAATTGAAACTGAAGTTTGACATGAAAAATAATTGAAAGAGAAGTATGGCTTGATCTTGTGAGTTTGCTGGTTCTTAAATACCAACATATATCCTGACTTCTGGTGAGGATTCATAGCCAATTATGAAGGGGTGGGGATGGCATTACTGTGGAGATTGGCAGCCAGACAACAAATTCTAGTTAGTGAAATCTCTCTGTAAAAAGGAGAGAGTATGAGATTGACTATTGGTTCTCAGGACAGCTGCTTCTCATGAGTAGACTGTAGGATTGTTGGGTTGACATGTGAGTTGAACAGCTGGGAGTCAAGGATTCAATCAAGCTCATAGCCATGATGTAGCCTATATGGACACACAGTTTGCATTTCTTGTTCATCTGTGGAAATTGCTTATTAACTGCTTTTCAACTTTTAGTAATTTTTGGATTGAAAGCAATAGGGGAATTTCCTTTAATCTT
Source organism: Pantherophis guttatus (assembly GCF_059756535.1). Classification (NCBI taxonomy): domain Eukaryota; kingdom Metazoa; phylum Chordata; class Lepidosauria; order Squamata; family Colubridae; genus Pantherophis; species Pantherophis guttatus. The sequence continues at coordinate 47,025,600 of NC_142067.1, read as the reverse complement.
TATTTTAGGATTAAGAAAAAAGTTTAATGGCTTAAATTTAAAAAAACCCGCAAAAGGGTGATTATAATCCAAGGAGATAGAGTGATTGGCAGTGTCTAAATTTGATAAATAAATAAAATGATGTTGATTTTTGAAAGTTACAAACAGACTGAAGGTCCATATGGATTTATGGAGAAAAATAAGAATATATATAAGAAACGTTCTCATGGGAAAATGCTTTTGTTTTAAATCCTTGAAAAAAATTTGATAGCATGAGAATTTGATGCTAAAGAAAATCAAAAGGAAATAAAGGTCACAATTAAAGGAGAAGAACACTTAAATTTGACTAAAATAGAACAAAATATTTTAATATTGGATACATTGAAGGATGTTTGTGAACAAATGTACTTGAAAATTAATTTTAAGATTGTCTTCCACTATAGATAGATTTTATTTAAAAGATGTTATAGAAGAGGAACAAATTTTACCTGACAAAATAAAGATTCATTTGGAAGTATGTTTAAAAATGACAGGCTATGAGAAAGATATGGGGAAAAAATAGTACAGTGGATATCCAAATTAAACTGGTTTATGTCTTAATAATTAACAACCCAAAAAAGTAACTTGGAAAAATTTCTAGAAAAAAGTTTATTTAATCAAGGTTGAAATAGATATGTAATATCTGCTATTTGCTAATCGACTATTGCTGATCAGGACTGACGAGGCTTTAAGGATTTGCTTATAGGTAAGAGATCATTTGTTGTATTTTAAGACAAAGTGATAAATCTTTCTATGAACTATACTACCCGCTATTTTTATTTCCTTTTTAGTTATAGGTAAAGCTTTCCTTAAACTCACTTAGAAAGTTTTATCTTCAACCTGTGATGTATTTCTAATGTTGAATTATTTTATAATTATATTATTCCATTAATATTTGAGTATTTTAAAATAAAACTAATACTTCTGAATTGTAAACCACCCGGAGTCATTGACTGAGATGGATGACCATAGAAATTGAAGAAATAAAGATGACAGACAGACAGACAGATAGACAGACAGACAGACAGAACAAAACAACTTTGAAATATTAGATTCAGAAAGTAGTACTGTTTTTTTAAAAAATAATTTGAAAATAATTTTAATTCCTTTTCTATGCAAACATTATTTAGCATTACATTATGACCCTTTCTAAGGGGATGTGATAGCTCAGTGGCTAAGACGCTGAGCTTGTCGATCGAAAGGTCGGCAGTTCAGAGGTTCGAATCCCTAGTGCCGCATAACAGGGTGAGCTCCTGTTACTTGTCCCAGCTTCTGCCAACCTAAAAGTTCGAAAGCATGTAAAAAATGCAAGTAGAAAAATAGGGACCACCTTTGGTGGGAAGGTAACAGCTTTCTGTGCGCCTTTGGCATGCTGGCCACATGACCACAGAGATATCTTCGGACAGCGCTGGCTCTTCGGCTTTGAAACAGAGATGACCACTGCCTCCTAGAGTCGGGAACGACTAGCACATATGTGTGAGGGGAACCTTTACCTTTACCTTTATGACCTTTTCTAATTTACAAAGACATAAATGTAAGATCACTTGGGGAGATGGACAGCTAAGAAATAGGAAGTATGGATAAATAAAATAAATTGTAGCAGGCAGAAAGCACAAGCTGTTTCTCACAAAGATTCACACCAATCTGCCAGACCCCTACATAAGTTTAATAGTCTACACTGTACCTAAAATCCTCTGGATAGTTATATACAATGAGAAGTATTGTTTAGCTGGTCAAAACTCACACATAGAACAAAGAAGCATCTTACTTTCTCTTTCACTGAATTCCCCGTCTTTCACATTATAAAATGATAGAAAAATAAAACCATGTCAAAAAATTGAATATTCAGATTTATGGAGTAACTTCATTCGTCATCAGTATTTCAGACTGCATTCTTATGACAGATTTCTTTTTAACATTCTACACATTGTTAAAAGCACAGGGCCCTTAATTTGTCAATATTTAATAAGACATGACGCTTCACCTTCAATTTCGTAAGTGCCCATTGCTAAAGAAAATCAATATTTAAATGTATTACAGAGCAATAAAACATTGGCAGTGAAATTTGCAAACAGTTATTAAAATGGACATTTCCATTAAACTATGGGGAAATGTGTATAATAAATATATTTTTGAATTAGAGTAGATTAACATAAATTACAATCTTCTTTTAAGTTAGATTTTTCTTAGCTAATATATTTGATATGATTTCCAACTATAGTTCTTTCAATATATTTAAAAATAATCCAAATAACTGAAATTGAAAACAATTAGCAATGAACAGAATTTTGCACTGAAGGAAAAAATGAAGTCTTGTTTTTGGAACTTAAGAAATTAATTCAAAGCATAGTATTTATCCAAAGCAACCATTGTATTTATAAGTTGTCCTAAAATCTTCATACTAAGGCCAGGTTTTATATGAAGAATAAATACACTGATTGCAAGACAAATACTATTAAATATCATTCCAATATTACAAAACTATTTCTAAGTGTCTTATGTAAGGTTTAAATTAAGCAGCACAAATTCATGTTATAATGGTATTTTTTTAGGGTCTCCTTAACACCCCCTCTCCAAGCTACTCCAGATTTAAACCAATGCTCTTCATTCTTCCAGTTCTCTACTCCATTCAAGGAAAGGATGCAAAAGTGAAAATCCTACTTTTATGACCATACTCAGTGTGATATATGGTTTTTATTGGTTTTACCATGTTGTGTTGACTTGCTTATATTCTCAGTTGGGTTAAGAATATATAACAATCAACTGTGAGATACCTGCCTATTTCAATTTTTCATACTGTGATAGACTTGAGAGACTTGAACAACATCACAGTCCATTGCTTTTTACCATGATGGCTAAACTGATAGAAGATGAAGTAGGGGACAAAATTTCTGGAAGGCTGGTCCATATGTAAATAGGAAAGTGCTCCTATTAAATAAAGTAGTTTGACACTAGTCATGTAAAGATATAATTATCTTGAATTTTGAGATTTGAATCTTAGTTGATTCAGTCAAATCTCCAAATAAAGTATATTTCTCAAATCAGATTAAATTGTTGAATAAACCTACATGCCTGTCATTACTGGCACTGATGACTTAGAAGGACATTTCTGAAAATATAGAAAATGGACTTGACTTAAGACACATTTTCAAATGGAGTTGAGCTGTATTAAGAAACTGAGCTAAAATGATAATTTCAATCTGACTAGGACAGAAAGGTGAATTCCTACATCTAGTTTGAAAATCTGTCTGTACAAGGTAAATGAACATGATAGCATTTTGCTTATCATATAAAAAATATGGCTAGGAAGTTAGCAGATTTTTCAGGGGGAAGTCTGATAAGTATAACTTTTTAGAGGATGGATTTAAGCAGGAGCTGGGAGTAACTCAGTATTCCCCCCATGCCTTAGTACTGATGAATCATTGGTTAATAAATATTAACTGTCTCAATCACTCATGCCCTACTCACGTTAAGATTTGATTACTGCAATGCACTTTACATGGAGCCACCCTTGAAAATCATTGGAAAGCTACAGCTGGTCCAGAATGCAGCATGGGCAGTAATGGGCATTTTATTTTATGCCCGAAGGATATCACTACTCTATGAGTGGCCCTGGTGCCAATTGCCTTCCACCCATGATTCATCTTTAAGGTTTTGGACCTGGTAAACTGAAGAAGTGCCTTCTCCTGTCTTCATCTGCACATCTAAAGTAAATCCTTCTAAAACTATCCCTACCAGATTGCCAGCTAGCAGAGCCTCGGAATAGGATGTTTTCAGGAGCTGTCTATTTTTTAGGAATTTTCTTGCATAGGAATTTGTTATAAATAAAGGGTGCATGAAATTTGTAGCCTCTATTTTTTATATTTTATCTTTTGTACCTGGGGCTTGAGTTATCATTTTATTTTATGTTGCCATTGTTAGCCAAGGCCTCATACAACATAATAAATAAATAAATAAATAATGTTAAGATAATAAACGAACAAATGAGCCTTCTATCTGAGGGAATTATTTCCTTCATTTTTTTCATATTTTGTTTTTGTGTTTTTTATTGCTCTATTAAGCTTCAACAGCCCGAGATAGAAGCTCAAAATAATACAAACACTTTTATAGTCATTTACATTGACACTGCAAATCACAGCTATGTGATAATGCTAAAAGCATGAAGTCTTTTAAAGCTTTTTGCCTTCTCCTGCATATGATATACATTTTCCCAAAAATAGGACCTATCCTGAAAATAAGCCCTACCATGTTTTTGCATGTGTGCCCAATATAAGCCCTACCCTCCAATTAAGCCCTACTTAAGCGGCTGAGCAACTGGCCAACTGCCCATTCTGTCCGGTTGTTTGTGGTGCCACAGCCACAATGGGAGACAGTGTCAGGGCATGGATGGCCTGGCTGCAGGGGCCCTAAGGTAAGCCAGTGTGGTGCACATGAAGAAGCTTCCCCTCCCCCAGCTCACAGTGATGGCAATGGCCTGCCATGCAGCCTCCTGCACCACCATGACCAAGCAGAAGTAGTGGGCATCCCATAGTACATTGGGGGAAACCACATTCCCTGAAAATAAGCCCTAGTGTTTATTTTGGAGTCCAAAAGAAAATAAGATTGGGTCTTATTTTCGGGAAAACATAGTACATTGATTTTCCCTTTACCATCACTTTGTAAATAGGAATTAAATACCTTAGGAGTTAAATAATATATTTTTGCTAATTCTCAGGCACACCTTCTAATGACAATGACATGATGTAAATGGACCAGAGAGGGCTAGAAAAAGTGCACCAGTTAAAACTATTAAGGTTGAATTGTAATTTCCACTAGTGGAAACTACTGCCTTAATTCAGTGGGAATGTGAGAATTTATGATATACATATCACTACCCCATTAAATAAATATTAAAATAAATTTTAATGCACTTTCATAAATGGGTATTAATAGCACATGGATTTATCAATTATTAATTTTAATGGAACAGACCATGAAATCAAAGCAGTTGTAATGAACCATCTGTCTATTTTCAGATATAGTAACTGGCTGGAAACGTACAAGCAGATAGCTAGCAGGGCTCTAAATACATCAGCTTCAACTAAATTCTTGTTTAAGCAACAAAATATAGCTTCTGAAATAATTATCAAAGCAATAAATGGCAGACAATAATTCTATTTGTAATAGAGAATTGTCACAAGAATTGGAATTGGGTTTGAATGGAATGTAATATCCTTCCCCTTCATCAAGCCATGACTGCACCATTGAATTAGAACCTGGGGCCAAGTTACCAAAACCAAGAATGTACTCCATGACTCCTGCGGAAATGACCGAGTTGAGGAAGTACATTGATACCAACTTAGCCAGAGGATTCATTGAGACTGCAAAATCTAAAGTTGCAGCCCTGTCTTGTTTAAAGAGAAAAAAGATGAGGGGTTGAGATTATGTGTTGGTTTTTGAAATATCAATGCTGTTTGCATACAAAACACCTAACCCCTACCCCTAATGAAAGACTTGCTGAACCACTTATCAAAAGACAAAATCTTCACCAAGCTAGATCTAAGTGAAGCCTACTACCGAGTCCGCATAAACGAGGGGGACGAATGGAAAACAGTATTTAACTGCCCACTAGGCAGCTTCCAATTCTGAGTCATGCTTTTTGGGCTTCAAGGGGCCCCTGCAATGTTCATGCAGCTGATCAATGAGGTGCTGCATGAGCACCTGTATAAGGGAGTCCTGGTTTACTTTGATGACATTCTTATATTCAGTGAGAACATGGAAGAACACATCAAACTAGTCAGACAGGTACTGAAAAAACTCCTAGCAGCCAAACTTTATGCAAAGCTGTTAAAATGCGAGTTCCATAAGGAGTCCTTGGACTACCTGGGTTACCGAGTATCTAATCAAGGAATCGAAATGGACCTGGGAAAGTTAAAGCTGTGCTAAACTGGCAACCCCCATGAACATGTAAGCAACTTCAAAGCTTCCTGGGGTTTACAAATTTTTACAAACAATTCATCCCTTCCTTTGCCAAGGTTGCACTCCCTTTGATGGAATTACTAAAAACCGCTCCATCTCTGACCAAGCCAAAACTTAGCCAGCCCCTAGCTTGGACAATGGATTGTCAAAAATCCTTTGAACAATTAATATGGCGGTTCACAGTGGAGCTGATCCTCCAACACGCTGACCCAGACCAGCCCTTCATAATCCAAGCTGATGCCAGTGACGTAGCGTCGCAGCTGTCCTACTGCAAGAAATGCTCAAAACGAATTAATGCCTTGTGCATATGTGTCCAAAAAGCTAATGGACACGGAACGCAGGTGGGCGATTTGGGAGAAGGAAGCTTTTGCGGTGTGATAGTTCTCTTATCCTGGAGACATTTCCTAGAGGGGACTAGGGAGCCTTTCGAGGTATGGACTAATCATAAAAACCTTGAGGTGCTAAAGACCCCTCAGAAGCTTTCCCCCAAGCAAGTTCACTGGGCTCAGTATTTTAAATGCTTTAACTTCAAGCTAAAATACATCCCGGGGTGGGGGGAGAGAAACCTACTGGCCAATATCTGTCCAGGAAACCCCAATTTGACAGCTGATGAGAAGAGGTAGTACATGCTGATGAGAAGAGGTAGTACATGCCATGATCTCCAAAGCTCAGCCAGCTGCCCAAGCATGCACTAGGGCACAAACCAGACTCCATTCCAACCTCCCTGAAGACAAGTTGATGGTGGAGTTAAAAGCTGTGCTATCAGAAGATCAGACAAAGAAAATCAACCGGATTTAACGTTGCAGGAGGGACTGGCTTGGAAAGGGAGTAAGATTTATGTGCCCTACTGCATGAGACTGCTAGTGCTAAAACGTAGTCACAACTCTCGACTAGGGGGCCACTTTGGTTTCTTAAAAACCCTCCATTTGGTTAGAAGGCAGTTCTGGTGTCCAAGGATGAAAATTGACGTATAGAACTATGTTAGAAGCTGCTCTACCTGTGCCACCATGAAATCCAACCGAGGAAGCCCCCTGGTCTTCTCCAGCAAGTGGCAGAACCTACACAAACATGGGAGGAGATTGCCATAGACTTTATCATCGAACTGCCAGAAAGCGGAGAAAACACCATGATTTGGACTGTCATTGATTTATTCTCCGAACAAGCACACTTCACTGCCTGTAACAGACTACCCTCTGCCAAAAATCTGTGAAGCACATCTACTAGCTACATGGGGTCCCTTGGAGCATAATATCAGATCGAGGGGTCCAATTTACTGCTAAGTTCTGGAAGGCATTCCTGAGGTCCATTGGGTCATCACAAGGGATTAGCTTAGCATTCCATCAATCTACTAATGGATCTGCTGAAAAAGTGAACACCATGGTGGAACAAAACATTAGATGTAAATTAGCAACAAGAAAACTGGCTGGAGTTATTATTCTCAGAAGTGGCTTATAATAATGCAGTACACAGTAGTACAGGGTTGACTCTTTTTCGAATAACTACTGGCATGGATTTTGTGCCTATGCCTGAATTGCCTAGAGGACCACCCACTTCCATGTCCCTAACAGAATGGATGGCCTCCTTGCAAAAGGATTGGAAAGAATACTAAGAAAACTCTAGCAGAAGCAGCTGAGAAATGTAAAAACCAGGCAGACAAACACAGGTATCTCCACCCGCAATTTTGAATAGAATATAAGGTGTATTTGTCAACTAAGTACCTAAGATTGAGGCTACCTAGCAAGAAATTCGGACTGAAATTCATTGGTCCTTTCCCTATAGTGAAAGTGATTAACCCTGTATCAGTCCACCTTAACCTCCCTCGAATCCTAGGGAAAACACATCCTGTGTTTCACAGCAGCCTTTTAAAACCAGAAATGGACTCTACCTTGAGACTCTTACCAGCTGTTCCCCTCTTCCTTTGATAGTAAAGGTGAAACCCATTACGAAGTCAAGAAGATTCTTGACTCTAGATTGCAATGGGGTCGGTTACAATATTTAGTACACTGGAAAGGGTACCCTTTGTCAGAAGCTACGTGGGTCAAAAGTTGGGATCTGAAAAGCTGATAGATTAGTGAAACAATTTCATGATAAGTTCCCTGACTTATCAGGGAACTTATCAGGGAACATGTCCTCCGGGGGAGGGAGAGGGTTAAGTGGTTTTATGAATGTGTTAACTCTCTTTTTTTGTGTTTTGTCCATTTTATTTTCCAAATGGGGGAGGGGACACCTGTCAACTTTAGAAGCCATATTAGCACCAGATGCTTCCCTGCTGCCAACTTCTTGTGCTTGGGAAAGTAGGAGGGGGGATTTAGAAGAGTGATTGTAGTTAGACATAATAGCATTCTTCCCTTCGGTCAAGGTCATAGTGTTTATGCATCTAGAGGAGTGGTTGCAGGGATGGCTCAAGTTGGGACAGATGATGTTTGGGCCATGTGACAGACTGATGGGTGCAGGGACTGGATTTGGGGTTTTGATTTACGGAGGGAAAACCTGGAACTCTCAGATTCGGGTATTGCCAGATGTGCCAGTATACCTACTCTAATAAAAGGGACTTTGAGAAATGCTTGTCTCGGAGTTTGAATTGGAGTTGGGGACTTTCTGTAACGCTGACATTTATTGCATAAAATCAAGCTAATTTTATCCTAACCCTAGACATCTAGTCAGTTTCCTCATACCCATCCCAATCTCAAATCTTGTGAAGCACTTAAAAGTTTATATTTGAAATCTGTTTCAATGTATTTGCAATATTGTATGTGATATATCTGTAAGTGATAATTATTCACATATTCTCTCTCCATATTGATGGCTATTATAAAAAGATATGCAAATCCTTATGTGGTAATGAGAAATGTTTAAAGAAAATGTCCAAGTTACTTCTGTATCATAAGATATCACAATTAGCTGATAAGTAAAACAAGGTTCACTGCAATTCACTTATTTTTAGTTGTGTTGTGTTGTTTCACTTGTTGATGTGAAACACAATAGATACTTATAACTATTTTCTTGAATTCCTAGTGTTAGAAATTATGTATATGGCCACTGGATGTCACTCTCTCTCCACTGAAAAGACTTGAAGCCTTATTCTCACCACTAAATATAGGCCAAGAGTTGCACAATGTATTTCAGCCAATATGATTTTGGAATGAGACATATTTAGAACATATATGGGAACAACTGAGGAAGATAATATAGAAAATAATATAGAACGTAGAATATATACAATCAAGAAAAATAATATGTAGTCTAAATAAGATAACTTTTATTGTTACTTTCTTCTGTGAACACGCTGGCATTCATTAAAAAATGAAATTCTGATGTCCACTCTCAATACGTGTATTTGTTTATGTATGTATGTGCATGTGTGTATAATACAGTTCTATAGGTTTTCTACAACTATCGTCCAACTATGGGACAAATCAACTTTTAATATGCATGGGATTTACTAAAGTCAGCAATTAAGGCAATTAGACTTTATGATTTTGAATATTAGAATGGCTATCCTGGATTTTTAAGTATTTGTTGCATTGTTTTATTGCATTCAAAATGGCTGGAGACTCTTTGCCCTGAAGCTGATTTCACTTCAACTAATGAGAATCTGCCCCTTTCTGTGGAATGGTCATTTGAAGCCATCGAGTGTACTGAAACTTGCTGATACAGTATATAGTTTTCTAATCTCAAAATAGATAAAACATTGAGATAAGGTTGGAATAACCTTTTTCATAGTTAGAAATAGATTGTGCACTTCTACATTCGGGTCTGAGGAACCCTATCTCCTCTTGATTAAGAACAGGAAAAGCAATCCAACTCATGAGAAGCTGCTGTTTTAAGCTTTTTAAGTGGCACAACTAGGGATGTTGTCAATCTATTTCCTCATGAGAAGTAATGTGTAAAGGGAGCTTTTAGAAAACATGGTCTTCCAAGCATTTTGAAGCTACACCTGTGTGGTTGTTTTAAAAAAACCTGTGGACCCAAATTAAGATTAGGTGTCATAGATACTGAGAAGTTCCATGCCTGATTACAACAGCTGAATGCAGCAGATGTAGCTGAAAACATTTAAAATGGCAGGACAATTAACTAATGGAGCAGGAGGCTGTTGGGTATTCTTGGAGTTTTTATACAGAGTAACAAAATTGAAAGGGATCTTGGAGATATTCTATCTAGTCCAACCCCCCTCCCCCAAGCAGGAAATCCTTTCAGGAAAAAATTCTGTCCAATCTATTAAAAATGTGTAGTGGAGCACACAAAACTTCTAAAGACCCTGTTAAATCAGCAAATTTTTCCTTAGTTCTATGTTAGATATCTCTTTGATACATTTTCATATGTTAATATTGGAAGACTGCTATTATGTCATCACTAGTTGCTCTCCTCATTAGACTAAGAAGCATGGACTGATAGTTCTGTATTGAGGAAGAATTTGTAGTTTAAGATTCAGAAGTAGCAAGCTGATCTGCTGAGTAAAATAGCTGATGGAAAGGGTTGTAGTTTTCAGACTAGAGGTTGGTGAAGACAGTTTGTCAATGGTGATGAAATGTATCCAGGAAAGTTATTTTTCCATCTTCTTGATAGAAATGAAGCCAGAAATGAAAGCAGAGAAAGAAGCTGTGTGGGAGAGGAAGGGAAGGAGTGACACTACAAATGTAAAAACTTCCATTTGAAATCATCTGCGTGGAACTTGCATGTACAGTTTTGCTAAGGCCATGTATTGCATATATTGGATATTGCCATAGAGAAGAACTGTGCCTGCATGTCAAAAAATTCCTCTCTTCTTCCCAGTCTACCCTCCAATAAACTCTCAGAGATTATATCTAGTATATTTTACTGGTGGGAAAGGTTAGAAATGGTAGAACTATGAATTTTGAGAGCAAAACTAAGAACCCGTCATTTTCTGAAACGTAGTACAAGACAGTAGGATGCCAGTAACTGAAGCTTTGATCTTAACTCCTGATATCATTTGGTTGTAAAGAAGAGGGTCAAGGAACAGTTAATTTTTCTTCTATGAATTAGATGGCTTGACAAAAAAGACTCATCTCAAAAAAGAGAACATTTAACACAATTACATATGCTTACATAATTGCAACTGAGAATTTTAATAACTGTCCTTTATGTATTATAAAAATTTTAAAATGTTGTGGGATTGACTAAACATGTCTTTCCATATGAATATATTAATTCCAATTATTTCTAAAAGGAAGGGTGAAATTAGAAAAGTGCTAGTTTCTATCCAAACTATTTCCATATAGGGATAGTGGGAAGACTCTACTAAAAATCCAGAAATCTGCTGTCACAATGAATGCATTCCTAGAGTTCACTATCCTAAATCCACATAAAGTAGCTTTTTCATGTAAAAGTCATAATGATTTACTCATAAAATGGTCCCTCTGATAATAAACCATACACATTCAACTTTAAAATTGCTAGGAAGTATTTCCATAATCAGTTGAAAGTGGGATTAAATAGATTCCTCCAGCATAAAATACTATTAGAGATAGTCCTTACTTACTGATCACAATTGGGAAATCCACCACTAAGCACCACAGATAGTAGATAGAAAACCATGTGACCATAACAAGTTTACAACCTCACTTCTCTTTCGGATGTTAAGCAAAGTGTTGTGATCATTAGGTGACACATCATGTGAACACAACTTTTACTTCCACTTCGCTAATAACTCTGCTTGCTGCAAGCCAATTGTGAAGAACAGAAATGACAATCATGTGTCAGGATGTTGTGATAATAATAAATGTTAATGATTGCTTGCAAAGCTACTTTGTTTATACTGTCATAATCTCAAATGGTTGCTAAAATGAGAACTTCTGTGTATTATCCAGGGCTGTTCACTCCTGAGTGAAAATCGATAAAACTAAGGCTGTAAAGGCCTTTTTAAATAAACCAAGGAATTATTTTGTTCTATATAAAGAAATAGGTCTCTTACAGAACTAAAATGGAAAATAATGGATAATTAAAAATAATCCAATAAAGAACAATTTAGGCTATTATCCATTAAGCTAACATTAGTAAAACAAAAGCAAATAGGAGGAATTATGTACTTCAAAAGACCACCAAAATGCTTCAGTATTGTTATCTATTAACATGATTTTTTATTTTAAAATTTAAGAAATCGCAACAGGTAGGGTTGGCGAACAACTGAATAGTAAAGGAAGTATTTTAGTTCAGTTTGTCTATCATGTAATTTTTAACAAATATTTAATAAATAAGCACTGGTAATTCCAAAAGTCTAACATTGAGATAATATTGTGCCTATCTTTTTTTAAAAAATCTATTTTTCTCTTCTATGAAGAATTTATTACTGATGACTTGAATTAGTATAGCAATAATACAAAATTGTAAATTACAAAATACTAAAAAGGATCTAGAACACAGGTGTCAAACTCAATCACGTCACATGATATCATATGAGGTATCACAATGTTTTTGCCTTTGCAGAGTTGGGGTGGGCATGGTCTGTGTGTAATGCATCTGACCCGCGGGCTGCCAGTTTGACACCCTGATCTACAGGATTCCAGATCCAGAACTTACTCTTAAGTGACATGATATAGGTATCATATACCTATATCATATCACTTAATTTATGAAAATTAAGTAAGTCAATTTCTTGATTTATCTTTAAAATGTTATTTCTTGATTTGCATTCTTATGGAGAGGAAAGGAGTAGATGAAAGAACAATTATAGAATGATTCTGTGTCTTATTCAACAGACCTATTTAATTTCTATTATGTTTTACTGGTTTTGAATTAATAGAATTTCCCTCTGTATAATCACCCAGAATCCTGGAAATGGAGTTACAGTAGAACCTCTGGTCACGACCATAATTTGTTCCATAACTTTGATCACAAACCAATTTGGTCATGATCCGAACCTAATTTTGGAAATTTGGCACTTACAAAAAAAAATGGCGTGGAAGGGGAAATTGGCTGCGGGGAAAAAAAAAGTGAATCTTTTCGTTGAAACCTGATTTGGTTGTAGTCGGAAGCATTCGTGACCAGAGGTTTTACTGTATTTATAAAGATATATATGTCTTTACATATGTAAGAAACAATATAATATATATTGTTACAATATACCTCTTATTATCATATCTCATAAAAATAAAATTGAAATTAAACAAGTTACCAGCAAAAATAATGAATTCATTATCATATATATTCAGATGTTTCAAATTTGAAGTTACCATGTTGTTGGCTTGGATAGATATATATTATCAAAACACTTCTGCACTGCTTCTTATAAAAAAGCGATATTGAGTTTTGCTTGCTTAATGACTTAACATTGAAAAAAATTAATGTTTAGGTGGTTACTGAAGCATTTCAATTTATTTATTTGCATGTATTTGATAATAACCTAATCACTGCAGAAATTATTTGCAAAGGTGTCTTGAGACTTACAGGGAAATATAAACATGTTACCTCTTGACCACATAAATCACTTATAAATTAAAGCAATACACTGATTTTTCTGTTAGTGTTATTTAATGTAAATAAACATTTCTTTGCACAGGAAAAATTGGCAACAATTGCAGTTATGTATGTGTAATTTAACATTTTAAATTATGACTGATAATAGAAAAGTGTTTAACTATATTATTCATATTTGCAAATTCATCTTAAAAATCCCTATCAATTTGTGTTTTTCTAATATGTCAGCCATGTATTTCTAGCAATAGATGAGAAATAATGTAAATAACCCTTAAATGGAAATTGCAATTTACCTTCACATAATTTTATACAGAGGACACAGAAACTACATTATGGAAAACAGCAGTACAGGTAGTCCTCAACTTACATCCATAATTGAGACCAAAATTTCCTGTTGTTGAGATAATTGTTAAGTGAGTTTTGGCCCATTTTACGACCTTTATTGCCACAATTGTTAAGTGAATCACTGAAATTGTAAGTCACAGAGTTAATTGAATCTGGGTTCCCCATTGCTTGTCAGAAAGTCACAAAAAATGATCACATGACCCCATCATAAATATGAGTCAGTTGCCAAGCATTTGAATCTTGATCATGTAACCATGGGGATAATGCAACCATCTTAAGTGTGTAAAGCAGTCCTAAGTCATTTTTTTCAATGCTGCTGTAATTTTGAACAGTCACTAAATGAACTGTTGTAAATCGAGGACTACATGTAATTCCTATTGCCCTTATTCTGCCTAGTGTCTGCTATCAAAGTCCTAAAGTTATTTGTGCAGTGGTTATTCTTCCAATTTAAAGAACTGAGAACATGTGTCCTGTAAAGTCTGTGTGATTCAGATAAACTAGGTACGCAGGTAGGACCAATACCAGGGTCACTTATTAATTTAGACAACCACTTGGTTCTGAAATGGAAGCCAATGACCACCAGAGAATTACAACTTGATAGGCTGAGGACATTGGCGTCCAAATGCCTGAAACTTTCTGTATGCTAAGTATTCAACATATAGTTTAAACACTAACAATTTTTCCAAGGATCTTATGCTTGCCTGCACTACTTATCATTATCAATATATCAATTATGCTATATACCATATATAAAATGCAGGTTTATAATTCACAAATATAAATTTCTCATTTAAAAAAATATAATTCATTTGCAACCAAAGTAGCCATAAATAAAACTTTTTTATTCTTTGATGTAATTTACAAGCTACCAGGTATCATGTATTTTACACTGGTCACTTTAAAATTGATGGAGTCACAGAATAGTCCAGACCGAACAGGTAACTGTTCATGAAGTAAAAGATCTTAAGTTAAAAGTAAAATAATACTGTAACAGGTAAGTGGCAAAAAAGCAGGTTTGCCAAAATAAATCAGACTTGTAATGTTGCACAAATTCTGGCTGACTAGGAACTGAGCACCATGCGATTCTCAGTAATATTGCCTGCAGTCTGGCTAACTTCTGTACAATCGTCTTTCTTTTCTTACAGTTATTAAAATGAAAGAGTTAAAAACTATAGCAGCAACAAGCAACTCCTGTGACAGGAAGGCAAGGATTAAGAATAAAAAAAACAGTTTATAGAGTGTGCTTAAGGAAGGTCTTCCGTGTTTATCTTCCATCAGCTGGAGTTCGACTGAGTGACAACATGATTCGGGCAAAACGCTCACACAGTTCATTGGTGGAATAAGAAGGTAATTTTGGTGAGTCATTGAAGCCTTTAATTTCTGTAGAACAATCTAGCAATTTTGGCAGAAAATCCGTCAATTTTTCTTGTAAATTAGCTGTAAAGAAAAAATGTAGTTATCTATAAATAGTTTTGGAACTTTTTTTCTCAATTATCAAAGGAGCAAGTAAAACATCTTATATAAGATCTCTCAGTGATGATTGATTCTAGTTATAGTTATAAAACTGTTTCCTGTGACTGCAAATCCATATCTCTAAGATGAAAAGAATTATTGCATTCTAAAGAGCAAGATTAATAATAAGAACAAACTTTCCAGTGTCACCCTATCCACTAAATCTAATGGATCGTTCAATGGATCACCTCATGACAACTTAGCAAGAAATTTTAATAGTAAAACATGGTGTATGTCTAGGTTTTATCATACAGAGTTTGTATCCTTACCAAATGTAAATAATACAATACATTAAATTTAATAAGTATGTATTTTGCTTTTTGATCAACCTGACTGACTGTGCCTATCAATAGTAAAATATGTTAACTTTTTCACGATGACAACCCAATTTCTCTCCCCATTTCCCAGGCATTAACTTTAAGGATATATTCAAATCACTCCTACCTGAATAGAAATTCAAGATATTTTGCTTTGTATTCAAGTGATACGTGCAAATCCAGGAAATGCAATTTATTCTAATTATTTATAGAATTACTATATATCATATATCTAAAAAGTTATATCCAGAGGCAACTTACGCTCCATTTCTTGTCCAAGGTATGAACACCACCTGTTTCTCATATCTTCCACAGCAACAATATCCTTTTCCTCTGTTTCATCCACCAGCAATAACGGTAGACAAGGGACGATAAGCTCATTCATAATTTCCAGGCCCTTATTTACCTGTTGATCATCTCCAGATTCAAACTGTGCAGCAGCACACTCATTTAATTTCTTCATGCAGTAAAAAACAACCACAAAACAGTAAATATTTATACTACTTCCAGAGAGATCCAATTTTTCAAATAGACTTTTCTCCCCATGCAAAAAGGTATAGAGGTAACTTCAGTATAAGTAATAACCCCACCGAACAAAGAATGCAATACAGTTCAAACAACATGACAGCAAACTAAATTTGAAAAACTTAAAGTCGTCTCAATCCTCTCATCTTAATAAGCAAGATTGGCATTTTATTAAGAGTGATTTTTGAACTGATTACGATTTTATTAAAAAAATAAAAATTATACCCTACTGGAATCATGGGAATCTCAAATGTGAATTTTACTTACCAGCAAACATTCTCTTCTGTAATGGGATATCAGTTCTTCATCATGCCCCCTATACAAACCATTTGCTGATAGTTCTTTATTCTTGTGATATGCACATATAAGATATAACAAAGCTTCCTTAAAACTAGAAAACAAATTAAAAATATTTTCAAATGCCATCAAGATCATTTTAATAATATGTATATACATTTTATGTATACCATCATATAATCAATATTTAGGCATATACAAAACATTGGAATAAAACAATAAGATTGCTTAAATCTTTATATTGTAAAGAAAAAATACAGTTTATGTATGATTGTCTGTCTGTCTGTCTGTCTGTCTGTCTAATCCATCCATCCATCCATCCATCCATCCATCCATCCATCCATCCATCCATCCATCGTATGAAAAGCTGACTTTGTAGAGAATGCTTAGGGAATCTATAGAATACGTGATGTTTTTAGGTAAAGTATGAAATGTCTGCGTTGTTTTAATATTCTATATACTTTTCCTAGGCACT